>NC_089824.1:137712496-138394579 GCF_035046505.1 Tiliqua scincoides | reverse complement strand
AATGGGGCTTACTCCCAGGAAAGTGTGGCAGAGTTTGCCACACTTTCCTGGGAGTAAGCCCCATTGAACACAATGGAACTTACCTCTATGTAGGCACTGAGCACAATCCTAACCAGGTCTACTCAGAAGTAACTCCTATTTTGTTCAATGGGGCTTACTCTCAGGAAAGTGTGGTTAGGATTGCAGCCACGGTCAATCAGAATGTGAAGAAGGAAGCATCTCATCTTCATCACTGAGGCTGCAATCCTCAGGGCGCTGGACGGGCAGCTGAACTGCTCCTCATCAGCGAGACAGCATGCTGGCACTGAACTGAAGTCCTCAGCGAGGCTGCATGCTGACTGCTCCTATTGCCCTCGTTAGCGGGAGGGGACACATGGCGCCAGGGGGGGCTTGCCCTCGGGGGGCAGCAGGGGCTCTTTGAGCGGGAGCGGCTCCAGCGTCCCCCTCTTCCTCCCGCGCCCCCCCACCCACCTGCTAGCTCAGCCGGGGAGGACAGGCGCGGGGCGGGCAGCTGCTCCTGTTGCCCTCGTTAGCGGGTGGGGACACATTGCGGCGGGGGCGCTCACCCTGGGGGGGGCAGTGGGGGCTCTTTGGGCTCCAGCACCCTCCACTTTCTCCTGCGCCCCCGACTCACCGGGAGTGCTGAGCCTAGTGAGCCTAGCCAGGGAGGTGAGGCGCGTGGCGAGCAGCTGAACTGCTCCTCATCAGCGAGGCTGCACGCTGGCCGTTCGCGACCTCTCCTGCATTCTCCGCACAGTCGTAGGAGGGTCATAGCTGCAAGTGCGCTCCCCAGCCAACAACCGGTTCTCCGAACCAAGAGGTGAACTAGGAAGCGGTACTATAGAACCGGTGCGAACCGGCTCAATCCCATCACTGTTTGGCTTGTGTGCTAGTTGCAGCCGAACCTATATTAGTCAAATTTGGCAACAGTGGTCCAAGCCTTGGTGACATCCCATTTAGAGTATTGTAACATGCTCTACGTCAGGGGTGCCCAAACCCCGGCCCTGGGGCCACTTGCGGCCCTCGAGGACTCCCAATGCGGCCCTCAGGGAGCCCCCAGTCTCCAATGAGCCTCTGGCCCTCCGGAGACTTGCTGGAGCCTGCACTGACCCAACACAACTGCTTTTAGTGTGAGGTCAAGTGTTTGACCTCTCACATGAGCTGTGGGATGAGGGCTCCCTCCACTGCTTGCTGTGTCATGTCTGTGATGCTGCAGCGGCAGCAAAGGAAAGGCCAGCCTTGCTTTGTGCAAGGCCTTTTATAGGACTTGAGTTATTGCAAAACCTTCATTCATTCATATAAGTTAATCTTCAATACATTTATGTAAACTTATGTAAATTTATTCAAATTTTAAGTGTAAATTAATTCTTTTTTCCCCCAGCCCCGGACACAGTGTCAGAGAGGTGATGTGGCCCTCCTGCCAAAAACTTTGGACACCCCTGCTCTACGTGAAGATGCCCCTGAAGATGGTCCAGAGATTGCATGTGAGGTGCTTGGTTCATAACCCTCTTTCCATGTTTGTGACCCCTCTTGAACAGGAACATTTGTGTGGTTAGCCCTCTGCCACCACAGCCCCTGCAACCTCATGCTTTCAAGCTACACAGAAAGTGGCAGGTAACATGGTCTGTGGTGCAGCCCAACACCAAGGACCCACCAGAACCCCTCTATCTTTACCTGCCTTGTCTCATACAGTCACATTGGCTGTATGCTTAGCAATAGTCTCTGTCTCTTTTCTACATTGGCAAGAGTCAGCATGTGTCTTGCTTTCCCCAAGACTCTTATCTTTAATCCTCTGAGTTGGAAGCCCAAGATTAGCGTCAGGCCTCCACATGATTATTGGGCACTCCCCTAAGTTTTGGCATCATCTCCCTCTCAGTCTGCCCCTTCCCCCATAGTGTTCCTTGCCTTCTCAGGCCTACTTCCTTCTCTTTCAGAGTCTCAACTGAAGCAGCGCTGCTGAAAGGGCAATGTTGGAACTGCCCAATTATCATCATGTGGGGTGTGGAAAAAGAGCTCTGGATGCCACATCCATCCCACAGGCCTTATGTTTGACACACCTGCTCTAGATCACCCAGAGGAAAAAAGGATTTAGAAATGAGCATATGTTAGAAAAGGACAACTAGACAAAGAGAGAAAAAGGCAACAGGAAAGAAGTCAAAGTAGTGGATACAACATACAGAAAATTATATGTACTGTATATACAGGCGTGCATCACTTAATGATGGAGATACGTAATCCAATCCCCACCCCATTTATATGCTATTAGGTCGTTAAGCGAACATTCCAGCCCAATCCATTGCCTTTGTTGTATAAACAGACACTCCCTGCCAGACACTAGCTGGTTGCACAGGCTACTGGAGAAAGATTGCCTCTCCTTAGAGTTAAGAGCCTCTTTGCTGTGTAAACAGACACTCTGTTGCAGGCTATGGGAGTCCTGACTGCCTCATTAAGCCCCCACTTTGTTGTGCTTTGATCACCGTTGTATATGAGGCCCATCCTTAAGTGGAACGTTGTTAAGCGGCGCACACCTGTATGAGAATGTTCCAATCGGGGTGACCAGATGTCATAATCGCAAAAGAGGACAAGGCACCCCAAAATGTAGGCATTCAAGAAAAATAGGACATGACAAAACAAAAGCTAAAAACACTCATCTGTTGATTTCATGTGGCTAAATGCTAGATTTCTTATTATTAAATGTAAACTATATTGCATATAATTTATTAATTACAAGATGGCTATGCACTGCCTGCAGGGGCTGCTTACAGGGAAAAGGAGCACATTTAAATTCCTTTCCGGGACATGAGGTTAAAAAAGAGGACATGTCCTAGAAAAAGAGGATATCTGGTCACCCTGGTTCCAATCCAAAATGGGGGAGCTAGTTACCATGGATGTCCTGGCAATGGCATCACTAGGGTTTGCTAGTCATTGAGTGTGGGAGGCCAGCGTGTTACCCCCATGATGCCCCGGGCGGTGGGTGTGGCGATCTATCATTGCCTCACCCCCACAGTTTTTTGCCTATATACAGATATTTCAGCATGGTTTGTTTCATTGCATTCATCGCACTGAATTACACATTGAATGATAAACAACCTGATGGTATTATTAAAAAACAGCAATATTTTAAAAATTTTGGCTAGTAGTGGTGTAACCCTGCCCCCTGTTCAGGACACCTGGTGCGGCCCACACCTCCCTCGGAATTCCACGGTGTCCCAGGAACTGTATTATACACTTTATACAGGTATTCCAGGATGCGTGTTTTGTCTGGGCCTTGAAATTAAGGGTGCCATTCATCCATCAAACAATGACACAAAATGGTTAAAAGTAAAAGAGGAAGCTTTCAGAATAAATCATGTTAGACTTGTTAAAAAGATGTTGATAACAGCAGGGTGGTGGTGGGGAAAAAATCCTAACGATTTTTTAAAATCTGCCCATTCGGATTACAACAGCAGACACAACCGGGTTGTCACTCTTTTTCTATGCTTATCCGCAAACAGAATAAGGCTATAGACAAGCAATTTTCAACCAGCATGCCATGGCAGATTAGTGTGCCACGAATCATCCACAGGTGTGCCATGGAAGTTTGGGGGATGATCATTTATTAGCAGGGCCAATGGGGTGTGTGAGCCCCCCAATGGCAGTGCGTTGTGCCTTGTCAGTTGTCAAAAAACTGACAATTTTAACACTTTGTCAGAATGCCGTGAGATTTTTTTTTTTAAAGGCTGAAAACCGCCGCTATAGACTGTGAATTTGAATTGCTATGTCAAAACTAGAAGAAGGGGCAGGAACAGAATGGACTCTTCATCCTAGAAGGCAATACTCAAAGCACACAATACTGTACTTTCACTAAAATACATCTGGTTATTCAGGAGTCAAAAAGCTCTCGCTCAAGTGGGGAGAGCGGGCACAAGAGGGAGGGAGGGCAGAGTTCAGAAAAGGTAGAGGGGAACACTTTCCCTTCTGCTTGTCCCCCTTTCCAGGCATTTTCCATTTCCAATCCAGGGAGTGGGAGGAGAAGGATCCGTGCAGTGGATCAATGGAGGAGAGCAGCCCCCTCCCCACCAACCTGCTGCCTAAGTGACCACCTTGGTCAGCCTCATGGATGACCAGTCATGGGGCAAAAATTTCCCAGGAGGATTGAGCATCTGAGTTCATCATAATATTGGGCTGTTAGACAAGTATTTTCATGGTGCAGAGTAGAGAGAGATTAGTTTCGCTGTGGCATGCACAATACCGAGATAATCCAATGAAGCTGATCAGTGAGAGATAGGATGAATAAAAGGAGGTAATTCTTCACACAAGGCATAATTAGTTTGTGGAAGCCATATGATGTGGTGATAGCCATTAGCCTGGAAGGCTTCAATAGGGGATGATTAATAAGCTGTAAGGGAAATGTACATGATCCTCGAGGAAACAGGGTGTAGTGTCAACAGTGGCCCCTTGTTCTGGCAGGCAAGCATGAGGTTAACATCATTAACAAGTGAGTGTGCTGCACAGCTACAGCCAGTTGGAGACAATAAGGCCCACAGGAGTAAAAGCAGCACCTGGAGGAAGGAAAAGGGTGTGGGGTGCAGAAGGAAGGAGCCTGGAGAGACTGGTGGGAGTAGAAGGAAGGAGCTCAGAGAAACCGACAGCCCAATCCTGAGCCGCCTGGTGCACCGGGTTCCCATAGTGCCAAAATGGCACTGACTGGGCTCTGTCCCTCACTGGCCCTGCCGCCGCTCCAGGCTGCAGCTCTCTGGCAGCTTACTTAAAAGGAGGCTTATTGGGTAGGTGAGGTGAGGTAGGTGGAATCTGGCAGTTATGCCATATCCCAACCCCCATTCCTGGGGAGAACAGAGCGGCTCCAAGCTGCTCTGCTCTTCTCAGACTTTTTTTGTTTTTCCACAAACAAACAAACACACATAGAAAACAAAGACATACACAACAACATTGGGTTTGCAGGATACCATAGACCAATTAGCTAATCTCATTCTACAAATAAAGAGAAAAAAAATAAAAGATATATATTTATCTCTAAATACCATTTCTATATTATATATATATATATATATATATATATATATATATATATATATATATATATATATATATATATATATATATTCTATATTCTCTATGCTTCCTTTCATCATTTTCATCATCATAATTATCTCTCCTTCAAAACTCTAGACTCTTATCAATATCTTGTATACTAAATTTTACAACTGTTAGTCAGTGATTGGCAAGATGTATGCATCTCTATTGCAAGAGAAACTGCTTGATTGGATAGAACAAGAGAAGATACTAGGAGACGAGCAAGCAGGGTTCAGGAAAGGCTACTCTTGTATCGGTCATTGTTTTACTTTGGCATCATTGATAAGTAAATATTCATTAAATGTTCCTGGCACCTTATATACAGCATTTATAGATCAAAGAGCTGCCTTTGACTCAGTGTCTCACACAAGACTCTGGAACAAATTGAATTCTACATCTATGCCTAAAAGATTGTTAAAATTAACAATGAATTTATATACTGGAAACTCCTTATATGTTAAACTAAACAAAGATGGAGCTATTTCTTGCCCCATATCTGTTGAAAGAGGGGTTAGGCAGGGGTGTGTTCTTGCACCACATTTATTTAATCTCTATCTCAGGGGTGCTCAATACGTCGATCGCGATCGACCGGTTGATCGCGAGGCAAAATGAGTTGATTGCAGGCTTCTCTCCTGTCCACGCATCCCTGGGAGTGAGCCCTGTCCTGGGAGTGACGCATCCCTGGGAGTGAGTTCCTGTCCACGCATCCCTGGGAGTGAGCCCCGTTGACTCTACTGGGGCTGATCTGCTCCCCCCCACTTGTATTGGAATCGAGGAAGATCTGGTGAGGAGGTAGATGTGGTGTCAGCAGCGGCCCCTTTAAGGGTAAGGCCTGGGCATCCAGCAGAGTGTGCTGCACAGCTGCAGCCACTTGAAGGCAATAGGGCCCTCAGGGATATAAGAGCACCTGAGGCAGGAAGGACTCCACTTATTTATGTGAGTCAGCCTTTTCCTACATGAAGATCATTAAGTCCAAGCACCGTTCCACCATGACTGATGAACATTTGGAAGTGTGCTTGAGGCTGGCTGTCAGCAGCTACTGTCCAGACTATGTATCCTTGGCTGATTCACTTCAGTGCAAGTCATCCAAGTAAACTCAAGTAATTACAAAAAATGTTTATAGTTAATTATGTTGTGTTGTGCAATATTGGCTCATGCGGTTATGCAAGGTACACCAACATACATTGTACACATAAATGTTATATGTTATGATGGTGCGAACATTGTAAAAAAACTCTGGTAGATCTCCGGGCCTTGCTGGGTTTCAAAGTAGCTCTCGAGCCAAAAAAGTGTGAGCACCCCTGCTCTTTCTCAATGACTTTGTTCCTAAATTACTTGATTTAGATATACATGCACCGTGCCTAGATAACAAACCAGTTCCTGCCTTATTATACACTGATGATCTTGTTCTATTGTTCAGAACTCAGATTGGTCTTAAATGTGCCATTAAAGCATTTATTGCTTACTGTAGTGAAGAACTATTAGAAATAAATGAGGATAAATCTAAAATAATGGTTTTTACAAAATCAATAAGAAGGATCAATGAAAGATGGAAAATTGGCCCCTATAAGTTGCGGCAGGTTAATGAATTTCACTATCTTGGAGTAGTGTTCCAATCTAACCTTGCATGGTCCAAACATATACAGTACCTTAAGGGGAAAATTGAATTGATGCCACTGGCATTGAGAAAATTTTTTTACATCAAAGGAGGACAGTATGTGCCAGCACTCCTAAAGGCATATAAAGCAATGGTATTGCCACATATGTTATATGGCTCGCCAATCTGGTTTTTGGGACCAATAGAACAGCTTGAGCAACTCCAGCAAGTCTTTTTTCAGAAGCTTTTAGTCCTACCCCCATGTATAGCCTCTGAAGTTATACGGTTGGAATTGGGACTTCCAAAGATTTCAACCTTGATTTGGAAAGCTATTATTGGATTTAAATACAGACTTACAATTGCTGAAAATCTTCCTATTTTTATAAAACCAGTAGCACAAGAACGCTGCTGGGTAAAATGGAACAACAACACTAATATGAAAATACATGAGCTGGGCCTACAGTCACTAGAAAAATTCAGTGAAAGAAGCCATTCGTTGCTTGCTGAAAAACTATTAATTCAAGATTGGGATTGCCTTCTAAGGGAGGCTAAGCGTTAATGCTCCCCTTCTTATTTTGGAATTACATTTCCCACTAAATTTTATTTACCCATTTATTTTTAGGTACTGACGGTTCCCAAGTTGAGGTGTGCTTATATGATTGCATGATTTAATGCTTTACCAACTGCATAAATGAAGGGTCATTTTCAAAGGATCCCTACCAAGCAGCAATATTGTGATTGTCCCTTAACTGAATTAGACACTCCGGTGCATATCTTTTTCCGATGCCCCAAATATACAGCAGGGAGAGATTGATTCTTAAAGAAATGGATACATAAATTTTCTATGTTTTCAGACTCTTTAAGATTGAAATTATATATAAAATTTAAATAAATAAATTAGAGATAGAAGTTAGATGAGTGAATAAATGAATGAATGGGCTCATTCATTCAACCTCTCTGTCCCTCAGAACACCCTCCAGACCCAATCAGAGCACAGTTCTGGTCATGTTCAGTTGAGTGGGCCAGAGGCTTTCAGGGGACAAGAGGTTGGCTACGGGCTGGAAAGAGATTTGCTGCAGGCTGCATCTGGCCCCCAGGCTGGGGTTTGGAGACCCCTGTTTTAGATAAATAGGTGTATGGCTTATGTGCTGATTGACCTAATAAACTTGATTTGACAACTGTTAATGTCATAATAACTGAATATATCATTTCTCTATAACATCTCAAATGAACCTATAAAATTCTAAAATTATTAATATCTAAAAATATGTTTCAATAACACGTTACTGTAATCAATTTCTAAATTTTAACTTTAAGTTTTAACTATAACTTTCCATCTTTTCCCACCATTCATTATTTTCTCTTTCAATAAAATTCTAAACTCTTTCATTAATACAACTTATTCTAATACAAATTATTCTACTAAATACATGTCCTAAATCTAATTATAAACAAATCTGCCAGATCACTTCCATATATTACATATTCATTATTTTCTAAACTTTGTTTTCTACCTTTATATCATTTCCCCATCTACAAGGGTCGCCCAGAAAGTAATGCACCACATTTTTTTTCTCAGCCTACAGTAATGGTACAAATGCGAAACTTTAGATATACATTATTTGAATTTTCAGGAGTGCGCACACAAATTTTTGGTTTCTTCAGACAGATAGCGTAGCTGCAGCAGTGTTTCGAAATGGCATCTGTAAGTGATGTACGTTACAAGCAGCGTGTCGTCATTGAATTTCTCACTGCGGAGAAAGAAACTGTTGGGAACATTCACAAACATTTGTGTACAGTTTATGGAGAATCTGCAGTCGACAGAAGTACGGTTAGTCACTGGGCACAGAGGGTGAGGCCATTAGAAGGCGGTTCGGCAGAGCTCCAAGATTTGCAGCGTTCGGGGTGGCCATCCACGGCTGTCACACCTGACAAGATGCAGCTTGCTGATGTTTTGGGACTGTGAGGGCGTCATACTCATTGATGTGATGCCAAGAGGCAGCACCATTAATTCTGAAGCTTATGTGAAGACATTAACCAAACTCAAGAAGCGCTTCCAGCAACTTCGGCGCCATAACAACCCAGGTGAATGTGTTACCAAAAAGGGCTGTTTTGTTTAGGGGAATTAGTATATTAGCCTTTTGGAAACTTTTAGGATCGCAGGCTGGATAGCAAGACAGCATAAAGCAAAGAAATCCCTTGTTTAGCTTAAAGAGGAGACTGGGAGAAAGGTAGCTTTCAATCAAAGATTATATTTTTATTACAAAACACACAAAGGTAAACATAATACAGATTTCTTGGTTCTAGTACTTGAAAAATGTACCTAGTTTTTATGGTGGTTGCATGTGCTATGTGTTTGATGCATCCGAAAAGGAATTCAGAAACAGATAGATTGTAGGGAAGGATTTTAGGGGTTCCTTAATCTGCTACACCCAGTTTGCTGACTAAAGATGGGGAAGAAGGGAGGAATAGATAGGGAAGAAGGGAAAGAGTTTTAGATGCAAGATATATTTACCTGTCCCGGGGAGCAGTTGGATGGGAAAGAGTCCTGGGAAGGACCACTCCCTTGGGAGGGCAGCCAGAGAGAGAGAGAGAGAGAGACATGTGCTTGGAGCTTTCTCTTAAAGGCTTGTGGCTGACCTAGAATGACCCGGAAGTATCCCAGAGCTGTGCACATGCTCAGTATACACACAATGGTACACGTGGAGTATGTAAAAAAAAAGTAGAAGGGTCCAGAAATCAGCTATCAGCAAAGCCTGACTCGGGGGGGGGGGGTAGCTTGCTTCCTGTAGCTACTGGATTTTGGAGATGTAGTTTAATGGCTGTAATTTAGTTAACAATAGGTGGAGGCTAAGTATTTAGACTTTGCTGCCAAGGTCCTCTTCCCTTAAGGTGTTTGCATATTCAGTGATTGACTTAAACAATAAAGACATTTCCAGTGTCTCTAGAGAAAATAAGTCTTTCCATTCTGAAGGTGGCCAACAACATGAGAAATGAGTGAGCTTATGATTTGACTCCTTGTGTGGCCTGTAAGAGAAGTTTTAGGCCCGCATTTTAGTCCAGATAACATAACCAGATATAAAAACACAACTTGGAAGGGAAAAGGGGATTTTCACGTAACAAATGTTTGATTCAACATGATAATGCTCGGCCTCACACAAGTTTGAGGACTTCGGAACACATCACTAAACAGGGTTGGACTGTGTTACCCCATCCACCCTACAGCCCTGACCTAGCTCCCTCAGACTTCCACTTGTTTGGGCCATTAAAGGATGCCATTCGCGGAAGACATTTTGAGGATGACAAAGAGGTGATTCGCACAGTGCAGAAATGGCTTCGTGACCAGAACAAGGAGTGGTACTGACAGGGCATACATGCCCTTGTGTCTCGCTGGAGGAAGGCAATAGAACTGGACGGAGATTACGTGGAAAAATAGGGAGTGTAGAAGAAACATCATTCTTTCTTGTGTGTAAGTTTCATTGTGTTCAATAAATAATTGTTGAAGAAAAAAATGTGGTGCATTACTTTCTGGGCGACCCTCGTATAAATTCCAATTCTAATTCATCAAAATTGACCTATAAAATGCTAGCCTATATAGTGCCCAATCCTATCCAACTTTCTAGCACCAGTGCAAGGACAATGAAGCCCCAGGATAATGGAACAAACATTTCCTTACCCTGAGGAAGCATCCGAGACTGCCTCCCCACCATAGGAAGCAGTGCATGCCCCATTTGCACTGTTGTACTGGTACTGGAAAACTGGATAGGATTGGGCCCATGTTCTCTTATCTCAAATGAAATACTGTATAACTGCCAGATCATATCATTATCTTAGGTATCAATTCAAATCTTGCATACCATCTCTAAAGTTTATCTTCCATCTTTTTTCTTTTTTCCCCTTCTTTTCCTAATAAACTTCACATAAACATCTCTCAACAGTTCCTTCTTTAAAATATGTCCTCTCCTTACTCCTCCCAACAAATCCAGGTCCTGGCAAGTCATCTCCATCTCTTGACCAATTTCTTGATCGATCCCTTCAAGGTCTGTTAATCGAAATGTCTCTTCTCCATTCTGATCTAATGATTTCTGAATTTTTATCTTCCAGTTTACCATCTGTCAATGACTCAGATTGTTGATCCTTAGTTGTCTCCAATGTTATGACTTTGACTTCCGTTTCATTCAACTTAGATACGTGTTGGGTTAAAATTTCCATGCTGATTTGGACTTGTAAAGTTTGGATCACCTGTTTTTGACTCATTACCAGCAATTCTTCCATCTTTCTCAGCATATAGTTCTGCCATTCCCCCCCCCCCCAGAAAATCAGTCATTTTCCCCTTGCAATTATCTTTCAGTCCACTAGATGTCACAGACAACTCTTTTACAATGGAATGTGAAGAATTTCTCTTTTTCTGCTGAAGACAAAACAGCTCGATTTGCCACTTAACATTTCACGAGATCCTTCCACGATCTAAGAGAAATCCAAAATAGTCCCAAGTTCAGAGTCTAATAAAGAAAATTTATATCAAATACAGGGTTGCACATTTACAGAAATATATTGATGAAATCATGCTCCATATGATATCAAATGCTCAATGATCTTCTCAAATGTAAAAAACCACAGTGGGGCAGAAGGATCCTCCCCCTCTCTCCTTTTTCCTCCAAAATGTTGAGCCAAATCAATCCTTTAAAACCGGGATTTACTTAACACAAGCAGCACTTACTTTGTTCTTCCCAATGTCTTCTTTCAGTAGATGGTATCCCATAGGGGTTCAGCAGTTTGTCACGGTTTAAACTCCTTGTCTCCTTAACTGCCTTACAAAGTCCTGAAAAGAAAGCCCCCCCCCCCCGCTGAGCTCTAAACTTCCCAGGTACTTTAACACCGTCAGAATAACAATGCCTCTCCTGGCAATCATTACTGGATCTCCTAGATCCGCAGTTTCAGGTGAGAAACAGGTTGTTTTCCAGGAGCTCGCCCTGGAGACGTCCTGCTCAATGCTCTTCTCAGACTTGTGCCACCTCAAGAGGTGGCGCAAGTCTAAGGAGACCCATAGGCACCAGCGACCCTTACCCAGAGGTAAGGGGAAATATTTCCCCTTGCCTCTGGCTGAGCCGCTTGTGGCAACAATCCTGCACTGGATACAGCGCAAGCCTCTTCGCTTGCCTGTTACAGCACAGGATAGGATTGCACCCTAAGACTCAAGATATGCTTGCATTGATGGAACAAGCAGAAAAAGAGAAAATCTTCAGAGCATTACCAGAGCAGATGGGAGAGGAGATAAGAATGAGAATGAGAAATATTTTAGTATGATTTTTTCAAATTGAAGACGCAGAAGACTTGGAGATCAATTTTAATAGGGTCTACCGAGTAAACACAAGATTTGCAAGACAGAAGAATCTTGCTAGGGATGTACTAGTGATATTCGTAAGAAAAAAAACCAAGGGATATGATTTTACAACAACTTGCAAAATCAAGGTTCACAGTAGATGGAGTATTGATCATCGGGTTGAAGGAGGTCCCACTTAGAATTCTAAGGAAAATAAAGGATTACAGCTTACAGCTTTCTGACAAACATGTTAAAACAGAGGAAGATCGTTTTCAGATGGGACCAACTAGAAGGTGTTATTTTTAAAATTCAACAAAAAAACCCCCTTCAGGTTGGATACAGTTCAGAAAGCAGGAGAATTCATGAGGAGATTTGAGGACAGGAGAGGAGGAGGATTGGAAGAACAAGGGGATATGCAACATGCTCAGGGATACGAAAATTGGGTTTGAAAGACTAGTTATGGAATATAAGTTTTTATCTTGGAATATTAATAGGGCAAATTCCCCTAAAAAGAGAAAAAGACTATTTCATTATTTGAAGAAGTTAAAAAAACAATGTGATCGGCCTACAAGAGACTCATATGAAAACAGGGGATACGAAATATCTGATTCAGAAAAATTTGGAATAAGAATTCTTTTCCTTTTATTGTGCGTTTTTTAAATTTTTTTCTTTTATTATAATAAAGAGCAGAAATAAAAGCTGTTTGACCAGAAATGGCAGTAGGATGCAAGAGAAGTGTTTGTAAACCAAAATAACAATGCCTGGATCATATAGGTGTTGCCTAATATCTGTTTTTGGAGTTATCTTTTCATAGCTGAGGTAAAAATAAATAAAACTCAAGGGTTAGGAGTGAACCCCATTCTTACTGGAATGCGATTTTCAGCCAGTGTGTTTCAAACAGTGTGGTGTGCCCTGAGTAGTGTACAGGTGTGCCGTGGGAACCTGGGAGAGGGTCATTTATTCTTGGGGGATCAGCAGCATGGTGTGCCTTGTTAATTATCAAAAAGCTGATGGTGTGTCTTGTCTAATTTTAGCACCTTGTTAGTGTGCCCTGAGATGAAAAAGGGTTGAAAATCACTGGCTTAGAGACTGTAAGTTGGGGAAGGAGACCAGTGACTTGAGACTGATTTACATGGGTCCTGTCCTCTTCCTCACTCTGGCATCCCAGCTCATATCAGCTTCCCCCCAATGAACTAGTACTATGTATGTAGAACCCTCTGCCCTATTATAAACTCTACCCTTAACAACTCCATTGTTTTATGATACATTAATTGATCAATTAAATTTGATGTTGTTGGGGGCAAGGGGGCTCCAAATCTTCTTTGCACTGGGTTGCAAATGGCTTAGCTACAGCACTAGTGAGCAGTAACATGGTTGCTTTATATGAATTTGGTATGTGCAGGTGTATCTAGGTGCTGATACTCTCAAGCATGGTGGAGTGTACTCAAGGTATTTCACTTCCTCCAAAGGAAATGGTAGTTACAACTTGAAAGTGTGTGTGCAAGGCAAAGAGAAGACCAGAAAAATACATGGTCTTTTCTGGATATTAAGATAAACACAATAGGGGACAGTTTTCTTTACACATGCATTATTTATTTATTTTTTTACCTTGTTTATACCCCGCCTTTCTCTGCAAGGGAATTCAAGGCAGCTTTCAAAAGGGCAGGTAAAAAACGTAAAATCAGACACTCAAACTTTTTCAGACACTCAAACCCAGCAAACTGCTGAATGGGGCACCTGGCAAGGGAGATGGACTCATGATACACCATTGCAACTCCCCCTCCCGTCCGTGCAATCATGGCTGCTGCAACACCTGGATGGGAGAGTCCTACCACTCCTGCCTCCTCCAACCAGGTCACTGTAACACACATCAGGCTGGCATCCTCATCCAGGATTAAGTCCCAGATGATACAGGTTTTATTATTTACCTACCTGGCGTTTGGAAGCAGCAACTTCAGATTCAGGGAATCACTGCCAATAATTGGAGGGTTGGAAGAGAAACCAGAAAGAGAGACCATCTGTCTACAATGGACCATTTTTCTCCTGAAAAGGCCTGCCCAACCCTCACCACCATATCTTCCATGGTCTGTCATTCTCTTAATAGTGGCACCATCCTCTCCCCCAAGCTCCCTCCTGATAGAAAACACATGCTCTCCCAGGAAGGCCCACCCTCTGAGACTGGCATAGCTGCTCAGTTATCAGTTATCCAGCAAGTCAGCCAAAAAGCAGATAAAAACAAGATAGCTGTGATGCTGAATGAACAGCTGATACAGGTGAAGACCTCCAACAAACAACTTTGCTGAAGCCAATTGTCTTTCTTATTGCTGAAGTTTCAGTTTGGCTCTTCCCTGGTTGAGTAGTATGAGGGGGAGGACAGGCTGGATGTTGCATCTCCAAAAATACTGATGAGGGCTATATGATCTTCTGGGCACAAGCCACAGGTCAACAGCTACACCTCTGGCAAGTCAGAGGCTTAAGCCTGCAGGGAAAGGGAACCAAGCAGCCTTGGAGAGCTGATCCAGCCCCACAAACACAGGTGTAAATGAATAGCTCCCTTCTCTTCACCCTCACATCTTTTTTCCTTTGATTTAAAGGGCCCTTCTCATTGCATTGAGATAAAACTACAGGTGAAAAATCCATGGATCATTAGGTTATACCTGTACATAAAACCATAGGTAGAATGGCCAGATAAGTGAATCAACTATGCTGCAGTTGACCTGGCTCTGCTCCAGGAAAATCAGACAAGAGAGGAGGCTGCCTCTCTGCAAAAGGAGGCTTTTGCAATGGCCAACAAGTAACCACAGAGTCTGAAGCAATCCATCAGATGCCCACATCAGAAGGCAGTTAACAGGGTGGAGATCAGGGGAGAAAAGGAGTTGCTGGACCATCCCATTAGACTGATAATTATCTTTAGAATTAGGTAAGAAAGTACCCAACTGGGGGAAAGCAGAAAAATGGTTGGTAGAACCTCCAAGAGCTCAAGATAAAGCAAGTCCACTATTTAAACACAGGACCAAAATAGGTATTGGGGTTTTTTTTCTCTCTGCACACTGAGCATCCCTCAGACTCACAGACTGGCCATATTACTTGGGGGTAAATTGATTAGAAAAGACTTGTTGAGATTTAATTGTTAGGATTCTCTACAATCTTGTATCCTTTTGATTTATTGATCTGAAAATCATCTTGCATCATTGACTGAGAGACAGCTCACTTCACAGTTCCCTGGGCATTCTCTGAACCCTATGAAAATACAGTTTTGTTGGGATTCCACTTCTTTGGTGAAGGGCAACTTACAGCACAATTCTATGCACATCTACTCCAAAGTAAGCCTCTGAGCAGTAGTATCACTAGGGAGGTGCAGAGAGGGTGCGGGCCGCACCGGGTGACGTGTAAGGGGGGTGACGTGCACTGGGGGTGACATGCTAAAATCATGGTTTTAGGAGCAACCCTGTCATGCCATATACCGTTGGATGTGGAATTTCCAGTGGAATGCAATGCAAAAAACCAGAGTGAAATAGTTCCTTTCCTTCAAAAGTTATGGCCAAAAAAACCAGAAAGAAAAAAATGCATGGAGCCCTATGGAAAGTGAAACAGAGCAGTATTGCGCATTTACTTGCGTGTAGGCATAATTGCCATAGTCCATTGGAAAGGGCAGGCTGAGAGGAAACCAACAACACAAGAATGGTCCCTATCCAATGAATGCAGTCCCCCAAAAACACCCAAGGAGGAGGTCCCTCCCTCCCAGCTCTGAGTGTATCGAACCCTGTGGAAAGCTAAACAAAGCCACGTGGCCATGTTTACTTGCGAGTAGGTGTACTTGCCATAGTGCATTGAAAAGGGCAGGCTGAGAGGAATCCAATTATACCAGAATGGTCCTGATCCAATGAATGCAGACCCCAAAAACACTTGAGAAGGAGGTCCCTTCCTCCCAGCTGCGAATGTATTGAGCTTGATGGAAAGCAAAACAGCCTCATGGTCGTGTTTACTCGTGAGTAGGCAGACGTGTCTTGGCTTGTGATCAGGTCAGGCAAAGGGGAATGTGAGGACACCAGAATGGTCCTGATTCGATGCAACTGGAGAGCAACAAATGCTTCAGAAGGCAGCCCCCCACCCCCCACTAAAAAGGACAAGAAAGAGGCTTCAACTGGTAAGGGGAATGTTTTATATTTTGCACTTGTAAAGCCAGTTGGGTCTTTATCTTGATATGCTTTAAAAAGAACTTTAAACTGAGCACTGGGGAGGGCTGGAAATCTCACTGATTCTTTTTGGGGGGGCGTTATTGCAGGCAGACTACAGAGAAAATTCACTTGGTGGAACAGGACTGGCTCCCCCTTATTTATTTCTTTTATTTTAATTTAATTATTTATAATTATTTATTTTAATTTGCTTGATGATGTCACCTCTGGCCATGACATCACTTCCAATGGGTCCTGGACAGATTGTCATTCTAAAAAGTGGGTCCTGGTGCTAAAAGTTTGAGAACTGCTGCAATAGGGTGTTAGTAAGTTGACACAGGTGTGTGTGTGTGTGACTCTACAAGTTTTCAAAATCACGGTTTGGAGGAATAAAACCAACATGTTGTATATCAATCAATGTGTAATTTCATGCAGGAAGCAATGAAACAAACCACACTGAAATATCTGTGTTCTATCAAAAGGTACAGCCAAAAAACCAGTGGGGGCGGGACAATGGTACATCACCGCGCCCACCACCTGGGGTGTTGCCCTACCCACTGCATGGGGGGACGTGCAGGCCTCCCGCACTGGGTGACACAAATCCTAGTGACACCACTGCCTCTGAGTAGTAATAAGCTGAGGGACCAATCCTATCCAACTTTCTAGCATCAATGAAGCCAAACAGCAGCTCCAAGGTATGGGAACATTTGTTCCCTTATTTTAGGAGTCCTATGGGAATGCCCCCCCCCCCAGGATGCAACGATTACCCCACTGGCACAGATGCATCAGCACTGGAAATTTGATAGGATTGTGCCTGAATGGGGCTTACTCCCAGGTGAGTGTGCCTCAATGAGTTTGCCAGGTGCCTCAATCCTTTTTCTCCTACAATGGAGTGGCTTTCCCAAGGGTAAGAAGTTTTGAATTCATTGAAAGGAATCCTTGTCACTGTGACTCTTGATGGTTAAACATCTGTAATCAAATGCATATGTGTTGTTGACCAGACATTTGGAGTATTACTCCACAGCATTGAAACAAATCAACATGATGGTCATTACCTTTTAATGCTTAGGGGCGCAATCGTGTCCTGCGCTGGAACAGGCACACCAAGACGCTTGCGCTGTGTACAGCACAGGAAAGGTGCCCAAAGCGAATCAGCCAGAGGGAAGGGGAAATGTTTCCCTTTCTGGGCAAGCCACCCTTGCACCTATGGGTCTCCTTGGACTTGTGCCACCTCCTGAGGTGGCACATGTCTAAGGAGAGCGGAGTGACTTGAAGCCGTTCTGAGCTCCCCAGGAATGGGGATTGGGATTTGGCATAACTGTGAGATTCCGGCCCCACCTCCTGCTCCCCACCTACCTGTGCCCTGGGTCGCCCACCCTCCCCAGAACGCCTTCCTCCTGCCTCCTCCCCACCTCCTTCCAGCCCCACCTCTGGCCAAAAACACCTCCGGACAACACCTCCTGTTGTTGTCAGGACAAAAAAAAGGAAGGAACCATATACACCATCTTGAACTACTTGGAGGGAGGGTAGTATAAAAATGTAGACAGACAGACAGACAGCCAGAAACGTTTTTTTGGAACCAATGCAAAAGAACCAACTTAAGCAAGTTTTTTAGTCCTCCAGAACTTTTCATCAGTCTGGATGTTAAGTGGCAGCTGGGCATGTTGTGAGAAACTGCAGTTTACAACAAGATGGAGGATTGGAGGAATGAAGAAGATTCCTGTTGATTAGCCTCACTGGGTGCTAAATATTGATCACAAGCTGCACCCAAGCTTCTGATCTGGCATTAACTGTAGACATTTAGTGCTATTGCACCATAATCAGTTACCAACCCAATGAAGAGTTCTGGAGAACTCAAAAGCTTGCTTAAGATTTTGTGTTTATTGGGAAACGTTAAACAGTGGTTGGGAATTTTTTGCTCTGATGGACCTACATCTTAACCCTGCTAAGGAGGAAACAGGCACTTTTTAAAGTGACAATTCTCTTATATTAGCAGGGGGCAGAAACTCTTCCTATTCATCCCAGCAAAGTGTCTGTCCCAGTGGCTGTTGCTAATGTAATCTCTTTTGTTTAGATTCTGAGTTCCTTTGGGACAGGAAACTGATTTTTGAACCTTTGCTATGAAAACTCTTTTGAGAATTTTTCTGTACATAAACATTGTGTGACGTAGGCAATATTTTATTTCTATTTAAACAAGATGTGCAGGAGACACACACTGAAACATGTCTATCTGGTGCTGAGTCCAGCCTAAGAGAACAGAACTAGGAGGGAAAGAACCTAGGAAGGGCCAGTTCCCAACCACCCAGGCATAGTCCATTTTAGAAATTGAGCATCACCACCTTTAGGAGGTGATAAGAGCCCCGTTAGGCTAATCCAAGCACTCGATTCAGGAGCCTGCAGAGTAGATTAGGCCCATCAGCAGCCTTTTGTCTTCCTGAGCTTTTGTAAGCTCACCTGGGAAGACCAGCCCCCCTTTCAATCAGCAAGGAAGGAGGGAGGAGGAGCCAGCTAGGAGTATAAAGCTAGGGCCTGTCATCGCGTGAGCCTCTCTGCAGAAGCGTGTGGCCTCTGGGGCCCCAAGTGCCTCTGGGAACTGTGTGCCAGGTAAGGCACCTCGAGTTTAGCATCTGGGCGAGTTCAGCAGCAGGGCGAGGAGGCCAGGGCCCCAGACACCGCCCTTCTCTTCCCTTGAGAAGAGGGCTGCTAACCAGTGGAAGGTTTTTTAAAGTACCCCTAAATAAAACAACAACAAAAAAGCTATGCAGTCAGACAGCCAGCAGCAGGGTGGGGGCTATCCAGTGTTCTGCATTGAGTGCCACATATATGATTATATGCCTCTGGGGCATAAGTCATGGGTATGTCCTCAATGCAAGGAGCTCTAGGGACTCAGGGAACGCGTCCGCTCCCTTGAAGCCTTGGTGGGTGACCTGGAGAAGCGCAGGCAGGCAGAGAAGGACCATGGGGAGACTTCCAGGGACAATCAGTCTTCGTCCCAACCTCCGGCATGCAGCTCCTCAGCTGCCCGGGTGGGAAGTCTCAGGGCTGGAGGACGTCATCCTGGAGAGGAAGGAAACAATCCCCTAGGGGGGACCCCTTCTCCAGGGGACGGGCCCGTGTCCGAACACACTCAGGATGCTCCTCAGCAGGAGGGGGTCGGGGGCTTCTTGTAGTGGGGGATTTGATTATTAGAACCATAGAGAGGGGGGTTTGCGACGGATGTGAGGACTGCATGGCGACTTACCTGCCTGGTGCGAAGGTTGCGGACATCACTTCTTGTCTAGACAGGCTGGTAGACAGTGCTGGGGAGGAGGTAGCGGTTGTGATGCATGTCAGCACCAACGACATGGGCAAGTGTAGCCGGGAGGTCCTGGAGGCCAAATTTAGGCTTTTAGGCAGGAAGCTGAAAGACAGGACCTGAAAGGTAGCATTCTCTGAAGTGCTACCTGTTCCACGCGCAGGGCCAGCTAGGCAGGCGGAGATCACAGGTCTCAATGCGTGGATGAGATGGTGGTGTAGGGAGGAGGGGTTTAGTTTCGTTAGGCACTGGGGAACTTTTTGGGACAAGCGGGGCCTGTACAAGAGGGACGGGCTCCACTTGAACCAGAATGGACCCAGACTGCTGGCGCATAACATTAAAAAGGTGGCAGAGCAGCTTTTAAACTGATCCCTGGGGGAAGGCCGACAGGAGCCGAGGGGCATCTGGTTCGGGACCCCTCATCCCTATGGGACGAGGATGGGGGGGTTAGAGAACAACAAGACAAAGGCAGAGTAGGAGAAGAAATTGGAAAAGGTAGCGTGATGGGATGTGATAGACGGTCTGGCACAGTGAGAGGATGCGGGGACAAAGGAACGAATAAGTAGCCCATCCTGGGGCAGTCTGTGTACAAATGCTTTTATGCAAATGCCCGAAGTCTCCGAGCAAAGATGGGAGAACTGGAAAGTCTGGTGACTAGGGGAAACATTGACATAGTGGGCATAACGGAAACCTGGTGGAATGCGGAGAATCAGTGGGATACCGCAATCCCGGGCTATAAAATCTACAGGAGGGACAGGCAGGGGCGTGTTGGAGGTGGGGTGGCTGTTTATGTTAAGGAAGGTATAGAATCCAGCAAAGTAGAGATTGAAGGTGGGTCCGACTCCACCATAGAATCTCTGTGGGTTAAATTACCAGGCTTTTGCAGCGATGTAATACTGGGGGCGTGCTATCGTCCTCCAGACCAGAAATTGGAAGGGGACCTTGAAATGAGGAAACAGATCAGGGAGGTGACAAGGAGGGACAGGGTTGTAATCATGGGGGACTTCAATTATCCTCATATAGGTCAATTTGTGTTCTGGTCACGAAAAGGAGACCGGATTCCTTGTGCTAAATGACTGTGGCTTAGAGCAGCTAGTCACAGAGCCCACCAGAGGACAGGTGACTCTGGATTTAATATTGTGCGGTACACAGGACCTGGTTAGAGATGTAAAGGTTACTGAGCCATTGGGGAACAATGATCATGCTGCAATCCGTTTTGACATGCACGTTGGGGGAAGAATACCAGGCAAATCTCTCACAAAATCCCTTGACTTCCGACTGGCGGACTTCCCTCAAATGAGGAGGGTGGTTAGAAGGAGGTTGAAAAGGAGGGTAAAAAGAGTCCATTCTCTCCAGAGTGCATGGAGGCTGCTTAAAACTACAGTAATAGAGGCCCAGCAGAGGTGTATACCGCAACAGAAGAAGGGTTCCACTAAATCCAGGAGGGTGCCCTCTAACGAGCCAAGTTAGAGAGGCTGTGAAGGGCAAGGAAGCTTCCTTCCATAAATGGAAGTCTTGCCCTAATGAGGAGAATAAAAAAGAACATAAACTGTGACAAAAGAAATGTAAGAAGATGATGTGGGAGGCCAAGCGAGACTATGAGGAATACATGGCCAGCAACATTAAGGGGAATAATAAAAGCTTCTTCAAATATGTTAGAAGCAGGAAACCCGCCAGAGAAGCAGTTGGCCCTCTAGATAGTGAGGGAGGGAAAGGGGAGATAAAAGGAGACTTAGAGATGGCAGAGAAATTGAATGAGTTCTTTGCATCTGTCTTCACGGCAGAAGACCTCAGGCAGATACCGCTGCCCAAACGGCCCCTCCTGACCGAGGAGTTAAGTCAGATAGAGGTTAAAAGAAATGATGTTTCAGACCTCATTGATAAATTAAAGATCAATAAGTCACCGGGCCCTGATGGTATCCACCCAAAAGTTATTAAGGAATTGAAGAATGAAGTTGCTGATCTCTTGACTAAGATATGCAACCTGTCCCTCAAATCGGCCACGGTGCCAGAAGATTGGAGGATAGCAAATGTCACGCCGATCTTTAAAAAGGGAAAGAGGGGGGACCCGGGAAACTATAGGCCGGTCAGCCTAACATCTATACTGGGTAAGATGATGGAATGCCTCATCAAAGACAGAATCTCAAAACACGTAGATGAACAGGCCTTGCTGAGGGAGAATCAGCATGGCTTCTGTAAGGGTAAGTCTTGCCTCATGAACCTTATAGAATTCTTTGAAAAGGTCAACAGGCATGTGGATGCGGGAGAACCCGTGGACATTTCAGAAGGCGTTCGACACAGTCCCTCACCAAAGGCTACTAAAAAAACTCCACAGTCAAGGAATTAGAGGACAGGTCCTCTCATGGATTGAGAACTGGTTGGAGGCCAGGAAGCAGAGAGTGGGTGTCAATGGGCAATTTTCACAATGGAGAGAGGTGAAAAGCAGTGTGCCCCAAGGATCTGTCCTGGGACCGGTGCTTTTCAATCTCTTCATAATTGACCTGGAGACAGGGGTGAGCAGTGAGGTTGCAAAGTTTGCAGATGACACCAAACTTTTCTGAGTGGTGAAGACCAGAATTGATTGTGAGGAGCTCCAGAAGGATCTCTCCAGACTGGCAGAATGGGTAGCAAAATGGCAGATGTGTTTCAATGTCAGTAAGTGTAAAGTCATGCACATTGGGGCAAAAAATCAAAACTCTGAGCTGTCTGTGACAGATCAGGAGAGAGATCTTGGGGTGGTGGTGGACAGGTCGATGAAAGTGTCGACCCAATGTGCGGCGGCAGTGAAGAAGGCCAGTTCTATGCTTGGGATCATTAGAAAAGGTATTGAGAACAAAACAGCTAATAATATAATGCCGTTGTACAAATGGATGGTAAGGCCACACCTGGAGTATTTTGTCCAGTTCTGGTCACATCTCAAAAAGGACACAGTGGAAATGGGAAAGGTGCAAAAGAGAGCAACTAAGCTGATTACTGGGCTCGGGCACCTTCCTTATGAGGAAAGGCTACAGCGTTTGGGCCTCTTCAGCCTAGAAAAGAGACACCTGAGGGGGGACATAATTGAGACATACAAAATTATGCATGGAAGGAGAGAGTGGATAGAGAGATGCTCTTTACACTCTCACATAACACCAGAACCAGGGGACATCCACGAAAATTGAGTGTTGGGAGTGTTAGGACAGACAAAAGAAAATATTTCTTTACTCAGTGTGTGGTCGATCTGTGGAACTCCTTGCTGCAGGATGTGGTGATGGCATCTGGCCTGGATGCCTTTAAAAGGGGATTGGACAAGTTTCTGGAGGAAAACTCCATTACGGGGTACAAGCCATGATGTGTATGCGCAACCTCCTGATTTTGGAGGTGGGCTATGTCAGAATGCCAGATGCAAGGGAGGGCACCAGGATGAGGTCTCTTGTTATCAGGTGTGCTCCCTGGGGCATTTGGTGGGCTGCTGTGAGATACAGGAAGCTGGACTAGATGGGCCTATGGCCTGATCCAGTGGGGCTGTTCTTAAAAAGTGGTCTCAACTGACTGTTGGTAGCTGGGCTGTGACATGACACTCCCTGTAGTGAAGCAGTGCCTTACTGGAAGCTCCTGGAGGCTGCTTCCGGGTAAGGCCAGGGCTGGTGCTCCACTACATTGGCCTCTGTGAGCCCCCGAATGCCCCACAAACATGATTTGAAGTAACTTCAGGTGTGCAGAAGCCAACAGCCTAGCTCCCTTGCCTGGCTACTTTCAAGGCTACTGGTTCCCTTGCATGTGAGGGGCTTAGTTCATAGCCCTCTGTCCATCTCTGCGACTCCTCTTGAACACACTCATGAGTTCAGCCCTCTGCCACCACAGCCCCTGCAACACCATGCTTTCAAGCTACACAGAAAAGGGCATGTAGCCATGGTCTGTGGCGCAGTCCAACACCAAGAACCCAAAAGAAGCCTGCTACCTTTCCCTGCTTTGTCTCATACAGTCACATTGGTTGTGTGCTTAGCAATCATCTCTGTCTCTTTCCTGTGTTTTGAATAGAATTTGCATCTCTATTTAGAGACAATGCTTTATCTGATGCTTTGGTATAATGAATATACAAGCTGTAAATTTGATTCCAAGAGAAGCTTAAATCACTTGTCATACTAGCAATTAGCCTGAGAGGGAAATTCCAGCCTTACTCCCTTTATGAACCTTATCTGATGCTTTTGGCAGTTTTGCCTAGAAACATTCCTTTGCTTAATTTATAGCTTGTCTGCTGGTTGCAGTTTCAGACTTCCTTAGACAAACATAGTGGATTTCAGGTCTTAAGCATGAATACATTTTCCCAAATAATTGCTAAACTAATAATTTGTGAACATGCTAGCATATAAACACTTTTCCTTTTTCCCCAAACACATAAACAAATAACCAATTTAGCTATAAAAACCCATAAATATAGCATAAACATTTGGTTAAACATTACATAAATGACTAGTTTTCATGGCCTGTTTGAGACTGAGAGAGGGCAAAATGGATTTTTGTAAACATCTGAACATTTTCCCTATTAAACTTCCTAATGATTTGCTCTGTTTAACTTTTAATTTTGTTTGTGTTTGGCTTATGGCTTTCATTAGCCTGTATCAGGACCCAGTAGAAGCCTCATTGAGGCTTGCCGGCAAACTCATTCCGGTTTGCCGGAAGCACAGTTTATAGCGCTAGGGAACCTCACAGAGGTTTCTCTGGTGTGGGAGGAGGTCATGCGAGGTTCCATAAGCCTCTGGTGAGTAGGGGGGGCAGATTTCTGCGTGGGGGTGGCAGTAGCCTGCAGGGGGCGCCATCACAGAGCTATTCCCCGAGCGTGGGGCTGCGGAGGTCCGTGGCTGGGCAGTGGGTATCTCTACGCTGCCTGAATCCACACTCTGCCACCTTGGTGCACAGACACCCTCCTATGAATCCCTCCTATGGAGACTGAGTGGGCGGATGACCAGGTGTATTTCCACCCCACCCCCTTCCCTTTACTTATGAAGATTGCTGCATGCAGCTTCCTTGGTCCACACTATTTATGTTACAAATGAACAGGTGCAGAGGATCCTGGGAACCCAGGTCTCCTGCTCACGTTCATTACAGACAGAAGAACTGGTAAGGCTGCATGCAGTGATCTTTGGAAGTCCAGGCAAGGGGACAAGCAGATTCTAAATCACTTTCCCTGCCTAGTTGGTGCTTCATAAGCATCTGGATGGGAAGATGTGATATGGAGCCATGAGAACTTCTCTTTTTTGACTTCGTCCTCCAGCAGCGCTGAGAGCTGGGGGCCTCACTGGAAGCTTGTCTGATCGCTGCCCCTCTAAGGGTACCCAGGGTCCCACTCCACATAAACACTTCAGATGGCCTCATGGTTGGGCTGCCCCTGAACATAGAGCACAAGGGGGAGTATGATTAAGAGCAAAGCCATGGTGAAAACGAGTCCTAAAGCCCCAAATAAGTCCTTAAAGCCCCACTCCACCACTGTTCCCTCTAAGGCAGTTTTTCTCAAACTGTGGATTGGGACCCACTGGGGGGGGTCGCAAGCCAATTTCAGGTGGGTCCCCATTAATTTCAATATTTTATTTTTAATATATTGAACTTGATACTACCATGCTATGTGACTGCATTTGGGGAATTGTTACAGACCTGTACTTTTAGCAAACTACTTTGTATATTCTTTTAACAATGACAGTAAATGGGATTTACTCCTGGGTAAGTGTGGGTAGAATTGTAGTCCAGGATTTTTAAAAATTCTGCTGCTTGATGATGTCACTTTCGGTCATGACATCATTTCCAGTAGGTCCTGACAGATTCTTATTCTAAAAAGTGGGTCCCAGTGCTAAATGTGTGAGAACCACTGCTCTAAAGTGTGCGGCCGAGTGGCTGTGCACCTCCAAGTTCTGCATAGTGTGGTGTTTGGCAGCCCAGAAATTTGGTGATAATGTGATGATGTCATTGCCTAACATCTGGAAGTGGCATCGCAACACAATCGCAACACCACCCAGCTGCAGAAGTGGTCCATGTACTGGCACAGTGGGAACAATGCACTCCACTCCCTTGATGCAGTTTTGTGGCCCCTTTAAACTGCTACTTAAAAAAATCAAACAACTAACTGGGCCACAAAATATTTCATTCATTCATTTGATTTTTATCCTGCTTTTCTCCACGGAAGGTATGCAAGGTGGCTGACAACCAATTAAAATACATAAAAGTTAAAATACATAAACTGTGAAATAGACATTAAACTATAAAATACACATTAAAAGCCAGAGGCAACATAAAAAAACCATAAAACATTAAGGGCCAAATTCTATCCAATTTCCCAGTGCTGGTGCAGCCGTGCCAACAGGGCATGCGCTGCATCCTGCAGTATGGGAGCTGTCAAGGAGGTATTGTCTAGATAAGGGAAAGTTTGTTCCCTTTTCTTGGGACTGCATTGCAGCTGCACCAGCATTGGAAAGTTGGATAGGATTGGGCCCTAAATCAATTAATAAAAAGCATGAGCCAGTGCAGCCATCATTCACTAAGACATTAGAGGGTACCAACGGCTTTTCAGAATAAAAACATCTTCAGGCCTCACCAGAATGAGGGAGCTGTTCTCAGTGCAAAGGGGAGGGAATGCCATAAAACAGGAACACCAGTGAGAAGACCCTATTTCTGGTTGCCATCCCCCTCACCTCGCAATAACAGCACAACCAACAGGGCCCTTTTAGATGATGAAGAGAACAGACAGCATTGTATGGAAGAAGGCAATCTCTCAGATACACTGGTCCCAAGCCGTAAAGGGTTTAAAGATCAAAACCAGCATCTTGAATTGGGCCTGGAAACAAACCAGCAACAGGTGTAGCCACCGAAGCAGTGGTCCAACAGAGTCAAACCGCTGACCTCCAGCAACCGTATGAGCCACCACTTTCTGCACTAGCTGCAAATTCCAGACTGTCTTCAAGGGCAGCCCCATGTAGCGCATATTACAGTAATTAAGCTTGATGTCACCATGGCATGGACCATCATGGCCAGAACCGACTGGGGCAGGTACGGCCACAGCTGGCGCACCTGTCAAAGTTGGGCAAAGACACTTCTGGTTGCAGCTGACATCTGGCTGTCCAGGAGTGCCTTTGCCCAGCTTCAACTGGTGTACCAGCTGTGGCCATCACAGGAACAACTGTGAGTCCAGCATAACCCCCAAGCTGCAACCTGCTCTTTCAGTGGGAATTCTTATAACCCCCAATAGGAAATTCCATAATTGTGGTTCCTCACAATGAGACACTTCCAGAAATGTGAATCAACTAGGCTGCAGTTGGCTCCAGGAAAGTCCGACTCAAGAGACGATGCTGCAGAAGAAGGCTTTTTGCAGTGGCCAACAAGTTACCACGGAATCTGAAGCAATCGGTCACAGCATGAAATACAGGTGCCCACATCAGAAGGCAGTTAACAGGGTGGGGATCAGGGGAGAAAAAGAGAAGTTGGATCCTCCCAGACTGATTATCTTTGGAGTTAGGTAAGAAATTACCTAATTTGGGGGGAAACAGGAAAATGGGTAGTAGCTGATAAGGAGTCCCCAAGATCTCAAGAAAAGTAAGTCCACTATTTAAACTCAGGATCAACAGTTATTTGGGATCCATCTTTTGGCACACTCACATCATCAGGAGATTGATCCAGGCTTACAGGTACTAGCCCAGGCATTTGATTACTTGGGGATTTGTTTGATTGGGAAACCTAGTTGACATGTAATTGTTTGGATTCAAATATAATCATCTATGGTTGATTACTGTTTGGCAAATAATATCAGAAAAGCTTTTTGCATTGTTAATTGGCAATCAGATCATTTAACAGTTGTCTGGGCATATCACTGAAACCTAAGAGTACCAGTTTCCTTGGAATCCCTGGTCTCTGAGAAAGGACAACTCACTCATTTTTTCTCCAGCAACGAATTGGAGACCTGATGGTAGAAATATTCAAATTCATTGAAAGGGATCTTTGACATTACTAATCTTCGCTCTTGGCAGAACATCTATATCTAACATACATGCTTTGTTGACTGGGTCCAAGCAGAAGGAGCTCCGCTCCCCACAGTTAAAACAACTTCAGTGATTCCTAGTTCATTTCCAGACCCCATTCACTGTGCTTCTCATTACCTTAGAGCCCTGCCTAAACAATTTAAGACCAGGTTCCTCAAGGATGTCCTTCTCCCATATCCTGCCTAGATATTAGGATTAGCCTCAGAGGTCTTGCCCTGAGTCCCTATGCCTTCTGAATGCCATCACTGGGGATCTGTGGAGGGCATTTTCTATGGTGATACTCCATTTATGGTACAGTGTCCCTAGAGAGTTGTCTAACATAATAGAGTTATGCCCTATATTCATTTTAGAAATCTGAAGTCTCATTTTAGCTTTTGAAGTCTCTTTTGTTTGCCCAGTCATTTCAACATACTGCATTTTATTGGCTCCTGGCTGAGTGTGAATGCTCCAACTGAGTCTCTTTTTAATGTTAAATAATATCATTGTTATTATTTGTTTGAACATTGTTAGCTATGATGGGAAGATTTGCCTAAGGAGCAGGGTGAAAAACCCTGTAAAAATACTCTTTATTTTGCAGCTGAGAGATATGAAACAAAAATGAGTGAGAAACCCTTAGAATTAAGAGACGCTACCTTTCAGAGTGCCATTTCTGTGAACATTTTGGGTCTGACACCAGCTGTTGCTGGAACAAAACAATCCCTTCAGTTCAAGCCTGAAAACGTCACAAAGGAAAATAGCACCATGATCTACTTTGCAATAACAGTAGCAATGTGGGAGAAGCGTCCAATACCGCAAGAGCAGTTTTGCGCAAGTCACCATTGCCTAGGTCTGCCACTAGGCATTCTAATTTGCATGAAAACAACAGTGTTATAAGAGCTGTTACTGTAATAGTGATCATAGCATGTGTTTGGGCTATTTTTTATTAGTGCTTACAATAGCACTAATAAAAAATAGCCCAAACACATGCTATGATCACTATTACAGTAACAGCTCTTATAACACTGTTGTTATACAGTATGTGCTGTACTAAAGCGAAAGAGGCATCCAGAAACAGGAATGTAAGATCTTTTAAGATCTTATGAGCTGGGAATGCTAAATTCTACAATAGGGAGAGAAATGTGTACTGTCTGCAGTATTTAGATATATAGGTATCCACAGGGACTGTGTTCCCCTCTTGTTATTCACATGTGATGTAACCAAGAATGCCGTGGTAGCGCAGGAGCTGGGATTGGTGCCAGCCTTTGGACAGGATAGAGAATATAGTACAGACAAAAAGAGGAAGCGCTTCAAGAATATCTTCCAAAGGGCAGAAATGCACAATGAGAAAATGCTGAAAGAATTTCTGGTATGCCCAGAGCAAGAGCCATCCTGTTTGGTTGAAAGATTACAGGACAAGACAATGAACAGAAACAGTACTGGCATTTTTGGCAGTGCCCAAGCTTGGGGCAATGTAGCCGCATGGGTCTCTGGGCAAAATCCAGTCTCTGACAAACCTCTGGATTGCAGAAAACACCATAAAAGGCATTCGGTTGACCTTATTGGGAGGGAAGCACCTCATCAATTCGCCACATCTCTTACTAGTAACTGTTTCTGCTACCATAATACATTTCAGAGTGATGCCTAGATACTAAGTGCATTCAGAAACAATCATGAAATCCCAGAATTTTTTTTTCTGACCACTTCATATACATGGGTATTGCTGCTGTGTTGGAATTTTCATGTATCCTGAATGCACTATAATCTAATGTTTACACAACCTGGTATCTTTTTCACCTTTTGTGCATAGGATGGAAGCCAATGAACTATAGCAGGGTTGGGCAAACTTTCAACTTTAGGGATCCTGGACCTTTAATAGTTGTATAAGAGAGAATTTCAGCAGGTACAGCTTGTAATCAGTGAGAAGACAAGCTGTACCTGCTGAAATTCTCTCTTCTATACAACTGTTAAAGGTTTAGGATCCCTAAAGCTGAAAGTTTGCCAACCCCTGAACTACAGACTTGCTTTACATGGACAAATGGCAAAACAGGCACATCTCCATTTGGCATTTGAAGTGTACTGATAACTTCCTACAGAGAAGTGATATATGCGTAGAAAATTTATTGCATGTAAAGTGTCTCTCTTGAAGAAAGAAGAGCCTCATCTCCTTGAGTTATATACTATATATACTTGTGTATACGTTGATCTCATGGATGAGTTGAAGGCGTGTTTTAAGCCAAAAATTATGGAATTTGTTATGACCCATGGGGAAGTAAAACTTAGGGATGTATGAAAGTCTTTGAATTACGTAGATACGGCAGTTTTGACTGATTTTACACTTGGCCACATTCTGAAAAAAATCAACTTACCAGGTATTGTTCTGAAGCTGCTATTCCCCAAACATGATGCAGTCATTCCCAAACAGAAAGGAAGGTGAAGGAGGTTGTAGACTTTGTGAGGAGTACAGTGAGTATAGGTAGACCCTCTTTATCCATTGGTTCAGAACCTGCAGATTTCACTCACCAAGGGTTCCAAACCTGTGAGGTTACAGCCTCTCCGGACCTAAGAAAACATGTCCCAACAAGACTGAAAGGTGCTTTCAGTCATGTCCAGAGGTCATCTGATGGTTGACCCACTGATTCCATTATCCACAGTTTTGGTATCCGGCAGGTGTCCAGGAACAGCTCCCAGGCAGATACCAAGTTCCAATCTTACTTCCACAGCAGCAGCCTTCACAAAGGCAACAATTCCCATAAGCTCCTTTACCATCCTTTCTGTTCGGAGAATAGCTCCATTTCTGTGGTGCTTCAGAAAAAGATAAAATTGCTCTTTTTCTTTCCTTTTCCCCCCCTGGGCACCCTGCTTCTCAGGCCACTCCCAGTCCAGCTCACCAAGCTGCTGTTCTTAGAAGCTGAGGAGGGCTTACAGCTGCTTTTTTCAACCACTGTGCCGTGGCACACCAGTGTGCTGCAAATTGATCTCAGGTGTCCCATGGGGCCAGAGGAGTCAGACAGCCGCTGCGAGTGAGAAGCGGCCACTTTACGCCTCACACTGCAGTGAGCTTAGAAGAAGCAGCTGGAAGCTGCAGGTTTGATGTTTATTCTGTGCAGAAAGAATGAGGCGGCTGTTGCTTGCTTTGCATGCTGATTGGGCAGCTGAAGATGCCGGAAGGAAATCTGGGAGGGAGCTGTGTTGTGGGTGAGAGCGAGAAAGCAAGAAGGTGAACTGCAGGTAAGCAGCCAGTCATAGTGGGAGTTGGCCCAAGGCCACCAATCAAACCAGATGACTGTCAGGATCCACCTGGCTTTGCAAGTCTCAAAAAAGTTCACTTTATCAGCTGAAGCCTGTTTTGATCCTTTTTAGTGTGTGTGTTTGGGGGGACTGCCTTCTGGAGCATTTGTTGAGCTCCAGTTCCATCAGATCAGGACCATTCTGGTGGCTTTACATTCCCCTTTGCCTGGCCTGACCACTAGCCAAGGCATGTTTGCTTACTCATGAGTAAATGCGACTGTGAGGCTTAGTTTTGCTTTCCATAGGGCTCAACACATTTGTCTGCTTGGAGGGAAGGGCTTCCTTCTCAAGTGTTTTTGGGGGCTGCATTCATTGGATCAGGACCATTCTGGTGTTGTTGGATTCCTCTCAGCCTGCCCTTTCCAATAGACTAAGGCAGGTTTGCCTACTCATGAGTAAACACACGATGCAGCTCAGTTTCATTTTCCATAGGGCTCTATGCATTTTTTGTTCTTGGGTTTTTGGCCATAACTTTTGACAGAAAGGAGATATTTCACTCTGGTTTTTTGCATTGCATTCCGCTAGAAATTCAGCATCCAACAGTATATAACATGATGGTATTACTACTAACCATCATGATTTTAGCGTGTCACCCTGCAGTGCATGTCACCCCCCCCCCCGTGCATGTCACCTGGTGTGGCCTGCACCAACCACACTCTCCTAACAATGCCACAGGCAGAATGCAATGAAACAATCGGTGTTGAAATATCTTTATCAAATGTTATAGCTAAAAAAGCAAGTGGGGGCAGGGCAATGGTGCATCACCATGCCATTCACCTGGGGTGTTGCCCTGTCCAGTGAATGGGAAGAGATCCATCATTGGGGTGAAGTGCTGGTCTCCCGCACTGGGTGACACAAACCCTAGTGATGCACTGCTGGCTTAAAAGTGTGCTTGAGAGTCCCTTTTCCTTGCAACAGTTCGTCTGCCTGCAATGCCCCAAAGTGACCCTCCCTGTGTTGTATTTTTTGTGCTGTCTTTTCTGCATACGTGAGCAGACAATTGGCACATCTCTCTCCTCTACTCTCCCAACCCACTCCCTCCCGCACACACAACTCATTCCTTCCCCCATCCTCAAAGCTCATAATTACACTTAAAACTTCCCTTCCCATCCCTCCCTCACTCTCCCTACTTTCTAATGGACTGGAGTCATTGCCTTGTATTCTCTCCCCTCCCTCACTGATTCCCACATCTTTATTCAATCATTCCACCTCATTGCCCCTTACTCCACATTTCTCCAGTACACCATGCGGTGGTGGTCCTGGGGATGGGTCAGGGGGAGCAAAAACCCTGGGGTGCAGCATTTTTGCACCCATCGTCGTTGCCACCTCCACCCACCCTCTGGAGCCCCACACTTTGTCCATAGGGACTCTGAAAGCCTTCTGAGGTGTCCAGAGCACTGCTTTAACAGTACTTCTGGTTTTCGGAAGAGCAGGCGCCTGCTAAACCCTGAGAGGCAGTTAGGAGCCTAGCTAGGGGCCCAGCTAGGGGCCCTCTGGGCCAATCCTCAGAGGGGCCTAGAACAGTGATGATGAACCTGTGAGACACATGTCAAAAGGTGACATGCCGTGATGTTTACAGTGACATGCCACCGTTCGCCTACACCCAACAATATGAGTTTGTTTTACTCATATTTCATTTTTGCAGTTATAGCCATGCCCCTGAATCTGTGGGTTTCTGTTCTGGAACCGCCAGTGGATACCTGAATCCGCAAGAAGGGGGATTCCCCTGCCCTTCAGAGGCAAGGAGAGCTATGTTTCCTATGCTTCTGGAGGGTCCCCTTCTGAGCCCCACAGAAGCCACACACATCTGGCCACAGCCTCTGTGGGGCTCAAAATGACTATTCTGAGTGTTAAAAGTCACTTCCATTTTTTCGGCAAAACTGGAAGTGACATTTTTAAACCATTAAAAGACATTATGAGGGCCAGAGAAGTGCGGTTCTATGTGTAAGTATGTCATATTTGGTTCTATGTATTAGATTAAAAAATTTCAAATATGGGGGGGCAGCAAATCCGCAGATAAGTGAAACTGTGGATGCAGGATCCACGGACACGGGGGGGGGTTGAATATGATATTTCTTTATCTAATATGTAGAATCATTCATGACTAGAAAGTGCTTTTCTAAAAAATAAATATGTAAAGAATTGTTTCTCTTTTGTTTGGGGGGGGGCAGGTGTGTCACGCCAGCAGACTCAAGATAGGTATTTTCCAAATTTTTGACATGCTGAGGCCAAACTTTTTGCCATCACTGGCCTAGTACAAAAGGATTAGACACCTCCTCCTAAAGTGCCACTAACTTGCACTGAGGAGCAGCTTTCTAGTGCTGCTGAGAGGTGTGGTTTGGAAGTTAAGCTGTTGCCCTGACAGAAGAAGGTAAGAGGGAGTAAGTCTGGTTGTGCCTTGGATGGGAGGCCAAAGCTGCTGACATTGTGAAAGCCACTGTGAAAGAATGGAGCCGCAAGGAGTTGCTGTGATAACCTGCCATGAGGAGGCAGGGGAGTTTGGAGGTCAGCTGCCCAGAATGAATAACAGCCTGGCTGATTTGTAGCTGCTTCTGCAGGACGCATGAGCAGCATGTATGCTTTGCAGCAAAAAGAATGATGATCACACTGTGAGTTTCTCATGGAACAATTGTAAAAACTCCATCTGTAAAAAATGTGTTTAGTGATAGCCTGCCTGTGTGAATTGCCTTGAGTCTATAAGACTCTCACTCATTGCAAGAATCTGTGAGAAAGGCAATGTATTAATACAGTATAATGATATCATAACCTCAGATCTCGGATGTCATATATAGTTACACCAAGACGCGTAGTTGAGGGGGGCAGGGTGATACATTGTCTCAGGTACCACGTCTTAACAGGAGGTGCCAAACTGAACCCTCAATGGTGGACCAAAGGTAAAGAAGTGGCCTTCTGTGGCCTGGGGAATTCATGCATGGCGTTTGCTGAAAACCGGATGTGCCTTTCTAAGGTGCAGGGTGTTAAAAAATTTTGTGCCCCGGGTGCCAGATGGTTCAGCTATGCCACTTCAGTTCAACAAACTTAGGCAGCATTAAAACTAATCACACTTTTTTCTTGTCTCACTATGAATTTGACAGTCACCTATAAAATACAAGTGGTAAAGAATCCTAGACCAATCACATGGCTTAACCTGTATATCTTCTACCTAGCTCTAAAACAAGTGAGAAGTTTCAGGCCACTGCAGTGATCAGCATGAAGCTTCAGCTTCTTAAAAATGCTTGCAATTCACAAGCAATGCAAACAGAATATGGAAATGCAAGGTCTGATTAATTTATGACAACATTTGGAGAAGTTTCTTGTTTGCTATCACGTAACTGAAGGTGGTATTAACAGCAGTAATTCTGCTGTTCTGTCAAGTTCTGTCAAATTCTGTCAAGTTCAATTTTCTTGACAGAATCTAGGCTTCTTGTCAAAAAAGACAGGGGCTTTTAGTGCGTATATAATACAAGCCCTTCCGTAAACAACTTTCTATATGCTGTTGTTTTTCAAAGGAGACTGATGTCACAAGCAAAGATGTTGCTTCTTTTACTGGTGTTACAACTGCTACACTGTGTGACAGGGACTATGGTCAAACTCAACAATGGTGGGTTTGAAGACATTGTTGTTGCAATTAATCCTGAGCTCCCTGAAGACCACAGGATTGTTGACAGCATAAAGGTATGTTTCTTAAACCTTTGTGACTAGTTTAAAGAGTAGCTTAGCCATCTGTGATTTTGCCAAATTCAATACATTCTAGAAAATTCAAATTTCCCCACTTCAGACATTTCTAGCAATTGTTATCTTAGGGAATGCACAAACCAAATTTCAACAGCAAAGCTTGTGGAATTAACTCTTTATTCAGTGGTGCTGCTTGTGCATTCAGGCACTGAGGTTGCATAGTGCAATACTGCGCAGTGAACAAAAGGGCTGCTATCTGTTTAAACTGGCCATATTCATAGTCCTTTAATAACAGCCTTAGAAATTTAGCAGACACAAACTATCAGACAATGGTTTAAATATATGCACTATTTAAAACCCCAAAGAAAAAACAGCAAAATAAAGAAGGATTTGGACATGACTTGGATGGCCACATAGAGGTATCTTAACAAAATTGAATGCAGTAATCATAGTGTCAGTACAATCTGAGCAGATCTTCCTCCTGAGTATGCAGAGATCTGCCGGCCCTGAATCACCCTTTAAAAAAAAAAATAATTCACACGTGCTAATGTGCACACATGCTGCCAGAAATATCCTCTCTCCTACTATCTATTTACATTGGCTCAGGAGTCCTGGCCCCCAACACTTACCACGATTAAGTGTTCCTTGGGCAAACAAGCAGCTGGTTCCAATGGCAGACCTGACACAACACCCCAGCATCTTAGTGCTTGATCTTAACAAACCTAGGGATGATGACATCTGAGGGCCATCTGATTGGATGAGGAGAAACCACCAGGCTATCCCCTTAGAGCCCAGTCCTACACATGACTTCTCAGAAGGAAATACATTATAGTTAATGGACTTTACTCCCAGATCCGTGTGGACAAAATTGCAGCCTCAGAGCCCAATTATATCCCCTTGGTATGCTATAGCATGCTGCCACACCAAAAAGGTACACACTGCATGCTATTGAAGAAGAAACTTGAAGGTAAAAAACATTTTTACTTACTTTTACCTATTTTGGTGGTGTATGTCCAAAGAGGGAAAAGGAACAGGAAGGTTTAAAAAAGAGAGGACAAGACCTGACATGGTTGACTGCTGCCAGATCTATCCATCTCCCTGCCCTGGTTCCTCTCCCAAATGCCTTGATCCTTTGGGATCCCACCCACAGCCCACTCCTGCCAGTGCCTTGCCAGTGAAGGGGAACCAAAAGGGCCACTGCCACGTGGCTGGCACAGCTAATCCGTTCAGCCGCAGCTGGGTACCAAGCAACAGCATCATGTTTTGCGATTCTTTAAGTCAGGCTGCGCTGCCAGAACGTGAGTTCTGGAAGCACAGCTGGGTGATCGGATTGGGCTGTGAGACTGATGGGATTGGCTGCCCAATTGGTGGACACATGATCTTAGCGGCGGGGGGGGGGAGGTTGTTTGAAGCTATTGACCTTGGAGTAAACCCAGACATAGAGAAAGAGCAATACACGTTCAGGCACTTGTGGCTGCATGAACATAGCATTTCATGGCATTCCAGGTTAATGGCTGCTGCATTTAAGATTCCAAGCAATCTCTTTCAGAGATTACAGCATCCCAATGGGATGCCAGGGCTAGATATTTCACAAAATAAGGGGGAGTAGGCAAAAAGATGAGGTATTTCATCACAAATGTAAAAGAGAATATGTTATTTTCTTTTCCTGTTAGGACATGATTAAAGAGGGATCTACTTATCTCTTCGGTGCCACACAGCAAAGATTTTACTTCAAGTCTGTAAAAATTATAATTCCTCTGACATGGACAACTAAAACTGAATACAAAAGACTAACTACAGAATCCTATGAAAAGGTAAGCATTGAAGGAGGGTTCTGGAGATACCTTCAGTCGAAGAATGCTGGGTAAGATATTAGCGGAAGTGGAGAAATTTACAATTTTCCTGAAAGATAACTCAGTAAAAACTTTTATAGTTAATTGGAAACCATTCATGAACTTCCTGCGTGTGAAGGATAAAATGGGTCTAATGAATTATGGATTCAATGAGTAGATAATTGATATGTAGAAAATTTTTCTTGTTTTTTGTTGAAAATGTATTTTAGAATAACCAATGAACTATTTAAGATATGATACCTAATATATTATATAATTTTGTCGAAGAACAAAGAAATGTAGATTTAGAACTCCGCACTTGCCACACAACTTTCAAGACTTATTTTTATTTCCATTTCCAACTTTGAGTTTGTATTTGTTCATTTTTGGTGTCTTAGAATAAAATTATAATTTCTTTTTTTAAAAAAAGGTGAGTGTTGAAGAGTATACTTTACAATCCTCATGTATTTTTGATCTCCCTAAAACACAGAAGAAAGACTACAGGATAAATCTGAAGTTCTATAGAAACTCACCGAAACTATATCCTGTTGAAATCTGTAGGACTTACTGCTGAATGAATATGAATAGGACTAGTGTGTACATAATTTACAGGGCAATTCTATTCTGAGGCCTGATTTGCCGCTGTCACAAGGAGCTTGGAAGGCTGGAGCAACTAGGATCCTTCTGGAACCCTGGAGAAATGGAGGGTTCCACTGATTTCTGTCATAGAATAACTTCTGTAGAAACCTCATTTGAAAAAATGGGATTTATGGTCAGTCTGCCTAGGTCACCTTGTGTTTATGAGAATGGTGGTATATTAATTCTGTAATAAACAAATAAAAAATAAATCCAACTATGTTCAGTGGACACTGTCCCTCTATAGCATGCACAGGATTGCAAACTAACTGTTCTTATAAAGATTGTGCTGGTCATTGGTGATGTTTAAACCAGGTTCTGTTGCATTTTAGGCTGATGTCATAGTGGCAAAACCTTTCCAGAAATATGGAGATGAACCCTACACATTGCAGTATGGAGGATGTGGAGAAAAAGGACGATACATTCATTTCACATCCAACTTCCTGACAGATGATAAATTGATTAATGCTTATGGACCACGAGGTAGTATTTACCAATTAAAACTATGTTTTCTTATTTATTATAAAATAGTAAATAGTAAAGGTTTGCAAAATAACCAGAATAAAATAAGCCACCACAAACCATTTGGGGTTTCATTTTATTCACTAAATCTTCCTCTAAAGGGCCTTAAGATCTGAATGCGGACATGAATAGATCAATTCCTGGTGGGATTTAGGATTATCGCAGCTTTCCCCTCTGCAAGGGTGGGGACCACCCTGGAGACTGATGGATCCAGAGGGATTCTTGAGGACTCTGGGGGACTTTCCCATTACCAGAGCTGGTGACTCACCCAGTGCCCTGATGGATCTCTATCAGGAAATTTTCAAGCCACAAAAGCAGTCTCCATACTGTACCTATAATAATTTCTAATTGCATTTATATTCTGCTTTTTTTTTTTTGCACTTTTACAATTTTTCTTATTTTTCCTTTTTTGTTTCATTAAAAGCAAATACAAAAAAATTAAAAAGTAAAGATATTACAAGTTGTGTGGCAAGTGCAGAGATCTCAAACTACATTTTTGTTCTACTACAAAATCATACAAAAAATTAGTTATCAAATCTTAAACAATCTACACTTATTAAAAAGTACATTTTCAACACAAAAAGAAAAATGAAAAAACATAAAAGTTAAATCCCTTATCTACTCATCAAATCCATAGATTATTTGCCCCATATTCCCCTCAATGCACAAGAAGTCCATGAATGGTTTTCAATTGTCCATAAAAGTTTTTACAGACTTATCTTTAAGAAGAATTGTAAGTTTATCAATTTCTGCCAAATTCAATACCTTTAGCCACTATTCTTCCAGTGCAGGTATCTCTGGAACTTTCCAGTATTTAGCATACAATATTCTTGCAGCAGTTGTCATATATAAAACATAGTTTCATAGTCTTTCTGAATCAAATCATCCAATATTCCCAACAAAAAAGATTCTAGTTTCATTTGTAAATTTACTTTAAATATCAACTGCATTTGCTGGTGTATCAAAGTCCAATATTTTTTCGCTTTTGTACAGGTCCACCACATATGACAGAATGTTCCTTCTTATCTTTTACACTTCTGACATCTGTTCACTACATTTTCGCCAATTTACCAAGAGTCAAATACCATCTATACATCATTTTATAAAAGTTCTCTTTAAGGTTTACATTCATTGTAAATTTTAATCTTATAATCCACAAGCTCTCCCTTGTGGCATGTTCTTTTACCAGACACAGTTGACTCTCCAATAAAGACATACAGTCTTCAAAACCATACCTTTTCTTACCCATTGTGAATTTCCTCAAAAGCTGTATATACTGAAACCATTGACAACTGAATCCTTCCCCTAAAGGCTCCTCTCTTGTCTTTATCCTATATTCAGTTTGTGTAAAAATTATTAAATTTCTGTATGATAGCCAAGTTTCTGTAGAACCTATACAACAACCAAAAAAAGCTTCTTGTGGAGAGATCCATAATGGTATTTTTGTATAAAATCTATTTTTATATTTACTCCATACTCTCAATAAAGCATGTCTAACATAGTGATTTTTAAATTCGAGATTTGCTTTTAGTTTATCATGCCATAAAAATCCATGCCATCCAAACCTTAAGTCTGAATCTTATAGATCCAACGAGCTCTTATTTCGTAGCAACAACCATTCTTTTAACCAAATAAAGACACATGCTGCATAATAAGTCCTCAAGTCCGGCAAGACTAATCCTCCTCTTTGCTTTGCATCTTGCAAAATCTTAAATTTGATTCTTGGCAATATCCTGCTTTTCTTTCATAGTGCCACATATAGGACTTTTCAAGAAGTCTCCCATCCAGGTGCTAGTCCAGCCTAGGCCTGTTAAGTTCCAGCAAGTTTGCTGTATGTATGATGTGCCTTCAGACCATGCTCTGGGATGCAAGGGCAGCACTTCAGCGTAGCGTCCTCATGTTTCCATACCATGCCTCAGAGCCATGCATAATGAACATATAGATTTAAACAAAGCTACCTTTTAAAAAAGGTTATACCTTGGGGACTGGAAGAATAGCTTCAACAGGAGCACAACTATTAGTGGTACAAGGCCCCTCATATTACAAAGCTTCTCAGTTGCTGGTGTGACTACAGAGTACTTCTAATTTTGTTTTAGAAGTTTCTTATAGGAAAATGTTGTTATCATCAGCATTATACTAACAACAGGCTGGCAACAATGCCATCAGGCTGCTGCAGGCACACAGGAGATAGGAGACTGGGGGGGGGGGGGCAACACTTGAAAAAGTGCCTCTTTACCCAGTTAGCAGGGGTAACTGGAATTGAGAGCTCACTCATTGACACCCTATTGGTTCCATGCTGTATCATAACAACATCTCATTGGCTCTCAGAATAGTCTCATAGGTCCATTGACTATAATGAAACTTAGTTCTGAGTAGACATGCATAGGATTGGGCTCTAAACTAGATAAGCCTTTTAGATTTATGGTTACTTACAGAACAAAGAGGGTGGAGGTTTGAAAGAGGGCCCCTTGCCTCCAGTGATCTCTAAAAACATTTCTATTTCAGCAAGCCTTCTGATTTTATTCCTTAACACCTGACACCTTCTGGTTTTATTGATGCTTTTATTCTTTATTGATCATTGTATTTTAAGTAGTTGTGTGTTCATCCATTATGCCAGAGCTATTCAAACTGGGGTGTTGTGACTGTGTTGCTTTGGCCACTTTCCCCTTAAGGGGCAAGGGCAGGGGGGAGGCAAGGATGCAACCCCCAGGATCATGTCACTAAAGGGGGCACAGAGACTGGCATGTACTCACCAGTCCCTGCAGCAGCATCCCTAGGGTGCGGTGAGCCCTGCGCAAGCGTCTGCAGGGCTCCCTGCAGCTTAAAAAGTGAAAGTGGAGCGTTCACACTCCACCTCCGCAAAACCAGAAGTGGAGCGCGATCACTCCGCTTTCACTTTGAGAAGGCTGGGTAGACCTGCAGATGCTTGCGCAGGGCTCTCCGTACCCCCAGGACACTGCTGCAGGGACTGGTAAGTAAATGCCAGTCCCTGCAGCCCCCTGAGCAACGCGATCCTGGGGATCCTCCCTTTCCCCTTCCCCCTCCCCTGCAAAGACTTACTGCACTCCTCAAACTCCCTGAGAGTTTGAGAACCGCAGCATTATGCCCGTGATTGATTGAGGGCTCAATCCTATCCAATTTTCCAATGCCGGTGCTGCTGTACCAAAGGGGCATGCACTGCTTCTTGTCATGGGGCAGCAGTCACAGAGGTCCCCTTAAGGTATGGGAACATTTGTTCCCTTATCTTGGGGCTGCATTGTGGCTATACCGGTGCTGAAAAATTGGATAGGACTGGGCCCTTAATTAATTAAATTTGATATCATTGCAGGTGTGGGTGTGTGTGTGTGTGTGTGTGTGTGTGTGTGTGTATGTGTGTACAAAAATCTTCTTTGCATCAGGTAGCAAATGCCTTAGCTATAGCGCTGGTTTATACTGTTTATATTTTTAAATTTTATCTCTGTCTCTAAGATTCTAGAGACTTTGGCTGTGAAGTTGGGTCCCTGGAAAAAAATGTTTCCAATTGGGCCGGCCCTGATTAGCTGTATATTGTAAGTGTAAATCCCCAAATTATAGTCAGTTTTCTTTCCGGTGCTGTGCAGGCAGAGTCTTTGTGCATGAATGGGCTCATCTCCGATGGGGCGTCTTTGATGAATATAACCATGATGCACCTTTCTACACTAATGGAAGGACCAAACCTGAAGCAACAAGGTACCCTCCTAAATGCTTATCTTCCTCTGTTACAATAAATACTGTACCGGTTCCCTTTGCATTGGTCCAGACCCCCCATGGTTACCTGAAACAGTAGATATGGGCGAACCCCCCTACCCTCACCCTCCAGGACTTTCCGGGGCCTCCTAATGCCTTAGAAGGCATTAAAAAGATCACTTCTTGTTTCTCTGTGAAACTGTAAGTTGTATTATTTGAGCTGCCCAGCTCAGTCTGAGGGCTCAGAGGACCCCTCAGAGGCTAAGGTAGCAGAGATACCCTCGCCTCCCACAGGTGGGGAGGCTCACTGGACCTGATCTGCAGATAACTGAATCCGCAGGCACGGGATCCGCAAATACGGGTCGTCGTCCCCAGTACAACTTCTTTGCATTTCACGTGAGGCAGAGTCTTAATCTGAACAGTTGCATTAGTACTGAGGCCCAGAATACACCACTGGGGAACCACCACAATATGGACTTGCATTTTTAGTTTATCTTTAATAGCCAAACAGTAACAATCAGAAGAAGGAATTACTGCAGCAAATACCTTTCTTGACAGCTATTGTTAAATTTGTTTAGATTAGAAATAAGGTCCTGATAAATATCACGAATAGGTTTCGTGCCGGTTTAATAGATACATCTATGACTGCTCCCAAGTATCAACAATGCTGAGGGAGATGGCTCAGGAGAAGAAGACAACAAATATTCTTGTTCAGGATAAAGAACAAGAAACTGCCTTATACTGATTTGGACCATCTGTCCATCTAGCTCAGTATTTACAGTTGTCACCGACTGCCAGTGGCTCTCTAGAGCAGCCATTTTCAACCTTTTTCAGCTCAAGGCACACTGACAAGGCACTGAAATTGTCAAGGCACACTACCAGTTTTTTACTTACATTAAATTGAGATGGGGGGAATATTCCTGGGGAAGGGGGTGGGGTGGGGGAGAAGAGAAGTGCCAATTGCCTGCTTGTGTATTTGAGAAAAAAGAGTGCAACCAAAAGCCCAATTCTATGCATGCCTGCTCGGACGTAAGTCCCATTATAGTCAATGGGGCTTACTCCCAGGTAAGTGTGGATGGGATAGCACAACTAGAGCCCAATCCTGTGCATGCCTGCTCAGAAGTAAGCCCCATTACATTCAATGGGCTTACTCCCAGGTAAGTGTGGATAGGATTGTGGCCCAGCACCCTTCCTCTAAAAGCCCCAAAGTGCAGGGAGGGTCGCTTTGGGGAGTTGCAGGCAAACTGGCATGGAAAAGGGACTTTCAGGGACCCTTTTCAGCCAGCCAGTCCTTAGGTTGGGGGCCTCAGCAGACTCGCTCGCTATGTACCTGCTTCTGGCTCCCTCTTCTCACTCATTCCGCAGCTCCCACCTCCTGGCTCCTCTGGGCTTCTCTGGTTGGGCAATCACCACGCAGGTAGGCAACAACCGCCTTCGTGCCCAACTCTATGCATGGCTACTCAGAAGTAAGCCCCATAATAGTCAATGGGGCTTACTCCCAGGGAAGTGAGGATCAGGTTGCAGCCTGAGTCATGCTCAGCAGCAGGAGCAAGCTCCAATGGGACACTTCAGCTGCTGCGTGGGATGCAAAGCAGCCTTGACCAGCCCCTTCCCTGGCTGCTCCTTTGCTTGTGCTGCCTGCTGCAGGAGGCTCAAAGCAGCCGCTTCTCTGGCATGCGGGCGCGCAGCTGCTGCCTGCCTCCTCTGATCCTGCGGCACACCTGAGGCAGCCTCACGGCACACCAGTGTGCCACATCACAGCCATTGAAAACCGCTGCTCTAGAGTTTCAGGCTTACTCCCTGAGTTTCAGGAGTCTTCTCTCTGTCCTTCTGGAGATGCTAGGAACTGAACAGGAGATTTTCTTAATACAAATACATGCTCTACCACTGAGCAATGGCTCTTCCACAAGGTACAGAACTTCTAAGTACAGAACTACTAGGTAGTGTAAAGTTACATTTAAAACATTCACAAATACGAAGTACAAAAGAAGTACACAACTTTTTCAAACTTTGTATTCTCTCTGTTACTTTCAACCCAGTTCTTGATCTGGCTTTCTGGGAACGGTAGGGCGGAGGTTATTTCTTGGTCATGAGACTTGATGGGCCTGAATTCAATTTTAGTAGTGTCACATGGTGTACCTTTTCCAATTTTCCTATCCTATTTTCCCATCCTCCTATCCAATTTTCCAGTGCCAGTGCAACTGTGCCAGTGGGGTGTGCACTGTATCCTGTGGTGGAGAGGCACTCACAGAGACCTCCTTAAGGTATGGGAACATTTGTTCCCTGACCTTGGGGCTGCATTGCGGCTGCACCAGTGCTGGAAAGTGGGATAGGACTGGGCCCTAGGTGTGGTATGGGCTTGTTTTTGTTTCTTTTTAGTTATTTTTTTTTTATTTTCCAAAAACAAATATAAACAAACAGACATAACACAAAAAACATAACACCCTTCACTACACAAAAAAGGGTGCAGGAAATCATATTTCATATAATGGTATTGACAATTTAAAACATGTTTGTTAGAAGAAAGGGCGGGGGAGGGGAAAGTTCTGCTCAGGAGAACTACTCCTGGCCTCTCAATGGAACCCACATGGCACAGCTCAAAGTAATGAGCTGGAGACCTCGATGTCTCAGTGCCAAAGTAGGGTTTGGGGATGGGAAGGGGACAGCGAGAATGGTTGCAGGTGGGAGGGAAAAAGGAGATGGGAATGAGGGAGGAGAGAGGCAGGGAAGTGGTGAGAGGGAGAAGTTAAGAACAAAAGGAAAATTAATTAGACAATGCTATTTAGTTAAATATGACCATAAGTGGAACGCTACAATATATATTAAATATTTTACAAAGTTATGTAAGAAGAGTATGTCTGGAAATATAGGTTATAAAATTTATGACTGTAATGTTAGATAATTTGTATATAATTTCTTATAATACAAATGGCTCACCAGCTAAAAGATATAGGATTATGAGGACTTTTAAAAAATTGGGAGCAGTTGTATTGCTGTTACAGGAAACTCACCAGAAGAAGGGGAAAAAATTCCAGGAGAAATAAATACAATTTAAGCATTGGAGACAAATTGGAATTTATAGAATTAGAGATTTATTTGAAGCAGGGAAACCAATTACAACCAGACAATTAGAAGCGAAAACAAGTCAAATAATAACTAATTGGCTACAAATAAAACAAGTAAGGAGTTTTGTGATGCAACTATATAAAGAATTTGGTCCTATGAGACCATTAACAGAATTTGAACAATAGAAGAAAATAAACATAATAGAAAAAGATTAGCTTCATTAATATCTAGAAATATTATTGAGAGAGAATATGGAAAGGGTATGGGAGTTAAAATAGCTTGGGGGAAAAATTTGAATGTTAATATATCAGAGGAAGTATGAATGGGAATATGGAGCAAATACCCCTATAAATCAATATCAGCTAGAACGAAAGAAATGGTTTTAAAGGTACTTCATAGATTATTAACAGTACTTATTAACAGTATTTATATACCGCTTTTCAACTAAAAGTTCACAAAGCAGTTTACAGAGAAAAATCAAATAACTAAATGACTAGATGGAATTTGTACCCCACAAAATTGCATAAAATTAATGGAGATATATTAGATATGTGTTGGAGGAATTGCAGACGATAGGGTACATTGGAACATATGTGGATTTTTTGTCCTAAAATAGAAAAATATTGGCAGGAAATAATCACGTGGATAGAAGCTTTAACTAATCAAAAAATAATTGGGAATGAAACATTATTATTTTCATTATTCACTGGGGAAAATGAGAAGTTGACTAATAAAGAAGTAATTGCAAATCTTATTGGACTGGCAAGGTGTGAGATTGCAAAAAGCTGGAGAAATACCCAGTGGCATCACTAGGATTTGTGTCACCCGGTGCGGGAGGCCTGTGTGTCACCCCATGCAGTGGGCGGGGCAACACCCCAGGTGGTGGGTGTGATGATGTACCATCGTTCCCCCCTCCCACTGGTTTTTTGGCTGTACCTTTTGTTAGAACACAGATATTTCAATGTGGTTTGTTTCATTGCATGCTGCATGAAATTACACATTGATTGATATATAACATGATTTTTTCTTAATTTAGTTTGCCAAACTGATGCAAGGTAGTGAAAGCCACTTATGCTAAACAATTAGAACAAATCATTAGGAAGCTTAATAGGGAAAATGTACACATCCTTAAAACACCTAGAGCTCCCTGCTTAAGTGTTTAGCAGCTTACTTAAAATCCATATTACTTTTCTGTCTTAGTCTGAAGCAGGCCTAAAACTGCAAACAGCAGACAGGCAGTTTAAAAATAGCACAAGCAGGAGGACAGCTAGAATTGGCAGACTGTCAAGTAGCTCTTGGCAACATACCAAGGCATCAGATAGCGGTTCAGGCTTCTTTTACAATACAAGGCATATTGTATTTAGAGAGGTTGCTGGAAAGCATCCAAGCCATCTTAAGCTAGAAATTCCCTGCTTGCTTGTATGGAAAATTAAATAGAAAGCATTTTTGCAGCTTAAATCATAATGCTTTCAGACTTTCCCCTTTTAAACCAAAAGGATAGTGTTATAACACTAAGAGAGCTAGGTAATATACCAAAGCATCATAGAAATGCCAAAATTTTACAATGCCTATAATTGAGTAAACAGTGCCATCTACTGGTTGTTGAAATCTTTAAATTGTATGTTTCAATGTATATTTTTGCCTTATTTGAAACCTGTAACTTGAAGCCAACCAATCAAATGTTTGTAAAGCTATCTGTAGCCAACCCAGAGCAAGCCCCGTCTCTGATGTCAACTCCAGCCAATGAAAAGTGTGAAACTCCTCAAACAAAGGAGCCAAAATGAAATATAAGCAAGAGGGTCAGACTAGGAAAATTGCTCTCTTCGCTTTGGACAAGGAGTCCCTGAGAAGCCCGTTGCTGGCAACGAAATAAAGTTTCCAGACGATCACCACTCTTGCCTACTGAGTTTGCTTTTGAACCTGCAACACCTTGCAACAAAACATAACACATTTACATTGAAAAAAGAACAGTAAACAACTATAATAAACTATAATAAACATAAAATACATAAACAAATACATAAACAAAAAAAGATAAGAAGGGGGGGAAAGGAAAAAAAAACACCATATATACTCTAATGGTGTAGCAAGAGTGAAGCCAAAAAATTCTAACTACTTATATTTTATATATATAAAGTCTAAACATTAACAAATGTTGGTCTATATTATTATCTAATCCTTTAAAACTAATCTTCAAATCCATAATACATTAAATTATTTTCTCTGTTTCAAAAAGTCAATAATTGGTTTCCAATTTTTCAAGAAGTTTTGTGTAGAGCTCTCTTTAAGTATAGTAAAGAGTTTTTTGTTGAGTTCTCTTTAAGTAAGGATATATAACATGATAGTATTGTTCCTCCAAACTCTGATTTTAGTGATTTTGAAAACTTGTAGAGTCACACACACACACACACACACACACACACACACACACACACACACACACACACCTGTGTCAACTTACTAACACCTTATTGCAACAGTTCTCAAACTTTTAGCACTGGGACCCACTTTTTAGAATGACAATCTGTCCAGGACCCATTGGAAGTGATGTCATGGCCAGAAGTAACATCATCAAGCAAATTAAAATAAATAACTATAAATAATTAAATTAAAATAAAAGAAATAATTAAATAAGGGGGAGCCAGTCCTGTTCCACCAAGTGAATCTACTCTGAAGTAAGTCCTATTGTGGTTAATGAGGGTTACACTCAGGAAAGTGTGGGTAGGATTGCAGTCTGTGAGCCCAATCCTATGCATGTCTACTTAGAAGTAAGTCGTACTGTGGTCAATGGGGCTTGCTCTCAGGAAAGTGTGGGTAGGATTGCAGCCTGTGAGCCCAATCCTATGCATGTCTACTCAGAAGTAAGTCCCAGAGTGGTCAGTGGGGCTTACTCTCAGGAAAATGTGGGTAGAATTGCAGCCTTTGAGCCAATTCTATGCATGTTTACTCTGAAGTAAGTCACATAGTGGTCAATGGAGTTTACTCTGTAGCCTGCCTGCAATAACAACCCCCCCCCCAAAGAATCAGTGAGATTTCCAGCCCTCCCCATGCCCATTTAAAGTTCTTCTATTTCAGGCATATCAAGAAAAAGACCCACCTGGCTTTGCAAGTGCAAAATAGAAAACTTTCCCCTTACCAGTTGAAGCCTCTTTTTTGTCCTTCTTAGTGGGGGGGGGGGGGGAGGCTGCCTTCTGGAGCATTTCTTACACTCCAGCTCTATCAGAGCAGGACCATTCTGGTGGCCTCACATTCCCCTTTGCCTGGCCTGACCAAAAGGCAAGGCATGTCTACCTACTCGTGAGTAAACGCGACCGTGTGGCTGTGTTCTCAGGTGTTTTGGGGGCTGCATTCATTGGATCAGGACCATTCTGGTGTCCTTGGATTCCTCTCAGCCCTCCCTTTTCTGATGGACTATGGCAAGTTCGCCTACTTGCGAGTAAATGCGTGCTACGGCTCACTTTCACTTTCCATAGGGCTCCATGCATTTTTTCCTTCCGGTTTTTTGGCCATAACTTTTGAACGAAAGCCGCAAAGTTAGTGCATCCTCCCCCCAGGGCACGTCACCCCCCCCGCGGCGCGTCACCCGGTGCGGCCCACATACCCTGCACCCTCCTAGCGACGCCAGTGGAAATACCCAAGATATTACATTACAGAGATTTTTGAATAGGACCTGACAAATAGTTACTATGGAAAAATTGACCAATAAGGCCAGAATATATAGAGGAGAAATAAATGATCAATTTATGAAAATATGGCAGCCCTTGTTAATAATAATAATAATAATAATAATAATAACTTTATTTCTACCCCGCCTTTCTCCCCGAAGGGACTCAAGGCGGCTTACAACATATTAAAAACAATTTTAAAAACAAATAAAAACATATTAACACATACTAAAAACAGCAGTCAGAGTAAAAAAAAAAATAGGTAAAAAGAGCATAGAGCAGCAGCAAGTCATAAAAGAATCAGGCCTGTAAAAAATATTAAAAGATGTTAAAAAGATGTTAAAAGGCCAAGAACTCAGAAGGCCTGTTTAAACAGAAGGGTCTTCAGGCCTTGCCGAAAGGTCTCAAGAGAGGGAGCCATTCTTAAGTCAAGGGGAAGGGAGTTCCATAGCGTTGGTGCCACTACTGAGAAGGCCCTATTTCTTGCAGCCGCCCCACGCACCTCCCTAGGCGGCGGCACTTGTAAAAAGGCCTTCTCTGATGACCTGAGAGGGCAAGCCGGATTGTAAGGGAGCAGGCAATCTCTAAGACACCCTGGTCCAGAGCAGTATAGGGCTTTAAAGGTCAATACCAGCATCTTGAATTGGGCCCGGAAACGAATGGGCAACCAGTGCAGCCGCTGGAGAAGCGGACTGACAGAGTCGAACCGCCTACCTCCAGTAACCGCACGGGCCGCCGCATTCTGCACTAGTTGCAGTTTCCGAACCGTCTTCAAGGGCAGCCCCACGTAGAGCGCGTTACAGTAATCTAATCTCAATGTCACCGAGGCATGGATCACCGTGGCCAGGTCTGCACGATCCAAGTATGGCCGCAGCTGGCACACCAGCCGAAGCTGAGCGAAGGCCCCCCTTGCCACAGCCGCCACCTGGGAATCCAGGAGCAGCTGCGAGTCCAGGTGGACCCCCAAGCTGCAGACCTGATCCTTCAGAGGGAGTGCAACCCCATTCAGCGCAAGCCGATAGTCCAGCACCTGCATCGAGGATTTCCGAACCAGGAGAGCCTCTGTCTTATCCGGATTTAATTTCAGCTTGTTAGCCCCCATCCAGATCCTCACTGCCTCCAGACAGCGCTCCAGGTCCTCAACCGCCACCCTGGAGTCTGGAGGAAAGGAGAGATAGAGCTGGGTGTCATCAGCATATTGATGGCACCCCACTCCAAACCCCCGGATGACCTCTCCCAGCGGTTTCATGTAGATGTTAAATAGCATGGGGGACAGAATTGAGCCCTGTGGCACCCCGCACCTCAAGGGCCAGGGTGTCGAACAGGCATCCCCCAGCACCACCATCTGGGACCGACCCTCCAAGTAGGAGCGGAACCACCGCAAAACAGTGCCTCCAGCTCCCAACTCGGCCAATCGGCTCAGAAGGATACCATGGTCGATGGTATCGAAAGCCGCTGAGAGGCCCAGCAGGACCAACAGGGACGCACTCCCCCTGTCCAGTCCCCGGCGTAGGTCATCCACCAAGGATGTTAACATATAGTGCTGAGTTGGATAGGAATAACGATGTGGAAAGTGGTCTGGATTGTTGGACAAACAGACATAACACATAACACAAAAAACATAACACACTTCACTACACAAAAAAAGGGTACAGGAAATCATATATCATTATCACAGATCACTAAGGGCGCAGTTCCTAACCCATCTGGAGCAGGCAAGCCATGAGGCTTGCGCTGCATCCAATGTGGGATTGCAGCAAGCAGTGGCTCAGCCACAGGCAAGGGGAAGCTCTTCCCCTTACCCGTGGGTAAGGGCTGTTTGCCCCTATGGGTCTCCTTGGACCTGCGCAACCTCCAGAAGTGGCGCAAGTCCAAGGAGAGCAGAGTGGCTTGAAGCCACTCCACTCACCCCGGGGATGGGGGTTGGAATCCAGCATAACCGCCGGGTCCCAGCCCTGCCCCAGCTCCCCGCATTCCCGACCTGGCCCACCCTCCTCCCACCCAGTAATGCCCCCTCCCCACGCCTGACTTTGCTGCTTATGTCGGCGCAAGTAGCGGCGCAGGAGCTGCGGCGGAGACTTCTGCCTCTGTCTGCGTGTTGGCGCATCTGAATGCACCAATGCAGCTCCCGCCTAAGGAGGCGCAAATGTGCTTTACGGCACGTTTGCGACCCTCAAGGGCCACCTATACTGGCATAACTGCTGGTTAGGATTGTGCCCTTAAACTAATAAATCATTACATATCTCCTAATCAATTTCCTCTTCTAAATTTACCTCTTAATGTCATTTTTCATTCATCATATATATCATACCCTATCATATATTTCTAAAACTTCATTTTCAACCAAGCATAAAAGGGTTTCCATTGCTCAATTTGTGTCAGTTTTCGTTGTTGATCCAAAATTTCTGAAAGTCTGTCCATTTCCGCCACATTCATTATTTTCTCTATTAATTCATCTTTCATTGGTATTTTAAAGTCCTTCCAATATCTAGCATATGAAATCCACGCTATAATTAAAATCATAATAACTAGATATTGTTTTCTTTATCTATAACATCTAAAGTAATATTGAGCAAAAATAATTCAGGTTTCAACGGTATAGTAATAATAATAATAATAACTAGGTATTTATATACCGTCTTTCTGGTCATCGGATTACTCCTCTGACTTTATTCAAGGCAGTTTACATAGGCAGGCGTTTCTAAATCCCTCAAGGGGATTTTTACAATTATAGAGGTTCTTTCTTTCAAGAACCAACAACATTTCAGAATGGATCTTTCTGGTTTGGTCTCACTTCTGGCCTCCAGTTCTCCCAAGCAAGCTGACAAGCAGCTCCATCTCTCACATGGAGGGCAGCCAAGACGCTTCTTGCTCACACCAAGAGCGGGTGGAATCACTCCACCTGTAAATAGTAAATCCAACAATCTCTTGTATTATATTTCTTACCATCCTCCAATAAATTTGCATTTTTACATGTCCACCACATATGATAAAACGTTCCTTCTGCACATTTACATTTCCAATAACTATTTGATATATTCGATTTCATTTTTCCAATTTTTTTGGTGTCATGTACCATCTATAAAACATTTTATATACATTTCCTTTGAAATTTGTTGCTCTAGTAATTTTTATATTATGCTTCCAGATCTATTCCCATTGATCTATTGTGATATTATGGCCTATATTTTGCACCCATTTTATCATACATGGTATGGGCTTGTTGAAGAAACAGAAATCTGGCTAAATGATCCTGTTTGGAAGTGTTTGTAACTGATTAGCCACACCTATGTTTTGAGTCTGATTTAAATATGATAGGAGGGCAGGATAAGTTTCTGGGCATATTCACAGAGGAGAGATCTGTGCTGATGTCAAATGCAAAACTAGAAATATTAGGAGCTGAACCCCAGAAAAGAAGGTGATGTTTTATGACTGACTTGTAGGATTGGATGCACTGATTATATAGTCCCTGAAAAATATCCTGTGCAATTGTGCCATTCTGAGCATTATGGATTTCATATTGGTTGGCAACCTTCAGTCTCGAAAGACTATGGTATAAGCCTACAGCAGCCGGTATTCCCAGGCGGTCTCCCATCCAAGTACTAACCAGGCCTGACCCTACTTAGCTTCCGAGATCATGGTATAAGCCTACAGGAGCCGGTATTCCCAGGCAGACTCCCATCCAAGCACTAACCAGGCCTGACCCTGCTTACCTTCCAAGATCAGACAAGATGGGGCATGTGCAGGGTAACAGTTGCTGTCATTTCATATGTGGATTTCATATTATAATAATGATAAATGGTATGTCTATGGATACAAACACCTTTAACTTGTAAGTAAATTTAAGGGTATCTGCGGGAATGGGGAGCAAAGTCAGAAGTAAAGGGAGCGCTGCACCCACTGGATGGGACATTTGATGGAGCAGTCAGACTGGGAGCCCAGGTCTATCCACACAGCAACTCTCGGCCATGGAGGTCACAGGTTCAACTGGGAGCCCTGGTCTACCTGGCAGGTAGATCAGCACGTCCAGGTGGGAGTCCAGGTCTATCTGCTTGGTTGACCTGGGTTCTGGAGTTAAGCTAGTGCTCATGGCTCCCCCCCCACTGGCGTAGATAGAGATGGGGCAGCACACTAAGTTTTGCAGGGAACCTCCCTGCAGCATGCAAGCAGCTCCTCCCCCTCCCCTTGGGAGCCATTAACCTCCGTTTCCCCCCCCCCACATGGCTCCAAAGGGGAGGGGAGGAGCCACTTGCATGCTGCAGGGAGGTTCCCTGCAAAACTTAGTGTGCCACCCCCCCTCTAGCTATGCCAGTGCCCCCCCCCACATAAATTCTGGATCCACCCCTGGCCCTTGGCCAGTGTCCAACATGGCCAACCTCTAATGTCAGCCCCAGATAACCTGTCTTTGGGATGGCTGTGTTATATAAATAATGTCAAGTGGTTTTGGATATAACAATTCCTTGGTTTTATCACTTGCTAACAATACTTGCTTCTTATATTGTTTAGATGCTCAGCTGGGATCGCTGGTAGGTACATATTCCTAACTAGCACAGGAAAAACCAGGCCATGCAGAATTGAACACCGAACTGGACTATATGAAACTGGATGCCAATTTGTGCCAGCAAGAAAGCAAAACACGCCAGCATCTATAATGTATATGCAAAGCCTACCTTCAGTAAGCTTGAGTAATGTGATTTGGGAGGCTAAGGGATTGACTCCACTCCACTGTCTGATCTTCTCTCTTCTTCTTCTTCTTCAAAAGGTTACTCAGTTCTGTGACAAAACGAACCATAATATCCAGGCCACAAATTTGCAGAACAAACTGTGCAACTACAGGAGCACCTGGGAAGTTATTATGGACTCAGCTGACTTTGCCAGTTCATCTCCAATCGCTACCCCTCCACCTGCACCCACCATCACCTTGCTGCAAACACAAGACCGAATTGTCTGCCTGGTACTTGATGTCTCTGGAAGTATGAGCTCGGTATGTCTATCTTCCCCCTTCCCAATTTACAGAAACTAGATATTTAGAATGATGAAATTAGTCTGTAGTCCTGAGTCAGCAATTCTATAACAATGTTTCTATTGTGTTGGAAAAACAGAGCCTAGTTTTGCTCTTCCTCATCAGTGTGGTGATAAATAGGCTGCACACTTACCTGAGACTTGACCCCCGTGACTCTAATGAGACTTACTTTGGAGCAAACATGAACAGGACATTAAAAGACAGACTTGCAAATAAGGGCTTCCCCAGTTTCAACCTCACCTCTGCCATGAACTCTCAGTAGATGGCCTTAGGCAGGCCATTCCGTGTCAACCTCAGTTGCAGTGGCGGACCTGGGGCGGAGGCAGGGGGCAAAAGCCCCAAGCTCCATGCTCACCATGCTCCCGCTGCTGCTGCCTGCATCCGCCATTCTACCCCACCTGCCTGTCCAAGCCATTCTGTGGACAGGCGAGGCCCTGCATGGCTCTTGGCAGTGGGCAAAAAGCCTTCTGAGGCTTCTCCTGCTGTTTTAAGCAATACCTTCAGTTTCATTGGGAAACCGGAAGTACTGTTTAAAACAGTGGGAGAAGCCTTAGAACAGCGGTGAACCTCCCCAGCCCCACGCCTGGGGCAAAGGTCCGTGATGGCACCCCCCGCACAGGCGGTCACGGCCCCCCTGCGTGAAAATCCACCACCCCCTTATTCACTTGAGGCTCATGAAGCTATGTACGTCCTTAAACCACGTCGGGGAAGCCTCTGAGGTTCCCCAACAATTTAAACTGTGCTTCTGGAAAACTGGACGCATAGTTTCCGACCCTGTCAGGAGCCTCAGAGAGGCTTCTGCAGGGTCCTAGTGGCTCGTGCCTGGGACATTTGCCCCATTGGACCTAATGGCAGGTCCGCAACTGCCTCAGAAGGCTTTTCACTCGCTGTTGGGTGTTGCACTGTTGGGTGTCCGTGAGCCTATGTGAGTATCCTGGGGAGAGAGGCATGCTGGGGGGGGGGGCAGCATGTTGCAGACCTGCCCCAGGGCACAATGGGGGCAGGTCTGCTACTGCTCAACTGTAATAAGAGGGATTATAATAACACCATACAATCCTAGGCATGTTTACTTAGAAGTAAATCCAACTATGTTCAATGGGGGCTTACTCCCAGGTGAGTGTGCTTCTCCTCTATGGAGAACTAGTGCAGGAAAAGCACCCCACAGGCAGAGCACAGCTGTGATATGATATCTGCAAGAGGGATTTGAAGGCCTTAGGAGTGGACCTCAACAGGTGGGAAACCCTGGCCTCTGAGCGGCCCGCTTGGAGGCAGGCTGTGCAGCATGGCCTTTCCCAGTTTGAAGAGACACTTGGCCAACAGACTGAGGCAAAGAGGCAAAGAAGGAAGGCCCATAGCCAGGGAGACAGACCAGGAACAGACTGCACTTGCTCCCAGTTTGGAAGGGATTGTCACTCCCGAATCGGCCTTTTCAGCCACACTAGACGCTGTTCCAGAACCACCATTCAGGGCGCGATACCATAGTCTTTCGAGACTGAAGGATGCCAACAACAACAAGTGTGCTTAGGATGGTAACCATACTGGGTTATAGTAAAGTAAGCATCAAGTTACTGCATATGAAGCATTCAGCACACTGAGAAAGTGTGATATAAATATTACATATTATCACCTTGCAATAACAGATCCATACAGAGAGGATCTCGAGTGACATGTAGCCATCCATGCTTATTATACTGTGTCAGTCGTTGATGCTTCTGACACTGACTGGTTGAACAGAACAACCTAACTCCTTGGAAACAAAGCCGTTCTCAGAAAGCTTGAGGTCCAGACTGCGTGATGGGAAAGTTGTGTGGATGAGATTAAAGCTTTACAGAGAGCCTAGAGACAGGAGGGGATTTGTTGTTTCTGTTCATTTTGTGTTATGCTGTCATTTGTGTCAGGCGTTTTTATTTAATTTCAAATTTTTCTCCTTGAATGCAGATATGCAGTAAGGCAGAATATAAAATGGTATCTGTGATATTTAGTGGCTGCCCTCCTTGGATGGCACTGACAATTTTAAAAATATCTTTTCCTTCACATGCAGCACAATCGCATTAATCGACTGAGGCAAGCGGCAGAACTATTCCTCCTACAGATTATTGAAAAGAATTCCTGGGTTGGAATTGTTACATTCCATCAAACTGCAAGCATTGCAACTGGTTTGCAACAGATTGCCAGTGACAGTGTGCGCAAATCTCTTTCAAACTATTTGCCCACAAAGGCTGATGGAGGAACTAACATCTGTTCGGGAGTGCGTGCAGGATTTCAGGTGAAGCAGAACCTTTTCCAGTTACTTTTATTCCATTTCTAATAAGGTATTTTGGGTTGTATCCTGCGGAAGCTAGTGATGGCAGGCAGCCCAGTCCTGAGCTGCCCAGTGCACCCAGGCTTGGCAGCACCAAAAAGGGCTGCCACCAAATCCTACACCTGCCACACTACCGCGGGAGGCTCCTCAGAAGGGGGACTTTCGTCCCCTTCCCCCAAGTAAGGTAAGCAGCCCCGCAATGGGGCTACTCACCTTACCGCTGACCAAAACGTCGGCGGTAGAATAAAGGTGCTCGTGTAGGGCACGCAGCCCTCCACAAGTGCCCTGGATCCTGCGGAGCCCAGCTCTGCAGATCCTCCTCCCGCCCACCCCCGGCACACCTCCCACCTGCCCTTCGGCATGCCTCTTCCCTGCCCCCGCCAGCCTCCCCCCTCCCTGGAACGCCTCCTCCACGCCCCCATCCCTGCCCCTGCCTGCCGTTTCGCAGCTTGGCAGTCTGGGAGACTGCCCCGCTCTAGCCCAGCACTGGCTGGCGCTGGGCTAGCACCAGTGGGAACCCGGCAGTGAGCCCCGCGAACGTGCCTTACGGCACGTTTGCGATTGTGGTCGGTGGCACGGAGCCATGCCGCTGACCACAGGATTGGGCTCTAAGTAACACTGAAATTAACAATATAAAATTAATATGATATACAATATAAAATAAGATAACAATATTAAAAAATAAGGTAATTTATTTAGATAAACATCTAAATTTCAGGAGGATAATGATTCAGTTATTTTTCTGATTATGAAAATTCCTGTCAGGAGTTGGAAGGCCAGATCACATTACTTTTATCATGTGTAAGTAATGAAAGCAATTTCATTACATTTGCAAGTAGTTTTGAGAATTGGAAAGCCAGATATACTATTAGAAGACAAGTTTGCAGAAAGCCCTAGGGCACAATCCTAACCGGCAGTTATGCCGGCATAGGAGCCCCTGGAGGGTCACAAACATGCCGTAAAGCACGTTTGCACCTCCGTGGGAGGAAGCTGCATCGGTGTATCCAGACGCGCCAACGCACAGAGGCTGGCAGAAGCCTCCATGGCGGCTTCCTCCCTGTCGCTTGTGCCAGCACATCCACACCGACACAAGCAGCAAAGGTAGGTGTGGGGGGGCAGGGAGGAAGTGGGAGGGGGCGTTTCTGGGCATGGGGGAGGGCGGGTGATGTGCGGCCCCAGGGGCGGGCACGCAGGGAGCTGGGGGCGGGGCTGGGACCCGGCGGTTATGCCAGATCCCAACTGCCATCCCCAGGGAGAGCGGAGCGGCTTGGAGCCGCTCCGCTCTCCTTGGACTTGTGCCACTGCCAGAGGTGGTGCAGGTCCAAGGAGACCCATTGGGGTGCGCAACCCTTACCCAGCGGTAAGGGGAACAGCTTCCCTTTGCCCCTGGCTGAGCCGCTGCAGCCAACGAAACTGCACTGGATGCAGCACAAGCCTTCTGGCTTGCCTGCTCCAGTGCAGGTTTGGATTGCGCCCCTAGACACATTTGGAGAGTGGAGGTTTATTTCCTTTCCCAGAGGAGATCTCCAGTTTGAGCGGTTTGCCAATTGCTTTGTGAACTACGTTTTGGTAAAAAATGGAATACAAATATTCATCATCATCATCACCACCATCATCATCGCACTCCAAACATCTTCCTGTGACGTCTACATTTCTTGCTGCTAATATTTAACATGCTCTTTAAATGCAGGTATTTTTAAGCAAATATGCAAGTACTGAAGGCTGTGAGATCGTGCTCTTGACAGATGGAGAGGATAAAGGCATAGGCTCTTGCTTTGCTGAAGTTAAAAGAAGTGGGTCAAAAATTCACACCATTGCCTTGGGGCCCAATGCTGCAAAAGAACTAGAAACCTTGGCAGACATGACAGGTAAGGATGTAAGCAAAGCATCTAATTCTATGCCTGGCTCCTCAGAAGTAAATTCCACTGTATTCAGTAGTGCTTGCTCCTAAGAAAGTGTGCATACAATTGCAGCCTAAGTTTCACAAGACTCAGATATCCCCCAAAACTTCACTTAACTTAGTAGGCAATGATCTGAAGCATCTAGTCCAAGTTCACAGCAGCTTCAAAGTACAGTCCAATCTTCCCAGTCCAATCCAGCAGCATCCCCACATCAGTCCTTGGATGGATCCAAGGCAGATCTGTCAGGCAGAGTCCTGGCATTCCCCTGCTCTGTGTGTGTCCAGCAGAGTCCTGGCAGTCCCCTCCTCTGTTTTCCTCCAGCAGAGCCCTGGCAGTTCCCGTCTGTCTGTCTGTGATACTCCTTCTAGGGCTGCTTTTTATTCCTGCAAACCCTCATTAGCCTAATTAGGCACAGGCGTGAGCAACCTCATTAGTCCATATCCATCATCCATTGACCTTAATTGATTACAGCTGTGGTCAGTAGCCCTGCCCTTCTCAAAGTTGTCGACCAGCTGTCAAAACATGGGAATCGCTGTCCACATCATCTACCTGGTGATCTCCTGATCTTCCATTACACCTGCCAAATGATTCCCATCCACGTATATCTTCTCCTATCTGCTCCACCCAAGCTCACTCCATTAGACCTCTCCTATCAGTCATGACATTTCTATAGAAACTTCAGAGGCAGCATACATCTGAATACTAGAAGCTGGTGCCACAGAGTGGATCCTACTTTGGGAATGTTTACATAGATAAATGGTTTTGGAGTAAATGTATGCAGGTGGAGAAATGGAACCAAGTGTTGCATGTATCCTAAGACACTGTGTGCAGCAGTGGGTTGCTGCATATACTTCCTGTCATTAAAAAGTCAACTGTGATTATCCGGCTCCAGTCACACATTTATTGATACTATTACAAAAACAATACAGTTGGCACACATTATCTGCAGGGGATCTGTTCCCAACCCCCCCGCCCCCACATGTACCTAAACCTGCAAATAATAGACTCCACAGGTCCAGGTCATAGAGAACATCTGGATGTGTCTGGATGCCACCTGGGCCTCAGAACCCCCCCCCCCCCCGGAGGTGTTGGAAAGGCACTTCTGGTTTTCAGAAAAACTGGTACTTCCAGTTGTATCTGGGAGGTCAGGTGGGGGCGTACAGCGCAGGTTCATAATCCATGGGTTCTGGACCTGCAGATAAAAAGCACCCACCTGTATCTGAGATTCTCTTGCAACTGATGGATTCTTTCTCATCATTCTTCCTATCACATTTTAGGAGGACTGAAATTTTCTGCCACTGACAGTTTGGATTCCAATGGCCTCATAGATGCTTTCAGTGGACTTTCATCAGGAAGTGGTTCTGTCTTTCAACAGTCTATTCAGGTCTGGATTTCAATTATTAGGAACCAAATTGGGATTATTGTTATCATTTGCTATTGCAATTATTATCATTAAATAGTTCCTCACAGCCTAGGCTGGGCTGGTGATATTCTGCAACTCAGAATTTAGCCAAGATCCTGAGCATCCCAGAGATACCATTTCAAAAACTGCTAAAACAGTTGTTGTACCGAAATTGCAAAGACCACAACAACTGCCCCGGTTTCCAGTCACAAGTAGAAAATTAATCAAACTTCCAATTTAAGAACACTTCATTCCCAACTAGTTGCTGCTAAAGTGGCAGACCTGATGCAAGCCATAGGCACCCCGAGGTAGATGCCAGGGTCTCAGAATCAGGCAGAGGTCACTATTGATGCCTGGCCTGAGACACCCTTTTCAGTACCATGCAACTTTTATAAACCTGTTTCCATCCTCCCCCCCAATTTGTTTTATGTATAGCAATACTATTTCAAACAGCAAGAGTGTGTGTGTGTGTGTGTGTGTGTGTGTGTGTGTGTGTGTGTGTGAGAGAGAGAGAGAGAGAGAGAGAGAGAGAGAGAGAATATACCAATTATACAAAATCATTACATACTTGAGAACACATGCAAATATATAAAAGAACTCTTTCAAGTCCAGAGGAGGCAAAAAAAAATTGCATTATATACAACACTTCACAGTTCCCATTTTCATTTGACTTGAGTCATTTCCAAAACTGGGTTTAAGGGAGCTATTGTTCCCAAAAGATCAGCATTGCCTCCAATTTCCCTTCCACCAAAAAAAAAAAAATGTTCTAAAATTGTGACCGTGGTGATCTCAGAAGCTTCTGGATGCAATTTTGATTTTCCCATAATGTCCCCAACTGGTACTGCATCAAGGGCACTGTCAGGAAAGCAAGATGGTGGCCAGAAGCCACCGAGAGTCCTGCTTTTACTGCTGCTACCATCCTGGTGGTAAAAAGTTTTTTAAAAGGTGCTCATGTTGCCAAGTTAAGTCTTAGTGCCACCATCACCCAGCATCACCCATGGTGTCCACTAGTACCCACTGGCAAGCACTCTGCCAAAGTCCCCTTCAATCCTGAAGCCAGCACTGTCTAGTCTTTCATTTTTTAAAATGAAATTGTGTTGAAATGGTGTTAAGATTTAATAAGAAACTAAAACTATGAAAATTAGCCAGTGTAAAAGGGATGCAGCATAAAAAATCAGTGAAAAAACTAACTGGTAGTTAGTGACAAAGAACCCAGATGTTTGGGTAGTAATTGGGTGTAATAATGCAGATATGGGATCATTTAAATGAGAGCAATACTTATTTTGACTTTGTAAATAATGTAAGTATGTAGACAATTCCTCCATATAACTGATCATTTTTCACTACAAGAGGCCACCTCTTTATTCACCTCCACACTTCATGCCTCATCAACAATTTGACCCAGTAAATTCAATCTGAGTAGCAATGAACTTAGTGGTTGAGTTGTTCTGTCCAGAGGTAAATGAGTCCTATAGTCCATTACTATTGTAGGATGATTAAGGGAAAGTACTTGGCTCGTTCATTTAGAAAGCGCATTTCCTGATGGTTTGTAGAATGAGATTTCTGCCTTTGTATATCAACTTCTCATCCATGATCATCACTTTGCATTTGGTCAGCATTTGTTCTCCTTTTGCCCACATTACCATTATCAAGCAGTGATATATTATTATTATTAACAGTATTTATATACCGCTTTTCAACTAAAAGTTCACAAAGCGGTTTACAGAGAAAAATCAAATAACTAAATGGCTCCCTGTCCCAAAAGGGCTCACAATCTAAAAAGATGCAAAATGAATACCAGCAGACAGCCACTAGAACAGACAGTGCTGGGGTGAGGTGGGCCAGTTACTCTCCCCCTGCTAAAAAAAGGAGCACCCACTTGAAAAAGTGCCTCTTACGCAATTAGCAGGGGTTGGGTAAGTTATAGTTAAGTCATTTGACACACAGGGCCTGTAAATTTTTGACACCCCCACATGAAAAAATTTTTTTAGTAATAGTCATGGAATTAAATGAATAATTATTTATGTAGTTAATTTTCACATTTTGATACCACCCTCCTCCCAGAAGCTGAGGGTGGCATACATGGTTCCTTCCTTTTGTCCTCACATCAACCCTGTGAGGTAGGCGAGGCTAAGAGTTAATTAGCCCAAGGGCACTTAGGTTCATGGTTTTGAACTTGGATCTCCAGGTCTAACACCAGCTCTTGAACATCTGCCCCAGTGGTTCTCAAACTTTTAGCACTGGGACCCACTTTTTTGAATGAGAAACTGACAGGACCCACTGGAAGTCGGGGCTGGGGCACCTTCCTTATGAGGAAAGGCTACGGCGTTTGGGCCTCTTCAGCCTAGAAAAGAGACGCCTGAGGGGGGACATGATTGAGACATACAAAATTATGCAGGGAATGGACAGAGTGGACAGGCAGATGCTCTTTACACTCTCACATAATACCAGAACCAGGGGACATCCACTAAAATTGAGTGTTGGGCGGGTTAGGACAGACAAAAGAAAATATTTCTTTCCTCAGCGTGTGGTCGGTCTGTGGAACTCCTTGCCACAGGATGTGGTGCTGGCGTCTAGCCTAGACGCCTTTAAAAGGGGATTGGATAAGTTTCTGGAGGAAAAATCCATTATGGGTTACAAGCCATGATGTGTATGCGCAACCTCCTGATTTTAGAAATGGGTTATGTCAGAATGCCAGATGCAAGGGAGGGCACCAGGATGAGGTCTCTTGTTATCTGGTGTGCTCCCTGGGGCATTTGGTGGGCCGCTGTGAGATACAGGAAGCTGGACTAGATGGGCCTATGGCCTGATCCAGTGGGGCTGTTCTTATGTTCTTATGAAGTGATGACATGACCAGAAGTGACATCATCAAGCAGGAAAATTTTTAACAATCCTAGGCTGCAAGCCTACCCACACTTACTCAGGAGTAAGCCCCATTGACTATCATTGTTAAAAACATATACAGAGTAGCCTATTAAAAGTACAGATATGTAACATTTCCCCAAATGCAGTTGCATCCTATGGTAGCATCAAGTCTAATATATTAAAAATAAAATATTGAAATGAATGGGGACTCACCTGAAATTGGCTCGCAACCTACCTAGTGGGTCCCAACCCACAGTTTGAGAAACACAGATCTACCCCATCACCCCCACTCTTGTAATAGTAATTGTGGCCTGAAAATAAAAGTAGTGAACATTTTCTTTTTTATTTATAAGTAGTGTGAAAAGTCTTTCTTAAGTCCCCACTTCAACCATAATTCATAATCTCCCAATAGTAATTCTTCCACCCATTACCCTTCTAATCTCCCTCCTTCCAATATGTGCACCGGCTGCAAAAAGCACCCTATCAAAACTTCGTGGATTGAAAAAATATTTGTCAACTTTAAAAAAACAAACAAAACTAGTACATGGAATAGAACAGAGGTCTTTTTTTTGTGCCACAACAGAAAGAAAGAAAGAAAGAAAGAAAGAAAGAAAGAAAGAAAGAAAGAAAGAAAGAAAGAAAGAAAGAAAGAAAGAAAGAAAGACTGGGCACCCACTGTCGATCCTTCCCCCCTTCAGATTACTTATCTGCCCACTCCCTGCCCTCATTACGTTGTCCCACCTGTGTTCACTGTAACCAAATAGTTTGATTAGAGACAGCAGAAAAAAGTTACAGTGAAGCCTGGCACTAGTAAAAGCTATTTCAGCACAGTTGCTAAGAACCAGAACAGGACTGGGACACAATCTGCTGTTACCTGAAGGGGTACACCAGATGCCTCCCCCTTCACCTGGTGGTTCTCTAGTCCAGCGGTCTTCAACCTATTTCATTCCTGTAAATTGGCGCAACCCCACAACTGAGGCTTTGCAACCCCTTTGGGGTCTGAACCCCATGGTTGAAGAACACTGGCATAGACAGAACACATACTCAGGCTGGCTGCCTAAAAATTAAACAAGGGAAGAGAACAGCTGTAACATACTGGCTGAAAGCATGAGCTGTAATCTGAAATGGACTTGATTAAAACTCTCGCCCTCCATCACAGTCATTATAATGGGGGGGGCAGTTATTTTCTTGACCTAGGATTTGATTATACAGAAATCTATAAAATTAATCAAGAATAACCCACATTGACTATTTCAAAATTTTTGCTAAATAGTTTTTTAGGTAACTTTTCAGAATCCCACAGGAAAGGTGCCCCATATGTTATTAGCAAGCAATGCGAAGGACAAAATTCAGACCCAGAGCTGCCTAGGTTATGCACTGAACTGCTGTACAGAAGGCAAAGTCTAGCAGCTGCCACAAACTACATAGAGAAAATTTATTCTTCAAACAGAAAAGACCTGGAGCAAAAAATAATAAGACACCAGATAATGTTATTCCCAGTAGGATACACACAAACTCTCCATCAATCCTCCTTTTGCACTGAACTAGAGTCTAAACAAAAGCATCACTCACCAGCAAGGGAAGATTGCAGAAAGAACCAGGAGAGTTTTCAGAGGTGCATCAACAACACACACTAACAAGGGGTAAGAGAGCTCTTAAATTAAGCAATTGTACAGGCATGCCCCAGTAACCATGGATCCATATACATGGTTTCACTTATCCGCGGATCCAGGACCCCCGTCCCTCCACACAATCTAAACTTACCAGGGCAAGGACTAAGTTCTTGTTTAAATTAGGCTGCTATGTAACCCTCCAGGCTACCTCCTGGCAGCGTGACTGCTTGCTAATGACTAGACGGAGTGCTTGCAGCCCTCTTGCAGCCCAGCTGTTGGCCTGCAGAGCTCATTACAGAACATTTTTGTGGCACTGGTTCTTTGGCGGTGGCGCCACCTTGAGGAGCCTTTTGTCGCACCCCCTCAAGCTTGGTGTCTGGGGCAGCCGCACATCCCCTACTAGCTTACACCACTGTTGTCAGGCATTCTGTCACTCCAAAAGCATGCACTGTAAGAACATGTCACTGAAACATGCTGTCAAGTTACATCCCTTTTTCTCCTACAGATTTTTATTGGTTTACAATATTCATATTCCACCATTCAGTTTAAAGCTCACAACACAGCCAACAACCAATGCAGATATTTTTTGAAAACAATAACAACAAATCTATTTGGCCCAGATTAAAGAACCAGTGTGGTTTCTGCTGGGGGTGGGCCAAAAAGAGCAAATGAACAGTTTTGGGTGCCACAGATACTAGGATACCAGTTTTAGCACCAGGTCACTTATCACTGCTCATGGCAATTCCAATGTAAATACTTGTCTGAGCAGTATGTATAGCTTTGCTCACTCAAGGTGCCTTGAGGAAGCCATCACAGTGGACAATGAATTAATGGCTTTATTGTTCATGAAATGAAATCAACCATATTTATTAAGTCTGTAACTTTTTGTGCTGTATTATACTTTGGAATTTTCTTTTAATAGCTGGAAAGTAAAAGTCAAAGTGTCAGTATCTCCCAATGGATGGATGGTGTTATATCCATTGATAAGTCTGTGGGAAATGATACATTCTTTGTGGTTACATGGAGTTTGAGCGCATCCCCACCAACAATTATCTTGACGGATCCAAGAGGAAAACGATACCTTCAAGCAAACTTTGTCATTGACAATACCAACGTGCGACTGGCTCGACTAAAGATTGACGGAACTGCAGAGGTAAGAACTGAACTTTCTTTCAACAGTATTTAACCTACAGACATGACAAAAGAGCCTTCAGGAAAGCAGGCAAACATGACCTATGGAAATGCAGCCAGTGCCAACAGAGATTTATATTACTGCTGCTAGATAATGTCATAGATTCAGCAAGTGGGGAAGAGCCTTGCAGCTTTGCCTCACTAGACTCAAAGACTTCCTCCAATCCATTCACTTCCACAAATCCAGGGCTCCATTCTAATGGCTCTCAGTATCCCATGGTAGCATTTCTCTATCCCCAGCATATAACTATTAGGGCTGGTCATGCAGCCCTAAATGCAGTGCCCAAATGCTGCCGAACTCCTAGGTGTTAAAACTGTGGAGTGTTCTCACAACAATGTCACCTAGGTCCCTGCCATCTACACAGAAATCACAGTATGTTATGTTTGACTATTTTATCTTTTATATTATAAGACAGGCTCTAACAGAATGCTTGTATGAAACATTTATTTGCCCAGGACACTTGTTCATAGCACACTACATTGATGATGCTGTCATGTTTTTTACTGCCACTGTTTGCATAATTTTTTGAATGTGCTGTGTATTGTAGTTTAAGTTATGTTAGTAACTCCTTTGATTTATTTCTAGAAAGGTTGTTTAAAAATATATCTTAAATAAAAATATTGTAGAGCTCTTGACAAGGGCCGTAACAGGTTGTAAACAAATCCCCATTGCAATACCAGGACAGAGGGATACACAGTGCAGCAATCTTGTAGTACTAGAGGTAGGAAGGTAGGAAGCCCACACAGTCACAGACCTGAGCTGCAGTTCTGTAGGCTAGTATGATGATGAGCAGCCTATTGATGACAACAAGCCCATTGTTTGCACCACTTGCTCATCTCCCACTGCTTCATCACTCACTGCTTGATGCCCTGCAGACACTCTCAGTCTTGCTCATATGAATGGGAGGAGAGGGAGGGGGGATGCAGTAGCAACAGGCAGGAGAGTTGTGTGAACAGGGCCTGGGAGAGGGGGTACTTTGTACCTGGGCCCAGGGTCAAAAGGGTGCCCAGGAGCCAAAGGAGGGGCCCCAGAAATTTCCTGGGATCTGACATTTTCCAATCTTGCCTGGACTCAAAGCCCACACGGGATGCGGGAGGCACTACTATGAGGCATCTGGCTGCACCAACTGGCAAGCCATACATGCTAGGCTAAGGAATGCATACATTTAATACAGTGTCAAATCTGGAAAGCAACTGGCCTGCTACAGGAGGTCTTTGGCTTATGGATCTACTTAGCATGAAGAAGCATATAGGAGCTCAGGGACACAGCTGTGGGACTACAGAAGGATGTTTTGGTGCACACAGGACACTTTCCATTCTAGTGTGAGCCTAAACATGATGATGCTAATTTTCTGCATGTTTCTCTATATTTAAAATATTTTTGAAAGACTTAGGAGTGTGTTTGTTTTTCCGTATTACTGTATTTACCAGCCAATGCTGCATGAACAAGTAGACCTCGACTCTTTTCCAGTTGTCTTCACCCTCCCCCTGCCCTGTTTTTGCCCACCCACCCCCATTCAGCTTGCCCATCACCACCCTCCCCATCTCTGTTTCACCCCTCCCCCTTTGCAAAAGAAGAAACTTTGTACCCCCTGATAAAATTCCTCCCAGAAGCCCTGTATGTGACCAGCCAGGCAGTATAGCAACAAGCTAGCAGGTGGTTGCCCCCTTCCAGGCTTCCAGGTAAGGAAGATTCAGATTCAATAGGATGAAGAGCAGGGAGCAACACAAAGATCCCAGGGACTGACATTTGGCATCAATGGCACCTGCCCTTCTGGAGCCAACAGCATTGGGGGAAAAGGTTAACCTCCACCCACCTCTCTTGGTTCTGACTTCCAGTGTTGCTCTTTTTAAAAGAAAACACACATGCATGGACAAAGCATGTGATTAATATAACATGTGGATTGGCTTATATCACAATCAATCAAGGCTTGCTTCCAGCTAGCCCTGTCAAGGGGAGTCACTTTACCATTGCTACATTTATAAAATTTTAATCTTGGATATTGAATATTTGATTTTCTTTCTAACTTAATCAAACATTGTGATCTGCAGGCAGGAGACTGGGCTTACTCCATTCAGAATACCCACAACACGGCTCAAGTCATATCAATGACAGTCACCACCCGAGCAGCATCTTTAAGTGAGCCTCCAGTGACTGTGAACCCCTATCTGAGTAGAGACACCAATAACTATCCTAATCCATTGATCATTTATGCAGAAGTCAGCCAAGGATTTTTGCCTGTGATTGGTGCAAAGGTCATAGCCACAGTCGAACCAGAGTCTGGCACTGCTGTAGAGCTGGAGCTTCGTGACAATGGTGCAGGCAAGTTGATTTTGAAACATTTATGGTATTATGAAGAATTTGCCTCTGTGCATAGATTTCAAAATTTATGAGCCGACAATGCTGCCAGGTAGTAACCGGACCATCCTTAGCCCAGCCAGTGTTTGTCCCATCTGACTGGCAAGGCAATGTCCATCCAGGGTCTCTAGCAGAAGTCCTTCCCAAACTGGCTACTGTAACCCTTTGTAACTCGAGATTCTAGATATGGGACTATTTACATACCAGCATGTACTCTACAACAGAGCTAAGGTGCTAGATGCTATAGCCTAGCTGCATCTTAGCAACTCATTGTATTGGCAACCTTCAGTCTCGAAAGACTATGGTATCGCGCTCTGAAAGGTGGTTCTGGCACAGCGTCTAGTGTGGCTGAAAAGGCCAATCCGGGAGTGACAATCCCTTCCACACCGGGAGCAAGTGCAGTCTGTCCCTGGTCTGTCTCCCTGGCTATGGGCCTTCCTTCTTTGCCTCTTAGCCTCAGACTGTTGGCAAAGTGTCTCTTCAAACCGGGAAAGGCCATGCTGCACAGCCTGCCTCCAAGCGGGCCGCTCAGAGGCCAGGGTTTCCCACTTGTTGAGGACCTTAGCAACTCAATGGATGGAGATTATAGAGACCAATCTCTGCCGGGTCTGTATGCTACACGCCATAGTGCTACTGTACTTTCTCCAATGCTTCCTATAGCTTATGCTTTCCTGCCTTTGAGAGGGACTGAGCAGAACAAATAACAGGTCTCAGCAGTCATCTCTTGACTATACACTCTAGGCTAAACATGTACACAAACACAAACTGCTCCTGAAGTCTGTCCGTCTCTCTCTGTGTGTGTGCATGCATGTACATGGAAGTGTCTAGTCTGGTAGTGAGGAAAAGGCATTTTGCACATGCTCAGACGTACTTTCTTTTTACCCTCTACCTCCTCCTCCTTCCACCAGTTGGATTAGAAAAGGAAGAGGGGGACAGAGAGGAAGAGGAAATGTGGAAGGGAGGAGACTGCTGAGATAGAACACTGGAGAGTGAGAAATACAGAGGCAACTCATTAGGTAAGGGGGTTCGCAACTGGCATGTTTCTTCAGGCGTCAAGATGTCTGGGGCCAGCCCCGCTTCTAGACATACTCTCTGGTGGCTATAAACTGTGAGCTGTAAACTGTTTTATATCTTAATTTTTGTGTGTGTGTACCTAGGTGCTGATATTCTCAAGCATGATGGAGTGTACTCAAGGTATTTCACTTCCTTCAAAGGAAATGGTAGATACAACTTGAAAGTGCGTGTGCAAGGGAAAGAGAAGGCCGTCAGACGTGTCCGCAGACAGAGCCAGGCTTTATATGTACCAGGTTACATAGAAGATGATGGTAAGGATGCATCATGAAACAACATTGCTTTCCTGACAAACTACAGTAAAAAGGGAGTTCATTAGCTCAAGGGCTCAGGGGATTCTTTTCTTGTCGACATTAAAGTGCTTCCATTATTTGTCTAGCCAATCAAACTGCCTTTATTTTGTCATAATGACACCATGGAAGTCAAAAACCATGCATTATTAACTGTATTGTGTAATGTGTTGTGCAGATGGGAGGGAAAGACCCACTTGATTTGCCCTTCTCATGTCACTGCATTTCCAAGCACATACAGGTGTTTCCTGGTATCCCCAGGGATTCCGTTCCAGAACCCTCCGCAGTTGAAGGAAGCTGCAGATAACTGGGGATGCCCCCCCCAGCCCTCTGAACCTGACTGAAGCTGTGCTGCGGTTGGGGCCAGAGGCTTTTCTGAGGTCCTTGACCAATGCGGACTTCAGAATGGCCACAATGGCCGAAAAGAGGTGACTGGGGAGGGCCTCAGAATGCCTTATAAGGGCAAAAAAGTCAGTTCCAGTTGCCTGAGGAAACTGAAAATCACGTATTTTCAGCCCTAATGGCCATTCTGAAGCCCGCAGAGGCTTGGGCGGACATGTATGACCTCTGTAGGCCTCAGAAGAGCCTCCAAACCTGACTGGAGCACAGCTCCAGTTGGGTTTGGAGGGCTTGGGGGTTTATGCCCCCGGACATCTGGAGTTAGGACAGACATTAGGACAGACATCTGGAGTTAGGACAGACAAAAGAAAATATTTCTTTACTCAGCATGTAGTCTATAGAACTCCTTGCCACAGGATGTGGTGATAGCATCTGGCCTTTAAAAGGGGATGCCTTTAAAATGTGATTGGACAAATTTCTGGATGAAAAATCCATCACCAGTTACAAGCCATGATATAATGTGCAACCTCCTGATTTTAGAAGTGGTTTACCTCAAAATGCCAGACGTAAGGGATGGCACCAGGATGGAGGTCTCTTGTTGTCTTGTGTGCTCCCTGAGGCATTTGGTGAGCCACTGAGATACAGGAAGCTGGACTAGATGGGCCTATGGCCTGATCCAGCGGGGTTGTTCTTATGATGAGTAGGGTAAAAAAACAGCAGGAAGTAAAACAGCAGCACACGGGAAAAGGTGCATTTGAAGAATGAAAAGATAAAAAGGCATCGGAAATTGAAACAAGGATAGAGCAAAATGCATGAAGACATGTAATTGAAGCTTAAACTGAATCCAGCCAATGACAAGAAACATACAAGGGAGAGAGACAATCTCATCAAGAGGAGAGAAATATTAGACATGCAGAAAAATCTAAGGCAGATACCAAAGGCAAAAGACAAGAAGCTGGAAAACCAATAAGAAAAAGATTATAATACTTCACCACTTCCCACCGGTTGGTCATGAGTCCAAGCATAGTGGGTCACAATCTGGATCCTCCTGCCCACCCCTGCACTGATTTGGTTCCAAATAGGAGACATTCTGGAAGCCCCATTACTTAACAGAGCCTCTCCCATCCTGGCAACCCTCTCTTCAGATCTCAGAATGGCCTTCAGAAACCTTAATCAGTCACTTTCTGTTTGCTTCTGAAAACCAAAAGTGGGTTAGAGGTCAAAGGAGGGGGTTTTGAGGAGCTGGAAATAGTTGATCTAATCCTAGGAGACTGGCTGCCTCCTGCTCAACAATGGCAAGGAAAGTGGTTTTTAAACTGCAGTTTTTAGGGGTGCTCTGTTTTATAAAAGCGGGTATGACTATCCACGCTTTTTGACATCTGCTCAGGTTCCAGGACCTGTATATTAAAAAGAGGTGTCTGTTGAAGATTAATAAGGAAAAACAATGGTGATGAACTTCATAAAAATTGTTCAGGAAAGGAATTAAATCAAAGGTTATCAAAATAAAGAATAAAGGGTGTTGAACTTTATTGCTTCCTACTGTGACACAACAATTGTGACTTCTTCTTTTTTTTTTTGATAGGGGAAATTCATATGAACCCACCAAGAGCTGAACCAAGCGAGGATGAACTCCAAGCAGAAGTGGGCAATTTCAGCAGAGTTGCACCAGGGGGTTCTTTTGTAGTGACAAAAGTTCCCCCAGGAATTCCTCCTGATGTCTTTCCACCGGGTAAAATCACTGACCTTGAGGCAGTGCTAATTGATGATGCCAATGAATTCCTTTTGTCATGGACAGCTCCTGGAGGTGACTATGATGTGGGGACAGGTAAGTGTGAAAATTCTACAGATATAACCTAATTATCCACAAATTTTTCACCTGCGGTTTTATCTCAAATCGATGAGAAGGGCCTTTTGCATTAAAGGAAAAAAGTTGTTTAACAATAGCCTCATTAATGCAAGAGGAGGGAGGGCAGCTGGCTGACAATCCATCAGTAATTCTCCAGGCACTTAGAACAGCTTCCCTCCAAGCTTCACATCAGAAGGCACTTGATGCTAGCGACCCCTCACTTTCCCCTGAGCATGTGAAAGAATGCTAAATGGCAGTGATTATCTGCCATTCATACCTCCTCCATTCTCCCCCCCCTCCCCGCACTGCAGCTCCTGGTGAAGGGAGGGATTGCTGCCTTTGAGTGAAGCCTTTCTAAGCACCTGGAGAGAGACTGATTGTCTGTTTGATGTATTACAAAGGTCAGCAAGGCTGTTTTTAAATCACTGAGCAAAGGGATGTTGTTTTTTCGAATGAGATGTCAGCTAATACCAGCAAGCCCAGCTGCCATGCTGTGTAAATTGGCAGTGTTCCCTGAAATATGTTCTAGAGTACTCTGGATCATGCACATCAATGTGATGAAGCATTTTGAAGTACATCAAAACCATAGGTAGAATGGCCAGATAAGTGAATCAACTAGGCTGCAGTTCACATGGCTCTGCTCAAGTCCAAGAAAGTCAGATTCAAGAGAAGAGGCTGCAGAAGGAAGTTTTTGCAATGGCCAACAAATAACTACAGTCTGAAGCAATCCGTCAGATGCCCACATCAGAAGGCAGTTACCAGGGTGGAGATCAGGGGAGAAAAGGTGACACTGGATCATCCTATTTGGGGGAAAATAGGAAAACAGGTGCTGGCCAATATGGAATCTCCAAGATCTCAAGTAAAAGCCCCTATTTAAACACAAGACCAAAATACAGTAGGTATTTGGGGTTTCTCTTTTTTCTGAACATAGACTTACAGACTGGCCATATGATTACTTGGGGGTCATTTGGATAGAAAAACCATATCGACATGTAATTGTTTAGATTTTATATCATCTTGTATGCATTTGATTTGATTATTGATCTGAAAAGCTTCTTGCTTTTTTAACTGGGAGTCAGCTCACTTCACAGTTCCCTAGGCACTCTCTGAACCTTATGAAAATACAGGAGTCTTGTTGGGATTCCTCTTCTTTGGTGAAGGGCAACTTACAGCACAATTCTGTGCACATCTAATCCAGAGTAAGCCTCTGTGTAGAAATAAACTGAAATTCATGGGGCTTACTCCCAGGTGAGTGTGCATAGGATTGCAGCCTCAATCCTTTTCCTCCTGCAATGGAGTGGCTTCCCCAAGGGTAAGAAGTTTTGAATTCACTGAAAGGAATCCTTGTCATTGTGAATCTTGATGGTTATACTATTGGCAACCTTCAGTCTCGAAAGACTATGGTATCGCGCTCTGAATGGTGGTTCTGCCACAGCGTCTAGTTTGGCTGAAAAGGCCAATCCGGGAGTGACAATCCCTTCCACAACGGGAGCAAGTGCAGTCTGACCCTGGTCTATCTCCCTGGCTATGGGCCTTCCTTCTTTGCCTCTTTGCCTCAGACTGCTGGCAAAGTGTCTCTTCAAACTGGGAAAGGTCATATTCAAAAGCATGTGTTGTTGATCAGGTATTTGGAGTATTACTCCACAGCACTGAAACAAATTGAAATGGTTTGCATTACCTTCAAAGGTCTAAATGACATTAGGACCAAATTACTTGAAGGTCAGTCTCTTCTCATTTCCTTCCTTGCTACTAAGATTGGCCTCAGAGGTCTTACTCTTAGGGCACAATCCTATCCTGCACTGAAACAGGCAAGCCAGGAGGACATAAGTGGCTTAGATAGAGGCAAGGGGAAACTTTCCCCTTACCCCTGGGTAAGGGCTGCTGGCCCCAATGGGTCTCCTCGGACTTGCGCCACCTCTGGAGGTGGCACAAGTCTGAGGAGAGTGGAGTAGCTTGAAGCTGTTCCATTCTCCCCAGGAACAGGTGTTGGGATCCAGCATAAGTGCCGGATCCCAGCCCCGCCCCGCCTCCCTCTCCCTGTCCGCCCCGTGGGGCTGCCCACCGCTCACCCTCCCCTGCCCAGGAATGCCTCCCTCCCTCCTCCTCCTCCCCACCTCCTTTTCGTCCTTGCGTTGGTTCATCTGAGCCGACGCAACGCGCTAGGAGGAAGCCGATGTGGAGGCTTCTGTCAGCCTCTGCAGACTGGCGCTTCTGGAAGCGCCAGCCTGGCTTCCTCCCAAGGAGGCGCACACGTGCCTAACATACCCTGTTACGATTGTGCCCTGAGTCCCTATCCCTCCTGAAATGCAATCATTAAAGATCCGTGCATGGTCTTTTCTTTGGTGGCACACAAATTCTGGAAAGCTCTCCCTAGAGAGGAATGCTTGGCACTGACCCTGAATGGATTTCAGCATCAGCTGGGGTCTCTTTGAACTGGCAAGCCCAGGCATTTTGAGGTTCTGCATTTTATCAGCTCCTGGCTGAGGCTGAATCTGCTTCTACTGAATTTCATGTTCTTATTTTTTTTGTTATTTGTTTTGAGGCAGTTAAGCACCTGAGATATGTTTCCTGAAGGGCAGAGTTTTTTTTAAAAAGCCTTGTTAAAAATACTCTTTATTTTGCAGCTAAAAGATATGAACTAAAAATGAGTGAAAACCCCTTGGAATTAAGTGTTGCCACATTTCAGAGTGCCACTTCTGTGAACACTTCCAGTCTGACACCTGCTGCCGCCGGGACCAAGCAATTCTTTCAGTTTAAGCCTAAAAACTTTGTAAAGGAAAATGGCAAAACAATCTACTTTGCAATTCGTGCTATTGATAAAAGCAACAATGTTGGGGAAGCATCTAACATAGCCAGAGCAACTCTGCTCAAGTTAGCATTGCCTTCTACTCTTCAGCCTCCATCTGCTCCTAATCATGCAAAAAACATTACCTTCCTAGCAATGATAGTAGCGTATCTGCAATAATTGTTCGCATTATTGAAAGTGTCATGGCTTCTATTATTCATAAGCGAAAAGATTTGAGCAGGACTTCTGAGGCCCTACATAAGAGTGCCTCCTTGCTCAATGCCTAATACATAAAGTATATTTCTGTTTCTAGCCTTTAAAAATGATTCACCTCAAGGGAAGAAGACCCAAAGCGAGAAAGAGTTATTGGTACCCTTTGTTCTATTTACATGTTTTCAAATGAAATAAATGGAACTATCCTCAAGTTTTATTTGGTTTCTTGAATTCAGAAAGGCAGCACAGAAATAGTCAATCAATAAACACAGTAAATAAATAAATGAATAAATTCACCACTTCAAATGAATAAAACAGCCAGAAAAAAGTGTGTGGTTCAGTACATGTGAAGTTAGTGAGAGAATGGCATCCAGTGGATGAAATGGGGATGCTTAAAATATCGTTCCTGAGTTGAATTTCCCACATGCCGCTTCTGGTGTAAAACTTTTCCCTTTCCCCTCCTTTCATCTATTATTTTTTTAAAAAATTTTAAAAATTATATCCCACCTTTCCTATGCCGAAGCAAATGCACAAGGTGGTTTACAAAGTTCCATAAAAATATACAATATGTAAGACAATAAATAAAATCACTGATAAAAACCATTGGGGGGGGGCAACCATTTGATTGCCCTCCCTAATGCATCTAAGAGCCTCCTGTAAGGCATTAGAAGGCCAAAAGGGCAGCTGAGTCATTTGGAGTCATTCGTACCCTGTGATTGTTGTTATTTGTTGCTTCTTTCTCAACTGGCAGATAAACAAAGATCTTGGATCTGAACAAGCTCATTGGGCCATGAAGCCCGTCTGATTCCTGAGAAAGTCAGAACTTCAGATGACATCTCCCCCCCCCCCCAACACTAATATATCCAATCCTACAGATAGAACCAGGTTAATGCCCACAGGTTATAAAAAGTGGGTTCATGCACACACTACCTTTACACATTTGCCCTGGTCCCAACTTCAGGAGCATCTGATGTTTGATGGGGGCTTGCTTACTCAGCTGGGTGTGGGTACAAGGGCTATGAACCTGAACTAGCATGAGTATGTAGGTTAGAAAAGATCTCAGAAAAAACAAATACATAAAATACCCAACACAAAAGTAGAAATTCATATATATGTTACAACAATATAATGTGGGACTGAAGACTAAGGGCGCAGTCCTAACCAACTTTCCAGCACTGGCATAACTGTGCCAGTGGGGCATGTGCTGCATCCTGCAGTTGGTGAACAGAAGCCTCCTCAAGGTAAGGCAATGTTTGTCCCCTTTCCCTGGAGTTGCATTGCCCTTACCTCAGTGTTAGAAAGTTGGTTAGGACTGCGCCCTAACTAGAAGAAGGGTGATTAAAAGCTACAGGCTGCAATATGTATTTGCAGTAAATGTACACCCATTCCTGAGAATGTCCCATTGAACACAGTGGGACTTACTTCTGAGTAGACATGCATATGATTGCAGTTAACCAGGATGGTGTTATAGTGGTTCTAGTATTGGACTTATACTTGTAAAACTTAGGTTCAAATCCCTGCTCAGCCATGGAGCTTCTGGGTGGCCTCTGGCTAGTCACTATCTTTCTGCCTAACTTACCTTACAGGGCTGTTGTGAGGACAAAAAGAGAGAAGAAGTCATATACACCACCTTGGATTCCTTGGAGGAAGGGAAGTATAAAAGTATGAGACAGACAGACAGACAGACAGACAGACAGACAGACAGACAACTTTTATTAGCACCAATGCAAAAGTAACAAAATCTCAAGTAAGTTTTCTAGTCCTCCAGAACATCAGTCTGGATGACAACGAAATCCAGCATGGTGTGAGAGTCTGCAGTTTACAAAAAGATGGAGGATTGGAGGAATGAAGAAGATTTCTGTTGATTAGCCCAGTGGCATACCAGGGGGGAGCAATGGGGCAAATGCCCTGGGAGCTGCACCTGTGGGGATGGCGCTTCCAGCCTCTCCTCCCATTGCCCTTTTAGCCCCCTCCTGATGAAGGAGGGGCAGTGTGGAATTGCATCTGGAGTGGCTATGAGTTGTGGCCACTCCGGTCATGATTCAGCACAGTTCTGGATCACCGGCCGCCCCATAAGAACAGCCCCACTGGATCAGGCCATAGGCCCATCTAGTCCAGCTTCCTGTATCTCACAGCGGCCCACCAAATGCCCCAGGGAGCACACCAGATAACAAGAGACCTGCATCCTGGTGCCTCCCTTGCATCTGGCATTCTGACATAGCCCATTTATAAAATCAGGAGGTTGCACAAACACATCATAGCTTGTAACCTGTAATGGATTTTTCCTCCAGAAACTTGTCCAATCCCCTTTTAAAGGCATCCAGGCCAGATGCTGCCACCACATCCTGTGGCAAGGAGTTCCACAGACCAACAACACACTGAGTAAAGAAATATTTTCTTTGATCTGTCCTAACTCTCCCAACACTCAATTTTAGTGGATGTCTCCTGGTTCTGGTGTTGTGTGAGAGTCTAAAGAGCATCTCTCCACTTTATCCTTCCCACGCATCATTTTGTACGTCTCAATCATGTCCCCCCTCAGGCATCTCGTTTCTAGGCTGAAGAGGCCCAAACGCTGTAGCCTTTCCTCATAAGGAAGGTGCCCCAGCCCAGTAATTATCTTAGTCGCTCTCTTTTGCACCTTTTCCATTTCCACTATGTCTTTTTTGAGATGCAGAGACCAGAACTGGACATAATACTCCAGGTGTGGCCTTACCATCGATTTGTACAACGGCATTATAATATTAGCCGTTTTGTTCTCAATACCTTTTCTAATGATCCCAAGCATAGAATTGGCCTTCTTTACTGCCGCCGCACATTGGGTCGACACTTTCATCGACCTGTCCACCACCACCCCAAGATCTCTCTCCTGATCTGCCACAGACAGCTCAGAGCCCATTAGCCTATATGTGAAGTTTTGATTTTTTACCCCAATGTGCATGACTTGACACTTACTGACATTGAAACGCATCTGCCATTTTGCTGCCCATTCTGCCAGTTTGGAGAGATCATTCTGGAGCTCCTCACAATCACTTCTGGTCTTCACCACTTGGAAAAGTTTGGTGTCTTCTGCAAACTTAGCCACCTCACTGCTCAACCCTGTCTCCAGGTCATTTATGAAGAGGTTGAAAAGCACCGGTCCCAGGACAGATCCTTGGGGCACACCACTTTTCACCTCTCTCCATTGTGAAAATTGCCCATTGACTCTCTGTTTCCTGGTCTTCAATCAGTTCTCAATCTATGAGAGGACCTGCCCTCTAACTCCCTGACTGTGGAGTTTTTTCAGTAGCCTTTGGTGAGGGATCGTGTTGAATGCCTTCTGAAAGTCCAGATATTTAATGTCCACGGGTTCTCCCGCATCCACATGCCTGTTGACCTTTTCAAAGAATTCTAAAAGTTTCGTGAGGCAAGACTTACACTTATAGAAGCTATGCTGATTTTCCCTCAACAAGGTTTGTTTGTCTATGTGATTTGAGATTCTATCTTTGATGAAGCATTCCACCATCTTACCCAGTATAGATGTTAGGCTGACCAGCCTATAGTTTCCCGGATCCCCCCTCCTTCCCTTTTAAAAAATGGGTGTAACATTTGCTATTCTCCAATCTTCTGGCACCATGGCCGATTTGAGTGACAAGTTGCATATTTTAGTCAAGAGATGAGCAACTTCATTCTTCAATTCCTTAATCACTCTTGAGTCATCAGGGCCTGGTGACTTATTGATCTTTAATTTATCAATGAGGTCTGAAACATCTTCTCTTTTAACCTCTATCTGACTTAATTCCTTGGTCAGGAGGGGCCGTTCGGGCAGCAGTATCTGCCCAAGGTCTTCTGCTGCGAAGACAGATGCAAAGAACTCATTTAATTCCTCTGCCATCTCTAAGTCTCCTTTTATCTCCCCTTTCCCTCCCTCACCATCCAGAGGGCCAACCGCTTCTCTGGTGGGTTTCCTGCTTCTAACATATTTGAAGAAGCTTTTATTATTCCCCTTAATGTTGCTGGCCATGTGTTCCTCACAGTCTCTCTTGGCCTCCCCTATCACCTTCTTACATTTATTTTGCCACTGTTTATGTTCCTTTTTGTTCTCCTCATTAAGCCAAGACTTCCATTTAAGGAAGGAAGTTTCCTTGCTCTTTACAGCCTCTCTAACTTGGCTCATTAGCCATGCGGGCACCCTGCTGGACTTAGTGGAGCCCTACTTCCTTTGAGGTATACACTTCTGCTGGGCCTCTATTACTGTTGTTTTAAGCAGCCTCCATGCACTCTGGAGAGATTGGACTCTTTTTACCTTCCCTTTCAACCTCCTTCTAACCAGCCTCCTCATCTGAGGGAAATCCGCTTGTCGGAAGTCAAGTGTTTTTATAAGAGATTTGCCCAGTATTCTTCCCCCAACGTGCATATAGAAACAGATTGCAGCATGATCACTGTTCCCCAATGGCTCAGTAACATTGACATCTCTAACCAGGTCCTGAGTACTGCACAATATTAAACCCAGAGTCACCTGTCCTCTGGTGGGCTCCATGACTAGCTGCTCTAAGTCACAGTCATTTAACATGCCAAGAAATCTGGTCTCCTTTTCGTGACCAGAACACAAATTGAGCCAGTCTATATGAGGATAATTGAGGATAATTATAATTAAATGATTACAACCCTGTCCCTCCTTGTCACCTCCCTAATCTGTTTCCTCATTTCAAGGTCCCCTTCCGGTTTCTGGTCTGGAGGACAATAGTACGCCCCCAGTTTTACATCGATCCTCAGGCCTGGTAATTTAACCCACAGAGATTCTATGGTGGAGAATCTCCTTCAATCTGCTGCCTTCAATCTCTACTTTGCTGTATTCTATCCCTTCCTTAACATAAACGGCCACCCCCACCTCCAACATGCACCTCTCTGTCCCTCCTGTAGAGTTTATAGCCCAGGATTGTGGTATCTCACTGATTTTCCACATTCCACCAGGTTTCCATTATGCCCACTATATCAATGTTTTCCCTAGTCACCAGACATTCCAGTTCTCCCATTTTTGCTCGGAGACTTTGGGCATTCGCATAAAAGCATTTGTACATGGAATGCCCCAGTATGGGCTGCTTATTAGCTCCTTTATCCCTGCGTCCTGTCATTGTGCCAAACCGTCTATCACATCCCATCATGCTACCATTCCCAATTTCTTCTCCTACTCTGCCTTTACCTTGTTGTTCTCTAACCTCCCCATCCTCGTCCCGTAGGGATGAGGATTCCGGAACTGGATGCCCCTTGGCTCCTGTCGGTTTTCCCCCAGGGATCAGTTTAAAAGCTGCTCTGCCACCTCTTTAATGTTATGCGCCAGCAGTCTGGTTCCATTCTGGTTCAAGTGAAGCCCGTCCCTCTTGTACAGGCCCCACTTGTCCCAAAACGTTCCCCAGTGCCATACGAATCTAAACCCCTCCTCCCTACACCAGCGTCTCATCCACGCATTGAGACCCCTGATCTCCGCCTGCCTAGCTGGCCTTGTGCATGGAACAGGTAGCACTTCCAAGAACGCTAGCTTTGAGGTTCTGGCTTTCAGCTTCCTACCTAATAGCCTAAATTTGGCTTCCAGGACCTCCCGTCTACACTTGCCCATGTTGTTGGTGCCGACATGCACCACAACCGCTACCTCCTCCCCGGCACTATCTACCAGCCTGACTAGACGAGAAGTGATGTCCACAACCTTCGCACCAGGCAGGCAATCACCATGCGGTCCTCACTTCCGTCGCAAACCCCCCTCTCTATGTTTCTGATAATCAAATCCCCCCTCCCGCCAAGGAGTATCCTGAGTGCATTTGGATACGGGCCCGTCCCCTGGAGAAGGGATCCCCCTCGGGATTGTTTCCCTCCTCTCCAGGATGACGTCCTCCAGCCCCGAGACCTCCCACCCAGGCAGCTGAGGAGCTGCACGCCTGATGTTGGGACGAAGCCTGATCGTCCCCGGAAATCTCCCCACGGTTGTTCTCTGCCTGCCTCTGCTTCTCCAGTTCGGCCACCAAGGCTTCAAGGGAGCTGATGTGTTCCCTGAGTCCCTGGAGCTCCTTGCACCGAGGACACACCCATGACTTATGCCCCAGAGGCATATAGTCATACATGTTGCACTTGATGCAAAGCACTGGATAAACCCCACCCTGCTGCTTGCATAGTTTTTTTGTTTTTGTTTAGGGGTACTTAAAAACCCTTCACTGGTTTGCTGCCCTTTTCTCAAGGGACAAGAAAGGGTGGTATCTGAGGCTCTGGCTTCCTTGCCCTGCTGCTAAACTCACACAGATGCTAAACTTGCTGTGCCTTACCTGCCACTTTGTTCCCGAGGCAGAAGGAGTTCTCCTTTATATATACAGGTTCTCTCTCTCTATAGGTTCTATAAGGGGTTCTCCTTTATAGAAGGAAAGGAGCATATGTTAGGACAACTGGTCAAAGAGAGAAAAAGGCCACAGGGAAGATGTTCAAAGCAAACAACATATAGTAGAGGACACAACATATAGAAAATTATATGTATATATGAAAAGGTTCAAACCCAAAATGGGGGAGCTAGTTACCAGGGATGCTAGTTACCATGGATCATACCAGGACGTGTATGATGCACTTTGTACAGGTACTCCAAGATGCATGTTTTGCCGGGGCCTTGAAACTTTGGATGTCATTCATCCATCAAACATTGACACAAAATTGTTAAAAGTAAAAGAGGCTTTCAGAACAAATCATGTTAGGCTTCTTTTAAAGATATAGATAACAGTAGGTAGTGGTGGAAAAGAAATCCAAACTTTTTTAAAAACCTTTTAAGATTACAGTAGCAGACACAACCAGGTTGTCACTCTTTCTAATGCTTATCTGTGAACATAATGTTATAGACAAGCAATTTTCAACCAGTGTCCCGTGGCAGACTAGTGTGCCATGAATAGTCCACAGGTGTGCTGTGGGAGTTTGGGGGATGGTCATTTATTAGTAGGGCCATTTGGGGATATGAATCCCCCAATGGCAGTACAGTGTGCCTTGCCAGTTGTCAAAAAACTGACAATTTTAGCACCTTGTCAGAATGCCATGAGTTAAAAAAAAAAAAAAAAAGACTGAACGCTGCTATAGACTGTGAATTTGAATTGCTATGTCAAAACTAGAAGGAAGGGCAGGAACAGAATGGACTCTTAATCCTAGAAGACAAAACTCAAAGCACACAATACTGTACTTTCACTAAAATACACCTGGTTATTCAGGAGTTGAAAAGCTCTAGCTCATGTGGAGAGAAGGGGGCACAAGAGGGAGGGAGGGCAGGGTTCAGAAAAGGTAGAGGGGGACACTTTCCCTTCTGCTTGTCCCCCTTTCCAGACATTTTCCATTTCCAATCCAGGGAGTGGGAGGAGAAGGATCAGTGTAGTGGATTAACAGAGGGAAGCAGTCGTCCCTGTCCCGTCCCGTCCCCCCCCCCCATCAATCTGCTGCCTTAGTGCCCACCTGGATCAGCCTCAAGGATGGACCAGTCCTGGGGCAAAAATTTCCCAGGAGGATTGAATGTCTGACTAGATATGCATAAGGTTGGGCTATCAGACATATTTTTTCATGGTGTGAAGTGAAAAGATCACTCTGGTGCACACAATACCAGGGTCATCTAGTGAAACTGAGCCGTGAGAGATAGGATGAATAAAAGGAGGTAATTCTTCACACAGGGCATAATTAATTCATGGAAGCCACATGATGTGGTGATAGCCACTAGCCTAGATGACTTTAAAAGGGGATGATTATTAATAAACATACTTATCTTGCTTTTCAACAAAAGACTGTCAGGTCAATCTGCACTATTAGTCATGATGGCTATTCTCTACTATGGTGGTTCCCAAACTGCAAGTTGTGGTTCCCCAGGGAGCCGCAGAAATCAGCCAGAGGAACTACAGAATCCTTGCGAAAATCCACAACCCTATACAATCTATAGCAGTGGTCCTCAAACATTTAGCACCGGGACCCACTTTTTAGAATAAGAATCAGTCAGGACCCACCAGAAGTGATGTCATGACCGGAAGTGATGTCATCAAGCAGGAAAGTTTTTAACAATGCTAGACTGCAATCCTACCCACAATTAACCAGGAGGTAATCCCATTTACAAACACTATTAAAAGAATATACATAGTAGCTTGTTAAAAGGACAGGTCTGTCACATTTCCCCAGATGCAGTCACATTCCATGGGAGCATCAAGTCTAATGGATTAAAAATAAAATATTGAAATGAATGGGGATCCACCTGAAATGAGCTCGCGACCCACCTAGTGGGTCCCAACCCACAGTTTGAGAAATGCTGAGCTACAGCATTCGCTTTATTTATTACAAGGAGGTCTTACATTCTCAACTGTAACTATCATTGCTTTAAGAGGGAGCAGATGCCATGAAAACATGGAAACCACGTGGTTTTCTGCATTTCTATTGCATCAGACTCACTTGTATGTTCAGCTGCTAGCACTGCCGTGCTTTTCCTTTCACAAATTCCATGGCTCTGCCTCTAATTGCAGAGCTGACTTCATCTGATTCACCAACTGTGACCACCTGGGTCACTCAGATCTGGCCACAGTGATCTATGCACTAGTGACATCCAGATTAGATTACTGTAAAGCGCTTGATGTGGGGCTGCCTCTGAAGACAGTTTGGAAACTACTAGTGCAGAAACAACTAGTGCAGAACACAGGTGCCTGTGTGGTTGCTTGGGCTCATTGGTTCAACTCCATCAGGCCACTGCTTTGGAGGTTTACACTGGCTGCTGGTCCATTTCCAGGTTGAATTCAAAATGCTAGTTTTGACTTTTAAAGCCCTATATTGTTCAGGTCCAGGGTATCTGAGGAACTGCCTTTGTCCATATAATCCTAGCCATTATTTCAGGTCATCTGAGGGGACCCCTCTGACTGTGCCACAGTTTTAATCCCACTCCAATTCCACTTTTTAGAATGAGAATCTGCCTGGAAGTGACATCATCAAGCAGGAAAAATTTTAACAATCCTAGCCTAGGGCCCAATCCTATCCAACTTTCCAGCACCAGTGCAGCCACAATGCAGCCCCGAGGTAAGGGAACAAATGTTTCCATACCTTGAGGCAGCCTCTGTGCCTGCCTCCCCACCAAAGGATGCAGCACACACCCCATTGGCATGGCTGCACTAGCACTGGAAAACTGGATAGGATTGGGCCCCTACACTACAATCCTACCCATACTTACCCAGGAGTAAGCCCCATTGGCTACCATTGTTAAAAGCCTACACAGAGTAGCCTGTTAGAAGTACAGATCAGTAACATTTCCCCAAATGCAGTCACATACCATGGGAGCATCAGACTTGATTTTTAACATATTCAAAAACAAAATATTGAAATGAGCGGGGCTCGTGGCCCACATAGTGGGTCCTGACCCACAGTTTGAGAAACACTGAATAGGATTGTGGCCCTGATGGGGAGCCTTGGCCAATGGCTCAGTTAGGGCAAGGGAGGCACCAGTCCAGAAACTAGCGCTCTGCCGCCAGATCCAGTGGTAGCAGGCCTCTGACTATCAGTTGCAGGGAAGCAGTGTGCCCTTCCTTCCTGCTTGTGGGCTTCCCAGAGATCCACTGTGGGGTCACAGCAGGCTGGCCTCGATGGGCCTTTGGCCTGCTCCTGAAGGACTTTTCTGCCTTTCCTGGCGAGGGGAGCCTGCCCCGCCTACGCTGCTCCATCCCATGCTGGCCTGAAGCTGCTCCTGGAAGTAGTGGCTGGTGCAGACATGCCTGCAACACTGCGCGGCTCTCCTTTGAAAACCCCCACCCGCAGCGTGCCCGGGACAGCGCCCTTTCCGGCTGCGCTTTCGCTTTCAGCAGCACGAGGCGCACAGTGCAGCCCAGGCCGCTCCAGGAGACCAGCTCTGAAGGCGCAGCGATCCTCCGGCGAGCGCTGTGGTCAGGTAAGAAGCGTGCGAGAGACTCCTGCGCTGGCATTGGCTGAAGGGGGAACAGGCAGCCAATGGGAAACTCTTCCCAAGGCTGCTTGTGCGGGGTGCATCGCCCCGGGACGGTCGCACGGCTGCAACTCTCTCCCCTGCTCAGCCGTGCGCGCGAAGGACGCGTTGGAGGAGCGGGGAGGGCGCATCGCTGCCCTTCACCAGGAAGGGGAGAAAAGAAACTTATCGGGGCGCCTGAGAGCTCTAGGCAAACGGGCTGCGCTGCTTCTGGGTTTGGGGCAGCCGGATCCTTCCCTCCACCACATCACCTTGCTTTGTGACTTTATTCACAGCATCAGGCTGTAATCCTGTGCACCATTTCCTGGGAGGAAGCCCTATTGAACTCAGTGGGGCTTACTTCTGAGTAGGTTTGCAGATGTTTGCGCTTAACCCACCGAAATCCACCCGGGAAAGCTTTTTCAGTGGGTCTATGCGCAGGGCTGGGCAAGCTTTCAACTTGTGGGATCCTGGACCTTGAACAATGGTATTGAAGAGGAGAAGCTACACCTGCTGAAATTCCCACTTCTATACAATTGTTCAAGGTCCAGGATCCCTCAAGTTGAAAGTTTGCCTGCCGGGGTCTAAGGGACTCTTCCTTAGTAGAGTTTTTGGGTGTTGGCGGAGGAGAAGGAAAAAAAATGAACCCAGCCCTGCCCTACCAACAGAAATGGAGGAGTTGTACTGGGGGAATGGCAATGACAAGTAGACAGTTATATTGCCTTCTGAGGAAAAAAAAAAAACTTGGCAGAGCCATGGAATTTGTGAAAGGAAAAGCACGGCAGTGCTAGCAGCTGAACGTACAAGTGAGTTTGATGCAATAGAAGTGTAGAAAAGCACATGGTTTCCATGTTTTCCTAGCATCTGCTCCCTCTTAAAGCAATGATTGTTACAGTGGAGAATGTAAGACCTCCTTGTAATAAATAAAGCGAATGCTGCAGCTCAGCATTTCTCAAACTGTGTGTCGGGACCCACTAGGTGGGTCGCAAGCCCATTTCAGGTGGGTCCCCATTCATTTCAATATTTTATTTTTAATGCATTAGACTTGATGCTCCCATGGTATGTGACTACGTTTGGGGAAATTTTACAGACCTGTCCTTTTAACAAGCTACTATGTATATTCTTTTAACAGTGTTTGTAAATGGGATTACCTCCTGGGTAAGTGTGGGTAGGATTGCAGCCTAGCATTGTTAAAAACTTTCCTGCTTGATGACGTCACTTCCAGTCATCACTTCCAGTGGATCCTGACAGATTCTTGTTCTAAAAAGTGGGTCCTGGTGCTAAATGTGTGAGAACCACTGCTCTAGCTAGCTGATGACTGAGGACCAAATCCTATCCACAATCTTCCAGTACTGATGCAGCCGTAATGCAGTCCTGAGGTAAAGGAACAAACGTTCCCGTACCTTAAGGAGGCCTCTGTAACCCCCCCCCCCCCCCACAGGATGCAACAGTATTATTTTTTCAGAATGTGGCCAAGTGTAAAATCAGACAAAATTGTTGTATCTAATTCAAAGACTTTCATACATGCCTAGGTTTTACTTGCCCATGGGTCATAGCAAATTCTATTATTTTTGGCTTAAAACATGCCTTAAACTCATCCATGAGATGATCAACTTATACACGAGTTTATACAGTATGAGGAAAAGTCCCTAAGGGCCAAAAGGCCTGGCGGGATGTGTGCTGCATCCCGACTCAGGTCATTGATGGGACAGGCTTCTTGACAGAAATCTGAACATATGGTCCAACATACAGAGGCCCCACAGTGCTATAACCTTCCTTCCCCTTAATATCCTTTGATTAGTGTGAGCTTTCCTAAAAGTTCAGAATGGCATCATCCCTTCCAGATCAGTGTTTTGCCTGGTTCCCAGGAATGCCAGCCAGAGACCAAGATGGAGTTAGACTGCACATGTGTTGGGAAAAAGAGGACATTTATAAAAAGGGGGGATTGACTGCCATATTCCAGCTGCTGAAGCAGGAAGCTGAGTCCTTTACACCCATGTGGCAGAGACAACTAGTCAGCCCCTGTGACTACACTTCAGCTTCCTTTAGGCATTGATTACTTTTTAAACAATTATTTATCTGTGTAATTATCAAATCTCCTTGGGTATTATCAGTCAAAAGAGCAGATGGAGAAAGTTTCCATTGTTCTTCCTCCTTTGCATATTTATAGCATATTTATAGCACCCCCAGTTTCAGTCTCGCTTCTGCTGTGAACTCCCTCAGGGTCATGGTGGTGGCCTACAACACATTTTGCTCCATCCTATCATGTGTGCCAGCAGCTAGCTTCACTATAAGAGCACGGTTCAAGGCCACTTGTATACCAGGCATGCAGCTTGCCTTTTTTGTTATATGGGATAGCCATATTTCTCAGGGCTGATATGACTAATACCTTCTCTGTCCAACTATCTCCATGCATTAAAAATGAAGTGTGCTCACAGCATGGTCATGTCCTGACCCTTGCTTCCTGCTAAGTATTTATCACCTGGCAGCAGCTTGTCCAAACCATGCCTCTACATGTGTATTGGACAGTCCACATCCACATGTGATTAACAAAAGAAAGTAAGTGAGGGGAGGGGCTGGGCTGTGTGTGTGCCATTAAAGTGCATGTCTTTAGATCAGGGGTCTCCAAACCCCGGCCCGGGGGCCAGATGCAGCCCGCAGCAAGCCTCTTTCTGGCCCGTGGCCAACTTCTTGTCCCCTGAAAGCCTCTGGCCCACTCAACTGAACATGACCAGAACTGTGCTCTGATTGTGTCTGGAGGGTGTTCTGAGGACCAGAGAGGTTGAATGAATGCCCATTCATTCATTTATTCACTCATCTAAGTCCCATCTCTAATTTATTTATTTAAATTTTATATTTAATTTTTTTTCTGGCCCTCTACACTGTGCCAGATATTTGATGCAGCTTTCTGGCCAAAAAGTTTGGAGACCCCTGCTTTAGATTCATAGGGCTGTTCAAATGGAGAAAATATTATCCGAACTGACCTTAGGGGAAATTCAGATACATGATTGCAGTAGTGTAGCAATGGGGGGTGGGGGCATGTGTCCCGGGTGCCAGTCCTAAGGGGGTACTAATGTGGACAGCCCCTTTTTCTTCTTTCTGGTTGCTAGGATATATTTTATTCATACACAGTAAAATATACAGGTTGCCTATGTCATTTGCATGTTAGTCCTTCCTTCACTGAAGGAATTCAATGAAGGAAGGACCAATAGGCAAACAACACAAGCAGCACTGTATATAATATCAGTGGTTCCGAAACGATGAGCTATGGCTCCCCAGGGACCTGTGGAAACCCACCAGGAGAGTCACGGAATCATTGCAAAAAACCTGCCACTCTGTACAATGTAAAGGATTGTAGCTCTAATGGGGAGCTGTGGCCAATGGCCCAGTAGGTTAAAGGAGCCATTAGTCAAAGAAGTTTGGGAACCATTGTATTATATACACAGTAAAATATACAAAGCTGCCCCACCTCACTTGCCTGTTGGATTTGTGTTCTAGGGTTGCTATTAATTAATAAAGATATTTGAAGTGGGGTTAGGAACCAGTACCAACATGGAATGACATTCATATAGAGGAGGGAGGTGTTAAAATTATCTGCCCCGGGCACAAACTATTCCACTGCATGAATAGAAAATCAGTGATTTCCTCAGAACCTGCATAAACATGCCCAAAAGAAAAGCCTATTCAGAACTTACAAACTAGTGTATGAGCATGTTTGTAGAGCTCACCAGAAGTGCACCAACTTACCCCATTCCCACTGATGAAGCCCTTTCAAAGTCCCACTCCCACATGTTCAGGGTTTCTCATAGGCGACTGCTGGAGAGTTGGGGGTGTGGCTTTGGGGGTGCAACATCTGTGGAGGGGGCTCGGTTCCAAGGGCCCTCAGTGCATCCTCTGACCCTGGTTTGGAACTTCTGAAGAAGACTGTTGTCAATTGGGCAAGGCAGGACTGTCATCAGAGGTCAGCTAAGCCATGAGAGGGACCATCTAACCAAACCAAAGACTGAATCCTCAGTGGCAGTGACAGTAATAGTACCCAATGTACCAGATAGCACCTGATGTACCACCCATGACCCATTAAGGAAATGTCATTTAACCAGCCTAGACTTAGCAAGGGTGATCAAGCACCCAGCAGGTGGGACAGTATTAATGTTTCAACTGAAATGTTCTAGCTGATGATTGAACTGATAAGAGATTTAGCAGGGAGGAGGGAAGGCTGTTCTCAGAATTAGGATGGGGGCCCTTGGGAAATCTCTGACACCAAGTTCAAACTCCAAATGGTGCTGCAGCCTCATCACTTTGAAAGGCACCATGAAATCCATTCTGCTGTCAGCAGTCTGGAAAGTGGGAAATCCATGCTGTTGTCAGCAATCTCAAAATAGGAAGTTTCAGCTCCCTTATGCATCCATCACTTCCTCCTGTGGCCCATCGGCATTTATACCTCCACATCACACAGCCTTGGGCAAGTAGAATCAGATGGCAGCACTGGAACATTCTGGGACAAGCTGAGCCAGTGTAAAAGGGACAATTCCTCTTGAACTGAGGAGAACAAACCTGCTGTTGTGAGTAATTGCACATGCGGATGCAACCTGTAGCAGCACACTCAGTTTCAGTATTGCAAATCCCATCCAAGGTAAGCTCTGTGTGTGTGCATGCATTGACCATGGTTTCCTTCTGGGTTGGCTGAGTGGGGATTAGAGGCACCATTTTGTGGTAGTTCCGTTCCCTCCTGACTGACAGATCCCAGAAGGTGGTGCTGGGGGATGTGTGTTTGGCACCCAGGCCTCTTCAGTGTGGGGTACCACAAGGTTCTATTCTACCCACCATGCTGTTTAACATCTATATGAAGCCTCTGGGAGAGGTCATCTGAAGGTTTGGGGTGGAGTGCCATCAGTACGCTGATGACACCCAGCTCTTTCTCTCCTTTCCTCCTGAGTCCGAGGAGGCAGTTGAGGTCCTAGATTGTTGTCTGGAGCCAGTTGGAAGCTGGATGTGGGTGAAAAAGCTGAAATTAAATCCTGATAAGATAGAGGTTCTCCTGGTCCAGAAGTCCACAACTTGGACTATCGGGCTGCTCTCAATGGGTTTGCACTGAAGGAGCAGGTCTGCAGCTTGGGGGTTCTCCTGAATCCACAGTTGCTTCTGCAGTCCCAGGTGGCAGCTGTAGCTAGGGGAGACTTTGCTCAGCTTCATCTGATTCACCAACTGTGACCACACCTGGGTCACTCAGATCTGGCCACAGTGATCCATGCACTAGTGACATCCAGATTAGATTACTGTAATGCGCTCTATGTGGGGCTGCCTCTGAAGACGGTTTGAAAACTGCAACTAGTGTAGAACACAGCAGCCTGTGTGGTTGCTGGGGCTCGTTGGTTCAACTAAGTCAGGCCACTGCTTTGGAGGCTACACTGGCTGCCGGTTCGTTTCCAGGCTGAATTCAAAATGCTAGTTTTGACTTTTAAAGCCCTGTATGGTTCGGGTCCAGGGTATTTGAGGGACCGCCTTTGTCCATATAATCCTAGTCATTATTTCAGGTCATCTGAGGGAACCCCTCTGACTGTGCCACCACCAGTAGAGGTGAGGGGGTGTGTGTGTGGCAGCTAGGAATATGTTTATGGAATTCCCTTTCCCTGGAATTGAGAACAGCTCCCCCTCTGGAGACCTTTCACTGGGGCCTGAAGACCTCCTTATTCATGAAGGCTTTTAACTGATACTGGGGACTGGTGCTTTTTAAAAATTGTGGTGATCCTGGGTGTTTTAACATTTTAATTGTTTTTAATATATATTGTTTTATTTTATGTTGATATTGTTTGCTGCTTTAAGTTTCCTTTAGTATGGGAGAAAGGTGGGATAAAAATCCTGTAAATAAATAATGTGGGGCCTGGACACGGGGACTGGATAGACCCCAGAGACCATGCAAGTGGTACAAATATAATTTATATATTATTTATTTATATAATTTATTTTATCAGCAAATTAAACAGAACAGCCCATTCCAACGCTCTAACTGCCTTCCCTAAATCTTCCAAAAATCCCTTCCTGAGGTAACTGTGGGGGAGGGTTGTTTGGGTCCAGAGGAGTGGAGCCCAGAGTAGCCCTGGAGCAAGGCCTCGTCAGAGGGTCTACCTCACCCTGGTCTTCCTCCCTGTTGTGGCTGTAGTTCTGCTCTTGGGCAAGGGTGGTGAGAACCACCACTCCTGCATCTCTCCAGCCAGCCAGCTCATCACTGGCCTTCTCCCTCTTTATAGGGCCAGCTCTGACTTCCCTGTCCCTGTCTCTTCCTTCCTGGTGAGGTTTAAAGGGAAATGCCCTGGTCCTGCCTGGCTCTATGGCCAGCATCCTCTTTCCTCCTTCCCCATACCTCTCAGTTTGCCCCTCAGACATGGGGTTGCTCGGCACCTCTTCCCAAGCCCCTGCCCGGGTTGCTCTGCTCTCCCCCTCTACCTGGGGTTGCCCCCCTTTTGTCCCTATTGGGGTCTTGCAGGGTTGCGTTTGACAGCGGCAGCCCTCCCCTGCTGAGGCTTGGGGGCTCTCCTTTGGACCAGCTAGCCGACTTGCCCTTCTGGAGACCCCCCCTCGAGGTAAGTCAGGGCCCTGGTTGGGGGTCCCTGACAGTAACTAATCCTCTTTTTTATCAGCTCACTTCAGCCCCCCTCAGCTGTTCCAACTATTCTCATCTGCTCTTTCTCCACAGCTCCCTCCTCAACTATTCTCCTCTCTTTCTTAACTGCCCTTTTTGCCACCGCTCTCTCCTCAACTGTTCTGCAACAACTGCCCTCTCTGAATGGCTCTCCTCAACTGCCACTGTGGTTGACAGGTCACTGCTCCAGGGAGAAAGAACCAGGAGAGAGAGCCAGTTACCCTTGCAGGGAAGATGAACAGTAAGCTTCACACTCACAACATGCAGAATTCATCTCATTGCTACCTGCAGTAGCAGCAGCAACAGCAGCAACCTGCCTGATACCAAGTCTGGGAAAAAGAGGGTCTGAGGGAGTGTGTTGTTTGGGAGGCAGGCCAGCCGGGGCACAAGTGACTTTACACCATCCTATGAAGTCACCTTTCATGGCAGCTCATCAGTCTTGCCTAAAAAGCTGCAGTAGTGCCATGGGGGCCCAGAGGAGGGCTCTGCACTTTGTTGGGCCTCCCGCAACCTGACACCAGCTCTGGGGCAGGTGGTGCAACTCTGGAGTTTCTGAAACCCTGGCCTGTATCAAGCTTGGGTGCCCAGCTGACTGGAGTGCAAGGAGTGTGCCAATCCCTCTCCTGGGGTTCTGGTCCCCTCCCTTTCTTAGGTTATTGTTATTTATTTTATTCACATCAAAATTGCAGCACAGCTGATAATGATCATATATACCCAAAAAACACAACATTTATCCGCTGGTAAATCCTCATCCACATGGACATTGCCTGACGTCTAGGTGTAGATGAGGTACCGATGAAGGATGAACGCTGTGCCAATTATGATGGTCTTCTGTAATTCAACTGGTGTTATTGCTGCGGCAGCCAGTTGTGCAAAGTACTCGTTAAATTGTGTTGAGGTTATTATTATTATTATTATATACCGCTTTTAAACAAAAAAAAGTTCAACAAAAGCAGTTTACAGAATACTAAGAGCCCTATCCTATACACACCACCCACTGCCATAAAGCTGTCTGCACCAGTCATAAAACGCACCCTGACAACATGCTAAAGGGAAGGCCTGTACCTTCCTACCTGCTCCAGTGCTTCTCTCACTGCTCGCTGGAGCAGGTAAGTGTCTTGCCCAATAGGTTCAAATCTTGCTGACTACGCCAGTTTGTCTTTTCGCGACCCACCAGTTTGAGAACCACTGGTGCAGGTCTAGCAAGTGGCATGTTGAAGCCTACTGTATTTGGCGGACTAAAGTTGCAGCTGCAATCTGTTTTCTTTTTAAAATGACTATGCAATTGTTCCTGTCCTTTAAGCAAATACTCATTCTTTAAGCAGGGGCATTTAGGTCATACCTTAAAAAGTCAATTTTCTGTCAAAATCCTAGGAGGGACAAATACATAACACACACAAAATAATTGCATTTATGTTACATAATTCCCTCTTTTTCTTTGTCTTCTTTATTTGGTTTTTATTCCTCCTAAAAAAGGAGAAAGGGAGAGGGAACCATGCTTTTGGTAGGTTTGTAACCCACTGACCCCACTCTGGCTACAGCCCTGGTTTGTGCACACAGACACAGACTCCTTCCACAGCCGTATCAGGCAGACACACAAGGAGTGACTGGAGGCAGTGATAAGACTGCAAAGAAGAACCCTGATGAAACTTGCAACAGAGAAAATGTGTCCCAGAACTAGTTGAACAGAATTAAAGGGCCCAGAATTAAAGGGACAGAATTACCATAAATGTCCCATCGTCATTCCTTATGGATGAATTAATTTCACCCAAGCAACCTACTAGCATGTTTCTCCCTCCCTCTGTTTTCATTTGATAAATGATTTCTGCCTCTGTTCCCCTCCTTCCCTTCTTGCCAATGGTTTCTCCTAGAATGGTCTTATCTTTCCAAAAGCGTGTTGTTGTTGTTGGTTTTTAGACAGCAGAAGCATTGTAGAGAAGGGAGAGAGCTACTGAACTCATGCTACGGGTAATCTATGCTTGTTGTTGTAGTAGCTTGCCTGAGCCAAAATTCCATTGCCCTTGTCAGGAAGTCCACGCCAGCAAACAAGCTTATTTGGGAAATGGGATCCAGGGTTGTGTCACTCCCTAGGGAAAGAATCACGTTACCCCCTGATTCCCTTGGAGGAAGGTGATATAGAAATGTACTAATGAATATGCTTCTGTGCTAGGCAGCTGGATGTGCTTTATCAAAGCCCTTATATGAACAGAAGAGAAAAGCAACATTTTTATGAGAGTTTTGTACATGAAAGCCTATTCCATATTAATGTGGGAATAAGGCCTACTGAACACAGTAGGACTTCCTTCTGAGTAAACATGCGTAGAATTGCGCTGGGATTCTTACTTGTTGCATTGCATCGTTACTCTCCATATTAGATCAGTGGTTCCCAAACTTTTTTGACTGGTGGCTTCCTTGACCCTACTGGGCCATTGGCCACGGCTCCCCAGTAGGGCTAGAATCCTATACACTGTATAGGACAGTGGGGTTTTTGTGGGGATTTTGCTGCTCCCCGGTTAGGTTCTGTGGCTCCCCGGAGAACCACAGCTCACATTTCGGGAACCATTGGCCTCAGTTGCAGACCTACCATTAGGTCTGATGGGGCAAAAGCCCCAGGCGCAAGCTGCTAGGACCCTGAAGAAGCCTCTCTGAGGTTCCCATCTCTCTGAGATGGGAGCAAAAACTGTGCTTTTGGTTTTCCAGAAGCACAGTTTATAGTGTTGGGGAACCACAGGGAGGTTTCCCCAAGGTGGTCCTGGGTTGCACAGAGTGAGTAGGGAGGGCGGATTTTTGTGTGGGAGGCTCAGCAATAGCCTGCGGGGGGGGGGGGTGACACCATTGCAGACCTTTGCCCCAGGCATGATGCTGAGAAGGTCTGCTGCTGCTGGCCTAAACCCTTTACTGACAGCTGTAAAACTGCTCATGGGGTTAAAGTCACTTTTAAAATCCACTCCCAAACCTGGGTTACAAACTTTTTTGAGTAGGGCTCCAATTCACTGAAAATAATTGCATGAAGAGAAAAAATCCATATTTTTTCTGGTGTGCAGATACAGTGGTGAGAAAAGCTTTGCTGCTGGATTTCTGTCCAGGACATAACAAAGGCATGAGAATTTTGCTAGAAAAAGGTCTGCTTCATTCTAAATACATTTTTACACAACACACCTCCTTGAAACTACAATAGTGGCATTTATTTGTATACCACTATTTATCAAAGAAGTGCTGGTGGTAGTAAATGGGAATATCTCAACTGTATTTTCACAACAGCCCTCTGGGGTGGGTTAGGGTTAGAAAGAGAAGTTTGTTTATGTGATGCCATTGGAACACTGCATGATTTTTTGATTATGATCAAACTTATTCAGTCTCTTCCTTACTCTCATATTAACCTTTTTGAACACTTGGTGATAGTTTACAACAGCACTAATTGTGTTGTGCAAATTATGATATCACCATTACTACTCCTGTGAATTGCAATGTTGTACCATTCAACATTTCACAGTTGAAAATAGGGATAAGATTGTAATATGAAAGATGAGTGCCTGATTTTCACCTCCATCCCTCCGAGATATGCGCACTGTTGAAGGCTCTACTGTATCACTTGACTTCATTGCTTCTGAGAAAAAAGACACAAGATTAGAATGTAAAAGTTAGCAGTGGAGAAGTCACCCAATGAGGACAATGGGCAGAATATTAAAGTGAACTTGAAAGTGAGACTTAGACAATGTCCTCAGGTTAACTCAGCTGTAGCCTGGAGTGTACTGTGTAACCTGAGGTTATAGAGGTTGGCTTAACATATTCCTCTTGAGGTTCTTTTGGATTTTCAGATTATTTTTTAAATTTTTATTTAAACAGAAAAACTGGAGGTGCTGGTGGGGGCAGGATGCACGTCGAATTTCTCATTCATATTGCCCTGATATTCCTACCCCATCTGCTTTCAGCAATGTGCTGAAATCTGTCACTTCAACCACTCTTTTTTCATTTCACTGATGTAACAAAAAGCTTGCTCCGCTGTTATTCGAGTGAATGCAGCAGTGCAGAAAATGATCAGTTATGTATGTAACCCCATGATGACCCACCCCGTTCACATCACGATTCCCCGTTCCACCCTCAGAAGGAATCATGAGCAGCATGCCACGGTCAGACCACCAAGGAGGTAGAGAGGCATCCAAGATAGACAAGGCAGGAGGGGACAGGCAGTGCGAGCAAGGAGAGAGAAGTGGCAGGAGGGAGGGAGGGTTACCCGCAGCAGCCAGAAGTCTTACAGCCCAATCTTTTGCAGCTTTACTCAGAACCCTGAGCATCATTGTGGCCAATGGGGCTTCCTCAGCAGTAACTGTGGAGGATACTAGTGAGTGGACTTCACATTCATTCATTGCAGCCTCACACCATCCCGTTTGGCCAATCGATCACCCGCTCCATCCAAGGTGGACAAGAGAGCCCACTCCTCCCATGTCCTGGCTGCCCCTACCTTTTTCTGGTTCCCCCTCAATCTCATATGTACCCCTTCGCCAACACTCAACTTGTGTTGAGTTAAGCAGAACAAACTTCCTTCTGACCCAACAGAGCCTTGCCTGCTGCAAGACACACCAGGTATTAAGTCCCCTTCCGGGTCCCCTTCTGTGCCTCTTCCCAACAACCCATTTCTCTGGGCTGATCTTTAGGTTGTTCCTCCTATGACAGCTGGAGTTCAGCAGAGTGGCACTATTTCCACTCCAATTCCATGGGAGTTGTAGAACTAGAAGCAAAGGAGAAGGTCGAGCTGGTGTCTCAATTATAATTTCAAGAGAAGTAATTGTTAAGTGATCAGGTTAGAGATCCTGTTTTGCTATACACATCTCCTCTACTTTACCAGAGGAAAAAGAGGAAGGCCAAGAAGCTTCTTTTTAAAAGACTCCTTGGGTTTACCTTATGATAGAATGATAAGTCTATGCATTTCATAAAGCATGAACAAAAATAATTTCAAAGGGGGTAATTAGATCTACACTATGATGCAATAGGATCATCGTTTCAGTTGAAAGTTTCAGTTGAAGCAATATTCTTCTAATATTGCCAAAATACCAAAAAACCACTTCCCCATCATCACCATTTTTGAGAAGTTTGGATTTCTGAGGACCAAGCCGCAAAGCAAACCAAACCAGACAGTGCTGGAGTGTGTTTTTTTTATTGTTGCTGTAAGGGCCAACTCAGTACAATGGATTTTAGAGTGCCCGTTTCCAAACCTCTTTCTGCCCTTGAAAGTTCAAATCTCTCTTCCTCCCAGCCCAACAAACATACACACTAGCAAGTTCCATCACAGTGCAATCCTATGTGTGTATTTTCAGAAGTAACCAAGAAAGAAGAGCAGATCCCTGCTAAACCGGTGGGGGGGGGGAGGCAGTTAGTTTGGGAAAAGAGCATGGGAGGGAAGAGTTAAATATCTTCAGATCTGCACCAGTGACATTGCTGGTGCAAATACTGGAAGCCCCATGTAGCGCTGTCAGGCCTGGAAAGGGGGTTAGGATCCTGACTTGCCAATCATAGCCCCTTCAGAGAATCAGCTGCACTGAACAAGATACGAATGCACATTGTTAAGAAAATTGTGAACAGTAGCCTGCCATATGCACAGATCAACATGCTTGGAAAAATATTTTATAACTTTATTTATTTATTTTGGTGAACAAAGGCACAAGTAGGAACAGATCCGAGCAACACAACTAGACACTGAATGCAGCGAGGAAAGCAAGGCAGGCACGAAAATGCCAGGAGGCTCTCCATATATTCCTTGTATAGGTTCCAGAAACTTGAGAAGCATTGTTCCGGAAATGCCATGCTCCCCACCAGTTAAAGGACTGATAAAATGCTGGACATCCAGTGAGATTTACTAGAAGTCAAACCCTTGTCAGTTGTTAAGGTGGGAATTTTCAGGCTTCTGTTTCTGTTGCCTTGGCCATTAAAAAAAAAAGCAGCCTATCACATTTTGCAACTGTCTGTCAAGCAGGACTGGATGCAGGCATGAATTCTATTCACTCATAGGCAAGAAAGGATCAGCAGAAAAGGACTAACAGCCCAATCCTGAGCTGCCCGGACCGCTGGGCTGCTGTGGTGCCAAAAAGAGCTGCCGTGGTATCCTGCACACCCCGGGCAGCTGCCGGCACTTCCTCAGAAGAAGGGGACTTTTGTCCCCTTCCCTCAAGTAAAGGAAGGAGCCTCACAATGGGGCTACTTGATTCTGTAGCAGCTCTTGAGGCAGCATAGAATTGAAGCGTTCCATGTCGCTCAGGATCTGGTGGAGCTGATCTCCACTGATCCTGCCCCCTCCCACTCTGCTCCCTTCCCCTGTCATACTTTCCTCTCCCCATGCTCCCCCCACCTCCGCTGGCCCCAGAACACCTCCCCCTGCCTCCTCCTATGTCCCCACTCATCTCTCTGCCACCTGGCAGTCCAGGCGAATGCCGAGCAGTGGAACTTGGGCCCAGTGCCAGAGCTGACCCAGCGTGGGCTCATGCTGGGCTAGCTCTAACTCTGGAGCTGCAGGAAGGGCTCACAAATGCGCTTTATGGCATGTTTGCAACAGTGCGCGCTGGCATTAAGCCAGCGCGCAGGGCTTAGGATCAGGCCCCATGTTAATGCATGTTTGGTGGGGTTGCCCACATATTATAATTTGCAGGTTAAAATGTTAGGGAAGATGAAACAAATATATGAATAAATGCCCCAACTGGTCCCACAGTTATTATATTGGAATTTGCTGAAGAACTAGAAACAAAGGGAGAAACAAAGGCCTAATTACAGCCTTAGGAGAAAATCCCCCCCCCCCCAAAAAAAATTAATCATAATAAATGTCTAGTTTTTGTTTTTTTTAAATCCTCCTCTATAAGATAGAGGTGTGAAACAAAAGAAAGATAAAAACACCTTTTAAAAAGAGTCTTCAAGGGCGCAATCCTAAGCCCTTATGTCAGTGCTTTCCAGCACTGGCATAGCAGTGCCAATGGGACATGTGCTGCATCCAGCAGTTGGGTGTCACTCAAGGAGCCCTCCTCAAAGTAAGGGAACGTTTGTTTCCTTACCTCAGTGCTGCATTGCCCTTATGTCAGTGCTGGAAAGCACTGACATAAGGAGTTAGGATTGCGCCCTTTTGCCTTGTCAAAAGGATTGTCTGCCTTTTGCCTGGGTATATCAATGCATTTAGTTATCATAAAATATGAAAAAATAATATTCTTTTTTTTTTCAAAGGGGGTAATCTGGCCTACATTATACTACTATATTAGTTTCGATTTTCAGTAATATTGACAAAAGTACTTCCCCTTGATTGCAGTTTTTGACTGGTTTGGATGTCTGACAGGCAAGCCCCACAAAAACCCCAACTGAAGGATAAAACTGAGTGTGGTGAGTTTTCCTCAGTATTGTTGCTGCATGTGCCTAACTCAGCAAGAAAGTGTAGTAATGGGGATGGGAACAGACCACTAAAAAAAGAGAAACTGTGCAGTGGTTCAGTTTGGACTGTTAAATATAGCAGATGTGAGGAAATGAGTATATTGAGGGGGAATGAGGAACAAAAAAAGCTGTTTGTCAAATCTGGCCCAAGACAAAATCATGCCATGAGGAGGAGACGGAGACGAAGATAATAGCCTGCCTTCTCTTCTGCAACTTTGGAGGAGGAAGAGGAGGAGGAGAAGACAAAAGATGATGGTAGAGGTGGCCTATTTCTCCCCCCACAAGTGAGAAGATGTCAGCAGTGATGAACTTCTTTGCTTTGCAAACTAGCTTGCTGTCTTGCAGACCACCCCTCCCCTGGGCAACTCTCTGCTCCCTCTTACCTGTTTCTGGCTCTGGCCAGGGACGAATCCCGGGGGGGGGCATGGGTGCAGTCCCCCAAACTGTCTGCCAGCAGGGAAGGGCACCTGCTGGGTTGGGGAGCAAAACTGGGCGTCAGGGGAATGCCCACTGTGTGGGACACCAGCAAGATTGGCTGGAATGGACTGGGAATCCAGTCTACCAGCTGGGTCGACCTAGGCTCCCGCCTGGACTTAGAGCCCGGATCTACCTGTCAGGTAAACCTGAGCTCCCAATTTAACTTATGACGTCTGTGGCCAAAATTTGCTAGGCGAGAAGACCTGGGCTCCCACCTGGACTTGGAGCCCAGATCTACCAGCTAGGTAGACCTGGGCTCCCATTCCAGCCAAAGGCTCCAAGAGCAGGCAGAAGCCCAGGCCTACCCACCCAACAAACCTTGCCCAAGAAGGCCATAAGTTAAATCAGGAGCCTAGGTCTACCCGCCTGATTGACCTGGGCTCTGGAGTTGGTAGTGATCGTGCTCCCTCCCCCAAACACAAGCACTAGTCTGCCACATTGTTCTGAAATAGTACAGCACAGCAGGGCAGAAAAAGCAAGTCAGAACAAAGTGGAGCAGGGCTTCTTCCCGAGTCATTGTTCCACTTTCCTCTGCCACTTTGTTTCAGACCATAGAGCAGCAGAGGTGGGAGGAGAGATTAAGTTAAGGGTCCTGTCCCCATGTGAGGGGGCTGCAGAAGGGACTTATGGGTGCAAGACACCTGCCCAGTCATTTCATTACTAGCAGCTTCCTGAGAACCAAGGGGATGACTTGGCTCTGTGACTGGGAAGAGAATACTCAGGTACAATCATATCAATAGCTCAGGTCATTTCCTCATTCCAGAGTCCAGTGAAGGTCATGGCAGAACCATCTTCCCTAGCAATGAAGAATTCATTCATAAATGTCAAAGGATTAATATTTTCCCTACCCCTGTGGTGGAAAGGAGTCATAGCAACTCTCAACCTAACCAGGCAGTGATTTGTCCAAGATCCCCTCCACCTGAAGATTGCCCACCACCTAGCCAGCAATAAACACCAAATCTAGTGTGTGACCAGCATGCTGTATATGGTCAGATATTAACTGAGACAGGCCCATGATTGCCATGACACCAATGAAGGCCTGAGCTGACCCTGAGTTTGGTGGTTGATGTGGACATTGGAGTTCTCCAGGACCATCGCCCTCGGGCAGTGATTCTCAAACATACAATGGTTTTCTGTGTGTACGTGTGTATCAAACATACAATGGTTTGCTGTGTGTACGTGTATATATAAATGCCTGTTATTATATAAATAATTCTTGTGTTCCATTTTTTTCTCTCAGTGAGGCTGGTGTAAGAGAATCAAGAAAAGATGGTATTCAGTAGTTGGTTTCTTTTCCTGGTGTTGCAACTAGTATGTGAGCTGAATGGGACCATGGTCAAGCTGAACAATGGTGGGTTTGAAGACATCGTTATTGCAATAAATCCTGACCTCCCTGAAGATCAAAAAATTGTTGACAGTATAAAGGTGAGATGTTAAATAGCTGTAAATAGATTAAATTAAATGAGTAACTTAACCAATTTAGGGCTCAATCCAGAGAAGTACTTGGGCCGACGCAAGTCCCTTGTGCCGAGCCAGGAGGGTTGCAAATGTGCTGTAAGGCATGTTTGTGCCTCCTTATGAGTTGGCTAGGCTGGCACTTGGAGGCATGCCAGCCTGTGGAGGCTGACACAAGCCTCCTGGCCAACAGAGCCACCAAATCTTGCATCGGCTGAGCTCAGTTGACGCAAGACTCGGGTGGGCGGAGAGGAGGTGGGAGGGAGGTGTTTTGGGGCAGGGGGAGGGCGTGTGGTGGGTGGCCCTGGGGGCAGGTGGGGAGCAGGCGGTGGGACAGGGACCCAGCAGTTATGCCAGATCCCAACCCTCATTCCTAGGGAGTATGGAGCGGCTTCAAGCCACTCCTCTCTCCTCAGACTTGTGCCACCTCAGAAGGTGGTGCAAGTTCAAGGAGACCAATAGGGGCCAGGGCGCTTTACCCAGAGGTAAGGGGAAAAGTTTCCCCTTACCTCTGGCTGAGCCGCTTTGGGCCCTTATCATGCACTGGATATTGCGCAAGCCTCTTGGCTTGCCTGTTCCAGTGCAGGATAGAATTGCTTGGCAACCTTCAGTCTCAAAAGACTACGGTATAAGCCTACAGCACCCGGTATTCCCAGGCAGTCTCCCATCCAAGTACTAACCAGGCCTGCTTAGCTTCCAAGATCAGACGAGATTGGGCATGTGCAGGGTAACAGTTGCTGCTAGGATAGAATTGCGCCTTTGTCAAATTATTACATACAATGAAATACAGCTTGCATCCCGTGAACACGAATATATATATATTCAGGCTCCTTTTTGGAAACTCACTCTCCTCCCCCCATTCAGGTGTATGAAGCAGCCATGGAAGTCCAGGAGCCCAACTTTCTGTCCCTTGTGTGGTTCTAGGCTGGAATGGCAAGCCTCCCTTGGTCGGGGAGTGCTGTGCTCTGAGTTTTGGCTGTTAGATTTTGAAATGTCTCATTTTCAGACTCATTTTCTGATCATGCTGTCTTTGGCTGCAGCCCGCTGTACCTATTTTCAGTTGGTAGGTGATATGGAAATAAAGTAAATATTTTGGGATATGCTTGAGGGGCCACGAACAAACATTTTCCATTTTGAAACTGCAATTAATTGAGGTATCTTGGATTGTATGTGCATCAGATTTCAGCTTCCTACCTACTCGCAGTACCCAAATACCAGATAAGAAGAAAAACCCTACTGAGTCCAGCTGATGGCCATCTAGTCCACCATCCCTATTCCCACAGTGGCTAACCAGCTGGCTCTAGGAAATCCACAAGGAGATGGAAGGCATAGCCCTCTCTTTCAACTGGTATTCAGAGATATTCTGTCTCTGAAACTGGAGGTAGCATACAGCCATCAGGATTACTAGCAATTGATAGTTTTGTCCTCTAGGAAAGTGAGTGTAAGAAGGAAAGTGACACACTTCCTTCCCCCCGACTTTTGAAGAAGATACGTACGCATTTCTCCACTTCAGACATTTCTAGCAATTTGACTAGGTGCATGCCAAATTTCAGCTTGGCAGGTAATGTGGAAGTAACTCTGTTTATTCAGTGGTACTTGTTGTGCACGCTAACACAATGATGTAGTATTGTGCCACATGATGTAGTATTGTGCAGCTAACAATAGGGCTCCTACCTGTTTAAACTGGCCATGTGCCTTTAACAGCTGTTTTGCATATAAATATTGAGCAGGCACCATTTATCTTCATTCCAGGAAAAACCTTACCTGCCAAATTCCTGTGTGTTAAACAGCTGTTAAAGACATAAACAGAGGGCCAATAGAAAGGTGCCAGGAGCAGACATGTGCATTGAGCTGATCTGCTTCACAGAGGCTGGGATGTAGGGAGTGTGCCTGTTGCTTCATCTTCCCAAAGCCTGCATACAAGAGCCCCAGCTGAACATCAGGAAGAGTTTGCTGCAGGAAATGCAAATTCTAGAAAAACCAGATGCCAGGACTTGACATGAATGATCTTGACCTATCTCAGCCAAGGCCACATGTTTTGGAAACAACCGTAACCATTTGGGTGGATGACCAGTGCCAGGAACTAGAGAGTATGGTGCCTCCCTGTTGTGTCTGCTAGACCTCTCAGTGACTTTCAAAACCATCTACCACTGTATCCTTCTGAATAGCTGGCTGGAATTGTGTTTGACGGTTTAATGTGACAGTGGCTCTAGTCCTTCCTTCATGGATGGCACTAGAATGAAGTTCTGGGGAACTGGCTGAGATAGGGCTTGAGAGTTTAGTATTGAAGAGCTTTAGTCACAGGGTTCCATCTTGTTCCCCATGTTCTTCCCCATCTACATGAAATTGCTGAGAGAGTATGTCTGGGATTTGGAGTGCAGTGTCACCACTCAGCTCTTTCTCTTCTTCCCATCTTATGCCAGAGAGGCTGTTGAGGTTCCAAAATGCTGTTTGGACTTTGGTAATGGACTGGATAACATTGGCAAACAAATTGAAACTTCATCCATACAAGACCAAAGTGTTCTTAGCAGGGATGGGAACTTGAGTCATGTGACTCGAGTCTGAGTTGCAAAAATGTGTGTTTTGCTGACATAAGTACACTCAAATCAGGTGTGTCACTACCTCAGGTACTAACTCAGGTTTGAGCCACTGCCTGGGAAATGAGCCCCCATGTGTGCAGCCTCGAGTCTGTGTCTGGGTGAGCTTGCTTACTTTTGGGGGGGCACATGAAACACCTCATGTGGCCATAATTCAAACCCAGTGTCAGGAGCAGGAAAGTTCCAGCCAGGAGGCAGGGAAGGGTTAATGTTTTGCATTGAGAAGGAGGTGGGTGAGGTAGGCTGCAGTGGGCTCTCTTATCCATCTCTGAAGGAACTGGTGATCATTGGATGAAGGATGGGTGGTCTTTTTCCCCCACTCTGGATGAGGGAGGGCAGAAGGCGGAGCCCAAGGGGGTTCTTGCCGTATCATTGGCTGGAGAAGCCCAGGGAGGTAGAAGAAGGAGGTGGGAAGCCAGGAAGCAGTTCCTCATTTCTCTGGCTATTGTTTCCTGGGAGGAAGAAGCTGCCTCATTGAATGATAGGCAATGGGACTACTTCTGAGTAGAACTGTAAAGGATTTGGTTGTACTCCTAACATAAGCCTTCCAGCTGCTGCCATGCGACGCTTCTCCCACTTGCTGCTTCTGTCCCTCCCGCTGCCCATCCTGCCCCCTCACCTTGCTGAGCTAGTACGCCTCCTCTCACCCTGTAGATTCATCTGTACTTGGCACCTCTTTTGAGGACAGAATTGGGAGTTGTGATGTGAATGGGGGTGGGTTTGTGTGTGGCTGGGGTTCATCAGGAACCGATTTGCGCATTCTGCACTACAGCCTTCACTTGGAGAACAGCAGAGCTTTTGTTTACTGATGGGATGGGTGAGGACATGTTTCTGACACAGGCACACCCCCAACCAGGAGCTCTGTTTTTCTGCAGAGCTGTGCCTGACGCGTGTATCAAAAAGGCTCCTGACTTGAGTCAAATAAGAGTCCCTAAAATGCTAATTTGGAAGAATTTATTATATATGATATAAGAAATGCATAAATGATTATAAGAGTCAGAAGCAGATGGAAGAATTGTTCTATATGTGGTCACTATTTTAAAAAATGTAATTAGAATGGAGAATAGTAAAAGAATTGATTATAAGAGATTGTTGATTTTGTCATATCTTGGTAACTAGATTATCTTTACTTTAATATTAATGAGCAATTGAAGTTAGTTTATGCTTGATAGAAAGTGAATATTTGGAAAATATAGTATAGGGCATTAGGAAGAACCTGTCGTACATGATATAAATAAATGGATAAATCAATAAGAGGTAGAAGTAGATGAGTAAGTAGATCAGGAGGTATAGTATGATTAATTAGTAATGGTATATGGTACTCAGCACTCCTAAATGTATATGTTTGTATTATTTGTATTGTTTTCTATTGTGTGATGCCTGTGTGTGTTAATTTAAAAAATTAATAAAAATTTTTTAAAAAGAGTCCCTAAAATGCTCTGGACTGCTCTTGACGGCCCATGCATGTTGGCTGAACTCGACTCATGAAAGTTGACTCATGCATGAGTTGAATCAAAGGAGTTGGGGACTTGGGACTCAAATCAAGTCCAGCTGTGGTGGATTTGCACATCCCTGGTTCTTAGTTAATAAAATTGCTGATCAAGAATTAGGGATTCAAGTCTTTCCTGAATGCAGTTACAATCCCTTTGAAAACAGTTCTGAAGGTACTCCAGTTTCTGGCCTTACACCTCACCTAAATGGTCAGATGGAGGTTGCAGCCCAGAGTGCCTTTTCCCAAATGAGATTGGTGTGCCCGCTGTGGCAGCTTCTGAAGAAGGCAAATCTGACACAAATATAGGGTGCAATCCACAAAATGACTTGGGCTGGTGCAAGTCACTTGCAGTGCGGTTGACTAGAGTATATGGATTTTCTTTGAGAAGTACCTGGAAGCTTCTAGTGGCCTAATATTTTACAGCCAGAACACTGATGCGTAGGACCAGGGTAATTTAAGGATCACTTTCTCTCATAAGAGCCTGCTTGCTTATTAAGATTTTCTTCAGATGCCTTCCTCCATATCCCATGAATGCATGAATCAGACCCTGCCAAATGCCCTCCAACACCTGAGGCAGCCAACAAAGTTCTGCCCTCTCCACGTTGTAGAGCGCATCATAATTTTGTGCTCCATCCTCATAGGTCTTCCACATATCCCATGAGGTGTGCAAACTGCACCTATTTCCTCTGAACCTGTTTTTCCCTCTCCTTTGTCATCTTCCTCCTCTTTCTGCTTCATAATCTTCCACCTTTTTTTCTTCCATCCTTACCCGGGTCAGTGGGCTGGTCCAGTGCCAGCACTGCTTGTGGGGCCACTGCAGTCTCCCCACTGGTGCTCCTGCAGCTTCACAGGCTGCCAGTGGCCCTTTTGTTTCTACCATAAGGCAGTCATTGCTGGCACAACACTTGTTCGGCCAGCATGAGTGTCCAAAAGGATTGGGCTGCAACTGTGGTTTGAACTATTTTTTGTTGGGATGCAGAGGGGAGCCTTTTCTGTAGCTACAGGAAAGTTGTGGAATATTCTTCCAGCAGAGACTTGCCTGCCCCTTCTCTGATGCCTTTTAATCACTATACAAAGACATTTCTTTACCACCAGATGTTCAATATTGGATGAATTGTTTAGCTTCCTGATTGGTTTTATGATACCCTACAATTATTATTTTTTTACTGATTATTGTTATTTTAACTACTGTTTTCAACCACCTTTCTCTCTGTTCCAGAAAATGACCTATAAATGTTTTTAAATAAATAACATGAACACAGCTTTAAATACAGGCTATGCTCTCTTGTCTTCCTGTTAGGACATGATTAAAGAGGCATCTACTTTTCTGTTCCAAGCCACAGAGAATAGATTTTATTTCAAGACTGTTAAAGTTGTCATTCCTCTGACATGGACATCCAAGCCTGAATATAAAAGACTAACTATAGAATCCTATGAAAAGGTGAGTATAGAAGAGTATACAGTCAGCCCTTCTCATCCAGGGTTTTCTATCCACGGATTTGACTAATTGCGTACTTGACTAACCGCTGTCAAGAAGGGCTCTGCAGATCCATTAACAGGATGGCAACTGGCTAGGAAGTGGCAGATCGGGACTGGGAAGGAGGTGGCTTTGGCAGCAGTGGCATCCAACAAATCTAATCCCCCTTCATGGGCCCAATTTACTTTCCAAAGTCCATGTGAACAGCGATATTGCTGGTGCATGTCCAAGTAGACTCACCAGCCCAGCAGGGGCTTACCCCAGGGCAAGGGAACAAGTGTTTCCTTGCCTGGAGATGGCCTCTGAAGGCAGAGACTTCCCTGTGGAATGCAGCAGATGTCCCATTGGCACAGCTGCATTGCCATGTGGAGAGTTACGTTGGATTGGGTTGAAAATCTTATTGAACTCAGTGGGACTTAGTCCTGAATAAATGTTAACAGAACTGTACTGCACATACTTTTCAAGGCTATCCTTTACGTGTTTACTCAGAAGTATGTCCCACTTTATTCAGTGGGGCATGTTCTCAGGATAGTGTGCATTAAACTGTAGAGTAAATGTTCTTATGAGATGTGGTGCTATTCAGTGGGGCATGTTCTCAGGATAGTGTGCATTAAACTGTAGAGTAAATGTTCTTATGAGATGTGGTGCTAGCTATTGGTGATCATTAAACCAAGTTCTGCTGTATTTTAGGCTGATGTCATAGTGGCAAAACCTTTCCTAAAACATGGAAATGATCCCTACACATTGCAGTATGGAGGATGTGGACAAAAGGGACGCTACATTCATTTCACACCTTACTTCTTGACAAATGATAATGCAGTCGAAGTTTACGGACCACGAGGTAGTACCAACAAATTAAAATTAATTTTTCCTCTTTTATTATTAAAATAGTAAATAGTCAATATTTGGAAAGAAATTCAGAATAATATGAGCAAGAATATGAGCAAGAATGAGCAAGAATATGAGCAAGAATAATATGAGCAAGCATTTGGAGCTTTATTTTACTCAGCAATTTCTCTCTAAAGGGCTTTAAATTTAACTACAGAACTATCCATATATCCACGTTTGGTTTATCAGTACATTTTCAAGCCATTAAAAGCACTCTCCATGCAATTGGCATAATTATTTGTTACCTTATTTTGGACTTTTCAGCAGGTCTTCCATCCAGGTCCTAATCCAACCCAGTCCTATTTAGTCTCAGCAAGGTTGGGGTGTGTGTTATGCACCTTCAGACCATGCTCTGGGATTCAAGATGAGCACTTCAGTGTAGTGCACTTGTGTTCCCGTGCCATGCTTTAACAGGAAGCCATTAATAATGGACTTAACATGTACACAGCTAAAGGAAGCTATCTTTACATCCAGGTGTGCCCCTGTATCTGCAGGGGATCCATTTGAGGGATCCCCCACCGATACAGAAACTGCAGATATGGAGAAAACCTATTAGTAGTGGCCCCTGCACTCATTAGCATTTTTAAAAGCTTACCAGCAAAGTGTTTATTACTTTAAGCATTCAAGCTTGTAGCGTGAAGTGGGCAGCCTGCCAGCAGCCTGAAGAGAATAGAATGCTCAGGTGTTAACAGGAAGCAGTTAACTTCCTGTTAACCTTTGATCTGTTCTCTTCAAGCATTCAGGCTGCCAGCAGCCTGCCCACTTTGAACTATAAGCTTGAATGCTTATAACAACCTATAAAAACATGTGTCCAGTAATACTAATGGGCGCATGTGAGGGTCGCCTGGCAGACCCCAGATTCATGGATCTGCAGATAACTGAATCGGCCAATACCGGATCTGCAGATAAGGGGGCCACCTGTATGTATATTTTGAGGACCCAAAGCATAGTTTCAGCAACAGGATCACAAGTCTTAGAGATATGGGACTGCTTGTATTGAAAAGTTGGCCATCCCTGTTGTAGCAGCTCAGTTGTTGGTGTGATTGCATAGCACATCTGGTTTTATTTTAGAACTTACCTTTTGGAAAATGAGATCAGCCCCTCATTTGCTATGTATTGAAGATGTAAATCACCAAATTACAGTTAAGCTTGTTCCTGGTGTTCTGCAGGCAAACTCTTTGTCCACGAATGGGCTCATCTCCGATGGGGTGTCTTTGATGAATATAACAGTGATGCACCTTTTTATGTTACTGGACCAAATGAAGTCAAAGCAACAAGGTACGCTCCTAGCAGTTGAAGATACACTTTAAAACTATTTCACTGGTGGCATTTGTTTTGGCTTTTTAGGTTTGCAGTGGTGTAAATGGTTGTCCAGAGGACTAAGTAGTACTTTAGTAACCGATACAGAACTTTCTGCATTTCACTTGAGACACAGATTTGAATTTAAACAATTGTGTTTTAAGATCTGAGCCACAGTCAGTCCACAGCCATTGAGGAATTGTGTTCTCAGTTTGGATTTAATAGGCAATAACAATTGGCAGAAACGTCAAGAAATGTAATTTCTGAAGCTAGTATCTTTGATAGATTTCATCAATGCATGTAGAACAGTGGTTCCCGATTGGTGAATTGGAACCCACCAGTGGATCACAACCTGATTTTTGGTGGGTCGTGAAACAGACAAGCTGATAGCTGACAAGAAAAATGTATTGATCCCTATGGAAACTGAAACAGAGCAGCACATGTGTGATTACTCATGAGTAGGCAAATGTGCCTTGGTCCATTTCGAAGGGAAGACAGAGGGCAACATAATGCGACCAGAATAATTCCAATCAAATGAATGCAGGCCCAACAAACTTGAGAAGGCAGTCGCTACCCCCAAGCTGACAAGGAAAATCTAATGAAAGTGAAACTGAGCACCATGTGCATGTTACTCACAAGCAGGCAAATGTGCCTCGGCCACCAGAATGGTCTCGATCCAATCAACATGGAGCTCAACAAATGCTGCAGAAGGCGGTTCCCCCCCCATACACACACACACAGTAAAAATGATTAAAATGGCAAAGCTGAACTTTTTTTTTAGTCTCATAAAGCTAGGTGGTTCATGATAGAGTGTTGTTTTAAAAACTGGGTCCAAGTGCTAAAAAGTTTGGGAACCACTGATGTAGAATGTAGGATCTGCTTGTGTTTGCATACATTTAGATCAGGAGTGGGCAACCCCGACCCACGAACCATTTGCAGCCCTTGGGGACCCCAGTCCAGCCTGCAGGGAACCCCCAGTCTCCAATGAGCCTCTGGCATATCGGAGACTGTTGGAGCCTGCACTGGGCCGCGACTACTGGTCATGACCGCCAGACACGAGCTGCAGTCCGAGTTAGAGCAAGGCCTTTCATAGTTTCCATGTGTTTTCTACTTTTCCCTGGGCATTATTTTAATTCCCCGCCCATTGCCTCCAAACAACTTATCTCTCCATGTGTTTCTGGCTTGGTCTGCATGTTTTCACTGTGCAAGAGGTGTGTGGCAAAGAGTTCTTAGTTCTCTTGTGGTTCTACAAGCCTGTATTATAGTTCTCATGTGTATTAATAATCAGCTCAGTAAAATTCATTCATTCATATGTTCTGTCTCTAATATATTCATTTATGTAAATTTGTGTAAATTTATTCAAATTTGAAATGTAAATTAATTTTTTATTGCTTGCCCCAGACAGTGTCAGACAGATGATGTGGCCCTCCTGCCAAAATGTTTGCCTATTCCTAATTTAGATCACTGGTTTAATAGAGACATCATCTATGGCAGCTTTCTGCATAAGTTTAAGCTTGCTCTTAGCCTTTACATAATTCCTTCAAACTTGGCATTGTCTCCAGTTGTCAGCACAGTTTCATTATCTGGCTTTCTGGGAGTGTAGGATTGAGGATGGTGCCTGGGAAGGAGGCTTGATGGATATTGGGTGCATCTCATTATAGCAGTGGTGTAGCGCTACTTTGCACCACTGTGGCTGATGTATATTACCAGGACCAAACGCTTATTAGTCACATGTTGTATTTATATCGTGGGGGAATAATAATTTCTGTACTGTTTTGACTTCCTAACAATACTTGCTTTTTATACTGTTTAGATGCTCAGCTGCAGTTACTGGTGTAAATTTATTTCGAGAAAGCACAGGGAAAACCAGAGAATGCCGAATTAATCGCCAAAATGGACTGTATGAGGCTGGATGCCAGTTTGTGCCAGAAAGAAAGCAAAGTGCTCCAGCATCCATAATGTACATGCAAAGTCTACATTCAGTAAGTATTTCTAATGTCATTTGAGAGGCTATGAGTCTTATTTCAGTTCTTGTATGTCCTTCTAACCTATCTTCCTGGTTTTTTTGTTATTTTTTGTTATTTTTAATTTTTAAAAAAGGTTACCCAGTTCTGTAACCAAAGTAACCATAATATCCAGGCCACAAACATGCAGAACAAACTGTGCAACTACAGGAGCACCTGGGAAGTTATCATGGACTCTGCTGACTTTGCCAGCTCGTCTCCTATCGCTGCCCCTCCACCTGCCCCCACCATCTCCTTGCTGCAAGCACAGGACAGAGTTGTGTGTCTAGTACTTGATGTTTCTGGGAGTATGGGCTTGGTGAGTCTGTCTTTTCCATTGCTTGTTTTCAGAGAATTTGACATTTTGAATGATGAAATTAAAGGAGTTCTGAGTCAGCATCTCTGTCCTATACCAAATACTGTGTTTGACATACTGAAGTCAATGTTTGTCCTTTCTAATCAGGTATGTCAGCTTATACATTTACCAGATTACAATCACAGGTTCAAATAGGAGAGAATCTAGTGACATCCACCCATCTACGCATATTGTGTAGTAATATCTCCTAGAATGCTGTGGATGTGTTCCAGGACGTGTTCCCACAGAGAACATTGTGTGATGCAGAGCTTGAGGAGCTGAACACTGTTCTAATGTAATGTGTTGACACTACTGTACTCAGTAGTGCATTAGGTCAGAGCCTGCTGCATCATTGCCCACTGCTTCAGCCACTCCTCCTACATAGAGGCAGTGGAAGAGGAGAGGAGCTGGTCCCTGGAGGCTGAGCCGAGTTGTGACTCACCCTTGGGAACTCCGGGCTTCTTGCTGAAGAAGGCATCTAGGGGTGGCTGCCTTGCCCACCGTTTCCTCTCCCAGAGCATTTCCTGGCAGCAAGCAATGAGCCCCACATAGGCCAGAGTGCACTGCTCTTGTTGGAGCAGCGTTAGCCAGAACATGTAGTTCCTGTTGGCTGAAAGCAGAGCACAGACAGCTGTATTGCTCAGCACCAAACTTCAGAATATTTTAAATGAATTTTAGCCTTTTTCTTTTTTGTAATGCTGTAAGAATTACACTCGGGACACGGCATGCTGGTGAGGTTGTTCAGGCAGCTCTGTTGTTGTTATTAAGAATATTTATATACCACTTTCAACCAAAGAAGTTTTCAGATTCCATAAGGAATGAGATGGCTGCATATCGCAAAGGGACTGATTATGCATTTGTCTATATCAGTGGTTCCCAAACTGGTGGGTTGTGACCCCACTAGTCAGGGAAGCACTCTGCTCTGGCCCCTTAAGCAGCAGGGGCAGGGGGTAGGCAGCAACACAATCCCCAGGCTCACACTGTTGCCGGGGCTCATTGGGTTTCTTTTTATTTACCTTCCACAGCATCGGCCTCCAGGGGGAGTGCAGGGAGCCCCACGGAGTCCTCTGCAGGGCTCCCCAAGCCTCTGTAAGTCTGAAAAAAGCATCTGGAAACCACTTCCAGTTTCACGATAGGAAACCAAAAGTGGTTTCCAATCGCTTTTTTTGCACTTACAGAGACTTGGAGAGCCCTATGGAGGGCTCTGCGGGGCTCCCTATACCCCCTGGAGGTCACCACCCCTGGAGGTAAACCACCCCTGAGCAGCACCAGCAGCTGTGAAATCTTGGGAATTGTGTTCCTGCCACCCCTCTCCCCCCTGACAAGGACTTTGGGAACCACTGGTCTATACTGTATAGGCATATGTGTTTATCAAGCTGTATATTTCCTAATGCGATGATCTACCAGAATTGTCATCTTGCTGTTATCATTGCTGCCTTTCCTGAATGGCATTGCCAACGTTTCTTCTGTATACACAGCATGATCGCATCAGTCGACTGAGGCAAGCTGCAGAAGTCTTCCTCCTTCAGATCATTGAAACAAACTCCTGGGTTGGAATTGTCACATTCAATAACAATGCACAAACCCAGAGTAATTTGCAACAAATCGTTGGAGACAGTGTTCGCAATTCTCTTACAACGCATTTGCCTACCGTAGCAGATGGGGGAACTAGCATCTGCTCAGGAGTGCATGAAGGATTTCAGGTAAAGAAGTACATTTTCCCGTTACTTTTATCCCTTCCTGATTATGCTGTTTATTTTCTAGTTAGGAAAATTCTTTTTGAACTCAATTATTGGAAAACCAGCCCATTTTATTACACTGGCTTCTGGAGCTGCAGACATCTGAGTTATGGACAGCTGCGTCACTGCTTTTGCCCAGGTTCAGTACATCCTTTATGGTGGTTTTGCACAAACATGATAGGGCTGGCAAGAACCAGCTGTTTCAACCTCTGTACATTCCAACTTCCATACAGACCTCCTGAACAGAACTGGTACATACCTAGGGAACTTACAGCCCAATCCTGTGGGCCTGCTGCACCCCTGGAACTTGTGTTCTGGGAGTGTAGAATGCTTTGATGTGATCACAAAACATGACCCACCTTTTTGCACAGCTGGGCAATCAGATAACAGTGCCTTTTCTGGTGCCCCAGCACAAATAAGGCTGTGGTGGGGGGTTGGCCATGGGTGGAGAGGGCGAAGGAGTAGGAAGACCTTTCTGGGTAGGGAGGGGGTAAGGAAATGGGGCGGAAAGGAGGCAGGATGGGGTGGATCCAGTGGCAATGGCATCTGCCAGATCTTATCCCCTCTGTAAACCTTCCCACTCATTCCTCTTTTCAGACATACACCACCAAAATAGGTGGCATATGTCTGGGGAGACCTATTGGCGATCACGCAGCCTGCAAGGAGATAAGTACAAAATGTTTTCACTTACATCTTGCGGGCTGTCCAATCACACACCCACACCATAGGATGCAAGTGCACCCTTTTTTGACATGGCTGCTTTGGCGCTGGGTGAGATTGGGCTGGTAGTGTTCAATACTATTTGGAAGAATCACTTTTTTTCCTGGGACAAGTTGGGGATCTAATACAAGCAGACTCCCAGCTGTTAACCTTACCAAGCTCCATTTCTTTGTTTCAAGAGCCATCCAAACAGTAGCAGTGCGTGAAAAAAATGTTCATTGTTCATCGGAGAGTGCGTTTAGATATATGTACCATGACTGGCTTACATATACTTCATGGAGGAAACAACAAATGGATATAGTGGCTTTGGAAGCTCAGGCACTGTAGTATGATGGGCCAGTGTGAGCATTTTAAGTGCTAACGCGTTTCAGTGACGTCATCCGATCATTTCCATGCTGATCTTTGAAGATTTAAGCATAGGTGTGCTACAAGATGCAAGCTCCCATTCTCTCTTGGTGGTTCCTGAACTGCAGGAACACTGCAGTTGAACACTGCAACCTCTGCTACTTATTGTCTCCCTGCAACCAGTACTGCTGCACTGAAGGCCATCTGTACTTAGGATAAACGGATGCCTAGAAAGGCAATAAAAGATCCTGAAAATGCACATAATGGCATGGGTGGCGTGTCACTCCTGATCATCGCTAGGGGAGAGGAAGCATTTTTCTAGCAACAATATATTCCTCCAACAACCTTTAATGGCATCACACATAATAAATATACAATCACAAATATAAACCCACAGTAAAGGTACACAAGAACGAAACCATAAGGAATTTGCTTGCTCAAATACACCAGTCAGGGCTGCCTTAAACTGTTAGAAATACGTAGAAACTTTTGCAAGAAACTCGGCAACAAGGATTGTAGTTTCTTGCGAAAAGTCATATAAAAGAAACGCTGCGAGAAGGTTGGGGGGACCAGAATAACTGGAGAGAACAGGGCCCAGAATAGAGCAGCGAAGCTTACTAAACACAGGACAAACGCAAAGAATATGAGTGACAGTATCAGGCTCTATGCCGCAATTATTGCAACGCCTTTGGTCAAAAGGTACCCAAGTATATCAACCGTTCAGCACTGCAGAGGGGAAAATATTTAGCCAGGCTTGCATGAAAGAATAGCCATTGGCAAAAGAGGGGAAAATTCCGTAGTAAATGGGGGAGCATACCCGGTTCAGGTTAGAGGATAGCCATAGATGTTCAGATTCCCAAAGTCTTTCGTAAATGAGGGATAGCGCCTGATTAAAATTACAATTAAAAAGAGAGTCTAAAAGAATGCCTATAGAGGCTAATTTAGATATACAATGCGCAGACCAGGAGGATTGGAAAGGGTCTTTAAGAAAATGAACAAGAAGGGAATCAGGGTCAGTCTTGAAGAAAAGACGTAACCAGAATTTAAAAGTAGATTTCCAAGCCATTGTTGAAGGGAGATGTGCACCCAGCTCAAAGGAAAAAGTAGATAGTTTAATGTAGTTGGGGACTACAATGTATTACTGTGTGAATGCTGGGAAAGTGTGACGTCCCGTGTAACAAAACCAATAGCTTGGGGAAATATGATTGGATCCACCAACTGAATGACTCTTCGTTAGTTGTAAGCTCCCACATTCATTTCATCTGGTTCTTCAGGCTCATCATTAAGTACTAAGGAAGAGTTAAACAGTCCAGCTCAGAATTAAAGCATCTGCTCCCTCTGCAGGCCACTCAACACAAGATGAACATATTGATTGTCTGCACATTCTTCCATGATATCATTTAAGTGAAGGAATGTTGATCTGGTCTTTTTAAAGAGAGGACAAGACATTTATTCCTGCAGCAATGTCCTAACATTTTCTTACCTTTTTCATGTTTAATTCATTATTTTCCCCTTTCTTGGTGCTGCCACACACCTCTCCCCCTGCTTAATGGAGAAAGAGCAAATGTAGTAGTAGTAGTAGCAGCAGCAGCAGCAGCAGGAACCTTTATTGGCATAATAGTGAATAATATGTACAGCATAAGACATTCAACATAAACATAAGGGCATAAGCCAGCCAGCTCCCCTGGAGTGAAGAGATAGGAGAACTCACTTCTTGGGACTTTATAATCTGGTTTAAATAGACTGCTACTCTCTTCGGGTGTCTCAGCAGATAAGACAGACTGCACTTTATCCAAATTCAACTAACCTCAATATCACAGCATATGCACAAGTGATTCCACACAACCATCTTGCAAGAGCGTCGCCTCTCATCATAAGGAGTTACACTGAATACAACATGGCCAAAGACATAGCATTATACCTTTCTAGTAAATATGCTCACCATTCCTGTGGGCATTTTAGAAAGTAAAAAAGAAAGCCAGTTGGCCAGCTTTAATAGGAATGTGTGAGTGCAGCGGAGAGCATATTTTATTTGCTGCACTCCAAAGCGCCTGCCGTTTTATGTCCAATAATGTAACTTGTCCATTCTATAAGCCTCTACTTGACTTAACGCACCTAATGAATCTGTATTGATTCCCATCAATCTTAATTTTTTAGCAAGATCTATGTCCTGATGGGTGGGAGAGTCAGATAAAAGTTATCAGGCTGTTACAATCTGAACAATGTGACCATATATTCTTAACCAAAATGTAATCATTCTCAAATCACGCCAAGGTCTCTAACAGAGGTTGACCAGTCTCTAGATAGCGGGTAGAATAAGGAACACAGCTAGGATTTTACTTAGGAAGTAGCAAATGTGCTATACCTCTGTAGTGAGGCTTCTCCTTCACTGCTGCTAGGGACAGGGTATTGGGTTCCTGACTTACAAAGGCAGCGAGCTTTACCCTTTTAAAAAGATCAGATCCAAACAGTTGTATCTTTTGGACTGATACACAAAGGCTTTGTCCTCCAAAATCACCTCCTGGGGCCAAGACTAAAACAAAAGACAGAGAGGTGTAAAAATACCATAGTCATTATATTGCTCTGCAGCTGCCCTGAGTAGGTGTTGCATGTTGTGGCTGCAAAACATGCTCCTCCTCTCTTCCAGCGTTAAGAAGAATGAAGAACTGGTGCCAGCAGCTTGCGTAGCACAGCAGGGCTATAATTCCTGTGTACGCTGCCAGCATCCTACTGACTTGAGGCTAGGTGGGAGACAGGAGGGGAAAAAGAGGAAATTGACGAAAGGGAGCTAGTGTGCCACTTTGCATGCCCAGCTAGAGCTGCTGGGTGCCTCCTCTACCCTTTTGTGCCTAGTCAAAACAGGATGCTGAGGGCCCAGCTACATGTTCTACAATTGCTTTTCTTTGTGTATGTGCTGCTTCCTGAATAGCAATCATTGGAGGTTAAAATGGGACTGTGGAATGGTGGGTGCACGGACCCTTTGTTTGCCTTGGGTGGTCCACAGCCCTGTTCTCCCCAGGAGGTAGAAAAGTGAATTCTGTCCAAGTTCATGCCAGTGAGCAATACAAACAAGAACATCATGTTTGTAGAGCTCTGTAGACTTTTCCTGACATTTTAATTCCAAGCAGCATCCTCTGCCTTCCCCATTCCGTTCTTTATTTTTGCTTAAATTTAAAACACTCTTTTTAACACAGGTGTTTCAAAGGCAGTATCCAAGTACTGAAGGCTGTGAGATTGTGCTCTTGACAGACGGAGAAGATTCAAGTATCGGCTCTTGCTTTTCTGAAGTAAAAAGAAGTGGGTCAAAAATTCACACCATTGCCTTGGGACCAAGCGCTGCAAAAGAACTAGAAATGTTGTCAGACATGACCGGTAAGTGAGTAGGCAGAATGCCCAAGTCTTGCCAGCTATGCAACATGGTGGCAGCTGCTCCCTTCCCAAAGTGGACTGCCTTGTTTCCCAGCCGCTCTGCCAAGTTCCTCTTATCCACACAAAGCTCCTCCTGCCTGCTTCATCCACAGAACCTCTCGTACTAGCCATGGTAGCTCCGTGAAAACCCCAGGTTCAGAGGCAGTACTCGATGCTGGGGGCAACAGAGTGGGCCCTGCTGTGCTATTGCTCACATAGATAAAGGGTTAAGGAATGAGCAGACAGAAGTGGAGTCCTGGAACAAAAGCTTGTAGTAGATCCTGTCAGTGGTACCAGCCTTGCTTTTCTTCAGGGTTCCAAGTCAGCTGGAAGTGGAGGTTTCTAGTGCTGGAGGGGGAAGAGGAAATGACATTTTCTTCATTCTCATGTTCTTGAAATCTCATCCCATTCTGCTACAAAGCATTAAAGGGCGGGTCTTTTTTCCTCCCTCCAGATACCTTCCCATTTGGTGTCCAAATCGCATCTTCTCAGGAGTGGTCCATGCCAAATCACTGCCTGACTCTGTCCCAGTTCCACCATGCACCCCCAGTTCCGCTACCCAACCCTACTACCCAGCAAGGACATAAATCCCATAAGCAAATACACAAACAGTGCACACACCCCCAAGCACATGTGCACTTCTCCCCCAAACACACACCATTGATGGTGTGTACTGGAAGGATCTGCCCTCCTGCCTGACACAGTCAGAGAGCACACAAGGACCACCCAAGAGATGGTCCTTGATGGTCCTCCTCTGAATAGTCCAGCATTGCCGTCTCTGGACTTGCATCCCCCCGCACTGTGTGCTTCATTTGCCTTCTTTCCAGAATTCACTCTTAGAGGAAGTGGTAGAGGCAGCAGCACTGAACACATCGGCACGATGTAAGCCAGCACCTGAGAAGAGGATGGAGGGAACCTCTAGGCTTATGTGGATTATAATCCACAACTTCTTTAAATGTCTTGTCTACTTACTTCCAAAATTCTGTAATGTTGCTTAAGCCCCAAAATATATCAAAATTATGTGCATTACTACAAACAGTTGTCCTACAAAATTATTAAACCTCTTTTATTTTATAAATATAAAGTGATTAGAGAACCTTGGTTACATATCCACTCAACATCTGACAACCTGTTCCTATATCCTCTTATGTTTCATTCATCCAGAGTTCTGTGCAGTATGAGAGAATACAAAACTCTCAGTAAGTTTTGAAAGCCCCCCCCCCCCGATATATACACATACAGGTATAACCTAATTATCCATGAATTTTTTTACCCATGGTTTTATCTCAACACAATGAGAAGGGTCCTTGAAAGGAAGAAGTCCCTCAACAATAGCCTCATTAATGGGAGAGACTGCAGCCAGCTGACAATCCATCATTCTCTCTCCAGGCACTTAGAACAGCTTCACTTCAAGGCAAGCAACCCGTCCCTTTCCCTGAGCATGTGAAAGAATGCTAAATGGCAGTGATTATCACCTCCATACTTTCCTCCTTGCTGTGGCTCCTGGTGAAGGGAAGGGTTGCTTCCTCAGAGTGCAGCCTTTCTAAGCGCCTGGAGAGAGACTGGTTGTCTGCTTGATGCATTATAGCTCAGCAAGGCTGTTTTTAAATCACTGAGCAAAGGGACATTGGGCACAATCCAAACTAGCCCCGCCTCCTGCTCCCCTCCCACCCCCGGGAACACCTGCCATTCGCCCTCCCCCCACCCCAAAACGCCTCCTCCCCACCTCCAAGTGTATTTTAGATTTTATTGCAGCTGACAGATTTTCCTGATAATTGTATTGTGTTACAGGAGGTTTGAAATTTGCTGCCACTGACAGTTTGGATTCCAATGGCCTCATAGACGCTTTCAGTGGAATTTCGTCAGGAAGTGGATCTGTCTTTCAACAATCAATTCAGGTCTGAATTTCAAAGAGCAAGCTGGGCTTCGCTTGTTGTTTCTGTTGCTGTTGTTGTTGTTTCTCAGTTTGGTAGGCATGTACACAAATGTTAAAAAAAAGTTCCTGCCAGCAGGCTTACAGTCCAAAGTATTATGATTAACTGAATTACAATTCAAGAGCACATCATTCCAAGCTGGTACTTCTCAAGTGGCAGGCAGACATCAGCAGGTTGCTCCCTGAGCAGATGTCAGCTCCCCAGCACGACACAGAGGCTGCTGTTTATGTCTTGCCCAAGGCTCGGGTGTTTTTTCCCCCCCAGTACCATGGAGTTTTAATCAAACTTTTACGTTTTTTAAAAATTGTATTTTTATGTCTCAAATATCACATCAATGATACAAATACATACATTGTATAGACATTGTTTACGTCTACATATATTGTATACATAAATACAATATTTTTACAGAAGCAAAAAAAAATGAGCTGATCCTAAAAGCCAAAGCACATGTTACTTAAAATTCATGGGCTGGCTGAGATTTTTCTTTGGTTGTTTTTTTAAAAGGGTAGGATGTATGTGTATATTTAAGGAGTTGGATATTTGAGGTTGATGTTTTGCGCTGAAGATGGGGAGGAAGCAAGAGAAAATTAGCAAAACTGGCTTGTGTAAAAGTGATGCATAGATGTTAGTCCTCAAATAAATAAGATGTTTGGGCACTTTTGTGTGGAATCTTGCTGACATCTGAGCATTTACGTATATGAGAGCAGTTCTTATTTTGCCATTGTTAATAATAACGAAAGGGCTTAGATGAGTCCCCCATACAAACATTCTTACAATTCACATTTCATCACCAGTTCAGTGGAGATTTCTCCCAGTCAGCCAACGAGTTTGTCACACTTTCTCTACAGTGATTGAATTGTCCTAATGAGAGTTAATCAATTCTGCAGTCCACAAATCTTTTAAATAAATAGTCTGTTATTATTATTGTAGGATTTTTTGGAGGAGTAAAGAAAAAAACAGCCAAATTCAAGGCCAAATCCTATCCAACCTTCCAGTTCTGATGCAGGTGCAATGCAGCCCTGAGGAAAGGCAACATGTTCCCTTACCCTGAGAGGACTCTGTGACTCCCACACCCCTAACCACAGGATGTGGCACATGGTTGTATCAGCGCTGGCAAGTTGGATAGGACTGGACCCTCACTGGCCCCAGTTCAGTTGTAAAGATGGAGCCTCTTTATCCTCGGAGGTTCCATTTCCAGCCCCCCCCCCCCCCCCGCAGATCCTGAAAATTGTAGATTAGGAAATCTGTTATTTTCGGAGCCCATTTTTGCTCTGGTTGCATCCAGAGTCGTTCTGAGCCTCAGAGAGGCTACAAAGTGATGCATGGCCTCTCCAAGGCTCCAAAAGCCTCCCAGACACAGCCAGAACAAGGTTCCAGTTGCATCTGGGAGGTCTGCAGGGAGGGCAATTCAAGGGTTCGACATTTGCAGTAGGGTAAATCCCCGGATGCCAAATCCCCTGATAAAGAGGCCCCACCTGCACATGTGGATACAGAGCATTTGAAGCTTTTGCTCACCAGTATAAATTTGGATGTGGTGGCAGCAGTCTGCGCCATGTGGGGGCACCTCTGTAGACTCAATCGTCAGATTTACGGGAAGTTTTAATTCTTTAGAAAACCATTTCCTTGCACTTCCCAGTATTTGGTACATGGAGTTAGAATATCTTCTCTAACTCTGTTCCATGTCACATGTATGGCACATTTTCTTCTCTTCATTTGTGAATTGAGTTTTGTAACTTGAGATTTCAACCACTTGTTTGGGTTGATCATCAACTGCATTCGGTCAAGAATTTGTCCCAGTTTTGTATATATAACTATTATTAAGTGTTCTGCTAAAACAATATGTATTGTTGCAACATGTAAGGGAAACCTGACTTGTTTGCTTTCTATGAAATAAAATAAACACTACTTATAAAAGGATCATTTTTTTTAACAGCTCGAAAGTACAAGCCAAAGCATCGGTCCCTCCGAATGGTTGTCTGGTACTGTGTCCATTGACAGAACTGTGGGAAATGACACGTTCTTTGTGGTTACATGGGGCGCGAGCACAGCTCCACCAAAAATAGGCCTGACAGATCCAAGAGGGAAAAGATACTCCCAAAAAGCCTTTGAAATTGGTGATACCAATGTCAGAATGGCTCGACTAAGGATTGAAGGAACTGCAGAGGTATGAGCTGAAATGTCATTATTTTTCTGTATGTACAGTCAATTCTCGTTGTCCCTTGGGGTTCGGTTCCTGAAAACCCCAGAGGATAGCAAATCTGTGAATAATAAATCATTGATCCAATAGTATCAACAGGTGAGGGGGAGGAGTTAGCTTACCTGCAAGCAGGGGAAAGCCTCAAAATCTAGCAGAGATTGGCAGCAGAAAGCCAGCAGAGAAGTTAAGAAGGTCTCTGCTGCATTCAGGAAGCTAGCAGAGACCTTCCGAAGGCAGTAGAGACTACGACAGCTGAGAACACACGATAAATAAACCAAGGTACATGTTAATCCTTATCCCTGCAGATCAGCAAATTTGCAAGCTGCAAATCCACAGGTAGCAAGAACTAAATGTATTTAGGTCTACAGATGTTAAGAATGTGGCTGTTCATTTTAGAAAGTAGGCAAGCACTGCCAACAATATAAACATATTGCTGCAGCTTCAGTATCCTCATGAATTCAGCAACTGGGGAAGGGCCTCACTAGAGCTCACTAGAGCCTCACTAGAGCTTTATCCCCCCCCCCCCAGCCATTTAATTCCAGAAGTTCAGGGTGCAGCACTCTGTACATGTTCTACTGACTCTCAAAATTCCAAATTAGCATTTCTCTAGCCCCATGACCTGATTATCAGGGCTGGTCGTGCCTTCTGAATGCATTGCTCGGGTGCTTCACAGCTCCTGCGTGTTAGAAGTGTGATGGGCACACAGGCATAGGCACACCACCTAGATCCTCACAAACTGCCCTGAACCTGAGGCTCACCTGCAGAATGTGCACACTCTTCTACAGCCTCTCTGATACTATTGTTCAACAGGAAAGTGGGCTGAGGGAAGCAGAGCACCTCGTACTGTTCACAGCTTTCATGAGGTGCCTGGACCTCCATTTCCCAAACTTCTGCTAGCCAAGGGTCACATTGTCCTGACTTCCTGACTCAGAGGCACGTTTAACTCTTACACCCCAAAAGGCTTTTGATTCACATGTATAAGAATGAGAATGACCCAGGCTCACTGGAGGCCACACAAATGCAGCTCATTTCTCACTGTCTCACCCTGGAGCCCAAGGCTCTTCAGCTGCAATCCTAGACACATTTTCCTGGAGAGAAGTCCTATTGAACACAATGGGACGTACCACTGACTTGGCCTGCAGAGGCCTGCACTGTTTGTGTCTTGTGAAAAGCCTATCAAACATCATAACCCAAGGAAAGCAAAGCCTGGATACGGAATATTTCATTTAATTTCCAACTTCAAAAACTTTGATCTGCAGGTGGGAGACTGGGCTTACTCCATTCAGAATACCCACAGTACGGCTCAAGTCATATCGATGACGGTCACCACCCGAGCAGCATCTTTAAGTGAGCCTCCAGTGACTGTGAAGTCCTACATGAATCTAGACTCCAACAGCTATCCTAATCCAATGGTCGTTTATGCAGAGGTCGGTCAAGGGTTTTTGCCTGTGATTGGTGCAAACGTCATAGCCACAGTTGAATCAGAATCTGGAACTGCTGAAGAGATTACACTTCTTGATGATGGTTCAGGTACATTTATTTTGAAGCATCTATGATACCATGCGGAATTTGTCTATGAGGATAGATTTAAAGCAGTCTAATGCTGACATATAGCAAGTTGGACCTTCCTTGGCCCATTTAGCCCAGCCAGCATTGTCCCATCTGACTGGCAGTGCCCCTCCAGCTTCTCTAGGAGAGGTCTTTCCGAAACTGTTTAGTATGATCTTTCATAACTGGAGAAGTTAGGGATGAGGCCGCCTGCATGCAAAGGATGTGCTAAATCTGCCTGCCTGCCTGCCAGCTGGGGCAAGAACCTTTGGTTCTCCTTGTGCTTCCGCTTCTTCCTCTGAGATCCAGAGAGCTTCTGCTCCATCACCTCTGAGGAGGCGGAAGGGAAGTTAAGAGACTTCAGATGTAGCCCATCATGCAGGGTAAGGCACTGTGCATACATGAAGTTGTAGAGTTCTTTTATGATCTCATCTATGTCCACAATGAGCCAGTTGCATCTTTGCAACTCCATGATGGTTTGGAGAATAAACTGTGCTGGGTCAGCATGATCCATGTCATAATGCTACATTCTCCTCCGTTCTCCATATCTTGAGCATTCCTGCCTTTAAGGGAGATAGAGCAATACAGCATAGGGGTCTCCTTGCTCATCTTGTGTACTGAAAACCCTGAACTCACTGAATGACCAAAGGTAAACTGCTCCTGAATTCTAAGTGAATGAGGTGTAGTAGTGAGGGAAGCACATTTTGCACATGCTCAGAGGTACTTTTTCCAATTCCAAGGCACTCAAGGTTTTGTATCTGAAAACAGACTCCTGGGCTGAGTTCTGGTGGAACTGAGATTGGTGGAAAGCTTGGAGAGCTTACCTGTAATGAGAAACAGGGACAGTGCTGAAAAAGAACCGGTTTTGTTAGAAACTGCTGGAAGGGAATAAGCCCCACTGGACACACTGGGACATGTGCTGAGAAAGTATGCTTAGGATTGCACTGTAAGGGGGAGAAATCATTGTGACTCCAACTTGTGAGAAGAGGACTAGTCTTACTAGTGTTAGTTTGTTGGCAACAAGGAGGGAGTCAGGGCTTATTCTCTAAACAGTGAAATGAAGCCTTTGGAAATCCTGGTCTTAATTCTGTGTTTTCATGATGAGGTGGAGGGGTGGGATGCTTGCAGTTGCACAGGAAAAGGACTCTGCTTACGGTCAGAGACTTTCTTTTTGCTCCTAGCACACTTTAGTTTGGATTCCTTCGACTTTACCATTGTGCACCAGGCCACCCTGTTTGGCTGCCATAACTGCCTTCATCTCCATGGACAAGGATGTCCCTTTGTGGGGAATCTTGGGGGGAGGGGGTATAGTGACCATCCATTCAGAACTCAGTCTAGTGCTTCTGGACTGGCAGCTCATCAAAGGTTTGATAAACCTCTTGTTTTTGTTGACTGCTTGGGATTGTCAAAACGTAGGACTTATCAAACACATGGTCAGCCACAATAGATGATGGTGGGCTGTGTTTGACTTGGTGAATCATCTTCTGTTGTGTAGACCTGCATTGGTAGTAGTTATTAGAAAGGTATTGTTAATTTTGCAAATCAAGACATTCATTTGTTACTGGTCCTGTATGACCACAATCTGATTTAGGCATTCATTGGTTTTTGGTGAAAAAAGGAGAAGGCATTATGACATGAGCATCTTCTGAAAATTCTGTCTGATGGTCTATCAATTGTAAGCAGTACAACGGTTGTTTCACAGCACAATCCTAGGCATGTCTACTCTGATCTAAGCCCCACTGAGGTCAGTGGGACTTACTTCCAGGTAAGTGTGTATAGGATTGCAATGTTAGATATTAATCCTAAATTTTTGTGTGCCAAGGTGCGGATATTCTCAAGCACGATGGAATCTACACAAGGTATTTCACTTCCTTCAAAGGAAATGGCAGATACAACTTGAAAGTGCGTGTGCAAGGGAAAGAGAAGGCGGTCAGACGGGACCGCAGACAGAGCCAGGCTTTATATGTACCAGGTTACATAGAAGAAGATGGTAAGAATGCATCAGAAACAGCATTGCTTTATTGACAAACTGCAGGACGGGGGCAGGTTAGCTCAAGAATTCTCAAAATGTGGGCCCCTCTGAAGAGACAGTAGGCTTCCCCTGCCAGTCCCCTCATCTCAGTGACTTTGTGTGGGTCTTGATCTGTCCAGGAGGCTGAGTGTAGCTCACTCATACGCATACGTTCTTACTCTCTCTCCTATAATACTGTAATCAACTCTGCTTGGCCTAACCTCTGGTGTGAATTGATGGGGTTTAAAGGTAATGAAGCAACCTCCTCAGTTTTTCAAAGGTCTTAAAACATTTCTCCGGGGTCTTAAGGTGCTTCCATGATCTGCTTCGTCAAATCAAGCAGTCAATTGTTTTGTGGTAGTTGGACCACCCATATAAAACAGAATTGGGTTATGTGTTGTATCAGCTGTTTGGGAAACGTTCACATGTTTGTCCTGCCCACATCACTACATCTTCACCCCATATCTGGATTCCTCTGTGATAATACTAGTGCAAAGTAGCCCATGGGATTCAGTGCAGATCTTGGCAGCAGTGGTGGCACTCCTGCATATGCCCTCAGTCTGGGCCCAACATGTTGCATTGGACCTACTTGAATTTATTGCAGCTGGCATAGACCTGAGTAGGCCCGCTGAAGTGGTGGAGCGGAGGCTGCATGGGCATCATTGCACACTCTGGACTGACCTTGAATAGGATTGGGCTTTTAGTCACATTCAGGAATTATTTTGCTTTCACACCTGCCTGTAATTGTTTGCTTGTATTTGTGCTAATATCAACATCTAAGTGCTGCCAGTGCCCAAGTCGTTTTCCCAGCTTGCTGATTTTATTCTTTCCTCTTTGTATCATCCACTCCTCCCTTTTTAAATCAGGTTTCTTTTTATGTGTGTACTCTTTTTCCTTGTCTGTGGAAGGCTGAACTTGGTCAGAGCCTTGCCCCAGTATTCTTGGGTGGGTTTTGGGGAGAATTCTCCCCAAATTGGGAGAGGCTTTTGAGAGCGTCTCTTCCTACGTAGCTTTGGCTTTGTCCTTGTAACAGCAGAGAAGCTGACTGAGTATGAGAGCAATCCAAACCTGCACTGGAGCAGGCAAGCCGGGAGAGTTGCACTGCATCCAACGCAGGTTCGTTGGCGGCAGCAGCTCAACCAGATGCAAGGGGAAACTCTTCCCCTTACCCCTGGGTAAGGGCTGCTGGCCCCAATGGGTCACCTCTGACCTGCGTCACCTCTGGAGGTGGCACAAGTCCAAGGAGAGCGGAGCGGCTTGAAGCCGCTCTGTTCTCCCCCAAGACGGGGGTTGGGATCTGGCATAACTGCCAGGTCCCAGCCCCGCCTCCGGCTTCTGACACACCCGCCCCTGGGGCCGCCTGTCGCCCACCCTCCCCCTGCACAGGAATGCCTCTCTCCCTCCTCCTCTCTGCCCCCCCAAGCCTACCTTTGCCGCTTGTGTCGGCTGGGGCACGCCGACACAAGCAGCTGCGGGGAAGCAGCCGTGGATGCTTCTGTCAGCCTCCGTGCGTCGGCGCAGCTAGATGCGCCGACGCAGCTTCCTCCCACAGAGGCGCAAACGTGTTTTACAGCATGTTTGCAACCCTCCTGGGCCGGCCCAAGGGACTTGAGCTGGCCCAAGTCAAAGTTAGGATTGTGCCCTTTGTTTCTGGCCTTGGAGCAGATCTGGAGGAAGGGAGACACTAGGATTCTCCTCCTCCAAACACCACACCTTATAAGGATTGTTCAGTTCATGCAGATAAGGTGTCCAGCAAATTATTGGGGGAGGAATATTTCAGGCACATTATATTAGCAATGTATCAGCAAAGTAAAAAGTCAAGGTGTGAAAGGTGGGGGTTTGAAAAGGAGGTTAATAGCATCTAATGAATGAATAGATCAAGGTGGAGAATAAACAAAAAATAAGGAGAGCAAGATTCCACAAAGACATAAGAGAAGTTGAATCCAGCCTATACAATCCCAACAAGAGAAGAGAAGAATTAAGCAGACAGAAGAATTCAAGACAAATAAAGGCTAAAGAGAACATGTAGGAAAACGAAGTATAATAATATTGCAATAATTGATTCCAAAAATAAGAAATGAGAAGTGTTTTTTGCAGTGTCAACAGGAGGGGATAGATGAATTGTGAAAATGTTATAGATGGGGGGAAAGGCTAGTTTTAGCAGAGCAGAGATCCAATAAAGATAAAGATTGTGGATTTGCTTGTTGAGTGAACCACATTGTTCCCAGACATCATGAGCAGGTTTAAGAGGTAAAACAAGCAATTTATTTTTGAATACAGGTGGGGCCTCTTTATTCGGAGATTTGGCATCTGCAGTGTAGACTCACCGTGGACGCTGAACCCCTGGACTGCCCCCCCCCCGATGACCTCCCAGATGCAACTGGAGCTCCAGTCATGACTGAGAGGCTTTCTGAGCCTTTCGGTGGCATGCGAGACTCCGAGACTCAGAAAGGCACCCAGAAGTGGTTTTTTTTTACTACTTCCAGTTTAACCAAAGTTACTCTAAACATGCTCTGGATGTAATTTTGAGCCTTGCAGAGGCAACGTGCAGTGGCGTGCGGCCTCTCCAAGGCTCAGAACGGCTCCAGTCATGTTTGGAGCTCAGGGAGGCTCCATAAACTGTGGATTTCATTATCTGCAGTTTTCGGAATCCGTGGGGGGTCTGGGAATAGATCCCTCATGAATACAGAGGCACCACCTATATTTATTTTCAGTTGATAACTGTAGAACACATTCATGAAGAAATAGCTATGAAACAATTGAAAAAGAGAAGAAGCAAGAGATGGCAGGAAGGGAGAGGGGAAAAGATGTGATTAATAAGGAAAATTATAATCTTCAGGGGATTATATTCTTCAAGGGATTATAATCTTCAGGGGAAAGGCTTCAGGAGTCAACCTCGAGGCAAAATCCGGAGCCGGAGTCCCTGAGGCAGTTCATGGCTGAACACAGTCACGTTCTGGCAACTCCTGTAACGCCACTGGAACCAACTGTATTGGCTTCTGCCTTTCAGTTGGACCATTTCAGTGACGTGGAGAGGGGGGATTTGCTGCATGGGTAGCAGTCTATCCTCCATATCTACTGTACCCAGGCTTCGCGCACTGGAGAGGACACTGTTCCAGAACAGAGCGTGATACCATAGTCTTCCGAGACTGAAGGATGCCAATAATCTTCACAGAGTTCTTTTCTGAATAGGAATTAAATTAAATAGGGTCTCAAAATATTAAAACAGTGTTTAGCTTTATACTGGTGTAATATGACACAACATTTTCACCATTTTTCATAGGAGAAATACGAATGAACCCACCAAGACCTGAACCGAGCATAGATGACCTCCAAGCAAACTTGGGCAATTTCAGTAGAACTGCATCAGGAGGTTCTTTTGTAGTGACAAACATTCCCCCAGGAACCCCTCCAGATGTCTTTCCACCCAGTAAAATCACTGATCTTGATGTAGTGCTAATTGATGATGCTGATGAATTACTTTTGTCCTGGACAGCTCCTGGGGATGACTATGATGTGGGGACAGGTAAGTGTGAAGTTCAGTCTGAAGCAGAAAGCACTTATTAATTGTTACTGGCTTTTATCCAAAAGTTAAAAAAGATGTTACCTTCTTGGAAATCAAAGACACGTTTTTGCTTACACAGAGATTTTGTCTCTGCAACATCCTCAAGTGTAGTCTTGCACTATTCCTGTGGAGAAAGGTTTCTTTTTCAACCTCTGCTATTTCACTATCGCAAGTCTTCCCCAGAGTTGCAACTGCAGAGAGTGACACATTTCAAGGCACACTCCCTGCTCAAATGGGATGCTACCTAATCCTAACAAACCTAGTTGATGCCTCACGCAAGCTGAAAGTGTGCCCTAGTTTATGCCCCAGAATCCTGGGCATCAGGCAGGGATTCCACAACTGGTGTGCATCTCCAGTCAATGCAAAGAGAGTTCCCTGAGAAAGAATGTTTCAAATGCAGTGAAAGGAGCCATGATTTGATTTTTGTCCATGTTAGTCTTGTTGTATGAGTGAACACCTGTATCCTAATGTGTTCCTTACACTCTGTTTTACAGCTCTAATGTATGAAATCAAAATGAGTGGAAATCCCTTGGAATTAAGGAATGCTACTTTTCACAATGCCATTTCTGTGAACACTTCGGGTCTGACACCTGCTGTTGCTGGGACCAAACAATCCCATCAGTTTAAGCCTGAGAACTTCACAAAGGAGAACAGCACCACTGTCTACTTCGCAATTCGTGCCATTGATGGCAGCAGCAATGTTGGAGAAGCATCCAATGTCGCAAGAGCCATTTTGCTCATTTCACCATTGCCCACTTCACCTGAAAGCAGTGGTGTTATAAATTCTGTTCTCATAGCAGTGGCTGTGATATGTGCTTTAGCATTTACTATTTGCGTTTTAATTGCAATAGTTTGTGTCTTGCGAAAAAGAAAATATGGAAATTTTAGTGTGGCAGCTTCAGAACTACAGAAGCCTTAATTTGCTGGCTTCAGTGCTCTCACATTCAGTATTATCAACAACAAAACAGTTTAGTGATTTTCCCCTTCAGCAATCAAGTTACAAGTTACAGTAATAACAGCAAAATCAACCACAACTCTCCCACCCACATTCCACTCAGTCAAAACTACAACTTCTCTCCTTCCCAGAGAAACTCCAAGCCACCATTCACATTTAAAATGGACCCCACTCACAGAGCACACACGTGGCAAGCATAGATACACGTTCCCCTTGCCCTGAGTGCAGTCTAGTCAGTCCATCATTCAAGTAACAAATCAATCTAAGAATCCACTTCACATATAACCTGGAGCTTTTCATGAGCCCCAATGTGTGATATGTCACTTTTTATTTGGTGATCAGATTTAACAAATCAAATACCTATTGCCCAACGTCAAGGGGTTGCTGTGTCTTTCACCTGGGGTGGCTTAGGGCCCAATGCTCCCCAACTTTCCAGTGCTGATGCAGCTGCAATGCAGCCCCCACATAAGCAAACAAACATTCCTGTATCTTGAGGAGATCTCCGTGACATCTCCCTCACTGTAGAATGCAGCAGACACTCCATTAGCATGGCTACATCAGTGCTGGAAAATTGAATAGGATTTGGCTCTTAGTCATTTGGCTATCAGCAATTGCTTGTGCACCCACAGTCCCCTACCAGATGGTGATATACGACCTAATAGAATATATGCCAGCTTCAAGTCATAGAAGGTACTGAGAGGCAAAATTTTTGTTAAAGCTTGTGTTCAATGTACTTCTCTACTCTGCCAAAAAGGATGAGCCGATTCTGTTCCGTCCACTGTGGCACTAACATTTGTCAGTATCAGAAATTTCCAAAGCAAAGAAGTTAGTTCAGGATCACTAAACACGGAGAACAATCTTCTGCTGGATCAGCTGAAGCCTCTTCTCTAAAGATGACATCCATAGATGACACTTCTGCCTTCTACTTTTGTATTTAAACTGGGAAATCTAGTTCTTTATTTCATTTTCCCCTTCCAGTCTCCAACTCTGAGCACCTATTGGTTTCATGAAGCTCTAAAGAAATGTATGTGCAGATTGGATGCTGAATATAGTAAAACAAAACTCTAGTCCTTTTGAAAGGCACAAAGCTCCTGGCATATCTGGCTCAAACCAAGGCCAGACACCGTGCTTGGGCTGCATCAGTTGCCAGGATGTGGCTGAGGGGCAGATTGAACTTAGATGTAGTGCAGAAAAAGACTGAAAAGTGGTTAGACTGTAATAAAGTGAATACGCCTACCCAATTGAGCCACATCGGTTTTCCCAAAAATTCTGATGGGGGACTGGTAATTTCTCCAAGTACATATGGATGAGTCCGGGTGGTAGAGTATTAGACCAAGTAGTGTATTAGACCAAGTGTCATAATGGTGGGAACAGATCGGCTAAAACGTCTTGAGAACTTAGATTCCACAGTGATACCCCTTTGGGTTGGAGGGATTGCATCTTGATCTGTGCTCATAGGGGCTGCTCAGCTAAGACATGCTGATTGCACTAAAATCACTTTAGCGCTATTATATGGACATTATTTTTTATTTATATAGAGTGCTTACAAACTGTATAGAGCCTGAACCCCTCTTTTCCAGCATTTTAAAAAAAGTATCATTAATGGGCTTTGCGAATAACAGATGGTCAAAGCAGAGGCTTCTTTGTTTACTCCTATAAGAGGTTTCCACAGGTATAGGAAGGCAGCTGTCCTGTTAGAAATGAACTATTACAGCCTGTAATTGCAGCCTTGGGGGGGGGGGGGTCAAACCAAGGCAATGTGTTATCTCAAGTTGGTATCTGGCTCTTCTTCTTGAAATCGCATGTTAATATTCTAGCTACTTACTTTAAATATTTGATAATCTTCAGTAACTATGTTACCTTTGTTTGCAGACAAGTCTATGCATGTCTACTAAGAAGTAAGCGCTATTAAGTTAAACAGGGCTTACTCTCAAGTAAGTGCATATAGATTGCAGACTTACAGCCCAATTCTATCAAACCTTCCCCTTCCTGCTGTTGCAGCTGTGCCACTGGAACTCGCGCTGTATCCTGTGGGGGGGGGGGAATCCCGGAGAACATTGGTTCTCTTGCCTGAGGGTGAGCTTCTGCTGTGCCGATTGGTCGCCTTGGACCTGTGCCTGAGTGGAGCCTGGAAAAGGGATTGGGACAGGGACAGGGATAGGATATTGGCAGTGCCGCTGATGCCAATACGCCCTCCACCCTGTTCCTCCCACCCCCCTGGCTGCCCCTCTGTGCCAGGGCTTGTAGGAAGGCTGCTTGTGTGGCCATAGCTGTTGTGGCTTGGAGCGGCAGCCCAGATGTGTCAAATAGTGTGTTGCCATTTGCGACATCTGGAAAGCGCACTGATCGCCAGAACGCAAGTTCTGTTGGTGCAGTGTGCCTGTATGATATGGCCATTAGAAGCTTTTTTCTTTATTGTAGACAGAGGTAATCAGTTTTGTAATTTTTGCTGTAAGAACTATTCCACCAGTCGTGAACATTGTGATACTGTTATTGGTGTGTGCAAAGAACAGTACAATGCAAGATCATTAAATGCTAAATCAATCAAAACTAAAACTGTATGCTTCTCCTCTTGCACTGGCCATTGAGTATGAGGAAGAAGAAGGGAAAAGGGTGCCAGGTTTTTGTCTCTGTGCTATGCTTTTCAGCTGATGGGAGCTGCTTTGGAGACCAAAAGCCAAAATAAAAATCTCCTAAATTAATACATTTGCATGAAACCCCCAGGCCTACCCTGGATCTAGGAGCTGATATTTCAAGGTAACTCAAAGACCTTCAGCCAAGACTCAGCAGACCAGGAACTGGAGAAAGTCAGGCTGCCCACCCTTGTCTCAAGGTAACAGCAAATCTGAAATGACATGAGGTGAAGGTTTATATATATAAAAATTGAAGCTGAACATTTACAAAAGATCCTCAGGGCAAGGCCAGTATTAGATGTGCTTAGACCAAAACACCTTCAGTTGTCATCCTACCTTCAGCAGGCATGTAGATGTCCAAGACATTTCACAGCAACCACCAATATAAACAGAAGAAAACATACTTGAGTGTGTCATCTGGGAATAAGAAAAAAACCTTTCCCAAGAGGCTGACTCTTCAACTCTCAGTGCCTGGGAGCAGTGGTAAATATTAATATGTCAGCTAACCCAGGGCTTCCGGGAACGTGGTGCCAGCACTATATTTACTGCTCAAATGGGGAGGAATGTCAGGTGGGCACCTTAACTTATAATTTCCATATTGTAAGTGATTTTGTATCACCTTAACTCTTCTCTCTTAAAGTGAAGGCTATTTTTATTAGAACACACAACTGTTCTACCACAGTTGAAAAAGTACATCTGCGCCATCGTTTTGTGAAATAAACAGCTGTGCAACTCATGGTGCCTTCGTGTTCATTTACACGCCTTTTCATGGATGTGCAGTATGTTCCTACTTTTCCTCCTCAGACCCCCAGCCAGAGGCAAAAGCAGTCAGACCAACAAGCCAAGAGGCAGCAATGAACTCCAGACTGAGTGTAATTAACTCTCCACTCCTTGGGGGTTTGCTTTTATTGCTATGAAAAAGATGCCTTTGAAGCCGTTCCTCTTCAAGAAACCTATGGGGACTGAGAATGTCCAAAATGCTGGAGTTGCAACTTCGGTAGGAGTCAGGGTCACTACAAAACCTGCAGGTTTCCTGCTTATGCCTCATATAATGATGGTGATCATATATGAAGGCAAAATTCATAAATGACAAAATTTGGGTTCTGGAATACGGGTGCTCTAGAAAGTTCCCCTGGCAAAGAGGAGCTCCAGCTAGGGGAACAGTTGTTCTGGAGCAACAAGCGAAAGGAGCTTCAGTGTGCCGTCTTGAGAACCTGCCTGTCAGCCCTGTCAATGGCAGTTACTAGATAGAGAGAGCACCAGTAGGTGCTTGAAAGGTTTCATATAGAAGGGCATATTGTCTGGTGACCATTAGCCATTTGCCTTCAGCTATTGGTCTCTTACTACTTGCTACCTAAACTTATGTGATATGTTATTTACCTTGTCATCTACTGATCTGTTCCCTATTCCAATCCTTAGTAGTTATCTCTGCTTGAATACTACTCTCTTTAGTCCTCAGTAAATCTTTCTGGTTAACTGCTTATCTAAGAAGCTGGTATTCCCTCCGTCTCACTCGTACTAAGTAGCGTGGAGTTCCCTGGACAGGTTTTGGCAACATGTATGATCATCATTTTATACAGATACATATTGATACCAGTCCTCCCATTTTCTCACTCTAAACCAACTGCCACACTCAACTGCCCTTCAGTTCTCCCTATTCCAAAACAATTCTGCCAGGGTTGCAACACTTAGATGCCAAAATCTTACAATCCTGTTCCTTCCCTACAGGTCTGCTATATTTTTTTTTTCACTCTGTTCCAGCTTTGTTCTTCTGGAAGAGAAAGATGAGTCAATTCCTTTACCATCCCTCAAGGTAACCTGCTATGTAGTTGCCAAAGCAACTTTTCTTCCCTTTGGTTACCATTTTTTTACCTAGCACTGCTCTTGTACCTTTAACAGTAGCCTGGCATACAGAAATTCAGCCGGTGAAGCTTTTCTTGGCATGAAAGATCTCAGGGGTGAAAGATTCAGGGGCAAGGAGGGCACCTACCCTTTAACCATTTCCTCACCTTAAATTGATAGGGTATTTGGCATAGAACCATAGGGAATTTGGCACAGGGATCAACTGCTGCTAAGGAAAAATGTCCTTAACTGAGTTAGAATGATGGCTTATCTGAACCCAGTTCTAGCCTACAAGATTGAGCTCAGACTATCATCAGGCAAACCAGGTGACCACTTGTGGTCTCACTTTCAAAATATGGTGTGAATCTTGAAGTAGCAAGATCAAAACAAAGCACTCTGAGGTTATCCTCTCCTTCCCCCAAATAGAGAGGTCTATTTGAACCTGTGCCTGCTCTTTGGCACTCTTAAGTGGATCCAGGGATGTAGACTGTGGCCGAAAAGGGGGATAAGATATTAGCGCCACTGATAACTGCCCACTTCCCCGCCTCAGCACACTGCCTCTTTGCTTTGGTACCTGCTCCATTTTCCACCCTGCCCCATTCTGCCCACCCAATGCCCACAGTGATGCCAACTTACTGGCAACAGAGCATCCAGGACTGGCCCTGTTGCATGGCCACTGCATGCCATTTCCAGTGGTGTTCCAAATGTGCCACAGTGTGTCACATTTTGCAATGCTGGAAAGGGTACTCAGTCACCGGAAAGCAAGTTCCAGCTATGCAGTGGCCTCTTAGGATTGGGCCCTGAGACATTTACTAATTTAAATTTTGCAGAAGTCCAAATTAGGTGCTTGATTTGTTTCTTTACAGCAAGAATGATCTAGAGCAGGGGTGCTCAATAGGTGGATCGCGATCTACCGGTAGATCGCGAGGCAAAATGAGTAGATTGCGGAGTGCCGACCCGCCCCTTCAGGTACCTCTGGGAGGAAACGCCGGGAGTAAGGCCCATTGTACTCAATGGGGCTTACTCCCAGGTAAGTGTGGCTAGGATTGCAGCCTCACAGCCTAATCCTAGGCATGTCTACTCAGGAGTAAGTCCTGTTATACTCAGTGGGGCTCAAGGTACACCAACATACATTGTACACATAAATGTTATATGTTATGATGGCACGAACATTGTAAAAAAAGCTCTGGTAGATCTCCGGGCCTTGCTGGGTTTCAAAGTAGCTCTCGAGCCAAAAAAGTGTGAGCACCCCTGATCTAGAGTAGTATTTACAGAAAATATTACTCAAATCTACGTACCAGTTCACCAACTGGAGAGAAGATACTTTGAGACACACTCTAAGGGCCCAATCCTATCCAACTTTCTAGCATCAATGCAGCCGCAATGCAGCCCCGAGGTAGGGGAACAAATGTTCCCTTACCTTGAGGAGGCCTCTATGACTGCATCCTCCCCCCAAAGGATGCAGCGCACGTCCCATTGGCATGGCTACACTGGCACTGGAAAACTGGATAGTATTGGGCTTTATGACTCCAGAACATGATACAGTATCAAAGTGGCACTTATGAAACTTGAAGGCAGAATGAGTTTTTTCAAAGGGACTTCAAATGATTAACTTTGAAAATTTAATTCTTGGCATCTCAGAACTGGTTTCCACCCCCAAGTCACAGGGCCCTTACCCACTCACAGGTGGGAAAGGCACCTGTGAAAATGACTTGTCTCCCAGGTAGAGTGAACTGATCATCCTCCTCCTCCCATCCCACCTCCCTGCCACGATGACATCATATTGTTCTTGCCCCTGCATCACAATCTTCAGGGTTACCATAGGAACAGCTATAAACAACATCATCACCAGTCTGTTGCCCACTCTTTACTGGTCACTTGATCAGTTAGGAGTGCTGGTGAGCTATCTCTCCAGTGACTGGTGAACTATTTTCTTGAAGGACCTCATCTGGACATCTCCTTTAACGATGACAGGTAGGAAACTGTGCCATGTTCAGAAGCATCCTTTATTTTCCCAGATGGCTAACAGTGAAGCCACCCATGAGGTTATGGAATCATAACTGGGGAGGAATAAAATCTTTGGAGAGGTTAGAGAAGGCCAAGCAAACTGAAGTGGAATCTGTGCTAGAAAGTAAGCAGCAGAGGAGCAAAAGAAACACAAAAGACACAGGGCATAGATAGTCCAGCAAAAGTAGTCATCACAAAGTCCCCACTGATTTTAAAGGAACGAGTTAATTAGGGCTATTAGGACTATTTCAAGGCTTTCCATGAGATTTACAGTGCAATCTTGGGCGTGTCTACTGAAATGTGAGCCCCACTGAGTTCAGTGGGACATATTCCCATGTAAGTATGTACAGGATTGCTATGTTAGTTGTGACTAATCTTGGTACATTTTGACATGGATCTTCTAACATGGTATTTGCTCCTGTCCTCTGACTTTTATCATAACCTCTGTCCAATGAGGCTAGAGCATTATGTATTCCTGTGGAGCTAGCAGAAGCAAAAGAGTCAGTTCCCTGCCCTGAGGAATTTATCAGATTATAATTACAATCTAAATATTGCCTGTGGTCATGACAATACTGAAAGGGAAGGGAAGGGAGAGGCATAAGAAGACATATGCAGAAACGTTATCTTATGCCTCATGCACCCAACCAGACTCACTGGATCATTCCTAGGCCTTTCAACCAGTATCCTTGAATGAATCTCTGGAAAAGTACTTTACATGGTGCAAGGGTTCAGCTTAATGGCTTCATAGACAAGATGGTGTTGAGTTGGTGATGGAAAAAAGAGAGGAAAGGGCCCGCCCAGGGATTATGAATGGGTATTTCATACAGGAAGGGGACAGCAAAGGTCCATGATTAGAGCAGCCTATGAAGGTGGGGACTTTAGGATGGCTGTCAATGGTAGAGTTGGAAGGGGGTATGTGTGTGAATGAGCCCTCATGATTGCACTTTCCGTGCTGCAAACTCCAGCAGGTTTTGAATTACTAACCCCATGACTGTAACTGCAAATTGGCACTGGAGATTTGGGGGTAAAGGAGATTGGTAATTGTATATCAATGAATCTAATGCAAAAGGCATCTTTTCTGAGCTTGTAGAGACCTTGGGGAAAAAAAGAAACAAAAATTATGTGAAAATCATGCTCTCTTTTAATGGATTGTGTTTCTTATACTGTACTATAGTAATACTCAACAAGTTTAAAGGTGTCCATTTTAACAAGTTTCCGTGGCTACACTGAAAATTTGCATTTGGGAGATGCCTCCAGTAGGTGGGAACACAAGCACCTGCTGGTTTCTGAACTGGTTATGATTCAGTTTACTCTCTAGCAAACCTAACTGACTTCAGCTTTTCCTGAACCTTCAGCTCAGGGCCAACTGCCCTTTGGATTCCTCTTTGCACAATAACATTCTCAGGTCTCCTAGAACCTTGGGAGTTACTATGGAGACAGGAGTAAACAATTTGATATGATCACAGTTCTGTTGACTCCCAGTTGGCTCCATTGACTTTAGTGGATGCCAACACAAGTTGAACCCCTTCAAACTGGTTTCTTGAAGGACTGGTGATAGCTTCTTAGGGCCAGTCTTGATGTTATGAGCCATGCATATTGTGGAACAACATTTTTTTTTAAGAAGCAGGCATGGGGTCATGAAATGGGGTAAAGCTGTGCAAGTGATAGGGTTTTAGCATTTTGACTCCAACACAATTCGAATCTCTGAGGGTAACATATAGCTCTTGTGACTAACAGTCACTCATGAACTGGTTTTCCATGTCTAACTCCCTCCTAAAGCCATCTACATAGGCTATTGGTCATCACTGCATCTTGTGCTAACAAATGTTACAGATTATTTATTCACTGTGAGAAGACATACTTCTTTTTGCCTATCCTAATCTCCAGAAAATGAATGTTTTTGAAAAGCCCTGGTTCTAGTGTTTTATTTGAAAGAGAAACCCCCCCCCCTCTCTGCACCATGCATAACTTTACAAGCCTCAATCACATCCCCCACCCCAGGGTAACTTTTTTTCCTAAAGGGCAGGGGGATAGGATTGCACACTTACCGGGGTGTCAATCTCACTAAACTTACTTCTGAGTAGACATGAATAGGCTTGGCCTCTAAAACAAATACTAATTCATGATGTTTTAATGCCATCACTTCACTGGGACCTGAAATGACCCATCTTTTTCTGGAGTTAACCTAACAATCCTGGAAGCTTTTTCGGTCCTGTCAAAGGATGCCCAAGAGATGCCACAACCTCTCCAGAATGCCTTCAGGGCTGAGATGCCCTGGCTGGGGGGTGGTCTTCTGGGTTGAAAGCCAGACACTCTCCTTTCCATTCCTGCCTTCTCTAAGCTTTGAATGCTGCTGTTTCTCAGCCTCAGACTTGCTCATTTGTGCTGTCATATGACATGGCAGTGGCATCACTAGAGTTTGCATCACCCAGTATGGAGGCCAGTGCTTCACCGCTAGGATGGACATCCTCCCATGCGTTGGGTGGGGCAACGCCCTGGCCTGTGGGCGTGGTTATGCACCATTGCCCCGCCCCTGATAGTTCTTTTGCTGTAACTTTTGATAGAATAGAGATATCTCAATGCAGTTTGTTTCATTGCATTCTGCATGAAATTACGCATTGAATGATATATAACATGATGTTATTATTCGAAAATGCCAAGATTTTAAAAATTTTGACCAGTAGTGATGTCACACACACACACACACACACACACACACACACACACACACACACACCCCATGCATCACCCAGTGCAGTGACACCACTGTTACAAGGCACCCAAGCCACCCTAGCAGAGATGTGGTCCACATAGATTTAAACCTGACTTCAGTGATGAATTCACTGCAAGACCTGGGCCAAGCCACTTCTCTGTGTAGCAATGACTGATGTAGCAGAATAAGGAGTCAGAGAAGCAATGAAGAGATGAGAAGCAGGTTCAAGATTCAATGCAGGGAGGGAAGCTGTTTTTCCAAGATTCCCAGCTGCTTTTATTCTCTTTTGAAACAATCTACAATTTTACTCCCGGTTACTTGATAACGGTACCCTGACAACACATTCCTAAGATATGAGCTAAGAGCGCTTCCCGAAAATGCTATCTCATTTCGTTCACAGGCTTCAGTTCAGGAACTGGCTCACTCCAGGTTTGCCTTGGGGCGGGGCAGATTTGCCTGCCTGTTGCCATGTTCACTAAAACCAAAGCGTGCCTCTGCATAATCACTACACTCTGAGTTTCAGGCTTCCCCCATCTCAGAGATAACACTGACCTACTTGGCAGAACTGTTGTGAAGATTACTAACATCATCTAGCTATGTGAACACTAAAAATTTGCTTCCTTGCCTGCTCTTCTGTTGCAGATGAATACCCTGACGAACAGCCAGTTGATGGTTTCAACATTCCACCTCTGAGTAGCAGTGTGGTGAACATCAAGTCTGCCACAGGAAATGGAGGAAGTTCTAGAAGCACCACTGGAACATCCACCGCACCTTTCAGCTCAGCAGGACTTCAACCTCTAGTCTCTTCTCTACCAGCTCAACTGGACGCAGGCAGAGTTGTCAAGGCCTACAACTATCTGCCTCCACAAACTGTTCATGTACAGGGAGCAGCTGGGAATACTGAGCCGCAGCAAATACCCAGCTCTGTGGCTCCTTATCCTTCCTTCCATGGATGGGGAACCACAAGTCATCTTCCTGTTCCCTGTTATGGGCCAGTGACCTACCCATACACAAATGTGGCAGCAGCCAGGCCCATGGAGCAATTGCACAGGCACCCCAACCTCCAGCCAGTGCCCAGTCTTCATCTGGAACACAGGCAGCCTCCTGGGCAAAGACCTATCCAGCCAGCCACTGTACAGGATGGGAGGGGCATCTGCTATTACAATCATGCAGTTTTAACTCCCATATCCGTGAGACAGGCAAGTCCAGTTCTACAGACAGGAAGGGCTGTCCCAGTACCAACGGCTCCAACCAACAAAGTGGTGTTGCCCTTCAGAAAGGTAGAACCACAAAAAAGTGCGACAATCAGTAAGTATTACACAGCCCAATCAAAATTCTGGATTACAAAATCTTTGTGCAGAAGCATCAAAAGATCTGTGCTGATCTTTGCAAAGGGGATATTCTGTCAGTGATCTTCTCATTGATCAGTGGTTTATGGGAAGTCCATCATTATTTCATTTCTTCTCAGGCCATAGTTTTCAGACTGCATCCTGGGAAATGCCTTAACTTCCTCAAATGCTTAACTGGGGCTCCTCAGGGAGAAGAATCAGAAAGGCAGATAAATGCTCCCCAAAGACAGCTTTCTGCCCCATTGCCACTCTTCTCCCTTGCTGTTGTATGGCTGATTCATTCATATAAGTTCCATGTCTAATGTATTCATTTATGTAAATTTAGTCAAATTTGAAATGTAAATTAATTCTTTTGTTTTCCCGGCCCCCCAACAGTGTCAGAGATATGATGTGGCCCTCCTGCCAAAATGTTTGTCCGCCTCTGCATTTGAAGGAACATTGTTGACTGACAATCCCTTGGAGGGGGGAAAAATCCAGCAATAAAACAGATCCAGATTCCACTGGATTTCTCCTGACTCCAGGCTGTTGACCCCAGGCTGTTGACCCCATTAATCTTTTCTATCCTTGAACGTGTTCCCTCATGACTTCCAATGATATTATAATATTTCATTATCCGAGCCTGATTTGTTAATGCTTTGCTCAAGCAATCTAGAAGAGATGTTTTGTTCTCTAATCATCCGTTTGGTTTATTGTTCTTTCTTTTAGTGCTGGGCACTCAACCAGGGGCACAGGAGGCCCATCAGCCACCTCTTCTCCAGCCAGAGGATCAAGAACCTGCTAAGAGGGACAGTAGCCTTGTTGGTTTCATGGATGAGCTTCAGCTGCCACAGGATCTCCTCAACACAGAGCAGTTTCCTGATATGGAAAAGCTGATTGCATCAATTGAGCCACTCCTCCCTGAATGCCTTTTCCCACCGATTGATCCTAAGGAGGCAATCCAAGACAATTCTCTCCAAGAAATGTCTTTGGAGGGAGTTAATGGGAACAAAGAGAAAAAAAATATCAGATGTGAGACCCAGGAAAAAAGTATACTGGAGATGCAAACCACAAAAGAGACCAGTGTACACCCTGGAAGTGAAAGTGTCTTACCAGTAATAGACCTCTGTGGCTCAGAGGATGAAGAGACTCCCTTCACTAGTGGCTCTTGGTTAGGCTTCTTAGTTTCCTCCTCACATGATCTTTTTGCTACATGCTGCTCAGAACATGCATTAACTGGAAATAGTCTGAGCCCAGTAATATCAGCTGGAGGCTTCACATGCTTCGTGGAGAGTCCCTTCACTAGTAGCTCTTGGTTAGGCTTCTTAGTTAGGCAGTTCATCCATGTCTGTCCCTTGAGGGGAAGGGAGCCGGACCGTGGGCTGTGCCACCTCGAGACACTGAGCTTCTGAGGTGGACCCCGCGGTCCCGGCCAGGGCCCCATCTACGTCCTCGTGCCACCGAGCCCCTGAGGACTGAAATTGGCTTCTGCCTTGCCTATGCCGCCTGAAGGTGCATGCCCAAAGTCCACTTCACGCCTCCTAACCCGCACCACCTGCCACCAGGAGGGGTCAGCCTAGCGCTTGAACCCCCCCCCCCGCTCCCAATCAGGGGGAAAAGCACCTTAAGGCCATCCTGCAGGTCTCTCAGAAAGATGTCCCCCCCTGCTCAGACAAGTGCCCCCATCTCCTCTGTAGAGAGCAGGCGTCGAGAAGGCAATGGCTGGATGCACAATGACCCGTCCACTGGTCCGTGTCACAAACTGGCCAATCTCTTTGGCTACCTTCCTCCTCATCCTCTCCACCTTAGCACAGTGGCTGGCACCACGCCACACCCGCTGCTGTAGGAAGACCAACCAGACCATCGTGATGTCGGGCAGTGAACTCTGAAGGGTGGCAAGCTCTTTGCCTGCTCTAGGCCTGAGCGGCAGCCCAGACATCCCACACAGATCATTTTCACACAGGTGGATCACCAATATGTCAGACGACAAGTTCTCCTTCAATTACTCCGCCATTGCGGGTAGCAGCTGGTCCCGGCGCATCCCCTGCTTGGCCAGCCAGCCAACTTGCATGGCAGGGCTGAGCCCGAGCTGCGTTCAAAATGCCTCACCGCTGCCCACTTGCGGGCCCAAAATACCATGGAATGGCCACAGACAGTTCACAAACCAGCTTCTTACTGCATCCTGCAGAAGAAGAAAGATAAGTAATTGCCATAACCCCTGCCCGTTGCAGCGCCCCCCCATAAAAGGGGGGTTCCAATGAAGGAGCCTGCCTCTAAAAGATCCGAACGTAGTGCCTATAAGCTGTAGAACGCCAACGTCCTATCTGCTGCATGTCACCCACAGACAGGCACAACACTGCGGCTGCAGAAGTCGCTTCGATAAGTTCAGATTGATGCATGCGCTGAGCAGTGTGCAGCAAAAAGATCATGTGAGGGAGAAACAAAGAAGCCTAACCAAGAGCCACTAATGAAGGGAGTCTCCACCAAGCTCTTGAAACTTCCAGCTGATACTACTGGACTCAGACAAGTTCAGAGTGATGCATGTTCTAGCGTAGTAGCAAAAAGATCACGTGAGGAAGAAACTAAGAATCCTAACCCAGAGCTAATAATCCTAACCAGTGCAGAGTGAAAGGAATCTCCACAAAGCATGTGAAGCTTCTAGCAGACAACTGTTACCCTGTACATACCCGATCTCATCTGATCTCAGAAGCTAAGCAGGGTCAGGCCTGGTTAGTACTTGGATGGGAGACTGCCTGGGAATCCTGGGTGCTGTAGGCTTATACCATAGTCTTTCGAGACTGAAGGTTGCCAACCATTTACTGAGCTCAGAGAAATTCAGAGCACTGAGCAGTATGTGGCAAAAAGATCACATGAGGAAGAAACAAAGAAGCCACTAGTCAAGGAGAAAATAAAAATCTTTATCCCACAAGTCGAATCTTTAGACAAAAAATGTAAGAGGAATTTGGGCGGAGAGCCGAGTGGATCTCATTCCAGAGGCCTCCAAACAGGCCTGAATAATTGTGAGACTGTGAAAAATACGTCTAAAGAGCAACACAAAGACAAAGCCAAGGCCAACGCTAATGTAGCTGCGACTAAGGGGAAAAGAACAACAACAACAACAGTATTTATATACCGCTTTTCAACAAAAAGTTCACAAAGCGGTTTACAGAGAAAATCAAATATCTAATGACAAAGCAAGTTGCCAAAGCAGAAGCTGAAACTGTAAAACAAATCCCCAGGAGCCATCTGGCTTTGCACATGATGGAGTCTGTTCAGGTCTTCTACCCACTGGGGAAGAACAATCTTTCTGCCCCGCCTAGCAAAAAGATGCCTTCAGTGACTTCTTCCCGAACAATTCCTGAAAAGACACCAAACATACTGCCAAGGCCTCTGCCGAGGCCCCTGCCTAAGTCTCTGCCAAGTACGTTGTCTAGGCAACAGCCAACATCTTTATCCAAACCAGTGCCAACATTAGTGACAAAACCGTCCTCAATCTCACTACCAAAGGCACCGTTCAATTCAATGCCAAAGCCAGTTACAAGTTCACTGTTAAAGCCCATGCTTAGGCAAGACCCTAAGCCACCTGTCTCAGGTTCGTCTGGGCTGCAGGCAACCCAGGTTTCCCAAGCCAGTAGATGGAGGCCCCGTGTTGTTGGGAGCACACATGTGCTCTCCGGACCACCAGATCATCGAATGACAGGTCCCTGGAAGCCAAGGGACATCCCAAACCAGGTTCTACCAAACACCTCATTTTCTGGCCCCCAACCATCAACACTGCCTAAAGGTTTTCTTTCCCATACTGAACATGCATTTTCAACAGTGCAAGAATTTAATGGGGCAACATTCATCCCATGGAGAACACCTCCTGATGACCTGGAAGAGTCAACCCCTATAACAGAAGAGCAACGACCCATACGGGAAATGATGAAGAAACGAGCTCAAAGGGAGAGGGAAGAGGCAGCATGTTGGACTTCTGTGGGTCGGGTGAAATTTTTTGTAGAAAGGGAGAAAGAAATGAACACTTCCATTCGATTTGGCTACCCTTGGCGGCGCTAAGAGGCAAGAGCAAGTGCCTCACATTTCCAACAGACTGCATCAGATGGCGTATAAGCCAGGGTTGAGGACACCTGAAAGTGAAGCCTCGTTATCAATATGACGTTCTGCTTCTGATATTAGGACCTCAACAGCAAACAACATCAGGACCAAACAACAATAGCTGTTTGAGATATTTCAGTATTAGCTATTTCAAGCTGAACTCCTCTTCAGATTTATCAGCTTTGCACAAATTCATATTAATATGCATACCATAATTTATTATTTATTTAAATAATTATTACCATCATTTAATATGGTACCATATATTAATTTACCAAATATATTTACCAATTTACCAAATATATTTACCATATACCATTACTATTACCATTATTATTACCATTATTTAAATTTATCATTTAATGTTACATTGTGGATTAGAAACCTAAAGTAATTTCCTACTTGATATCAGTATTATATTTTGTGCTCATGTATTAGGATGATCAAAAGTGTGTATCTTAGCTAGACATAATGTATCATGAAAGTAATATTATTTATTCCATTTTTATATTAATATATGATAGGCATTAAAATATTTTACACTCACTATATTTAAACAACAATAGCTGTTTGAGATATTTCAGTATTAGCTATTTCAAGCTGAACTCCTCTTCAGATTTATAAGCTCTGCACAAATTCATATTAATATGCATACCATAATATATTATTAAACTGTAGCTGTTGATGACTTTGTTTATTCAGTATAATACTTATTTTTAAATGATGGTCCTTCTAGCTTTTATTTAATATTACATTGTGGATTAGAAACCTAAAGTAATTTCCTAGTTGATATCAGTATTATGTATTTTGTGCTCATGTATTAGGATGATCAAAAGTGTGTATCTTATCTAGACGTACTATATCATGAAAGTAATATTTATTCCATTTTTATATTAATATAAAAGGCATTAAATATACAGGCATAATATACAGGCATTGAAATATTTTACACTCCCTATTTTTGCAGGAGTTTTTGCAAGAAAAAATGCTTATATCTGGTTGATGATTTTTAATAAAAGTTATAATAGAAGTCATTTGCCTTCATTCCGTTTTTTTATTAGAATCACTTAATACTTCAGATGTGAATGTACTGAGAAAATATTAGAGTGACTTTTCTATTAATGCTCATGCCTCTTGTTTGTAATTCCCAAGTATAACAATATTTATTACTCATATCACTTTACTTTGAATATAGAAAGGTTTCATTTTATTTATCTGTTCAATACATCTACTGCCTTTGAGTTGGGCTCAGGGGGAGGAACTTCCCAGTCTAGAAGCACAATCTCCTGAGGACAGAGTGAGAGTAGCTAATAAGCAGACAAGGAGTATACCCAGTTCAGGATAGAATGCAGTCACAGACAGTTCTTTTCCTCACCTGGACAGGCGATGAATTTGTCCAGCCTTGCAGAGGTTGGCTAATGTTCTTTCTCCATAGTCCACAGGATTTCTCCCAAGAGGCCACCTAGGCCTAGAAAGTCAGCGACACAGCAGGCTGTGCAGGTGACAGACCTGGGCCCTGACAGAGCCCAAATTCAACAACCAGCCCTGTCTACCAAACCAGAGAAGTCAACCCTGAGCTGAAATCCCAGCATCCCTGCCACTAGGGCCTTGTATACCCCAGAGCTCCCTCAGCAATGCTGGCAAAGCATCCAATGGGAGATAGTAGAGGTGATTGAGCAAGACTTCAGGCCAGAAGACTGATGTTCTCCACTTCTCAGGAGATAGTCGGACTTAAGGATTCTTAGAAAAAGTTGTCTGTTTACTGAAACCTGAGAGCTGTAGGCCTGACCACCCTTGATCTCTGTTGCTCTGGATCTATAGAGGACAGAGCATAACAGCCTGGGTGTTTCAGTGCTCAGGATGAGAGAGGGAAGAAGGAAGTACTCAATGGACAAACCTTCTACAGGCACCATGGAGAGGAAGCAAGGGGTTTCAGGAAAGGAGACAATACACTGCCCCCCCCCAATCTTGCAGGTGCATTGCACCCATATTCCAATAGTAAGTGCCACTGAACTTAATGTGGCTTACTCCTGAGTAAACATGCTTAGGATTGAACCATATGATAGTGAGCGCTCAAGCCATGAGGAGTCTCTGTGAAACTTGAATCAGGAGACTTTAGTGATCTAGACAGCACAAGAGAGGAGTGATCTATGTGAAGATTAATTAACACATATGAGGGGGAATAAGAAACAGGGTAGAAACATTAAGTAGATGGTACCTATTGAAGGAGGGGAAAGTGTAGAAGGAGAAGTGGGGTAAAGACTGGCTTTAGAAGAAAGATGTGTGGAGTAGGAGAGTTTTGTCACCAGGGAATGAAGATTTGAGAAAGGGAAGCCAGGAACAAGACTCCCTCGAACGCCAAGGAGACAGCAGGGCTAAAGGGCAAACCAAATTGCCACAGGGGAGCAATTTTGGCTGCAAAGGGGAGATGGCCAGGCTTGAGAAGGAGGGGAGACACAATCTAAAAAAAGACACCAGCAAAAGCCACTGGAGAAGATGCCATGTTGGGATGAAGAGGCTCTCCTCCTGCTAAATTTAAGAGGGCACCACTTTGAAAGGTGCCTCTACACAACATAGTTGATGGAGCATTAACCACGTGACCGGGAGGAAGGTTTTCTAGGAGAGTCTCTCTCTGTCTGGCATTGTCCTAGTCCAGCTGGGGGGGGGGCAAATTCCTGGGGCATGGGCTTCTAGGGAGCCCGGGCCATGACAAAACAAACAGGACAGTACAAAACAAATGCATTACAAAATAAATGCATTTTGTAAATTTGCTGTGTAATTCTCCAGGGCTGTGTTTCCACTACAGCAGTGGTTCTCAAACTGGTGGGCTGCGACACACCAGTTCGCGTAACGCTTTCCCCATCCCTTTAAGGGGTGGGGAAGGGGAGGGAGGCAGTGACGCAATCCCCAGAATCGCATTGCTAAGGGGGGCTCAGGGGGGTGCTTCAAACTTACTGTGAACGATGTAGGGCTGCAGCAGGTGCGGGGAGCCCTCCGCGGCCCTCCGCAGCGCTCCCGGACTCTTGGAATCTTCAAGTAAAAGCACTTCCATTTTTATTGCACCTGCTCTTACTGCAGATTCCAAGAGTTGGGGAGCACTGCGGAGGGACGCGCAGGGCTCCCCACACCTCCTGCAACCTGCTGCAGCCCTGCATAGTTCACAATAAGTCTGAAGCCCCCCAAGCCCCCCTTATCAACGCGATCCTGTGGATCGCGTCGCTGCCCTAGCCCCTCCCCAGTAAGAACTTACTGAGGGAGTAAAGTTCCCTCAAAGTTTGAGAAACGCTGCACTACGGCTTTAATCCACTTTCAATGAACTTCTATTACCCTGATGAATTCTGGAGACTGTAGTTTGTTAAGGATAGCTTTAACAGCTCTCAGATTCTTTAACAAACTTCAGCCCCCCTCCCCCCCAATGCACTGAGAGTAGATTGAAGCTGTAGTGGAAATGCAGCCCAGGTCTTCTCCATATGCACCAATGTGTATTAGTTGAATTCCAACATGGGAAAGTGAAACTCACACCTTCGGACCAGCCCCAGTAGTAGGTCACCCAGGTGTGCCACAGGCGTTTGGGGGAGGGTCATTTATTAGTAGGGCCATTGGGGGATGCGAGTCTCCCACCAACAGCATGGTGTGCCTTGCCAGTTGTCAAAAACTAACTGATGGTGTGCCTTGACCATTTTAACACCTTGTCAGTGTGCCATGAGGTGAAAAGGTTGGAAATCGCTGCTTACAGAGGTAAATAACATTAAGGTACTTTATTGACTGGAGGCAAAGATCAAACGTTGCAAAAACATCCCAAAGTACATTCAGCACTATTTGACTTCCATTTTTAAATTAACTTGCTAGAATCGTGCTGGAAGCATGCTAGAAATGTTACTTCCTTATAGTTTCCAGCTGAAGAAAAAAGAATGCAGCCTAACGGTACTGTACAAATATAAGTCTGGAGCACAGAAGAGAAGGGGGAAATGAAAAATCAAACAAGGCCAGGAAAGTTTATTTCACTTGGGCTTTGTTTCAAAATCATCACATACTAATGAGGGAGATAATGACAGTCAATCCTTGGATACCCTTGCATTATTATTAGAAGATAAAGCAAATGAGGAGGACTTTGCGGAGGCAGAAGAAACACAGTAGCACTTCAAAGTAAAGAAATGATCCCATTCTGATAAACATTTTCATTTCATTTCAATCTCGCTCATACTAAGTTAAAACTGTCAATTAAAAACTTGTTTTAAAAATGAAGTGACATTATTTATTTACTTGTGATAGCAGTGTGATCTACTGATTCTGGCCCAGGCATATGGGCAGATTAAGTGAAAGGGGGAAGGCACCAGCACTATAGGAAGGGAGAGCAATTTGGCATTCTGTGAAGTAAGTTTCTGTGAAGGAATTTTAACCTTAGGGGAGCTAAGAAGAACTTAAAATGATTGTGAAAAATATCTACCCTGCTTCTCATTTCTTTCTTAAAGCACCATGCTATGTGCACAATCAGAAAAGAAGCTTTGTAGCCACCATGACTGTGAATATAGCATGGTGCTTTAAGAAAGAAATGCGTAACAGGGTAGATATTTTTACAATCATTTTAAGTTCTTACCTCCTTTAAGCCATTTCTGCCCAACGCAGTATATATGCTACAGGGACCAAATCTGTACACCTGTGGGCTGGGCAAAAATGGGTTTAAGCACCTTCAAGCCTAATAGCTAATGGGGTGTTTTCTTCAAGTTCACCTTTGTAATCACTAAAAATCCACCTGAAGCCAAGTGAATAGGGCTGTGGAGGGCAAGTGGGTGGAATGTAGCCCACCACTACATTTTACCAGGAGCTCCTGTGCAAGAGTTTTTCTTTCTATCTTTTTTTTTAATTACAATTGTTGCTGTTCTTAAAGCAAGCTTTCATTCTTGTGATATCACATATTAAAAAGCTGATCCCCCCTCAGAATCCTAGATGGGGCAAAGCAGTACTTTAGGTGGGGTGGTAACCCACTGAGCCCACCCTGGCTACAGTCTGGGCCAGGGCTGCTGAAAGTTGGCATGGGCTTGATGCAGGTTGCCTAGTTGGTCCCCCTACAGTCTCCAGAAAGCATTGGGGTATTAGAAGTGCACTGAAAGAGGATTAATGCTGTAGTGCAGGGATGGCCAAACTTTAGGGATCCTGGACCTTTAACAATTGTACTGAAGAGGGAATTTCACTAGGAGCAGCTACTTGTCTCACAGATCACAAGCTGCACCTGCTGAAATTCTCTCTCCTACACAATGGTTCAAGCTCCAGGATCCCTAAAGTTGAAAGTTTGCCCACCCCTGCTGTAGCGGAAACACAGCCTTAGATAAGCTGAGACTGAGGAACCCAAATTTATTTTCTAATACATTTGTTTTGTACTGTAGTCTGCTTTGTCATGGCTTCGGCCTTCTGGAAGCCCGGTCCCCAGGGATTTTGCCTTCCTCCTCAGGCTTGGTTAGGCACACTCTCTTCCACTCCACACCCATATCAGTCAGAAGCAGGAGGAGTGATTGGCAGGCAGAGATAAGGCTGCAGGGAAGAACATGTTCCAAAACTAGTGGAACAGCATTGAGACGGTGGAGAGGAGATGGGAGAGAGAGGTATTCAGCACGGTTATTCCTGGGTCTCTCCTACATAAACTCACTTCAGCCAAGCAACCTGCAAAGGCTTTTTCCTCCCTTTTTTTTAAACTTACCCCATGATGAACAAATTCTGCCTCTCTCTCTTCTCCCCCTACCAGAAGATGGTAGCTCCTAGAATGCAGCCTTATCTTTCTAAAAGGGAGTTGCATTCTTAAGTGGTTTTCAGAGGCAGCAGAAGGAGCCCAGCAGAAAGAAAAGGAAGGTAGCATGTGGGCAAAAGAGCTGCAGCCTGCATGGTAGGCCTAAAGCCGGAGCTCAAAGTAGGAAAATTAAAATTTTCCTTACCCACAGCCCCTCCTTCTGGCACACACACATAAAGTAACGTGTGGCACAGTAATGGTGTTTAAAGTTTAGCCAAATATGGACATGGGTGCGGTTGAGAGAAATGTAGCCAAACTGTCTGTTTTGTGTGCGTATGATAATGGTGTGTGACCATGCTAATGTAACCCCGCCCAGAGAGTATAAAAGCAGGCCTCTGTCCGAAGGGCCACACCCTGAGTAGCTTTGCTAGGTATTGGTCCTCAGCACTGCAGTAAACTGCTTAACCTCCTCCGGTCATCCGTTTCAATCTTATACCTACGTCGTCAGGTAACAGGCCCATCATGGTGGGCTGGCTGAGCCAAAACCCCTTTGTCTTCTTGAGACAAGGCCATGAAAGCCAGCCATTTATGTTAAAACAAATCATTTAAACAGAGCAAATGCTTAGCAGCTTAATAGGGAAAATGTGTGCTTAGAACAAATCAAATGTTTAAAAAGCCTGTGTGCTTAGCATTTCACAAACAAGCATAAATCCATTTTGCTCTCTCTGCCTGCAGAAGGCCTGAAGCTTCAGGCAGACAGCTTTTGCTGAAATTGCAAACAGTGGCAGTTTAAAAGAAGCAGTCTCAAGGAATGTCTCTTGGCAAACTGCCAAGGCATCAGATAAGGTGAATGCTTCATGAAAAGGGAGTATGAGGCTGGAATTTCCATCTCAAGCTCAATTGCTAGTATGGCAAATTAAAACTAAACAGAGAACCATGAAACCCATGGCAAGAAAAGGCTTTTTGAATTTTTAAACAATATTCATTTAGGCTTCCCTTTAAATCAAAAAACAGTCTTGTATATGCATTATACCAAAGCAACATACCAAAGCATCATAGAAGTGTCAATGTTTGCATGCATTCTTCAATACTTTAATAATGATAGGGGTAGCAGAGCTCTGACTCCGGCGTCTTCTCAGTGAGGACTCCCCACGTGACCCCCCCCACATTTGCCTACCGTAGCAGATGGGGGAACTAGCATCTGCTCAGGAGTGTGTGAAGGATTTCAGGTAAAGGAGTACATTTTCCCATTATCCCTTCCTGATTATGCTGTTTATTTTCTAGTTAGGAAAATTCTTTTTGAACTCAATTATTGGAAAACCAGCCCATTTTATTACACTGGCTTCTGGAGCTGCAGACATCTGAGTTATGGACAGCTGCGTCACTGCTTTTGCCCAGGTTCAGTACATCCTTTGTGGTGGTTTTGCACAAACATGATAGGGCTGGCAAGAACCAGCTGTTTCAACCTCTGTACATTCCATCTTCCATACAGACATGCTGAACAGAACTGGTACATACCTAGGGAACTTACAGCCCAATCCTGTGGGCCTGCTGCACCCCTGGAACTTGTGTTCTGGCAGTGTAGAATGCTTTGATGTGATCACAAAACATGACCCACCTTTTTGCGCAGCTGGGCAGCCAGATAACAGTGCCTTTTCTGGCGCCCCAGCACAAATAAAGCCGTGGTGGGGTTGGCCACGGGTGGAGAGGGCGAAGGAGTAGGAAGACCTTTCTGGGTAGGGAGGGGGTAAGGAAATGGGGCGGAAAGGAGGCAGGATGGGGTGGATCCAGTGGCAGTGGCATCTGCCAGATCTTATCCCCTCTGTAAACCTTCCCACTCATTCCTCTTTTCAGACACACACCACCAAAATAGGTGGCATATGTCTGGGGAGACCTATTGGCGATCACGCAGCCTGCAAGGAGATAAGTACAAAATGTTTTCACTTACATCTTGCGGGCTGTCCAATCACACACCCACACCATAGGATGCAAGTGCACCCTTTTTTGACATGGCTGCATTGGCGATGGGTGAGATTGGGCTGGTAGTGTTCAATACTATTTGGAAGAATCACTTTTCCTGGGACAAGTTGGGGATCTAATACGAGCAGACTCCCAGCTGTTAACCTTACCAAGCTCCATTTCTTTGTTTCAAGAGCCATCCAAACAGTAGCAGTGCGTGAAAAAAATGTTCATTGTTCATCGGAGAGTGCGTTTAGATATATGTACCATGACTGGCTTACATATACTTCATGGAGCAAACAACAAATGGATATAGTGGCTTTGGAAGCTCAGGCACTGTAGTATGATGGGCCAGTGTGAGCATTTTAAGTGCTAACGCGTTTCAGTGACGTCATCCGATCATTTCCATGCTGATCTTTGAAGATTTAAGCATAGGTGTGCTACAAGATGCAAGCTCCCATTCTCTCTTGGTGGTTCCTGAACTGCAGGAACACTGCAGTTGAACACTGCAACCTCTGCTACTTATTGTCTCCCTGCAACCAGTACTGCTGCACTGAAGGCCATCTGTACTTAGGATAAACGGATGCCTAGAAAGGCAATAAAAGATCCTGAAAATGCACATAATGGCATGGGTGGGGTGTCACTCCTGATCATCGCTAGGGGAGAGGAAGCATTTTTCTAGCAACAATATAGTACTGTGTGAATGCTGGGAAAGTGTGACGTCCCGTGTAACAAAACCAATAGCTTGGGGAAATATGATTGGATCCACCGACTGAATGACTCTTCGTTAGTTGTAAGCTCCCACATTCATTTCATCTGGTTCTCCAGGCTCATCATTAAGTACTAAGGAAGAGTTAAACAGTCCAGCTCAGAATTAAAGCATCTGCTCCCTCTGCAGGCCACTCAACACAAGATGAACATATTGATTGTCTGCACGTTCTTCCATGATATCATTTAAGTGAAGGAATGTTGATCTGGTCCTTTTAAAGAGAGGACAAGACATTTATTCCTGCAGCAATGTCCTAACATTTTCTTAGTTTTTCAAGTTTAATTCATTATTTTTCCCCTTTCTTGGTGCTGCCACACACCTCTCCCCCTGCTTAAAAGATAAAGAGCAAATGTAGTATTAGTAGTAGTAGCAGCAGCAGCAGCAGCAGGAACCTTTATTGGCATAATAGTGAATAATATGTACAGCATAAGACATTCAACATAAACATAAGGGCATAAGCCAGCCAGCTCCCCTGGAGTGCAGAGACAGGAGAACTCACTTCTTGGGACTTTATAATCTGGTTTAAATAGACTGCTACTCTCTTTGGGTGTCTCAGCAGATAAGATAGACTGCACTTTATCCAAATTCAACTAACCTCGAATCCTTTCTAAAAATGGATCAAGCTATTTCCTATGAAGATCTCTATAACGAGGACAATATCACAGCATATGCACAAGTGATTCCACACAACCATCTTGCAAGAGCGTCGCCTCTCATCAAAGCGCCTCCGTTTTATGTCCAATAATGTAACTTGACCATTCTATAAGCCTCTACTTGACTTAATGCACCTAATGAATCTGTATTGATTCCCATCAATCTTAATTTTTTAGCAAGATCTATGTCCTGATGGGTGGGAGAGTCAGATAAAAGTTATCAGGCTGTTACAATCTGAACAATGTGACCATATATTCTTAACCAAAATGTAATCATTTTCAAATCACGCCAAGGTCTCTAACAGAGGTTGACCAGTCTGTAGATAGCGGGTAGAATAAGGAACACAGCTAGGATTTTACTTAGGAAGTAGCAAATGTGCTATACCTCTGTAGTGAGGCTTCTCCTTCACTGCTGCTAGGGACAGGGTATTGGGTTCCTGACTTACAAAGGCAGCGAGCTTTACCCTTTTAAAAAGATCAGATCCAAACAGTTGTATCTTTTGGACTGATACACAAAAGGCTTTGTCCTCCAAAATCACCTCCTGGGGCCAAGACTAAAACAAAAGACAGAGAGGTGTAAAAATACCATAGTCATTATATTGCTCTGCAGCTGCCCTGAGTAGGTGTTGCATGTTGTGGCTGCAGAACATGCTCCTCCTCTCTTCCAGCGTTAAGAAGAATGAAGAACTGGTGCCAGCAGCTTGCGTAGCACAGCAGGGCTATAATTCCTGTGTACTCTGCCAGCATCCTACTGACTTGAGGCTAGGTAGGAGACAGGAGGGGAAAAAGAGGAAATTGACGAAAGGAAGCTAAAGTGTGCCACTTTGCATGCCCAGCTAGAGCTGCTGGGTGCCTCCTCTACCCTTTTGTGCCTAGTCAAAACAGGATGCTGAGGGCCCAGCTACATGTTCTACAAGTGCTTTTCTTTGTGTATGTGCTGCTTCCTGAATAGCAATCATTGGAGGTTAAAATGGGACTGTGGAATGGTGGGTGCACGGACCCTTTGTTTGCCTTGGGTGGTCCACAGCCCTGTTCTCCCCAGGAGGTAGAAAAGTGAATTCTGTCCAAGTCCATGCCAGTGAGCAATGAAAACAAGAACATCATGTTTGTAGAGCTCTGTAGACTTTTCCTGACATTTTAATTCCAAGCAGCATCCTCTGCCTTCCCCATTCCGTTCTTTATTTTTGCTTAAATTTAAAACACTCTTTTTAACACAGGTGTTTCAAAGGCAGTATCCAAGTACTGAAGGCTGTGAGATTGTGCTCTTGACAGATGGAGAAGATTCAAGTATTGGCTCTTGCTTTGCTGAAGTAAAAAGAAGTGGGTCAAAAATTCACACCATTGCCTTGGGACCAAGCGCTGCAAAAGAACTTGAAATGTTGTCAGACATGACCGGTAAGTGAGTAGGCAGAATGCCCAAGTCTTGCCAGCTATGCAACATGGTGGCAGCTGCTCCCTTCCCAAAGTGGACTGCCTTGTTTCCCAGCCGCTCTGCCTTCTTTCCAGAATTCACTCTTAGAGGAAGTGGTAGAGGCAGCAGCACTGAACACATCGGCACGATGTAAGCCAGCACCTGAGAAGAGGATGGAGGGAACCTCTAGGCTTATATGGATTATAATCCACAACTTCTTTAAATGTCTTGTCTACTTCTCAGTTTCAGTTTCAGTACCTTTATTGGCATACAGTTAAGAAATCATTAAACACTTTCATACAACTAAAAGTTCGTTTACTTATAACATACCAACTTGCAATTAACTCCCAGAATTCAGAGACTTCAAAGAAATGGGGGCACGCTTCAAGTTAGACGCCACAGTTTGCGAGATAAATGTGGCTATCTGAAAAATGGTGTTAGGGTCAGTGGAAGCTAATAAGGCTTGCAATATAACATAATCCTCCAAGAAAAAATTGAGATAGGGTTGGAGAGCTGGACATTTCCTCCTGGCTTCATAATGAAGCGGATAATGGAAAAGAAGATGGGCTAACGTTTCTACAACACGCTGAGAACATGGACAAATCCTTTCATGAAGAGGAGTACCATTAAATCTGCCCCAGAGAACAGCAGGTGGAATGGAGTTACTACGGGTCATAGAAAAGGCCCTTCTAGTTTTTGGACATTCCAAAATATATAAATAGTTGGGGATTTCCCCTACTCTAACCGGTAAATGAAAGTGTAATGGTGAACAAATTTTTTAGGCAGCAGATAAAATATTGGAAGTATGAATGTCCAGGAATCTCTCTTTAATGAGCCTAAACTCCTCATCTTGTGACAAATGGCCAAGTAAATCAGGCTTGACTCCCAATTGTTTTATTTTTGTACTCCAAAATTTATCTGTAAAATAAGGGTCATCAAGAAGATGATAAAGAAGAGTGTTGGAATCAGTGTTGTAGAAAATTTTAAGCCAATATTTAGTCGCTCTAATCCACTCCAAAGTTTCAAGTTGGATTTGACCTGATTCTATACAGAGCACCTCATAAGAAACGCACCGGGGCAAACCTAGTGTACTTCTTAAGAAGACTGACTGAATCTGCTCCAGAGAGCTATTAAACGATTGGATCCAGAGTGGCACCCCGTATAGAAGTTGGGGGGAACATTTCGCATTAAAAACCTTCAACGCCGCTGGAATATATGAGCCACCTTTGCTATGGAAAAAATTAACAATGGCTTGCGAAGAGGCTTTAGCAAGGGAGCGAGCCATATAACGATGGCACGTCCATGCTAAATTATGCGAAAAAAGAATGCCCAGGTATTTGAATGTCCTAACCTGTTCTACAGTTTGTCTGTAGTGTTTATGTGGAGGCGCTAGCCTTAGCCTTAGTATGTTGGCAATAAAGCAAAGCACACTTTGCACTTGCGCAGAGCAAACTTGCAAGGCCTTGGTGACATGCTGAGTCTGAAGCTCTGTAGCCTGTCAACAAGAAGATGTTATAGAGAATCATATCTAGGAATGTGTATTGCGGTTAAGCTAGAGAGCCGGCTAGTTATAGCCAGTGTGAATCTCAGCATCCCCTTGTAATTTCCCTATTACGCAGACTATTGACTCATAGCTTAGTATTATAAACAAGATCAGAGAATGGGAAACCCCAGCCTGTTGTGTATTGTTTGAGAGGGAATAAAAGTCAGAGAAGGCTGAATCCCAGAAGCTTTTCCTTCTGCATCAGGCCTTCCTTCTGCATCTCGCTTCTATATATGTCTGTTGTTTTATTCATTGCTATAACTCTTTGCTGCCTCAAGTTCTAACTTTCAAACCCTCAGAGTGCTTCTGCTTTAACACTCTCCTTCAGGCAACAAGATACAGTCTTGTGTGTCTCCCACCAAGCACCAAGGCCCCCAAAAGCCTTGGGTGCTCCCCAAAGCAGCATCTTGCGCTGCTACATTGTCCATTAAATCTCCACTCTCTTGGTCTCCAGGACCTTTCAAAAACTACAATTTTTGACTTGGAGTAATTAATTTGTAGCTCATTAGAGCAAAAAAATTCAATACACTTTCTAATCAAGTGTTTCAACCCCAAGCTAGAACGAGATAAAATAACCGCATCATCAGAATAACCGCAACACTAGAATAGGCCCCAGTAATACTGCGCTAGTCCAACATATGAATTGGGTTACAGATGACCAAATTCCTCCTTGGTTTTATTTTCCAAGAGTTTCCAAAGATTCAACCTTTAATAGTTATGCTGCTTCCTTTATTGATTTATGTGCTTCTGCTAATGTAGTTGTATTAAATGGCTCTAGAGGTAACGATATACCAGGAGAGTTTACACATTTTTCAGTGAGAGGCCCGAGTGTTATTGACTATGCCCTTGTTTCCCCTGATCTCTTACCATTTCTATCTGACTTCTTAGTGGGCCATCGTTCTGAAGGAGATCATCTTCCACTTTTATTAACATTTTCTTTTCCCCATGATGTTTCCCATTTTTCCTCACTTTCTTCTAACCCCAGTCGATCTTATAAATGGTCTTCTATTTCACAGCAAGCTTTCTCCCAGTGGACTTGTCACTCGGAGACTGCTGTTCTTATCAGCAACCTTCTTTTTCCTTCTTCTTCATCTTCAGCTATAAGAGACTACAATTCTTTAATTGATTCTCTAGTTAATTTTCTTAGCTCCTCCAGTTCCTCTCAGCCACCAAGGGCTTCTTTTAACCACAAGTCTTGGTTTGATGCTGACTGTTGGAAATTAAAAAAACAAATACGCTCCCTTTTTTTCCCCATTCGTTCTCATCCAATTCCATCACTTTTAAGAGACTATTTTTATTTACGCAGAGCATGCCTTGATTTATTTGACGAGAAAAGACATCAATATGCCCTGCGTATGTGGGATCAATTATACTCTGCAATTATTTCCCATAATCAAAAGGCCTTTTGGTCTTTAGTTTCCAGATCATCTCGTTTAATCCCAAATTTGCTTCCACCTATTTCTGCAGTCACTTGGGTTGACTTTTTTTCAAAAAAATTTTCATCTTTGTCCCCAGTACAACCTTCCAGTAATATTCCACAGGATCTTTTGGAGTGGCCTCCAGTTTCCCCTAATGAAATATATGAGTTAATTCTTTCTTTAAAACCTGGTAAAGCTCCTGGGCCCGATAACATTCTGAATGAGACCTTGACCAGTAATCCCAAATGGTGGGCGGAACCACTTGCATCTTTTTTTTACCTTGGTTAATGCCACTGGTCGTTTTCCTGATGCCTGGTTGACATCTATTCTTATTCCAGTTTATAAAAAAGGTGACCCTTCATTACCTTCAAATTATCGCCCAATCAGTTTATTATCAAATATTGGGAAATTGTACTCAAAGTACCTTTTAAAAAAACTCTTCCTGGGCAATTTCTAAAAATCTCCCCAGAAAGGAACAGATTGGTTTTCGGGCAGGAGCTTCTACCCTTGATCATATTTTTACATTGACTTATTTAGCAGAGAAGTATTTTATTTACAATAAAGCTAATCTATATGCTGCATTTGTTGATCTCCAAGGGGCCTTTGATTCTGTAAATAGAGCCCTTCTATGGTCCAAATTACTTAAATGGGGAATAGACCTGCGTTTGTTATTTCTGCTCCGTCAATTACACTCCCAGAATTTTTGTCAGGTTAGGATACCAAATTCCAATACTCTCACTGACAGATTCCCTATTCACAATGGTGTCCGTCAGGGATGTATCCTTGCTCCTTTATTATTTAATTTATTTTTATCTGATTTACCTTCTTTTCTTTCTTCTTCTATTCATTCTACTCCGGTTTTAAATGGGGTCCCTGTTTCTACTCTTTTATATGCAGATGATGCAGTATTATTATCTCTAACTAAATCTGGACTTCGCTGCATCTTAGCTACATTTCAGGAGTATTGTAAACTAAATGATCTAACAATTAATTCAAACAAGACCCAAATTATGGTATTTGCTCGCACTTGGTCTCCTATAACATGGACGATAGGCCCTAATATATACAAACAAGTCCAGTCTTATAATATTTGGGTCTTATATTTCATTATAAACTCTCCTGGTCTTTTCATAAGAAAGCTATCACTTCGTCTCTCTCTCCCCAACTCAAAGCAATTTCAAAAATTTTTTATAATGAAGGTAACCAGTATGTCCCTGCTGCTAGTCAGGTTTTTCAGTCTAAAATTCTCTCCCATTTGTTTTACGGTGCCCCAATATGGATTAAAGTAATCAACAAGGATATCGATCAGATTGTAGCATCTTTTTTCGTAGAATTCTAGGGATCCCAAATTCAATTCGTGTTTCCACAATTATTTTAGAATTAGGTATACATCTTCCAACAACCACAGCCTGGTTACTTACTTTTAAATTTTGGCTTAAACTGTGTTTAAATTCTCATTCTGGGTCCCTTTTATACGATTTGTTAAGAGACTCTTATTTTTTTTCTTGGTTTTGATTGATAGACAACAAACTTGCTTCTCTTGATCTTCCATTAGAATCCCTGGCAGATATGAGTCTTTCTAAAGCATATTCATTGATAAAAGGCAAGCTTTTATCATCCGAATTCAATTATCTAAGTAATAACCTTAATCCTACTTGTTCTCCTCTTTCTTTTGGTTTGGCCCCATCTTTCGATCATGCCCCTAATTATTTCTATACATTAACCAACCCGTTACATAGACGAGCCTTTGTGTTAGCTCGTTTTCACATTTTCCCTTCGGCAGTCCATTCTGGCCGCTTTTTTAATATTCCACGGGAGAAAAGGCTCTGTCCCTTCTGTCACGAGTTTCCTGAGTTTTTGTCTCACATTCTCTTTTTTTGTCCAGTACACCGTGATATTCGTAACCATTACCTTACTTCTTGGATTTCCTCTGATCTTACCCCTTCTGATATTACTCTTTCCAAGTTCATGAGTGATGTTTGTGTTTCTCTGACTGCATCTGTGGCTAGTTATTTATCTGAGATTCTTAAAGTAACGTCAGAATTTAAATAACTTGATATCCTGCTTTTAATTGTCCAGTTTGTTATGCAAATTGCTGTGTCAATTGTAAATTTTAATAGCAAGCCGTGTTGACATGCCAATAAAGGTTTCAGAACAAAACAAAACAAAACCGCATCATCAGCATATAATAAAATTGGGACCTGCAAGTCCCTCAATCTAGGAGGGTGACCGTCGACAGTGTCTAGAGCAGGAGCCAGATCATTTAAAAAGAGATTGAACAGTGTAGGAGCCAACACACAACCTTGCTTCACCCCCTTGTTGGTAAGAAATTCATCAGTGCAATTACTTCCCGGGGAATATCTGACTAGGGCAGATGTATTTGAATATAGACCCCGGATAAGAGCAAGCAGTTTAGGATCTAGCCCCATATGAGCTAGTTTTATCCATAGAAGATTTCTGCTCACATTATCAAAAGCCCCTTTGAGGTCCAAAAATGCAACAAAGAGTTTTGATTTCATTTGGATGGAATACTTATGTGCTAAATGTTGAAGAATGAAGGCATGATCCAGGGTGGATTTCCCCTGTCTAAAGCCTGTTTGTTCTATCTATACCCAAGATGTTAGAATGGGTAATCCATTGGTTAAGGCGCTGAAGGAGAAGTTTTGCGTACAGCTTACCGATTACAGAAATTAAGCTGATAGGTCTAAAATTGTCCCGCTTGCAAGGATCACCTTTTTTAAAAAATGTGGATCACTATGGCTTTAAGTCAGACTTTGGGGAATCGACCTGAAGCATTGATAGCTGAAAAGAGCGGGGCCAGAATGGACGTCCAAAACGAAGGATCTTCTTTGAGCCAGTTGGTAGGAATGGCATCAGGCCCCAGGGCCTTGCCCGGTTTTAGAGCTACAATTAAATCAAGGATTTCCCCTTCGGACACGTCAGGCCAAGCCTCAAAATTACAGAAAGAAATCTCTGGGTCCCCACGACCGACAACTGCTGGATCAAAAAACAAGTCCGAGAAATGGTGGCGCCAGGAATGTTTAGAAATTAGATTAGAATTGCCCGTACCTTCATTGGAAGCTCTAGAGACGATGTCCCAAAATGACTTATGGTTGTTACAAGTAGTAGCTTGAATCAGTCTATCCCAGGACTTTTTAATAAACTCATGCCGCTTGAACTGAGTCAAATCCTTCAGGGAAGCAATAGCTGTAAAATAGATTTTCAAATCTTCCTTTGAATTACTAGCTCTAAAGTTCCCAAAACACTCCCTAGCATAAGCCTTAGCTCGTTTGCAGTCCTGATCATACCATCCTGAATGATCATTACTAGGCCTGCCTTTGGACTCGACCGTTGGATTAGCAACATTTACATAAATATGGTTCATTAGAGATTCAAAGGCAGATACTATAGATTCAGGCTCTGTTAGGGTCAGGACGTGTTCCCTCAAGATCTTACCACTCGAGTTATTCAATAACGACTGGATTTCAGAGAGGGTGGAATTGTTCCATCTAATTTTTGCTAAACAGGTGGGACTATCCCTAAAACGCGGTGGAGGAGCAATGCGAGGTAAGTCTATGTTAAAAAAAAGTACATAAGGGCAAATGGTCACTCAGTTTAAAGTCATCGACTTTAAAGATGGAAACAAAAGGCAAAAAAGAAGCCGAAATTAAAACATAGTCGATGACACTGGTACCTGCTGGTGAAACATGAGTAAATTCCGAAGCCCCTGAAAAGTTACGCAATCCATTAAGCCAAATCAAATTAAACTGAAGGCTAAAATTTGCCAGGAAAATCCCGGCATCATTGAAACAGATATCTTTGGAAAATCTCACTAACTGTCCATGGGTAGAAATAAAAGGTTCGCAGTCCTCACAGGCCATCTTATGAAAGATCTCAGTACCGTCCCCAACTCTTGAGTTGAAATCTGCACTAAGGATTACTGTAGCATTGGGATAAATACTGCACGCCGCGTTACATTGTTCAGAGAGAAAATTCCAAGCTTGCTCCCGCTGCAAGCTGTTTTGACAGGGGGGTAAATAGACATTAAAGACCAGAAATGTCCGCTGTTGAATATCCAATTTGATGATTAATAAGTTGCATAGATTTTTCGATGCCTCTACAAGGGTCACTGACAAAAGCGGGTTAATTAATGTTGCCAAGCCTGCTTGCGCGCGGCCCATCTTATTAAGTCTGTGGGCTGGTAGATGGAAAGTTTGATCATCACCAAGAAGGATTGGTTCTGTTGCCCACGTTTCTTGCAGGAGTATGATATCAAACGATGTTAAATAAGTTAGGAATTCCTTATCAAGACTCTTGTTTCCAGCCCGCAGTGTTCCAGGCTAGGCTTCTATAGATTATAATCCACAACTTCTTTAAATGTCTTGTCTACATACTTCCAAAATTCTGTAATGTTGCTTATGCCCCACAATATATGAAAATTATGTGCATTACTACAACAGTTGTCCTACAAAATTATAAAACCTCTTTTATTTTATAAATATAAAGTGATTAGAGAACCTTGGTTACATATCCACACAACATCTGACAACCTGTTCCTATATCCTCATGTTTCATGCATCCAGAGTTCTGTGCAGTATGAGAGAATACAAAACTCTCAGTAAGTTTTGAAAGCCCCCCCCCCCGATATATACACATACAGGTATAACCTAATTATCCATGAATTTTTTTACCCATGGTTTTATCTCAACACAATGAGAAGGGTCCTTGAAAGGAAGAAAGTCCCTCAACAATAGCCTCATTAATGGGAGAGACTGCAGCCAGCTGACAATCCATCAATCATTCTCTCTCCAGGCACTTAGAACAGCTTCACTTCAAGGCAAGCAACCCGTCCCTTTCCCTGAGCATGTGAAAGAATGCTAAATGGCAGTGATTATCACCTCCATACTTTCCTCCTTGCTGTGGCTCCTGGTGAAGGGAAGGGTTGCTTCCTCAGAGTGCAGCCTTTCTAAGCGCCTGGAGAGAGACTGGTTGTCTGCTTGATGCATTATAGCTCAGCAAGGCTGTTTTTAAATCACTGAGCAAAGGGACATTGGGCACAATCCAAACCTGCCCTGGAGCAGGCAGGCTGGCAGGCCTGCGCTGCATCCAAGGCAGGATTGGGGCTGCAAGTGGCTCAGCCCCTGGGCGGTGGGAATCGCTTCCCCTTATCCCAGGTAAAACCGCAGCAGCCCCAATTGGTCTGCTCGGATCTATGCCACCTCGAGCTGTAGCACAAATCCAAGCAGTCTGGGACTGCCCTGGGCTGTCTGGGAACAGGGTTAGGATGCAGCAGATATGGTCTGCTAGCCCCGCCTCCTGCTCCTCACCCACCCCCGGGAACACCCGCCGTTCGCCCTCTCCCACCCCAAAACGCCTCCTCCCTACCTCCAAGTGTATTTTAGATTTTATTGCAGCTGACAGATTTTCCTGATTATTGTATTGTGTTACAGGAGGTTTGAAATTTGCTGCCACCAACAGTTTGGATTCCAATGGCCTCATAGACGCTTACAGTGGAATTTCGTCAGGAAGTGGATCTGTCTTTCAACAATCAATTCAGGTCTGAATTTCAAAGAGCAAGCTGGGCTTCGCTTGTTGTTGTTGTTTCTCAGTTTGGTAGGCATGTACACAAATGTTAAAAAAAAGTTCCTGCCAGCAGACTTACAGTCCAAAGTATTATGATTAACTGAATTACAATTCAAGAGTACATCATTCCAAGCTGGTACTTCTCAAGTGGCAGGCAGACATCAGCAGATTGCTCCCTGAGCAGATGTCAGCTCCCCAGCACGACACAGAGGCTGCTGTTTATGTCTTGCCCAAGGCTCGGGTGTTTTTTCCCCCCCAGTACCATGGAGTTTTAATCAAACTTTTACGTTTTTTAAAAATTGTATTTTTATGTCTCAAATATCACATCAATGATACAAATACATACATTGTATAGACATTGTTTACGTCTACATATATTGTATACATAAATACAATATTTTTACAGAAGCAAAAAAATGAGCTGATTCTAAAAGCCAAAGCACATGTTACTTAAAATTCATGGGCTGGCTGAGATTTTTCTTTGGTTGTTTTTTTAAAAGGGTAGGATGTATGTGTATATTTAAGGAGTTGGATATTTGAGGTTGATGTTTTGCGCTGAAGATGGGGAGGAAGCAAGAGAAAATTAGCAAAACTGGCTTGTGTAAAAGTGATGCATAGATGTTAGTCCTCAAATAAATAAGATGTTTGGGCACTTTTGTGTGGAATCTTGCTGACATCTGAGCATTTACGTATATGAGAGCAGTTCTTATTTTGCCATTGTTAATAATAACGAAAGGGCTTAGATGAGTCCCCCATACAAACATTCTTACAATTCACATTTCATCACCAGTTCAGTGGAGATTTCTCCCAGTCAGCCAACGTGTTTGTCACACTTTCTCTACAGTGATTGAATTGTCCTAATGAGAGTTAATCAATTCTGCAGTCCACAAATCTTTTAAATAAATAGTCTGTTATTATTATTGTAGGATTTTTTGGAGGAGTAAAGAAAAAAACAGCCAAATTCAAGGCCAAATCCTATCCAACCTTCCAGTTCTGATGCAGGTGCAATGCAGCCCTGAGGAAAGGCAACATGTTCCCTTACCCTGAGAGGACTCTGTGACTCCCACACCCCTAACCACAGGATGTGGCACATGGTTGTATCAGCGCTGGCAAGTTGGATAGGACTGGACCCTCACTGGCCCCAGTTCAGTTGTAAAGATGGAGCCTCTTTATCCTCGGAGGTTCCATTTCCAGCCCCCCCCCCCCCGCAGATCCTGAAAATTGTAGATTAGGAAATCTGTTATTTTCGGAGCCCATTTTTGCTCTGGTTGCATCCAGAGTCGTTCTGAGCCTCAGAGAGGCTACAAAGTGATGCATGGCCTCTCCAAGGCTCCAAAAGCCTCCCAGACACAGCCAGAACAAGGTTCCAGTTGCATCTTGGAGGTCTGCAGGGAGGGCAATTCAAGGGTTCGACATTTGCAGTAGGGTAAACCCCGGATGCCAAATCCCCTGATAAAGAGGCCCCACCTGCACATGTGGATACAGAGCATTTGAAGCTTTTGCTCACCAGTATAAATTTGGATGTGGTGGCAGCAGTCTGCGCCATGTGGGGGCACCTCTGTAGACTCAATCGTCAGATTTACGGGAAGTTTTAATTCTTTAGAAAACCATTTCCTTGCACTTCCCAGTATTTGGCACATGGAGTTAGAATATCTTCTCTAACTCTGTTCCATGTCACATGTATGGCACATTTTCTTCTCTTCATTTGTGAATTGAGTTTTGTAACTTGAGATTTCAACCACTTGTTTGGGTTGATCATCAACTGCATTCGGTCAAGAGTTTGTCCCAGTTTTGTATATATAACTATTATTAAGTGTTCTGCTAAAACAATATGTATTGTTGCAACATGTAAGGGAAACCTGACTTGTTTGCTTTCTATGAAATAAAATAAACACTACTTATAAAAGGATCATTTTTTTTAACAGCTCGAAAGTACAAGCCAAAGCATCGGTCCCTCCGAATGGTTGTCTGGTACTGTGTCCATTGACAGAACTGTGGGAAATGACACGTTCTTTGTGGTTACATGGGGCGCGAGCACAGCTCCACCAAAAATAGGCCTGACAGATCCAAGAGGGAAAAGATACTCCCAAAAAGCCTTTGAAATTGGTGATACCAATGTCAGAATGGCTCGACTAAGGATTGAAGGAACTGCAGAGGTATGAGCTGAAATGTCATTATTTTTCTGTATGTACAGTCAATTCTCGTTGTCCCTTGGGGTTCGGTTCCTGAAAACCCCAGAGGATAGCAAATCTGTGAATAATAAATCATTGATCCAATAGTATCAACAGGTGAGGGGGAGGAGTTAGCTTACCTGCAAGCAGGGGAAAGCCTCAAAATCTAGCAGAGATTGGCAGCAGAGACCCTCAGGAAGCCAGCAGAGAAGTTAAGAAGGTCTCTGCTGCATTCAGGAAGCTAGCAGAGACCTTCTGAAGGCAGTAGAGTCTACGACAGCTGAGAACACACGATAAAAAAATCAAGGTACATGTTAATCCTTATCCCTGCAGATCAGCAAATTTACAGGCTGCAAATCCACAGGTAGCAAGGACTAAATGTATTTATGTCTACAGATGTTAAGAATGTGGCTGTTCATTTTAGAAAGTAGGCAAGCACTGCCAACAAGTATCATCCGAGAGGTCATCCGATCATTAATCAACATTAATGATTGTTTTTAATGTTATATTTTTTAAAGCGTTGTAAGCCGCCTTGTGTGCCCGTTGGGCAAAAAGGCGGGGTATAAATTAATAAAATAATAATAATAATAATAATAATAATAATAATAATAATAATAATAATAATAATAATAATAATAAGCTGAGAGAGTGGCTTACCTAAGGTCATCTAATGGGCTCTTAGAAGAGATAAGGGCTGAACCTGGTTCAGGACTTCCTGGTTTACAACATGGCCTCTTAGACAATAAGGAAGCCCTCAATGCAACACCGGCAGAAAAAGCTACCAGGAACAATACAAGATTCCTTGATCTTACAGTACCCTGAGCCCACCTTTCAACAGTGGTGAAGAGCCCAATCCTATGCATGTCTACTCAGAAGTAAGTCCCCTTAGAGTCAAGGGGGCTTACTCCCAGGAAAGTGGATAGGATTGGGCTCTAAGGGCCCAATCCTATCCAACTTTCTAGCATCAATGCAGCCGCAATGCAGCCCCAAAGTAGGGAAACAAATGTCCCCTTGGCATGGCTGCACCGGCACTGGAAAACTGGATAGTATTGGGCTTTATGTCTCCAGAACATGACACAGTATCAAAGTGGAACTTATGAAACTTGAAGGCAGAATGAGTTTTTTCAAAGGGACTTCAAATGATTAACTCTGAAAATGTAATTCTTGGCATCTCAGAACTGGTTTCCACCCCCAAGTCACAGGATCCTTACCCACCCACAGGTGAGTAAGGCACCTGTGAAAATGACTTGTCTCCCAGGTAGAGTGAACTGATCATCCTCCTCCTCTCCTCCCACCTCCCAAAAATATGACATCATATTGTTCTTGCCCCCGCATCACAATCTTCAGGGTTACCATAGGAACAGCTATAAACAACATCATCACCAGTGTGTTGTCCACTCTTTACTGGTCACTTGATCAGCTAGGAGTGCTGGTGAGCTATCTCTCCAGTGACTGGTCAACTGTTTTCTTGACGGACCTCATCTGGACATCTCCTTTAAAGATGACAGGTAGGAAACTGTGCCATGTTCAGAAGTATCCTTTATTTTCCCAGATGGCTAACAGTGAAGCCACCCATGAGGTTATGGAATCATAACTGGGGAGGAATAAAATCTTTGGAGAGGTTAGAGAAGGCAAAGCAAACTGAAGTGGAACTGTGCTAGAAAGTAAGCAGCAGAGGAGCAAAAGAAACACAAAAGACACAGGGCATAGATAGTCCAGCAAAAGTAGTCATCACAAAGTCCCCACTGATTTTAAAGGAACAAGTTAATTAGGACTATTAGGACTATTTCAAGGCTTTCCATAAGATTTACCGTCCAGTCTTAGACGTGTCTACTGAAATGTGATCCCTACTGAGTTCAGTGGGACATACTCCCATGTAAGTGTGTACAGGATTGCTATGTTAGTTGTGACTAATCTTGGTAGATTTTGTCATCAATCTTCTGACATGGTATTTGCTCCTGTCCTCTGACTTTCTTTCATAACGTCTGTCCAACGAGGCTAGAGCATTATGTATTCCTGTGGAGCTAGCAGAAGCAAAAGAGTCAGTTCTCTGCCCTGAGGAATTTACAATCTAAATATTGAGACAGGAGTAAACAATTTGATATGATCACAGTTCTGTTGACTCCCAATTGGCTCCATTGACTTTAGTGGATGCCAACACAAGTTGAACCCCTTCGAACTGGTTTCTTGAAGGACTGGTGATAGCTTCTTAGGGCCAGTCTTGATGTTATGAGCCATGCATATTGTGGAACAACATTTTTTTTAAATTTAAGAAGCAGGTATGGGGTCATGAAATGGGGTAAAGCTGTGCAAGCGATAGGGGTTTAGCATTTTGCCTCCAACACAATTCAAATACCTGAGGGTAATGTATAGCATTTGTGACCAACAGTCACTCATGGACTGGTTTTCCATGTCTAACTCCCTCCTAAAGCCATCTACATAGGCTATTGGTCATCACTGCATCTTGTGGTAACAAACGTTACAGATTTATTCACTGTGAGAAGACATACTTCTTTTTGCCTATCCTAATCTCCAGAAAATGAATGTTTTTGAAAAGCCCTGGTTCTAGTGTTTTATTTGAAAGAGAAACCTCTCTCTCTCTCTCTCTCTCTCTCTCTCTCTCTCTCTGCACCATGCATAACTTTACAAGCCCCAATCACATCCCCCACCCCAGGGTAACTTTTTTCCTAAAGGGCAGGGGGATAGAATTGCACACTTACTGGGGTGTCAATCTCACTAAACTTACTTCTGAGTAGACATGAATAGGCTTGGCCTCTAAAACAATTACTAATTCATGATGTTTTAATGCCATCACTTCACTGGGACCTGAAATGACCCATCTTTTTCTGGAGTTAACCTAACAATCCTGGAAGCTTTTTCGGTCCTGTCAAAGGATGCCCAAGAGATGCCACAACCTCTCCAGAATGCCTTCAGGGCTGAGATGCCCTGGCTGGGGGGTGGTCTTCTGGGTTGAAAGCCAGACACTCTCCTTTCCATTCCTGCCTTCTCTAAGCTTTGGATGCTGCTGTTTCTCAGCCTCAGACTTGCTCATTTGGTGCTGTCATATGACATGGCAGTGGCATCACTAGAGTTTGCATCACCCAGTATGGAGGCCAGTGCTTCACTGCTAGGATGGACATCCTCCCATGCGTTGGGAGGTCAAAAAAATTTTGACCAGTAGTGATGTCACACACACACACACACACACACACACACACACACACACACACACACACACACCCGTGTGCATCACCCAGTGCAGTGACACCACTGTTACAAGGCACCCAAGCCACCCTAGCAGAGATGTGGTCCACATAGATTTAAACCTGACTTCAGTGATGAATTCAAGCCACTTCTCTGAGTTTCAGGCTGCCCCCATCTCAAAGATAACACTGACCTTCTTGGCAGAACTGTTGTGAAGATTACTAACATCATCTATCTATGTGAACAATAAAAATTTGCTTCCTTGCCTGCTCTTCTGTTGCAGATGAATACCCTGACGAACAGCCAGTTGATGGTTTCAACATTCCACCCCTGAGTAGCAGTGTGGTGAACACCAAGTCTGCCATAGGAAATGGAGGAAGTTCTGGAAGCACCACTGGAACATCCACCGCACCTTTCAGCTCAGCAGGACTTCAACCTCTAGTCTCTTCTCTACCAGCTCAACTGGACGCAGGCAGAGTTGTCAATGCTTACAACTATCTGCCTCCACAAACTGTTCATGTACAGGGAGCAGCTGGGAATACTAAGCCGCAGCAAATACCCAGCTCTGTGGCTCCTTATCCTTCCTTCCATGGATGGGGAACCACAAGTCATCTTCCTATTCCCTGTTATGGGCCAGTGACCTATCCATACACAAATGTGGCAGCAGCCAGGCCCATGGAGCAATTGCACAGGCACCCCAACCTCCAGCCAGTGCCCAGTCCTCAACTGGTACACAGGCAGCCTCCTGGGCAAAGACCTATCCAGCCAGCCACTGTACAGGACGGGAGGGGCATCTGCTATTACAATCATGCAGTTTTAACTCCCATATCCGTGAGACAGGCAAATCCAGTTCTACAGACAGGAAGGGCTGTCCCAGTACCAACGGCTCCAACCAACAAAGTGGTGTTGCCATTCAGAAAGGTAGAACCACAAAAAAGTGCGACAATCAGTAAGTATTACACAGCCCAATCAAAATTCTGGATTACAAAATCTTTGTGCAGAAGCATCAAAAGATCTGTGCTGCTCTTTGCAAAGGGGATATTCTGTCAGTGATCTACCCATTGATCAGTGGTTTATGGGAAGTCCATCATTATTTCATTTCTTCTCAGGGCCATGGTTTTCAGACTGCATCCTGGGAAATGCCTTAACTTCCTCAAATGCTTAACTGGGGCTCCTCAGGGAGAAGAATCAGAAAGGCAGATAAATGCTCCCCAAAGACAGCTTTCTGCCCCATTGCCACTCTTCTCCCTTGCTGTTGTATGGCTGATTCATTCATATAAGTTCCATGTCTAATGTATTCATTTATGTAAATTTAGTCAAATTTGAAATGTAAATTAATTCTTTTGTTTTCCCGGCCCCCCAACAGTGTCAGAGATATGATGTGGCCCTCCTGCCAAAATGTTTGTCCGCCTCTGCATTTGAAGGAACATTGTTGACTGACAATCCCTTGGAGGGGGGAAAAATCCAGCAATAAAATAGATCCAGATTCCACTGGATTTCTCCTGACTCCAGGCTGTTGACCCCATTAATCTTTTCTATCCTTGAACGTGTTCCCTCATGACCTCCAATGATATTATAATATTTCATTATCCGAGCCTGATTTGTTAATGCTTTGCTCAAGCAATCTAGAAGAGATGTTCTGTTCTCTAATCATCCGTTTGGTTTATTGTTCTTTCTTTTAGTGCTGGGCACTCAACCAGGGGCACAGGAGGCCCATCAGCCACTTCTTCTCCAGCCAGAGGATCAAGAACCTGCTAAGAAGGACAGTAGCCTTGTTGGTTTCATGCTGCCACAGGATCTCCTCAACACAGAGCAGTTTCCTGATATGGAAAAGCTGATTGCATCAATTGAGCCACTCCTCCCTGAATGCCTTTTCCCACCGATTGATCCTAAGGAGGCAATCCAACACAGTTCTCTCCAAGAAATGTCTTTGGAGGGAGTTAATGGGAACAAAGAGAAAAAAAATATCAGAAGCAAGACCCAGGAAAAAAGTATACTGGAGATGCAAACCACAAAAGAGGCCAGTGTGCACCCTGGAAGTGAAAGTGTCTTACCAGTAATAGACCTCTGTGGCTCAGAGGACGAAGAGCCAAGAATTCACAAGTCAAATGTCTCCAAGAGGGATAAAAATCTTGAGGAGCCTAAATCTAAACTTCCTGCTGTGTCCATTGGGATCCATAAGGGATCATTTCCACACAGACAAAAGTCTAGGATGCCTCCAATACCTTTTGTCCCAAAAAGTCAACATTTAGAGGGGGAAAGTAATTCTGGACAAGGGGCTTATGAACGTGGAGCTGCTGCCTTTGGGAATACAGTGATCCCTGGCCCAGTTTACATAGCTGAGAAAGGAGGCCATCCCACCCCCAAAGAACCGATAGCTCCAAAAGACACTACAAGGTTAAAATATCAGGCGGGGGGAAAGAAGGTAAACTCATTGGGATCTGGTGAAAGTCACCCAAGCACCAAGGTGACAAGCGATCTTTGCCCTAAGGGTAAAAGAAAAGCCATATTAACCGAAGAACTACATTTACGGAAAATCGCTGAAAAACTTTCAGCATCAGACGTGTCCGGACCCAAAGGGAGCATGCCGGGGTCCAAGAAAGTTCAGAGCACCCTGCAATGTAAGCAAATCTCCAGAGATAAGAGTAAAAAATATCTTCCTCAGCAAAGAGAGGAAGCTTTGCAGAAAACTTCCGCAAAGGACGTGAAGCTTCCAGCTGGTAGTACTGGGCTCAAACAAGTTCGGAGTGATGCATGTTTTCAGCAGCGTTTAGGGAAAAGATCATGTGAGGAAGAAACTAAGAAGCCTAACAAAGAGCCACTACTGAAGGGAGTCTCCACCAAGCTCTTGAAACTTCCAGCTGATACTACTGGGCTCAGACTATTTCCGCTTAACTCATGTTCTGAGCAGCGTGTAGTAAAAACATCATTTGAGGACGAAACTAAGAATCCTAACCCAGAGCTAATAGTGAAAGGAATCTCCACAGAGCACGTGAAGCTTCTAGCTGATTTTACTGAGGCCAGAGAAATTCAGAGCTTTGAACAGTATGTGGCAAATAGATCACATGAGGAAGAAACTAAGAATCCTAACCCAGAGCTAACAGTGAAAGGAATCGCCACAGAGCACGTGAAGCTTCTAGCTGATTTTACTAAGCTCAGAGAAATTCAGAGCTTTGAGCAGTATGTGGCAAAAAGACCACATGCGGAAGAAACAAAGAAGCCACTAGTCAAGGAGAAAATAAAAATCCTTTTTCCACAAGTTGAATCTTTAGACAAAAAATGTAAGAGGAATTTGGGCGGAGAGCCGAGTGGATCTCATTCCAGAGGCCTCCAAACAGGCCTGAATAATTGTGAGACTGTGAAAAACACGTCTAAAGAGCAACACAAAGACAAAGCCAAGGCCAACGCTAATGTAGCTGAGACTAAGGGGAAAAAGAAAGTTGCCAAAGTAGAAGCTGAAACTGTAAAACAAATCCCCAGGAGCAATCTGGCTTTGCACATGATGGAGTCTGTACAGGTCTTCTACCCACTGGGGAAGAACAATCTTTCTGCCCTGCCTAGCAAAAAGATGCCTTCAGTGACTTCTTCCCGAACAATTCCTGAAAAGACACCAAACATACTGTCAAGGCCTCTGCCGAGGCCCCTGCCTAAGTCTCTGCCACGTACGTTGTCTAGGCAACAGCCAACATCTTTATCCAAACCAGTGCCAACATTAGTGACAAAACCGTCCTCAATCTCACTACCAGAGGCACCGTTCAATTCAATGCCAAAGCCAGTTACAAGTTCACTGTTAAAGCCCATGCTTAGGCAAGACCCTAAGCCACCTGTCTCAGGTTCGTCTGGGCTGCAGGCAACCCAGGTTTCCCAAGCCAGTAGATGGAGGCCCCGTGTTGTTGGGAGCACACATTGCTCTCCAGACCACCAGATCATTGAATGACAGGTCCCTGGAAGCCAAGGGACATCCCAAACCAGGTTCTACCAAACACCTCACTCTCTGGCCCCCAACCATCAACACTGCCTAAAGATGTTTTTTTTCCCCATACTGAACATTCATCTTCACCAGTGCAGGAATTTAATGGGGCAACATTCATCCCATGGAGAACACCTCCTGATGACCTGGAAGAGTCAACCCCTATAACCGAAGAGCAACGACCCATATGGGAAATGATGAAGAAACGAGCTCAAAGGGAGAGGGAAGAGGCAGCATGTTGGACTTCTGTGGGTCGGGTGAAATTTTTTGTAGAAAGGGAGAAAGAAATGAACACTTCCATTCAATTTGGCTACCCTTGGCGGCGCTAAGAGGCAAGAGCAAGTGCCTCACATTTCCAACAGACTGCATCAGATGGCGTATAAGCCAGGGTTGAGGACACCTGAAAGTGAAGCCTCGTTATCAATATGACATTCTGCTTCTGATATTAGGACCTCAACAGCAAACAACATCAGGACCAAACAACAATAGCTGTTTGAGATATTTCAGTATTAGCTATTTCAAGCTGAACTCCTCTTCAGATTTCTCAGCTTTGCACAAATTCATATTAATATGCATACCATAATTTATTATTTATTTAAATAATTATTACCATCATTTAATATGGTACCATATATTAATTTACCAAATATATTTACCAATTTACCAAATATATTTACCATATACCATTACTATTACCATTATTATTACCATTATTTAAATTTATCATTTAATGTTACATTGTGGATTAGAAACCTAAAGTAATTTCCTGCTTGATATCAGTATTATATTTTGTGCTCATGTATTAGGATGATCAAAAGTGTGTATCTTAGCTAGACATAATGTATCATGAAAGTAATATTATTTATTCCATTTTTATATTAATATATGATAGGCATTAAAATATTTTACACTCACTATATTTAAACAACAATAGCTGTTTGAGATATTTCAGTATTAGCTATTTCAAGCTGAACTCCTCTTCAGATTTCTCAGCTTTGCACAAATTCATATTAATATGCATACCATAATTTATTATTTATTTAAATAATTATTACCATCATTTAATATGGTACCATATATTAATTTACCAAATATATTTACCAACCATTACTATTACCATTATTATTACCATTATTTGTTATTTAAATTTATCATTTAATGTTACATTGTGGATTAGAAACCTAAAGTAATTTCCTACTTAATATCAGTATTATATTTTGTGCTCATGTATTAGGATGATCAAAAGTGTGTATCTTATCTAGACGTAATGTATCATGAAAGTAATATTATTTATTCCATTTTTATATTAATATATGATAGGCATTAAAATATTTTACACTCACTATATTTAAACAACAATAGCTGTTTGAGATATTTAGGTATTAGCTATTTCAAGATAAACTCCTCTTCAGATTTATAAGCTTTGCACAAAGTCATATTAATATGCATACTATAATATATTATTAAACCGTAGCTGTTGATGACTTTGTTTATTCAGTAACTAATACTTATTTTTAGATGATGGTCCTTCTAGCTTTTATTTAATATTACACTGTGGATTAGAAACCTAAAGTAATTTCCTAGTTGATATCAGTATTATATTTTGTGCTCATGTATTAGGATGATCAAAAGTGTGATTCTTATCTAGATGTAATGTATCATGAAAGTAATATTTATTCCATTTTTATATTAATATAAAAGGCATTAAATATATAGGCATAATATATAGGCATTAAAATATTTTACACTCACTATATTTCAGGAGTTTTTGCAAGAAAAAATGTTTATATCTGGTTGATGATTTTTAATAAAAGTTATCATAATAGAAGTCATTTGCCTTCATTCCGTTTTTTTTTATTAGAATCACTTAATACTGCAGATGTGAATGTACTGAGAAAATATTAGAGTGACTTTTCTATTAATGCTCATGCCTCTTGTTTGTAATTCCCAAGTATAACAATATTTATTACTCATATCACTTTACTTTGAATATAGAAAGGTTTCATTTTATTTATCTGTTCAATACATCTACTGCCTTTGAGTTGGGCTCAGGGGGAGGAACTTCCCAGTCTAGAAGCACAATCTCCTGAGGACAGAGTGAGAGTAGCTAATAAGCAGACAAGGAGTATACCCAGTTCAGGATAGAATGCAGTCACAGACAGTTCCTTTCCTCGCCTGGACAGGTGATGAATTTGTCCAGCCTTGCAGAGGCTGGCTAATGTTCTTTCTCCATAGTCCACAGGACTTCTCCCAAGAGGCCACCTAGGTCTAGAAAGTCAGCGACACAGCAGGCTGTGCAGGTGACAGACCTGGGCCCTGACAGAGCCCAAATTCAACAACCAGCCCTGTCTACCAAACCAGAGATGTCAACCCTGAGTTGAATTCCCCAGCATCCTTGCCACTAAGGGCCTTGTGTACCCCAGAGTTCCCTCAGCAATGCTGGCAAAGCATCCAATGGGAGATAGTAGAGGCGATTGAGCAAGACTTCAGGCCAGAAGACTGCCTCTTTGATGTTCTCCACTTCTCAGGAGATAGTCGGACTTAAGGATTCTTAGAAAAAGTTGTCTGTTTACTGAAACCTGAGAGCTGTAGGCCTGACCACCCTTGATCTCTGTTATGCTTTGGATCTATAGAAACCAGAGCATAACAGCCTGGGTGTTTCAGTGCTCAGGATGAGAGAGGGAAGAAGGAAGTACTCAATGGACAAACCTTCTACAGGCACCATGGAGAGGAAGCAAGGGGGGTTTCAGGAAACGAGACAATACACTGCCCCCCCATCTTGCAGGTGGCATTGCACCCATATTCCAATAGTAAGTGCCACTGAACTTAATGTGGCTTACTCCTGAGTAAACATGCTTAGGATTGAACCATATAATAGTGAGCGCTCAAGCCATGAGGAGTCTCTGTGAAGCTTGAATCAGGAGACTTTAATGATCTAGACAGCACAAGAGAGGAGTGATCTATGTGAAGATTAATTAACACATATGAAGGGGAATAAGAAACAGGGTAGAAACATTAAGTAGATGGTACCTATTGAAGGAGGGGAAAGTGTAGAAGGAGAAGTGGGGTAAAGACTGGCTTTAGAAGAAAGATGTGTGGAGTAGGAGAGTTTTGTCAATAAGAGGCCTTACAAAGTAACACACAGGCACCATCACTTTCTTCTCTTCCTGGCTGAAGACACCAGGGAATGAAGATTTGAGAAAGGGAAGCCAGGAACAAGACTCCCTCGAACGCCAAGGAGACAGCAGGGCTAAAGGGCAAACCGGATTGCCACAGGGGAGCAATTTTGGCTTGCAAAGGGGAGATGGCCAGGCTTGAGAAGGAGGGGAGCTTCTACTCTCTCACACCCAGAGCAGAGGAGAACTAGTCTTCCTCCTCCAGGCACCCCTCTTTCAGCTGGAAATAAGGGAGGATCCCAACATGTGATGCTCACCTCCTGCTGTTCCTGTTGGTTTCTCTCCCATGTGCTAAGACAAGGCCGTAGAGGCAGCAAGATTATGCTAAGAGACTAGAATGTATATCTACTCAGTGAAGACAATGAAATGTCATGATGCTTTGTTCAAATGTATGTTTGAAAAGCAATCCAAACTTATGAACCAAATGTTATGTTAGGGGAAAATTATGCATTTAGCATGACCAAAGTCAACCATTTGTGTAAAGGCAGATTATCTGAACAGAGCAATATGTTTGTGCTTAGGACAGTTCAAAAAGCATTTCACAAACAAGACTTAAGCATATATGTTAAGTTTAGCAAGCATTTGCTTAGTAGATATAGGGAAAATGTATATTTGAGTTTGAATCCATTTTGCCCAGAAGCCTCAGAGAGAAAGACAGCTGTTGTCTGCAAGCTGGGTGTCAACAAAAGGAAATGCATAGTCTGTTATTAGAGACATTCCTTGGAAAGGAATCAAAGATACATCCCCAATGGCTCTTTTATAAGAACAAAATTAAAGGAGAACACCCAATTTATAAGCAATAAGTTTAATAATGTAAATGCAAAAAGTGAATTAGTATAAAACAAATGTTTAATAATGCGAAGAGTAAATAAGTTTGGAAATAGGGAATAAGGTAACATCAAAATGAACTCAGATTGAACTTTCTAAAGTACTGGGCTAGGATGGCACAGGGAGGCCCCAAGTAACAAATGGAGATAGTTAATTGCTTAGCAATAAAACAATTTGACACATCAAGATAAGTCAGTAACTGTCAAGCTAATTAAGTTGATATATAGAGTCAAGCAACAGCCTCAAAGAGTTAAGAATGTAAACCCCCCTCAAACCTATGGGCTGCTTTTGGACAGAGAAAATAGGATTTAAACAAAAGGAAAACACATAGAGAGAGGAAGAACAAATATGTTGAATTTTAAGGGAAGCTTAATTTGAGAATTAGATATTAATGAGTGATCATAGTTAAGTCAGTTATTTGTCTTATGCTTAGCAGTGCTTTAGAACAAAAGGGAGCATTTTAAAGTTTCTGAAGCTGCAATAAAAGGGGATAGGATTACAAGATCCTGCTACCAGCACTAATAAAACTAATAAAATCTAATGAGAATTACCAAAGGTCATAAAATCATTAGCAAGGAGGTAAACAGAAGCTACATGAAGATGGATTAGAGTAGACTAAAACAGAAGCAAGATCATTCTAAAAGGACACTTAATACCTGCAACTGAATAGAGAGCCAGTGGTTTGCATTCAAATACACAGAAAGTCAAAAGGGATTTTTCACTTTCAAGTTTGCCTGTGATAAGTAGACAGACCTAAGGCAGGATGCGGTATGAAATACATAGGATGTTTGCAGATATTCTTAATCAATATAAGTCAAGAGTAAAAGCTTAATTGCTAATGTCAATGAAAGATAAAATATAAAATTACACAGAGATAAGTATTAAAATTGCACAAGGCTTGTTACAGTTAATTTGGAATGAAGAATTCTTATCAAAGCAAAGGCAAGCCTGCCTCCCTGTCAACCTGCAAGTCTGTCAGAATTTATTGTTTGTAGACTCAGACAGAAATTAGATCATAGAAGTTAGCAAGTAAATTGAATTCTTCACTGCTCTAATAAGTTAGAAAATACAATTAAAGGGTGAATTCTAGTTTTGTTAATATTAGTTAGATTAATAAGAGAAACTAAATTAAAAGGATTTAAGTTTCAAATGTGTCTCAAAGTAAACTAGAAGAACAAATCTGGAATGTGTTAGAGAGAGTTAATGGGTAACTCCTCATAGTTGAAATTCTTATCTAGCAAAATATTATATCATGTCAGCTAACTAATAAGCAACTCAGTTTAAGGAGTGAAACCCAGGCGCCAAAGAAAGTTTTAAGTATAAGAATAGTTAATCAAACTGGCAGGACTCGATATCTAAGGAATGTTAGAAGGGGCCCAGTTGAGGATATTCCAGAGAAAAACACAGCTTGTATTCTGAAATCATCAGAGCAAAGCTGAGATTTTACAAAGAGAAGAAAACCCTTAAAAACTCAGTTTTTAAGCAAAATATGACATGATTGAAATCAGAATAAAAAGAGGAATAAATTGAGAATTATAAAAAGTCTAAACACTAGTTTATCAGAGGCATAATTAAAGAAATAAAGAAAATATAAAAGTTAAGCTCTGAATAGGATAAGTGCACAGTGCCCCCTACGGGCTTTTAAAGAACAGTGCTAGCATTACAGGAAGAGGAGGAGCTTTCCAAATATGGCACAAGCGGTAACCTGAGATATTCAAATGCACTCTCCATATATGGCACAGCCAATCAATGCTAGAGGCCTGTGGCCAATCAAAGGAAAGTTCCATTTCTGACATCATCAGCTCTTAACGAATAGCAGTACGATTTTCCAGACAAAGGAACTAGAGACCTATATAAACTGAAACATGTATTGGAAAGTTGCTTTTTCTCTGGAGACCCTGAGAGTTACCACAGCTCTCTGTGTTCCCATTTTGAACCACCAAGAGAAGTCCATTGCTGGCAATGAATAAAGCTTGGAAACCACCACAACTTCGGTCTGCTGAGTTTGTTCTTGAACCCTGATTTACCATGCAACAGTGCAACGATGCTCCGTTTCCCATTTGCGTTCCTCTCTCATTATATTCATTGCTTCCAGACCGAAGGCAGGGCTGCTGGCTGGCTGGCTGACTGCTGCTGATGCTACCAGAACCCATATATAAGAACATAAGAACAGCCCCACTGGATCAGGCCATAGGCCCATCTAGTCCAGCTTCCTGTATCTCACAGCGGCCCACCAAATGCCCCAGGGAGCACACCAGATAACAAGAGACCTCATCCCGGTGCCCTCCCTTGCATCTGGCATTCTGACATAACCCATTTCTAAAATCAGGAGGTTGCACATACACATTGTGGCTTGTATCCCGTAATGGATTTTTCCTCCAGAAACTTGTCCAATCCCCTTTTAAAGGCATCCAGGCTAGACGCCTGGTACTGACAGTGTGGCTATTGGAACCTCAATTCAACAGCACAGCGATTTTCAACCTTTTCAATCTCATGGCACACTGACAAGGCACTAAAATTGTCAAGGCACACCATCAGGTTTTGGCCAATTGACAAGGTACACCATGCTACCAATGGGGGGCTCACAATCCCAATTGACCTACTAATAAATGATCTTCCCCCAAATTCCTGTGGCACACCTGTGCACCACTCACGGCACACCGCTGTGTCACGGCACAGCCGTTGAAAACGGCTGCAGCAGCAGCAGCAAACCCTACCAGTGAGTCACCGCCCTCGCTGCCTCCTTGTGGGCTCTAAGTGCAGCCTCACTTTGCTGCCTAGGCTTGTCTTTCTTTCCTTCTTTCCATAGACCAAGAAATTCAGCCTGGACTGCGCCCAAAGGAAACCAAATCCAGGGTTATTTTCTGAGCATATGACAAGCCTGCTTTATTAATTATCATTAAAAATATTTCGATAAAGCCTTTCAACAGGAGTAGTTCATAAACCGGTTTATGTAGTAAAATAAATCAGTAAATGGTTCCCTGTCCCCAAAGGGCTCACAATCTAAAAAAAAGACACCAGCAAAAGCCACTGGAAAAGATGCCACGTTGGGGTGAAGAGGCTCTCCTCCTGCTAAATATAAGAGGGCACCACTTTGAAAGCTGCCTCTACACAACATAGTTGATGGAGCATTAACCACGTGACCGGGAGGAAGGTTTTCTAGGAGAGTGTCTCTCTGTCTGGCATTGTCCTAGTTCGGCTGGGGGGGCAAATTCCTGGGGCATGGGCTTCTAGGGAGCCCGGGCCATGACAAAACAAACAGGACAGTACAAAACAAATGCATTACAAAATAAATGCATTTTGTAAATTTGGGTTCCTCAAACTCAGATTCTCCAGGGCTGTGTTTCCACTACAGCAGTGGTTCTCAGACTGGTGGGTTGCGACCCACCAGTTCGTGTAACGCTTTCCCCATCCCTTTAAGGGGTGGGGGAAGAGGAGGGAGGCAGTGACGCAATCCCCAGAATCGCATTGCTAATGGGGGCTCAGGGGGGTGCTTCAAACTTACTGTGAATGATGTAGGGCTGCAGCAGATATGGGGAGCCCTGAACGGCCCTCCTGGACTCTTAGAATCTTCAAGTAAAAGCACTTCCATTTTTATTGCACCTGCTCTTACTGCAGATTCCAAGAGTCGGGGAGCACTGCGGAGGGCCGCGCAGGGCTCCCCACACCTCCTGCAACCTGCTGCAGCCCTGCATAGTTCACAATAAGTCTGAAGCCCTCCCAAGCCCCCCTTAGCAACGCGATCCTGTGGATCGTGTCGCTGCCCTAGCCCCTCCCCAGCAAGAACTTACTGAGGGAGTAAAGTTCCCTCAAAGTTTGAGAAACGCTGCACTATGGCTTTAATCCACTTTCAATGAACTTCTATTACCCTGATGCTTTCTGGAGACTGTAGTTTGTTAGGGATAGCTTTAACAGCTCTCAGATTCTTTAACAAACTTCAGCCCCCCCCCCCCAAATGCACTGAGAGTAGATTGAAGCTGTAGTGGAAATGCAGCCCAGGTCTTCTCCATATGCCCCAATGTGTATTAGTTGAATTCCAACATGGGAAAGTGAAACTCACACCTTCGGACCAGCCTGCATTTTACCAGGAGCTCCTGTGCAAGAGTTTTTCTTTCTTCCAGAGGATAGCAAATCTGTGAATTATAAATCATTGATCCAATACTATCAATAGGTGAGGGGAAGGAGTTAGCTTACCTGCAATCAGGGGAAAGCCTCAAAATCTAGCAGAGATTGGCAGCAGAGACCCTCAGGAAGCCAGCAGAGAAGTTAAGAAGGTCTCTGCTGCATTCAGGAAGCTAGCAGAGACCTTCCAAAGGCAGTAGAGACTAAAATAGCAGAGAACACAAGATAAATAAACCAAGGTACATGTTAATCCTTATCCCTGCAGATCAGCAAATTTGCAAGCTGCAAATCCACAGGTAGCAAGGACTAAATGTATTTATGTCTACAGATGTTAAGAATGTGGCTGTTCATTTTAGAAAGTAGGCAAGCACTGCCAACAAGGGTTTATATTGCTGCAGCTTCAGTATCCTCATGAATTCAGCAACTGGGGAAGGGCCATGCAGCCTCACTAGAGCTTTATCCCCCCCCCGCCATTTAATTCCAGAAGTTCAGGGTGCAGCACTCTGTAAATGTTCTACTGACTCTCAAAATTCCAGATTAGCATTTCTCTAGCCCCATGACCTTGTTGCACGGTGTCTTCAGGGTTCAAGAACAAATTCAGCAGACTGAAATTGTGGTGATCTCCAAGCATTTATTCATTGCCAGCAATGGGCTTCTCTTGGTGTTCAAAATGGGAAACACAGAGAGCTGTGTCAATGCTCAGTGCCTCCAGAGAATAGCAGCCTCTCAATAGGGTCTATTGCTTAAATAGTATTTTGACTTGTTTGTTTGAAAATCTCACACTGCCATTGGCTGGAATTATGACATCAGAGATAGATCATTTTACAGACATCTGGTTGGCTAGGTTTAACTGACCAATAAGAAAACAGAAATTTGCATTGAAACATGTCCATAGGTGGCACTGTTCACCCAATTATTACTGTCTTTGCCTATCTCTGCCTATTCCTTTATTGGCCTTGACTTTGACTTTTATCTCTTCAACATTCTTTGTACCAGGCTTCATGGGGCTGTGTGCCAGCATTGTTTAAACTAAGTTTTCTCTTATATGTGTACTTTAGGAGATGTTAGTAATAACATAATTATTAAAGCTGCTTTTCCTGGTTTAATTATGTCTTTTGTTTCCAAAATGCTCTTTTTGTCCAGCTTGACTTTCAAGCTTTGGGGGTGTATTTTCTGTTCAGCCTGGCTCCATTTATCAATTCAATTAACTTTTGACAACTGGATATTCTGAATTCAAGAAGAACATCATTCTGGCAGGCTGCCAAGAGCAACACCTTTCAGCGACTGCCTGACCAGCTTTCACTCTCTGGCCTCTCTGAAGCTTTCTGAGCATCCCCCTAAATTTGCCTTTGTTTATTTGTGAAATGCTTAAATACTCAGGCTTCTAGCATTTGAAATGTTCTAAGCATAACTGTAAACTTTATTTGTTTTGAACTGTTTGGCTATAAATATTTGGCTAAAAAGGGGAAAACTTGTTGAATCACATTCTAACATTCAACTTAGCTTTTCCTATTGCATCCTTTTAAAAAGAAAAGCCAATTAAAACTGTTCAAAATACAATTTCTTTTATATTTTGCTAATTAGCTACTCATTTTGACATCTCAGTTCCTTTGGCAGTTTGCCCGGACATTCCTTGCCTGCCTGAAGCTGGGACCTAGCATTTGATTTTTTGATCATTCAGGTTCTATCATATTACCAATAATTAATCCATTGGTGTATCTTGGTCCCAGAGAAGCCTAACTGAATTTTATTTAAAACCTTTTCTTCTCCATGGGTCACTTATTTAAAAAGGGAATTTTAGCTGGGGTCCTGTTTGACTCTCTAATTCCTTCAAAAGAACATCTGCTGGCTGTCAAGGTAACACTTTAATAGGGCCTATTTATGGCTGGCTGTACCTTTGGCCTACATCAGACTGTTTCAAACTGAGAGAGGGCAGAAATGAATCCTTGCAAGTTTGTCTATGGGAACATATAAAAACCTGACTAATTTACCCATAACATTGCATGAACAAGCATTTGCATAAATGATTAGTTTCAGCATAAGTAAACACGAGTAAACATTTAGCATAAGTGGCTTACATGACATTATGACATGTGGCTTTCACTAGCCTCTATCATCCTGATTATCAGGGCTGGTCGTGCCTTCTGAATGCATTGCTCGGGTGCTTCACAGCTCCTGCATGTTAGGAGTGTGATGGGCACACAGGCATAGGCACACCACCTAGATCCTCACAAACTGCCCTGAACCTGAGGCTCACCTGCAGAATGTGCACACTCTTCTACAGACTCTCTGATACTATTGTTCAACAGGAAAGTGGGCTGAGGGAAGCAGAGCACCTAGTGCTGTTCACAGCTTTCATGAGGTGCCTGGACCTCCATTTCCCAAACTTCTGCTAGCCAAGGGTCACATTGTCCTGACTTCCTGAGTCAGAGGCACATTTAACTCTTACACCCCAAGAGGCTTTTGATTCACATGTATAAGAATAAGAATGACCCAGGCTCACTGGAGGCCACACAAATGCAGCTCATTTCTCACTGTCTCACCCTGGAGCCCAACACTATTCAGCTGCAATCCTAGACACATTTTCCTGGAGGGAAGCCCTATTGAACACAATGGGACGTGCCACTGACTTGGCCTGCAGAGGCCTGCACTGTTTGTGTCTTGTGAAAAGCCTATCAAACATCATAACCCAAGGAAAGCAAAGCCTGGATACGGAATATTTCATTTAATTTCCAATTTCAAAAACTTTGATCTGCAGAAGGGAGACTGGGCTTACTCCATTCAGAATACCCACAGTATGGCTCAAGTCATATCGATGACGGTCACCACCTGAGCAGCATCTTTAAGTGAGCCTCCAGTGACTGTGAAGTCCTACATGAATCTAGACTCCAACAGCTATCCTAATCCAATGGTCGTTTATGCAGAGGTCGGTCAAGGGTTTTTGCCTGTGATTGGTGCAAACGTCATAGCCACAGTTGAATCGGAATCTGGAACTGCTAAGAGATTACACTTCTTGATGATGGCTCAGGCACATTTATTTTGAAGCATCTATGGTACTATGCGGAATTTGTCTATGAGGATAGATTTAAAGAAGTCTAATGCTGACATGTAGCAAGTTGGACCTTCCTTGGCCCATCTAGCCCAGCCAGCATTGTCCCATCTGACTGGCAATGCCCCTCCAGCTTCTCTAGGAAAGGTCTTTCCGAAACTGTCTAGTATGATCTTTCATAACTGGAGAAGTTAGGGATGAGGCCACCTGCATGCAAAGGATGTGCTAAACCTGCCTGCCTGCCAGCTGGGCCAAGAACCTTGGATGAGCTGATTCTGTTCCATCCACTGTAGCACTAACATTTGTCAGTATCAGAAATTCCCAAAGCAAAGAAGTTAGTTGAGGATCACTAAACACGGAGAACAATCTTCTGCTGGATCAGCTGAAGCCTCCTCTCTGAAGATAACATCCATAGATGACACTGCTGCCTTCTACTTTTGTGTTTAAACTGGGAAATCTAGTTCTTTATTTCATTTTCCCCTTCCAGTCTCCAACTCTGAGCACCTATTGGTTTCATGAAGCTCTAAAGAAATGTATGTGCAGATTGGATGCTGAATATAGTAAAACAAAAGTCTAGCCCTTTTGAAAGGCACAAAGTTCCTGGCACATCTGGCTCAAACCAAGGCCAGACACCATGCTTGGGCTGCATCAGTTGCCAGGATGTGGCTGAGGGGCAGATTGAACTTAGATGTAGTGCAGAAAAAGACTGAAAAGTGGTTAGACTTTATTACAAAGTGAATACGCCTACCCAATTGAGCCACATCGGTTTTCCCAAAAATTCTGATGGGGGACTGGTAATTTCTCCAAGTACATATGGATGAGTCCGGGTGGTAGAGTATTAGACCAAGTAGTGTATTAGACCAAGTGTCAAAATGGTGGGAACAGATCGGCTAGAACGTCTTGAGAACTTAGATTCCATAGTGATACCCCTTTGGGTTGGAGGGATTGCATCTTGATCTGTGCTCATGGGGGCTGCTCAGCTAAGACATGCTGATTGCACTAAAATCACTTTAGCGCTATTATATGGACATTATTTTTTATTTATATAGAGTGCTTACAAACTGTATAGAGCCTGAACCCCTCTTTTCCAGCATTTTAAAAAAAGTATCATTAATGGGCTTTGCGAATAACAGATGGTCAAAGCAGAGGCTTCTTTGTTTACTCCTATAAGAGGTTTCCACAGGTATAGGAAGGCAGCTGTCCTGTTAGAAATGAACTATTACAGCCTGTAATTGCAGCCTGGGGGGGGGGGTCAAACCAAGGCAATGTGTTATCTCAAGTTGGTATCTGGCTCTTCTTCTTGAAATCGCATGTTAATATTCTAGCTACTTACTTTAAATATTTGATAATCTTCAGTAACTATGTTACCTTTGTTTGCAGACAAGTCTATGCATGTCTACTAAGAAGTAAGCGCTATTAAGTTAAACAGGGCTTACTCTCAAGTAAGTGCATATAGATTGCAGACTTACAGCCCAATTCTATCAAACCTTCCCCTTCCTGCTGTTGCAGCTGTGCCACTGGAACTCGCGCTGTATCCTGTGGGGGGGGGGAATCCCGGAGAACATTGGTTCTCTTGCCTGAGGGTGAGCTTCTGCTGTGCCGATTGGTCGCCTTGGACCTGTGCCTGAGTGGAGCCTGGAAAAGGGATTGGGACAGGGACAGGGATAGGATATTGGCAGTGCCGCTGATGCCAATACGCCCTCCACCCTGTTCCTCCCACCCCCCTGGCTGCCCCTCTGTGCCAGGGCTTGTAGGAAGGCTGCTTGTGTGGCCATAGCTGTTGTGGCTTGGAGCGGCAGCCCAGATGTGTCAAATAGTGTGTTGCCATTTGCGACATCTGGAAAGCGCACTGATCGCCAGAACGCAAGTTCTGTTGGTGCAGTGTGCCTGTATGATATGGCCATTAGAAGCTTTTTTCTTTATTGTAGACAGAGGTAATCAGTTTTGTAATTTTTGCTGTAAGAACTATTCCACCAGTCGTGAACATTGTGATACTGTTATTGGTGTGTGCAAAGAACAGTACAATGCGAGATCTATAAATGCTAAATCAATCAAAACTAAAACTGTATGCTTCTCTTCTTGCACTGGCCATGGAGTAACAACTACCTTATGAGGCAGAAGAAAGAAAAAGGGTGCCAGGTTTTTGTCTCTGTGCTATGCTTTTTAGCTGATGGGAGCTGCTTTGGAGACCAAAAGCCAAAATAAAAATCTCCTAAATTAATACATTTGCATGAAACCCCCAGGCCTACCCTGGATCTAGGAGCTGATATTTCAAGGTAACTCAAAGACCTTCAGCCAAGACTCAGCAGACCAGGAACTGGAGAAAGTCAGGCTGCCCACCCTTGTCTCAAGGTAACAGCAAATCTGAAATGACATGAGGTGAAGGTTTATATATATAAAAATTGAAGCTGAACATTTACAAAAGATCCTCAGGGCAAGGCCAGTATTAGATGTGCTTAGACCAAAACACCTTCAGTTGTCATCTTACCTTCAGCAGGCATGTAGATGTCCAAGACCTTTCACAGCAACCACCAAAATAAACAGAAGAAAACATACTTGAGTGTGTCATCTGGGAATAAGAAAAAAACCTTTCCCAAGAGGCTGACTCTTCAACTCTCAGTGCCTGGGAGCAGTGGTAAATATTAATATGTCAGCTAACCCAGGGCTTCCGGGAACGTGGTGCCAGCACTATATTTACTGCTCAAATGGGGAGGAATGTCAGGTGGGCACCTTAACTTATAATTTCCATATTGTAAGTGATTTTGTATCACCTTAACTCTTCTCTCTTAAAGTGAAGGCTATTTTTATTAGAACACACAACTGTTCTACCACAGTTGAAAAAGTACATCTGCGCCATCGTTTTGTGAAATAAACAGCTGTGCAACTCATGGTGCCTTCGTGTTCATTTACACGCCTTTTCATGGATGTGCAGTATGTTCCTATTTTTCCTCCTCGGACCCCCAGCCAGAGGCAAAAGCAGTCAGACCAACAAGCCAAGAGGCAGCAATGAACTCCAGACTGAGTGTAATTAATTCTCCACTCCCTGGGGGTTTGCTTTTATTGCTATGAAAAAGATGCCTTTGAAGCCATTCCTCTTCAAGGAAACTGTGGGGACTGAGAATGTCCAAAATGCTGGAGTTGCAACTTCGGTAGGAGTCAGGGTCACTACAAAACCTGCAGGTTTCCTGCTTATGCCTCATATAATGATGGTGATCGTATATGAAGGCAAAATTCATAAATGACAAAATTTGGGTACTGGAATACGGGTGCTCTAGAAAGTTCCCCTTGCAGAGAGGAGCTCCAGCTAGAGGAACAGTTGTTCTGGAGCAACAAGCGAAAGGAGCTTCAGTGTGCCGTCTTGAGAACCTGCCTGTCAGCCCTGTCAACGGCAGTTACTGGATAGAGAGAGCACCAGTAGGTGCTTGAAAGGTTTCATATAGAAGGGCATATTGTCTGGTGACCATTAGCCATTTGCCTTCAGCTATTGGTCTCTTACTATTTGCTACCTAATCTTATGTGATATGTTATTTGCCTTGTCATCTACTGATCTGTTCCCTATTCCAATCCTTAGTTGTTATCTCTGCTTGAATACTACTCTCTTTAGTCCTCAGTAAATCTTTCTGGTTAACTGCTTATCTAAGAAGCTGGTATTCCCTCCGTCTCACTCGTACTAAGTAGCGTGGAGTTCCCTGGACAGGTTTTGGCAACACATATGATCATCATTTTATACAGATACATATTGATACCAGTCCTCCCATTTTCTCACTCTAAACTAACTGCCACACTCAACTGCCCTTCAGTTCTCCCTATTCCAAAACAATTCTGCCAGGGTTGCAACAGTTAGATGCCAACATCTTACAGTCCTGTTCCTTCCCTACAGGTCTTCTGCTATATTTTTTTCCACTCTGTTCCAGCTTTGTTCTTCTGGAAGAGAAAGATGAGTCAATTCCTTTACCATCCCTCAAGGTAACCTGCTATGTAGTTGCCAAAGCAACTTTTCTTCCCTTTGATTACCATTTTTTTTACCTAGCACTACTCTTGTACCTTTAACAGTAGCCTGGCATGAAAGATTTGTTTCTTGGCATGAAAGATCTCAGGGGTGAAAGATGCAGGGGCAAGGAGGGCACCTACCCTTTAACCATTTCCTCACCTTAAATTGATAGGGTATTTGGCATAGAACCATAGGGAATTTGGCACAGGGATCAACTGCTGCTAAGGAAAAATGTCCTTAACTGAGTTAGAATGATGGCTTATCTGAACCCAGTTCTACTAGCCTGCAAGATTGAGCTCAGACTATCATCAGGCAAACCAGGTGACCACTTGTGGTCTCCTCGCTTTCAAAATATGGTGTGAATCTTGAAGTAGCAAGATCAAAACAAAGCACTCTGAGGTCACCCTCTCCTTCCGCCAAATAGAGAGGTCTATTTGAACCTGTGCCTGCTCTTTGGTACTCTTAAGTGGACCCAGGGATGTAGACTGTGGCCGAAAAGGGGGATAAGATATTAGCGCCACTGATAACTGCCCACTTTCCCGCCTCAGCACACTGCCTCTTTGCTTTGGTACCTGCTCCATTTTCCACCCTGCCCCATTCTGCCCACCCAGTGCCCACAGTGATGCCAACTTACTGGCAACAGAGCATCCAGGACTGGCCCTGTTGCATGGCCACTGCATGCCATTTCCAGTGGTGTTCCGAATGTGCAACAGTGTGTCACATTTTGCAATGCTGGAAAGGGCACTCAGTCACCAGAAAGCAAGTTCCAGCTATGCAGTGGCCTCTTAGGATTGGGCCCTGAGACATTTACTAATTTAAATTTTGCAGAAGTCCAAATTAGGTGCTTGATTTGTTTCTTTACAACAAGAATGATCGAGAGTAGTATTTACAGAAAATATTACTCAAATCTACCAGTTCACCAACTGGAGAGAAGATACTTTGGGACACACTCAATTGGATAGAATTTCTCTTATTAACATCATGGCATCAGTTTCCTAGAAAACACCATCAATGGTTTCTTACAGAATTGTTGTACTTTTCATAGCCATTGTAAATTATTGTTTTATTAGGCCAGTTCTAAGTCTTTAATATATCTGCATTTTAATACAGAAACATTTTTTTGTTTATCCATTATCTGAAATCAAGATGTGATGCTTGGTGCGTTGCTTTGCAATATGATACATTTCAAGATTAAGATCAATAATAAACCTATATATTATTTATTTTCTTGGCTTCACTCTTCTTCATGAGTCTAATGTGATGTGGGCCAACCAAAAAAAATTCTACCAGAAGAATTTCTTGAAGGGCTGAATTAATCAAGATGTTACCCTTCATCTGGGAGTGTCCTGAGCTCTTTGGGTTCCTAAGGCGAGGCACCAAATGCTACCTCATTCTGAGTCTCTCCCCCCTTTGCAGGTTTAAAATGGGATGCATGGTGAACAAAAACAGCAATCAGGTCTGTGATCCCCTTGCCCAGCCTGCAATGGACAGATCAGGGACACCCTGATTTGCCTTTGAAGGATATGCAGGATATTATGCAGGATATTGCTCTCCCGTGACCCATGCAAAAGGTGTGGAGAGGGAGGAAAGGGGGGTCAAGGGTGAGGAAGTGAGGGGTAGCTCTTCACACACCTTAGCTCTTGTCTGTGAAAGCCACTCTTCAGGGTGGTGGGTGGTGGCTATCCCCAGAGCACAGACTAAAGTGGTTGCTGTCCTGGCAGTGGGGCTTGGGGCAGTCACTGTCACTAATATGTGACTGACGCAACTGCTTTAGTCTGCTTCATTGGCAATCCATCTCTTGTATCCATCTGACTTCATTACTTGTATAGACTATGACTCTTCTATAGAGTGTGGCCCCAATCCAGCTATAACCACATGTAACTACTGATGGCCGCAGATGGGCACCTTCATTTGCATCAAATGTCTCAACTAGATAGTTCAAGAGGGCTCAGATGCACACTGCAAGTTTCTCTTGCAGGATAGAGGCAAATATCTGGTGCCAGGGTGCCTGTTGAGACTTCATTCTGTAGGCTCCACATGAGTTCCCCATAGATTGACACATCTGAGACTGCAGTTGCTATAGGCAGGTAGTGCAAATGAAGTACCAAACCCCAAGTTGTTTTGGTCCCAGTGTCCTGGTTCTCAGTGCATTGGTCAACCTCAGTCTGGGCTGTACCACTTCAGACTGCAGATGGGGGCTCTTGCAAAACAAATTCCCTGCACACAGGAAACTAGCATGCCAGGAGATGGTGAGCTAGAATCCTCCTGGATTAACTGGTTTTCTTTGTGGAGGACATGTTCCCTATAGGGAGGACTAATCTGGTATGTGAGACCCTACCTGTGGTAAACCATGGGAAAGAGGAAAATTATAACATGGGTATTCAGGAAAGACAGCTATTCACAAAGGTGCACAATGCAGCCACCTTGCTGACACTGAGAGTGCCTGGATGGAAGTCCAGCTGGGAGTCCTATGCATGGTGCCCTGAGTTCCATCATGAAAAAGGTGAGATATGAAAGTGTGAATAATCATGTTCTGAATTGAGTGTGTTCATCCTTTACACAAGTAATCCTCACAAGAACCACGCAAGGGAGGTTGAAGCTATTGCTCTCATATTGCAGATGGGAGTTGAAGCTGAGAGAGTGGCTTACCTAAGGTCATCTAATGGGCTCTTAGAAGAGGTAAGGGCTGAACCTGGTTCAGGACTTCCTGGTTTACAACATGGCCTCTTAGACAATAAGGAAGCCCTCAATGCAACACCGGCAGAAAAAGCTACCAGGAACAATACAAGATTCCTTGATCTTACAATACCCTGAGCCCACCTTTCAACAGTAGTGAAGAGCCCAATCCTATGCATGTCTACTCAGAAGTAAGTCCCCTTAGAGTCAATGGGACTTATTCCCAGGAAAGTGGATAGGATTGGGCTCTAAGGGCCCAATCCTATCCAACTTTCTAGCATCATTGCAGAGGCAGTGCAGCCCCAAGATATGGGAACAAATGTTCCCTTACCTTGAGGAGGCCTCTATGACTGCATCCCCCCCCCCAAAGGATGCAGCGCACATCCCATTGGCATGGCTGCACCGGCACTGGAAAACTGGATAGTATTGGGCTTTATGTCTCCAGAACATGACACAGTATCAAAGTGGCACTTATGAAACTTGAAGGCAGAATGAGTTTTTTCAAAGGGACTTCAAATGATTAACTCTGAAAATGTAATTCTTGGCATCTCAGAACTGGTTTCCACCCCCAAGTCACAGGGCCCTTACCCACTCACAGGTGGGAAAGGCACCTGTGAAAATGACTTGTCTCCCAGGTAGAGTGAACTGATCATCCTCCTCCTCCCCTCCCACCTCCCTGCCACGATGACATCATATTGTTCTTGCCCCCGCATCACAATCTTCAGGGTTACCATAGGAACAGCAATAAACAACATCATCACTAGTCTGTTGTCCACTCTTTACTGGTCACTTGATCAGCTAGGAGTGCTGGTGAGCTATCTCTCCAGTGACTGGTCAACTATTTTCTTGACGGACCTCATCTGGACATCTCCTTTAACGATGTTAGGTAGGGAGCTGTGCCATGTTCAGAAGTATCCTTTATTTTCCCAGATGGCTAACAGTGAAGCACCCTGAGGTTATGGAATCATAACTGGGGAGGAATAAAATCTTTGGAGAGGTTAGAGAAGGCAAAGCAAACTGAAGTGGAACTGTGCTAGAAAGTAAGCAGCAGAGGAGCAAAAGAAACACAAAAGACACAGGGCATAGATAGTCCAGCAAAAGTAGTCATCACAAAGTCCCCACTGATTTTAAAAGAACGAGTTAATTAGGACTATTAGGACTATTTCAAGGCTTTCCATGAGATTTATAGTGCAAACTTAGGTGTGTCAACTGAAATGTGAGCCCCACTGAGTTCAGTGGGACATACTCCCATGTAAGTGTGTACAGGATTGCTATGTTAGTTGTGACTAATCTTGGTAGATTTTGTCATCAATCTTCTAACATGATATTTGCTCCTGTCCTCTGACTTTCCTTCATAACCTCTGTCCAACGAGGCTAGAGCATTATGCATTCCTGCGGAGCTAGCAGAAGCAAAAAAGTCAGTTCCCTGCCCTGAGGAATTTATCAGATTATAATTACAATCTAAATATTGCCTGTGGTCATGACAATACTGAAAGGGAAGGGAAGGGAGAGGCATAAGAAGACATATGCAGAAATGTTATCTTATGCCTCATGCACCCAACCAGACTCACTGGATCATTCCTAGGCCTTTCAACCAGTATCCTTGAATGAATCTCTGGAAAAGTACTTTACATGGTGCAAGGGTTCAGCTTAATGGCTTCATAGACAAGATGGTGTTGAGTTGGTGATGGAAAAAAGAGAGGAAAGGGCCCCCCCCAGGGATTATGAATGGGTATTTCATACAGGAAGGGGACAGCAAAGGTCCATGATTAGAGCAGCCTATGAAGGCAGGGGACTTTAGGATGGCTGTCAATGGAAGAGTTGGAAGGGGGTATGTGTGTGAATGAGCCCTCATGATTGCATTTTCCCTGCTGCAAACTCCAGCAGGTTTTGAATTACTAACCCCATGACTGTAACTGCAAATTGGCACTAGAGATTTGGGGGTAAAGGAGATTGGTAATTGTATATCAATGAATCTAATGCAAAAGGCATCTTTTCTGGGCTTGTAGAGACCTTGGGGGGAAAAGAAACAAAAATTATGTGAAAATCATGCTCTCTTTTAATGGATTGTGTTTCTTATACTGTACTATAGTAATACTCAACAAGTTTAACAGGTGTCCATTTTAACAAGTGTCCATGGCTACACTGAAAATTTGCATTTGGGAGGTGCCTCCAGTAGGTGGGAACACAAGCACCTGCTGGTTTCTGAACTGGTTATGATTCAGTTTACTCTCCAGCAAACCTAACTGACTTCAGCCTTTCCTGAACCTTCAGCTCAGGGCCAACTGCCCTTTGGATTCCCCTTTGCACAATAACATTCTCAGGTCTCCTAGAACCTTGGGGGTTACTATGGAGACAGGAGTAAACAATTTGATATGATCACAGTTCTGTTGACTCCCAGTTGGCTCCATCGACTTTAGTGGATGCCAACACAAGTTGAACCCCTTCAAACTGGTTTCTTGAAGGACTGGTGATAGCTTCTTAGGGCCAGTCTTGATGTTATGAGCCATGCATATTGTGGAACAACATTTTTTTTAAATTTAAGAAGCAGGTATGGGGTCATGAAATGGGGTAAAGCTGTGCAAGTGATAGGGGTTTAGCATTTTGCATCCAACACAATTCGAATCTCTGAGGGTAACATATAGCTCTTGTGACTAACAGTCACTCATGAACTGGTTTTCCATGTCTAACTCCCTCCTAAAGCCATCTACATAGGCTATTGGTCATCACTGCATCTTGTGGTAACAAACGTTACAGATTTATTCACTGTGAGAAGACATACTTCTTTTTGCCTATCCTAATCTCCAGAAAATGAATGTTTTTGAAAAGCCCTGGTTCTAGTGTTTTATTTGAAAGAGAAACCTCTCTCTCTCTCTCTCTCTCTCTCTCTCTCTGCACCATGCATAACTTACAAGCCTCAATCACATCCCCCACCCCAGGGTAACTTTTTTCCTAAAGGGCAGGGGGATAGGATTGCACACTTACCGGGGTGTCAATCTCACTAAACTTACTTCTGAGTAGACATGAATAGGCTTGGCCTCTAAAACAATTACTAATTCATGATGTTTTAATGCCATCACTTCACTGGGACCTGAAATGACCCATCTTTTTCTGGAGTTAACCTAACAATCCTGGAAGCTTTTTCGGTCCTGTCAAAGGATGCCCAAGAGATGCCACAACCTCTCCAGAATGCCTTCAGGGCTGAGATGCCCTGGCTGGGGGGTGGTCTTCTGGGTTGAAAGCCAGACACTCTCCTTTCCATTCCTGCCTTCTCTAAGCTTTGGATGCTGCTGTTTCTCAACCTCAGACTTGCTCATTTGTGCTGTCATATGACATGGCAGTGGCATCACTAGAGTTTGCATCACCCAGTATGGAGGCCAGTGCTTCACTGCTAGGATGGACATCCTCCCATGTGTTGGGTGGGGCAACGCCCTGGCCTGTGGGCGTGGTTATGCACCATTGCCCCGCCCCTGATAGTTCTTTTGCTGTAACTTTTGATAGAATAGAGATATCTCAATGCAGTTTGTTTCACTGCATTCTGCATGAAATTACGCATTGAATGATATATAACATGATGCTATTATTCGAAAATGCCAAGATTTTAAAAATTTTGACCAGTAGTGATGTCACACACACACACACACACACACACACACACACACACACACACCCCATGCATCACCCAGTGCAGTGACACCACTGTTACAAGGCACCCAAGCCACCCTAGCAGAGATGTGGTCCACATAGATTTAAACCTGACTTCAGTGATGAATTCACTGCAAGACCTGGGCCAAGCCACTTCTCTGTGTAGCAATGACTGATGTAGCAGAATAAGGAGTCAGAGAAGCAATGAAGAGATGAGAAGCAGGTTCAAGTTTCAATGCAGGGAGGGAAGCTGTTTTTCCAAGATTCCCAGCTGCTTTTATTCTCTTTTGAAACAATCTACAATTTTACTCCTGGTTACTTGATAACGGTTCCCTGACAACACATTCCTAAGATATGAGCTATGAGCGCTTCCCTAAAATGCTATCTCATTTCGTTCACAGGCTTCAGTTCAGGAACTGGCTCACTCCAGGTTTGCCTTGGGGCGGGGCAGATTTGCCTGCCTGTTGCCATGTTCACTAAAACCAAAGCGTGCCTCTGCATAATCACTACACTCTGAGTTTCAGGCTTCCCCCATCTCAGAGATAACACTGACCTACTTGGCAGAACTGTTGTGAAGATTACTAACATCATCTAGCTATGTGAACACTAAAAATTTGCTTCCTTGCCTGCTCTTCTGTTGCAGATGAATACCCTGACGAACAGCCAGTTGATGGTTTCAACATTCCACCTCTGAGTAGCAGTGTGGTGAACACCAAGTCTGCCACAGGAAATGGAGGAAGTTCTAGAAGCACCACTGGAACATCCACCGCACCTTTCAGCTCAGCAGGACCTCAATCTCTAGTCTCTTCTCTACCAGCTCAACTGGACGCAGGCAGAGTTGTCAATGCCTACAACTATCTGCCTCCACAAACCGTTCGTGTACAGGGAGCAGCTGGGAATACTGAGCCGCAGCAAATACCCAGCTCTGTGGCTCCTTATCCTTCCTTCCATGGATGGGGAACCACAAGTCATCTTCCTGTTCCCTGTTATGGGCCAGTGACCTACCCATACACAAATGTGGCAGCAGCCAGCCCCATGGAGCAATTGCACAGGCACCCCAACCTCCAGCCAGTGCCCAGTCTTCATCTGGAACACAGGCAGCCTCCTGGGCAAAGACCTATCCAGCCAGCCACTGTACAGGACGGGAGGGGCATCTGCTATTACAATCATGCAGTTTTAACTCCCATATCCGTGAGACAGGCAAGTCCAGTTCTACAGACAGGAAGGCCTTCCCAGTACCAACGGCTCCAACCAACAAAGTGGTGTTGCCCTTCAGAAAGGTAGAACCAAAGGTATCTTTGCAAAGGGGATATTCTGTCAGTGATCTTCTCATTGATCAGTGGTTTATGGGAAGTCCATCATTATTTCATTTCTTCTCAGGGCCATGGTTTTCAGACTGCATCCTGGGAAATGCCTTAACTTCCTCAAATGCTTCTGGGGCTCCTCAGGGAAAATAATCAGAAAGGCAGATAAATGCTCCCCAAAGACAGCTTTCTGCCCCATTGCCACTCTTCTCCCTTGCTGTTGTATGGCTGATTCATTCATATAAGTTCCATGTCTAATGTATTCATTTATGTAAATTTAGTCAAATTTGAAATGTAAATTAATTCTTTTGTTTTCCCGGCCCCCCAACAGTGTCAGAGATATGATGTGGCCCTCCTGCCAAAATGTTTGTCCGCCTCTGCATTTGAAGGAACATTGTTGACTGACAATCCCTTGGAGGGGGGAAAAAATCCAGCAATAAAACAGATCCAGATTCCACTGGATTTCTCCTGACTCCAGGCTGTTGACCCCATTAATCTTTTCTATCCTTGAACATGTTAACTCATGACCTCCAATGATATTATAATATTTCATTATCCGAGCCTGATTTGTTAATGCTTTGCTCAAGCAATCTAGAAGAGATGTTCTGTTCTCTAATCATCCGTTTGGTTTATTGTTCTTTCTTTTAGTGCCGGGCACTCAACCAGGGGCACAGGAGGCCCATCAGCCACCTCTTCTCCAGCCAGAGGATCAAGAACCTGCTAAGAGGGACAGTAGCCTTGTTGGTTTCATGGATGAGCTTCAGCTGCCACAGGATCTCCTCAACACAGAGCAGTTTCCTGATATGGAAAAGCTGATTGCATCAATTGAGCCACTCCTCCCTGAGTGCCTTTTCCCACCGATTGATCCTAAGGAGACAATCCAAGACAATTCTCTCCAAGAAATGTCTTTGGAGGGAGTTAATGGGAACAAAGAGAAAAAAAATATCAGATGCGAGACCCAGGAAAAAAGTATACTGGAGATGCAAACCACAAAAGAGACCAGTGTACACCCTGGAAGTGAAAGTGTCTTACCAGTAATAGACCTCTGTGGCTCAGAGGATGAAGAGACTCCCTTCACTAGTGGCTCTTGGTTAGGCTTCTTAGTTTCCTCCTCACATGATCTTTTTGCTACATGCTGCTCAGAACATGCATTAACTGGAAATAGTCTGAGCCCAGTAATATCAGTTGGAGGCTTCACATGCTTCGTGGAGAGTCCCTTCACTAGTAGCTCTTGGTTAGGCTTCTTAGTTAGGCAGCTCATCCATGTCTGTCCCTTGAGGGGAAGGGAGCCGGACCGTGGGCTGTGCCACCTCGAGCCACTGAGCTTCTGAGGTGGACCCCGTGGTCCCGGCCAGGGCCCCATCTACGTCCTCGTGCCACCGAGCCCCTGAGGACTGAAATTGGCTTCTGCCTTGCCTATGCCGCCTGAAGGTGCATGCCCAAAGTCCACTTCACGCCTCCTAACCCGCACCACCTGCCACCAGGAGGGGTCAGCCTAGCGCTTGAACCCCCCCCGCTCCCAATCAGGGGGAAAAGCACCTTAAGGCCATCCTGCAGGTCTCTCAGAAAGATGTCCCCCCCTGCTCAGACAAGTGCCCCCATCTCCTCTGTAGAGAGCAGGCGTCGAGAAGGCAATGGCTGGATGCACAATGACCCGTCCACTGGTCCGTGTCACAAACTGGCCAATCTCTTTGGCTACCTTCCTCCTCATCCTCTCCACCTTAGCACAGTGGCTGGCACCACGCCACACCCGCTGCTGTAGGAAGACCAACCAGACCATCGTGATGTCGGGCAGTGAACTCTGAAGGGTGGCAAGCTCCTTGCCTGCTCTAGGCCTGAGCGGCAGCCCAGACATCCCACACAGATCATTTTCCAGACAGACCTGGGCCCTGACAGAGCCCAAATTCAACAACCAGCCCTGTCTACCAAACCAGAGAAGTCAACCCTGAGCTGAAATCCCAGCATCCCTGCCACTAGGGCCTTGTATACCCCAGAGCTCCCTCAGCAATGCTGGCAAAGCATCCAATGGGAGATAGTAGAGGCGATTGAGCAAGACTTCAGGCCAGAAGACTGCCTCTTTGATGTTCTCCACTTCTCAGGAGATAGTCGGACTTAAGGATTCTTAGAAAAAGTTGTCTGTTTACTGAAACCTGAGAGCTGTAGGCCTGACCACCCTTGATCTCTGTTATGCTTTGGATCTATAGAAACCAGAGCATAACAGCCTGGGTGTTTCAGTGCTCAGGATGAGAGAGGGAAGAAGGAAGTACTCAATGGACAAACCTTCTACAGGCACCATGGAGAGGAAGCAAGGGGGATTTCAGGAAACGAGACAATACACTGCCCCCCCATCTTGCAGGTGGCATTGCACCCATATTCCAATAGTAAGTGCCACTGAACTTAATGTGGCTTACTCCTGAGTAAACATGCTTAGGATTGTACCATATGATAGTGAGCGCTCAAGCCATGAGGAGTCTCTGTGAAGCTTGAATCAGGAGACTTTAGTGATCTAGACAGCACAAGAGAGGAGTGATCTATGTGAAGATTAATTAACACATATGAAGGGGAATAAGAAACAGGGTAGAAACATTAAGTAGATGGTACCTATTGAAGGAGGGGAAAGTGTAGAAGTGGGGTAAAGACTGGCTTTAGAAGAAAGATGTGTGGAGTAGGAGAGTTTTGTCACCAGGGAATGAAGATTTGAGAAAGGGAAGCCAGGAACAAGACTCCCTCGAACGCCAAGGAGACAGCAGGGCTAAAGGGCAAACCAAATTGCCACAGGGGAGCAATTTTGGCTGCAAAGGGGAGATGGCCAGGCTTGAGAAGGAGGGGAGACACAATCTAAAAAAAGACACCAGCAAAAGCCACTGGAGAAGATGCCATGTTGGGATGAAGAGGCTCTCCTCCTGCTAAATTTAAGAGGGCACCACTTTGAAAGGTGCCTCTACACAACATAGTTGATGGAGCATTAACCACGTGACCGGGAGGAAGGTTTTCTAGGAGAGTCTCCCTCTGTCTGGCATTGTCCTAGTCCAGCTGGGGGGGGGGCAAATTCCTGGGGCATGGGCTTCTAGGGAGCCCGGGCCATGACAAAACAAACAGGACAGTACAAAACAAATGCATTACAAAATAAATGCATTTTGTAAATTTGGGTTCCTCAAACTCAGATTCTCCAGGGCTGTGTTTCCACTACAGCAGTGGTTCTCAAACTGGTGGGCTGCGACACACCAGTTCGCGTAACGCTTTCCCCATCCCTTTAAGGGGTGGGGAAGGGGAGGGAGGCAGTGACGCAATCCCCAGAATCGCATTGCTAATGGGGGCTCAGGGGGGTGCTTCAAACTTACTGTGAACGATGTAGGGCTGCAGCAGGTGCGGGGAGCCCTCCGCGGCCCTCCGCAGCGCTCCCCGACTCTTGGAATCTTCAAGTAAAAGCACTTCCATTTTTATTGCACCTGCTCTTACTGCAGATTCCAAGAGTCGGGGAGCACTGCGGAGGGACGCGCAGGGCTCCCCACACCTCCTGCAACCTGCTGCAGCCCTGCATAGTTCACAATAAGTCTGAAGCCCCCCCAAGCCCCCCTTAGCAACGCGATCCTGTGGATCGCATCACTGCCCTAGCCCCTCCCCAGCAAGAACTTACTGAGGGAGTAAAGTTCCCTCAAAGTTTGAGAAACGCTGCACTACGGCTTTAATCCACTTTCAATGAACTTCTATTACCCTGATGAATTCTGGAGACTGTAGTTTGTTAAGGATAGCTTTAACAGCTCTCAGATTCTTTAACAAACTTCACCCCCCCAATGCACTGAGAGTAGATTGAAGCTGTAGTGGAAATGCAGCCCAGGTCTTCTCCATATGCACCAATGTGTATTAGTTGAATTCCAACATGGGAAAGTGAAACTCACACCTTCGGACCAGCCCCAGTAGTAGGTCACCCAGGTGTGCCACAGGCGTTTGGGGGAGGGTCATTTATTAGTAGGGCCATTGGGGGATGCGAGTCTTCCACCAACAGCATGGTGTGCCTTGCCAGTTGTCAAAAACTAACTGATGGTGTGCCTTGACCATTTTAACACCTTGTCAGTGTGCCATGAGGTGAAAAGGTTGGAAATCGCTGCTTACAGAGGTAAATAACATTAAGGTACTTTATTGACTGGAGGCAAAGATCAAACGTTGCAAAAACATCCCAAAGTACATTCAGCACTATTTAACTTCCATTTTTAAATTAACTTGCTAGAATTGTGCTGGAAGCTTGCTAGAAATGTTACTTCCTTATAGTTTCCAGCTAAAGAAAAAAGAATGCAGCCTAACGGTACTGTACAAATATAAGTCTGGAGCACAGAAGAGAAGGGGGAAATGAAAAATCAAACAAGGCCAGGAAAGTTTATTTCACTTGGGCTTTGTTTCAAAATCATCACATACTAATGAGGGAGATAATGACAGTCAATCCTTGGATACCCTTGCATTATTATTAGAAGATAAAGCAAATGAGGAGGACTTTGCGGAGGCAGAAGAAACACAGTAGCACTTCAAAGTAAAGAAATGATCCCATTCTGATAAACATTTTCATTTCATTTCAATCTCGCTCATACTAAGTTAAAACTGTCAATTAAAAACTTGTTTTAAAAATGAAGTGACATTATTTATTTACTTGTGATGGCAGTGTGATCTACTGATTCTGGCCCAGGCATATGGGCAGATTAAGTGAAAGGGGGAAGGCACCAGCACTATAGGAAGGGAGAACAATTTGGCATTCTGCGGAGTAAGTTTCTGTGAAGGAATTTTAACCTTAGGGGAGCTAAGAAGAACTTAAAATGATTGTGAAAAATATCTACCCTGCTTCTCATTTCTTTCTTAAAGCACCATGCTATGTGCACAATCAGAAAAGAAGCTTTGTAGCCACCATGATTGTGAATATAGCATGGTGCTTTAAGAAAGAAATGAGTAACAGGGTAGATATTTTTACAATCATTTTAAGTTCTTACCTCCTTTAAGCCATTTCTGCCCAACGCAGTATATATGCTACAGGGACCAAATCTGTACACCTGTGGGCTGGGTAAAAATGGGTTTAAGCACCTTCAAGCCTAAAGGCTAATGGGGTGTTTTCTTCAAGCTCACCTTTGTAATCACTAAAAATCCACCTGAAGCCAAGTGAATAGGGCTGTGGAGGGCAAGTGGGTGGAATGTAGCCCACCACTACATTTTACCAGGAGCTCCTGTGCAAGAGTTTTTCTTTCTATCTTTTTTTTTAATTACAATTGTTGCTGTTCTTAAAGCAAGCTTTCATTCTTGTGATATCACATATTAAAAAGCTGATCCCCCCTCAGAATCCTAGATGGGGCAAAGCAGTACTTTAGGTGGGGTGGTAACCCACTGAGCCCACCCTGGCTACAGTCTGGGCCAGGGCTGCTGAAAGTTGGCATGGGCCTGATGCAGGTTGCCTAGTTGGTCCCCCTACAGTCTCCAGAAAGCATTGGGGTATTAGAAGTGCACTGAAAGAGGATTAATGCTGTAGTGCAGGGATGGCCAAACTTTAGGGATCCTGGACCTTTAACAATTGTACTGAAGAGGGAATTTCACTAGGAGCAGCTACTTGTCTCACAGATCACAAGCTGCACCTGCTGAAATTCTCTCTCCTACACAATGGTTCAAGCTCCAGGATCCCTAAAGTTGAAAGTTTGCCCACCCCTGCTGTAGCGGAAACACAGCCTTAGATAAGCTGAGACTGAGGAACCCAAATTTATTTTCTAATACATTTGTTTTGTACTGTAGTCTGCTTTGTCATGGCTTCGGCCTTCTGGAAGCCCGGTCCCCAGGGATTTTGCCTTCCTCCTCAGGCTTGGTTAGGCGCACTCTCTTCCACTCCACACCCATATCAGTCAGAAGCAGGAGGAGTGATTGGCAGGCAGAGATAAGGCTGCAGGGAAGAACATGTTCCAAAACTAGTGGAACAGCATTGAGACGGTGGAGAGGAGATGGGAGAGAGAGGTATTCAGCACGGTTATTCCTGGGTCTCTCCTACATAAACTCACTTCAGCCAAGCAACCTGCAAAGGCTTTTTCCTCCCTTTTTTTTTAAACTTACCCCATGATGAACAAATTCTGCCTCTCTCTCGTTCTCCCCCTACCAGAAGATGGTAGCTCCTAGAATGCAGCCTTATCTTTCTAAAAGGGAGTTGGATTCTTAAGTGGTTTTCAGAGGCAGCAGAAGGAGCCCAGCAGAAAGAAAAGGAAGGTAGCATGTGGGCAAAAGAGCTGCAGCCTGCATGGTAGGCCTAAAGCCGGAGCTCAAAGTAGGAAAATTAAAATTTTCCTTACCCACAGCCCCTCCTTCTGGCACACACACATAAAGTAACGTGTGGCACAGTAATGGTGTTTAAAGTTTAGCCAAATATGGACATGGGTGCGGTTGAGAGAAATGTAGCCAAACTGTCTGTTTTGTGTGTGTATGATAATGGTGTGTGACCATGCTAATGTAACCCCGCCCAGAGAGTATAAAAGCAGGCCTCTGTCCGAAGGGCCACACCCTGAGTAGCTTTGCTAGGTATTGGTCCTCAGCACTGCAGTAAACTGCTTAACCTCCTCTGGTCATCCGTTTCAATCTTATACCTACTGTCGTCAGGTAACAGGCCCATCATGGTGGGCTGGCTGAGCCAAAACCCCTTTGTCTTCTTGAGACAAGGCCATGAAAGCCAGCCATTTATGTTAAAACAAATCATTTAAACAGAGCAAATGCTTAGCAGCTTAATAGGGAAAATGTGTGCTTAGAACAAATCAAATGTTTAAAAAGCCTGTGTGCTTAGCATTTCACAAACAAGCTTAAATCCATTTTGCTCTCTCTGCCTGCAGAAGGCCTGAAGCTTCAGGCAGACAGCTTTTGCTGAAATTGCAAACAGTGGCAGTTTAAAAGAAGCAGTCTCAAGGAATGTCTCTTGGCAAACTGCCAAGGCATCAGATAAGGTGAATGCTTCATGAAAAGGGAGTATGAGGCTGGAATTTCCATCTCAAGCTCAATTGCTAGTATGGCAAATTAAAACTAAACAGAGAACCATGAAACCCATGGCAAGAAAAGGCTTTTTGAATTTTTAAACAATATTCATTTAGGCTTCCCTTTAAATCAAAAAACAGTCTTGTATATGCATTATACCAAAGCAACATACCAAAGCATCATAGAAGTGTCAATGTTTGCATGCATTCTTCAATACTTTAATAATGATAGGGGTAGCAGAGCTCTGACTCCGGCGTCTTCTCAGTGAGGACTCCCCACGTGACCCCCCCCCACATTTGCCTACCGTAGCAGATGGGGGAACTAGCATCTGCTCAGGAGTGTGTGAAGGATTTCAGGTAAAGGAGTACATTTTCCCATTATCCCTTCCTGATTATGCTGTTTATTTTCTAGTTAGGAAAATTCTTTTTGAACTCAATTATTGGAAAACCAGCCCATTTTATTACACTGGCTTCTGGAGCTGCAGACATCTGAGTTATGGACAGCTGCGTCACTGCTTTTGCCCAGGTTCAGTACATCCTTTATGGTGGTTTTGCACAAACATGATAGGGCTGGCAAGAACCAGCTGTTTCAACCTCTGTACATTCCAACTTCCATACAGACCTCCTGAACAGAACTGGTACATACCTAGGGAACTTACAGCCCAATCCTGTGGGCCTGCTGCACCCCTGGAACTTGTGTTCTGGCAGTGTAGAATGCTTTGATGTGATCACAAAACATGACCCACCTTTTTGCGCAGCTGGGCAGCCAGATAACAGTGCCTTTTCTGGTGCCCCAGCACAAATAAAGCCGTGGTGGGGTTGGCCATGGGTGGAGAGGGCGAAGGAGTAGGAAGACCTTTCTGGGTAGGGAGGGGGTAAGGAAATGGGGCGGAAAGGAGGCAGGATGGGGTGGATCCAGTGGCAGTGGCATCTGCCAGATCTTATCCCCTCTGTAAACCTTCCCACTCATTCCTCTTTTCAGACACACACCACCAAAATAGGTGGCCTATGTCTGGGGAGACCTATTGGCGATCACGCAGCCTGCAAGGAGATAAGTACAAAATGTTTTCACTTACATCTTGCGGGCTGTCCAATCACACACCCACACCATAGGATGCAAGTGCACCCTTTTTTGACATGGCTGCATTGGCGCTTGGTGAGATTGGGCTGGTAGTGTTCAATACTATTTGGAAGAATCACTTTTTTTTCCTGGGACAAGTTGGGGATCTAATACGAGCAGACTCCCAGCTGTTAACCTTACCAAGCTCCATTTCTTTGTTTCAAGAGCCATCCAAACAGTAGCAGTGCGTGAAAAAAATGTTCATTGTTCATCGGAGAGTGCGTTTAGATATATGTACCATGACTGGCTTACGTATACTTCATGGAGCAAACAACAAATGGATATAGTGGCTTTGGAAGCTCAGGCACTGTAGTATGATGGGCCAGTGTGAGCATTTTAAGTGCTAACGCGTTTCAGTGACGTCATCCGATCATTTCCATGCTGATCTTTGAAGAAGCATAGGTGTGCTACAAGATGCAAGCTCCCATTCTCTCTTGGTGGTTCCTGAACTGCAGGAACACTGCAGTTGAACACTGCAACCTCTGTTCCTTATTGTCTCCCTGCAACCAGTACTGCTGCACTGAAGGCCATCTGTACTTAGGATAAACGGATGCCTAGAAAGGCAATAAAAGATCCTGAAAATGCACATAATGGCATGGGTGGGGTGTCACTCCTGATCATCGCTAGGGGAGAGGAAGCATTTTTCTAGCAACAATATAGTACTGTGTGAATGCTGGGAAAGTGTGACGTCCCGTGTAACAAAACCAATAGCTTGGGGAAATATGATTGGATCCACCGACTGAATGACTCTTCGTTAGTTGAAAGCTCCCACATTCATTTCATCTGGTTCTCCTGGCTCATCATTAAGTACTAAGGAAGAGTTAAACAGTCCAGCTCAGAATTAAAGCATCTGCTCCCTCTGCAGGCCACTCAACACAAGATGAACATATTGATTGTCTGCACATTCTTCCATGATATCATTTAAGTGAAGGAATGTTGATCTGGTCCTTTTAAAGAGAGGACAAGACATTTATTCCTGCAGCAATGTCCTAACATTTTCTTAGTTTTTCAAGTTTAATTCATTATTTTTCCCCTTTCTTGGTGCTTGTTCTGCCAAATTCTCGACTCCTGCCGACCACGGCAATTTGTCCCGTCCAAATATCCCAACTCCCTTTTAATGCCCGCTTTTTGGCTAATTAACACCCTCCTTTTCCAGGAACAACAGCTGCAGTGTGCAATGGAATGAACACAGAACTCCTTATCTATAGCAAATAACAAGAATTTATTGCTACAAACACAGCCACTCCCTGCAAGTCCCCTTGTCCAGAGGCTTTCCCTCCCCAAAACTCCACTTAACTCCGGGGGTAACGTCTGAAGCCTCCAAGTCCAATCCGTCTCCAAAACACAGTCCAGTCTTCTGCAGTAGAGTTCCTCCTCTCCAGCAGTGTGTCTCCTCCAGCAGGGTCCTGGCCGTCCTCTCTTCCTGTAGGTCTGGGTCAGGTAGCCCTCTTGGTCAGCGTCCGGCTTCCGGCTGGGTCAGCGTCCTGCTTGGCCAGCACTTGGCTCCTTCTGAAGCTGCCTTTTATCCTGCAGCCCCTTGTTAAGTCCAAATTCAGCTCAGCTGTGAGCTACCTTGTTAAGTCCAAGTTAGGCTCAGCTGAGCTATCTCTTCAGTCCATGAGTCCATGCAAAGTCCCATCAAGGTCCAATGAAGCTCAGGTGTCCATCCAGGTCTCCATTGGCCTTGATTGATTACAGCTGTGGAGCCAGCCCTGCCCTTCCCAGAGCTGTCAAACAGCTGTCAAAACAGGGAATCGCTGTCAACACCACATCATCCACCTGATGATCTTCTGATCTTCCATTACAGTGCTGCCACACACCTCTCCCCCTGCTTAAAAGATAAAGAGCAAATGTAGTATTAGTAGTAGTAGTAGTAGTAGCAGCAGCAGCAGCAGCAGGAACCTTTATTGGCATAATAGTGAATACTATATACAGCATAAGACATTCAGCATAAACATAAGGGCATAAGCCAGCCAGCTTCCCTGGAGTGCAGAGACAGGAGAACTCACTTCTTGGGACTTTATAATCTGGTTTAAATAGACTGCTACTCTCTTTGGGTGTCTCAGCAGATAAGATAGACTGCACTTTATCCAAATTCAACTAACCTCGAATCCTTTCTAAAAATGGATCAAGCTATTTCCTATGAAGATCTCTATAACGAGGACAATATCACAGCATATGCACAAGTGATTCCACACAACCATCTTGCAAGAGCGTCGCCTCTCATCAAAGCGCCTCCGTTTTATGTCCAATAATGTAACTTGACCATTCTATAAGCCTCTACTTGACTTAATGCACCTAATGAATCTGTATTGATTCCCATCAATCTTAATTTTTTAGCAAGATCTATGTCCTGATGGGTGGGAGAGTCAGATAAAAGTTATCAGGCTGTTACAATCTGAACAAGGTGACCATATATTCTTAACCAAAATGTAATCATTCTCAAATCACGCCAAGGTCTCTAACAGAGGTTGACCAGTCTCTAGATAGCGGGTAGAATAAGGAACACAGCTAGGATTTTACTTAGGAAGTAGCAAATGTGCTATACCTCTGTAGTGAGGCTTCTCCTTCACTGCTGCTAGGGACAGGGTATTGGGTTCCTGAATTACAAAGGCAGTGAGCTTTACCCTTTTAAAAAGATCAGATCCAAACAGTTGTATCTTTTGGACTGATACACAAAAGGCTTTGTCCTCCAAAATCACCTCCTGGGGCCAAGACTAAAACAAAAGACAGAGAGGTGTAAAAATACCATAGTCATTATATTGCTCTGCAGCTGCCCTGAGTAGGTGTTGCATGTTGTGGCTGCAGAACATGCTCCTCCTCTCTTCCAGCGTTAAGAAGAATGAAGAACTGGTGCCAGCAGCTTGCGTAGCACAGCAGGGCTATAATTCCTGTGTACTCTGCCAGCATCCTACTGACTTGAGGCTAGGTGGGAGACAGGAGGGGAAAAAGAGGAAATTGACGAAAGGGAGCTAGTGTGCCACTTTGCATGCCCAGCTAGAGCTGCTGGGTGCCTCCTCTACCCTTTTGTGCCTAGTCAAAACAGGATGCTGAGGGCCCAGCTACATGTTCTACAAGTGCTTTTCTTTGTGTATGTGCTGCTTCCTGAATAGCAATCATTGGAGGTTAAAATGGGACTGTGGAATGGTGGGTGCACGGACCCTTTGTTTGCCTTGGGTGGTCCACAGCCCTGTTCTCCCCAGGAGGTAGAAAAGTGAATTCTGTCCAAGTCCATGCCAGTGAGCAATGAAAACAAGAACATCATGTTTGTAGAGCTCTGTAGACTTTTCCCGACATTTTAATTCCAAGCAGCATCCTCTGCCTTCTCCATTCCGTTCTTTATTTTTGCTTAAATTTAAAACACTCTTTTTAACACAGGTGTTTCAAAGGCAGTATCCAAGTACTGAAGGCTGTGAGATTGTGCTCTTGACAGATGGAGAAGATTCAAGTATTGGCTCTTGCTTTGCTGAAGTAAAAAGAAGTGGGTCAAAAATTCACACCATTGCCTTGGGACCAAGCGCTGCAAAAGAACTTGAAATGTTGTCAGACATGACCGGTAAGTGAGTAGGCAGAATGCCCAAGTCTTGCCAGCTATGCAACATGGTGGCAGCTGCTCCCTTCCCAAAGTGGACTGCCTTGTTTCCCAGCCGCTCTGCCTTCTTTCCAGAATTCACTCTTAGAGGAAGTGGTAGAGGCAGCAGCACTGAACACATCGGCACGATGTAAGCCAGCACCTGAGAAGAGGATGGAGGGAACCTCTAGGCTTATATGGATTATAATCCACAACTTCTTTAAATGTCTTGTCTACTTCTCAGTTTCAGTTTCAGTACCTTTATTGGCATACAGTTAAGAAATCATTAAACACTTTCATACAACTAAAAGTTCGTTTACTTATAACATACCAACTTGCAATTAACTCCCAGAATTCAGAGACTTCAAAGAAATGGGGGCACGCTTCAAGTTAGACGCCACAGTTTGCGAGATAAATGTGGCTATCTGAAAAATGGTGTTAGGGTCAGTGGAAGCTAATAAGGCTTGCAATATAACATAATCCTCCAAGAAAAAATTGAGATAGGGTTGGAGAGCTGGACATTTCCTCCTGGCTTCATAATGAAGCGGATAATGGAAAAGAAGATGGGCTAACGTTTCTACAACACGCTGAGAACATGGACAAATCCTTTCATGAAGAGGAGTACCATTAAATCTGCCCCAGAGAACAGCAGGTGGAATGGAGTTACTACGGGTCATAGAAAAGGCCCTTCTAGTTTTTGGACATTCCAAAATATATAAATAGTTGGGGATTTCCCCTACTCTAACCGGTAAATGAAAGTGTAATGGTGAACAAATTTTTTAGGCAGCAGATAAAATATTGGAAGTATGAATGTCCAGGAATCTCTCTTTAATGAGCCTAAACTCCTCATCTTGTGACAAATGGCCAAGTAAATCAGGCTTGACTCCCAATTGTTTTATTTTTGTACTCCAAAATTTATCTGTAAAATAAGGGTCATCAAGAAGATGATAAAGAAGAGTGTTGGAATCAGTGTTGTAGAAAATTTTAAGCCAATATTTAGTCGCTCTAATCCACTCCAAAGTTTCAAGTTGGATTTGACCTGATTCTATACAGAGCACCTCATAAGAAACGCACCGGGGCAAACCTAGTGTACTTCTTAAGAAGACTGACTGAATCTGCTCCAGAGAGCTATTAAACGATGGATCCAGAGTGGCACCCCGTATAGAAGTTGGGGGGAACATTTCGCATTAAAAACCTTCAACGCCGCTGGAATATATGAGCCACCTTTGCTATGGAAAAAATTAACAATGGCTTGCGAAGAGGCTTTAGCAAGGGAGCGAGCCATATAACGATGGCACGTCCATGCTAAATTATGCGAAAAAAGAATGCCCAGGTATTTGAATGTCCTAACCTGTTCTACAGTTTGTCTGTAGTGTTTATGTGGAGGCGCTAGCCTTAGCCTTAGTATGTTGGCAATAAAGCAAAGCACACTTTGCACTTGCGCAGAGCAAACTTGCAAGGCCTTGGTGACATGCTGAGTCTGAAGCTCTGTAGCCTGTCAACAAGAAGATGTTATAGAGAATCATATCTAGGAATGTGTATTGCGGTTAAGCTAGAGAGCCGGCTAGTTATAGCCAGTGTGAATCTCAGCATCCCCTTGTAATTTCCCTATTACGCAGACTATTGACTCATAGCTTAGTATTATAAACAAGATCAGAGAATGGGAAACCCCAGCCTGTTGTGTATTGTTTGAGAGGGAATAAAAGTCAGAGAAGGCTGAATCCCAGAAGCTTTTCCTTCTGCATCAGGCCTTCCTTCTGCATCTCGCTTCTATATATGTCTGTTGTTTTATTCATTGCTATAACTCTTTGCTGCCTCAAGTTCTAACTTTCAAACCCTCAGAGTGCTTCTGCTTTAACACTCTCCTTCAGGCAACAAGATACAGTCTTGTGTGTCTCCCACCAAGCACCAAGGCCCCCAAAAGCCTTGGGTGCTCCCCAAAGCAGCATCTTGCGCTGCTACATTGTCCATTAAATCTCCACTCTCTTGGTCTCCAGGACCTTTCAAAAACTACAATTTTTGACTTGGAGTAATTAATTTGTAGCTCATTAGAGCAAAAAAATTCAATACACTTTCTAATCAAGTGTTTCAACCCCAAGCTAGAACGAGATAAAATAACCGCATCATCAGAATAACCGCAACACTAGAATAGGCCCCAGTAATACTGCGCTAGTCCAACATATGAATTGGGTTACAGATGACCAAATTCCTCCTTGGTTTTATTTTCCAAGAGTTTCCAAAGATTCAACCTTTAATAGTTATGCTGCTTCCTTTATTGATTTATGTGCTTCTGCTAATGTAGTTGTATTAAATGGCTCTAGAGGTAACAATATACCAGGAGAGTTTACCCATTTTTCAGTGAGAGGCCCGAGTGTTATTGACTATGCCCTTGTTTCCCCTGATCTCTTACCATTTCTATCTGACTTCTTAGTGGGCCATCGTTCTGAAGGAGATCATCTTCCACTTTTATTAACATTTTCTTTTCCCCATGATGTTTCCCATTTTTCCTCACTTTCTTCTAACCCCAGTCGATCTTATAAATGGTCTTCTATTTCACAGCAAGCTTTCTCCCAGTGGACTTGTCACTCGGAGACTGCTGTTCTTATCAGCAACCTTCTTTTTCCTTCTTCTTCATCTTCAGCTATAAGAGACTACAATTCTTTAATTGATTCTCTAGTTAATTTTCTTAGCTCCTCCAGTTCCTCTCAGCCACCAAGGGCTTCTTTTAACCACAAGTCTTGGTTTGATGCTGACTGTTGGAAATTAAAAAAACAAATACGCTCCCTTTTTTTCCCCATTCGTTCTCATCCAATTCCATCACTTTTAAGAGACTATTTTTATTTACGCAGAGCATGCCTTGATTTATTTGACGAGAAAAGACATCAATATGCCCTGCGTATGTGGGATCAATTATACTCTGCAATTATTTCCCATAATCAAAAGGCCTTTTGGTCTTTAGTTTCCAGATCATCTCGTTTAATCCCAAATTTGCTTCCACCTATTTCTGCAGTCACTTGGGTTGACTTTTTTTCAAAAAAATTTTCATCTTTGTCCCCAGTACAACCTTCCAGTAATATTCCACAGGATCTTTTGGAGTGGCCTCCAGTTTCCCCTAATGAAATATATGAGTTAATTCTTTCTTTAAAACCTGGTAAAGCTCCTGGGCCCGATAACATTCTGAATGAGACCTTGACCAGTAATCCCAAATGGTGGGCGGAACCACTTGCATCTTTTTTTTACCTTGGTTAATGCCACTGGTCGTTTTCCTGATGCCTGGTTGACATCTATTCTTATTCCAGTTTATAAAAAAGGTGACCCTTCATTACCTTCAAATTATCGCCCAATCAGTTTATTATCAAATATTGGGAAATTGTACTCAAAGTACCTTTTAAAAAAACTCTCTTCCTGGGCAATTTCTAAAAATCTCCCCAGAAAGGAACAGATTGGTTTTCGGGCAGGAGCTTCTACCCTTGATCATATTTTTACATTGACTTATTTAGCAGAGAAGTATTTTATTTACAATAAAGCTAATCTATATGCTGCATTTGTTGATCTCCAAGGGGCCTTTGATTCTGTAAATAGAGCCCTTCTATGGTCCAAATTACTTAAATGGGGAATAGACCTGCGTTTGTTATTTCTGCTCCGTCAATTACACTCCCAGAATTTTTGTCAGGTTAGGATACCAAATTCCAATACTCTCACTGACAGATTCCCTATTCACAATGGTGTCCGTCAGGGATGTATCCTTGCTCCTTTATTATTTAATTTATTTTTATCTGATTTACCTTCTTTTCTTTCTTCTTCTATTCATTCTACTCCGGTTTTAAATGGGGTCCCTGTTTCTACTCTTTTATATGCAGATGATGCAGTATTATTATCTCTAACTAAATCTGGACTTCGCTGCATCTTAGCTACATTTCAGGAGTATTGTAAACTAAATGATCTAACAATTAATTCAAACAAGACCCAAATTATGGTATTTGCTCGCACTTGGTCTCCTATAACATGGACGATAGGCCCTAATATATACAAACAAGTCCAGTCTTATAATATTTGGGTCTTATATTTCATTATAAACTCTCCTGGTCTTTTCATAAGAAAGCTATCACTTCGTCTCTCTCTCCCCAACTCAAAGCAATTTCAAAAATTTTTTATAATGAAGGTAACCAGTATGTCCCTGCTGCTATTCAGGTTTTTCAGTCTAAAATTCTCTCCCATTTGTTTTACGGTGCCCCAATATGGATTAAAGTAGTCAACAAGGATATCGATCAGATTGTAGCATCTTTTTTTCGTAGAATTCTAGGGATCCCAAATTCAATTCGTGTTTCCACAATTATTTTAGAATTAGGTATACATCTTCCAACAACCACAGCCTGGTTACTTACTTTTAAATTTTGGCTTAAACTGTTTTTAAATTCTCATTCTGGGTCCCTTTTATACGATTTGTTAAGAGACTCTTATTTTTTTTCTTGGTTTTGTTTGATAGACAACAAACTTGCTTCTCTTGATCTTCCATTAGAATCCCTGGCAGATATGAGTCTTTCTAAAGCATATTCATTGATAAAAGGCAAGCTTTTATCATCCGAATTCAATTATCTAAGTAATAACCTTAATCCTACTTGTTCTCTTTCTTTTGGTTTGGCCCCATCTTTCGATCACGCCCCTAATTATTTCTATACATTAACCAACCCGTTACATAGACGAGCCTTTATGTTAGCTCGTTTTCACATTTTCCCTTCGGCAGTCCATTCTGGCCGCTTTTTTAATATTCCACGGGAGAAAAGGCTCTGTCCCTTCTGTCACGAGTTTCCTGATTTTTTGTCTCACATTCTCTTTTTTTGTCCAGTACACCGTGATATTCGTAACCATTACCTTACTTCTTGGATTTCCTCTGATCTTACCCCTTCTGATATTACTCTTTCCAAGTTCATGAGTGAAGTTTGTGTTTCTCTGACTGCAGCTGTGGCTAGTTATTTATCTGAGATTCTTAAAGTAACGTCAGAATTTAAATAACTTGATATCCTGCTTTTAATTGTCCAGTTTGTTATGCAAATTGCTGTGTCAATTGTAAATTTTAATAGCAAGCCGTGTTGACATGCCAATAAAGGTTTCAGAACAAAACAAAACAAAACCGCATCATCAGCATATAATAAAATTGGGACCTGCAAGTCCCTCAATCTAGGAGGGTGACCGTCGACAGTGTCTAGAGCAGGAGCCAGATCATTTAAAAAGAGATTGAACAGTGTAGGAGCCAACACACAACCTTGCTTCACCCCCTTGTTGGTAAGAAATTCATCAGTGCAATTACTTCCCGGGGAATATCTGACTAGGGCAGATGTATTTGAATATAGACCCCGGATAAGAGCAAGCAGTTTAGGATCTAGCCCCATATGAGCTAGTTTTATCCATAGAAGATTTCTGCTCACATTATCAAAAGCCCCTTTGAGGTCCAGAAATGCAACAAAGAGTTTTGATTTCATTTGGATGGAATACTTATGTGCTAAATGTTGAAGAATGAGGGCATGATCCAGGGTGGATTTCCCCTGTCTAAAGCCTATTTGTTCTATCTATACCCAAGATGTTAGAATGGGTAATCCATTGGTTAAGGCGCTGAAGGAGAAGTTTTGCGTACAGCTTACCGATTACAGAAATTAAGCTGATAGGTCTAAAATTGTCCCGCTTGCAAGGATCACCTTTTTTAAAAAATGTGGATCACTATAAGAACATAAGAACATAAGAACATAAGAACAGCCCCACTGGATCAGGCCATAGGCCCATCTAGTCCAGCTTCCTGTATCTCACAGCGGCCCACCAAATGCCCCAGGGAGCACACCAGATAACAAGAGACCTCGTCCTGGTGCTCTCCCCTACATCTGGCATTCTGACTTAACCCATTCCTAAAATCAGGAGGTTGCGCATACACATCATGGCTTGTACCCCATAATGGATTTTTCCTCCAGAAACTCGTCCAATCCCCTTTTAAAGGCGTCTAGGCTAGACGCCAGCACCACATCCTGTGGCAAGGAGTTCCACAGACTGACCACGCGCTGAGTAAAGAAATATTTTCTTTTGTCTGTCCTAACCCGCCCAACACTCAATTTTAGTGGATGTCCCCTGGTTCTGGTATTATGTGAGAGTGTAAAGAGCATCTCCCTATCCACTCTGTCCATCCCCTGCATAATTTTGTATGTCTCAATCATGTCCCCCCTCAAGCGTCTCTTTTCTAGGCTGAAGAGGCCCAAACGCCGTAGCCTTTCCTCATAAGGAAGGTGCCCCAGCCCCGTAATCAGCTTAGTCGCTCTCTTTTGCACCTTTTCCATTTCCACTATGTCTTTTTTGAGATGCGGCGACCAGAACTGGACACAATACTCCAGGTGTGGCCTTACCATCGATTTGTACAACGGCATTATAATATTAGCCGTTTTGTTCTCAATACCCTTCCTAATGATCCCAAGCATAGAATTGGCCTTCTTCACTGCCGCCGCACATTGGGTCGACACTTTCATCGACCTGTCCACCACCACCCCAAGATCTCTCTCCTGATCTGTCACAGACAGCTCAGAACCCATCAGCCTATATCTAAAGTTTTGATTTTTTGCCCCAATGTGCATGACTTTACACTTACTGACATTGAAGCGCATCTGCCATTTTGCTGCCCATTCTACCAGTCTGGAGAGATCCTTCTGGAGCTCCTCACAATCACTTCTGGTCTTTACCACTCGGAAAAGTTTGGTGTCGTCTGCAAACTTAGCCACTTCACTGCTCAACCCTGTCTCCAGGTCATTTATGAAGAGGTTGAAAAGCACCGGTCCCAGGACAGATCCTTGGGGCACACCGCTTTTCACCTCTCTCCATTGTGAAAATTGCCCATTGACACCCACTCTCTGCTTCCTGGCCTCCAACCAGTTCTCAATCCACGAGAGGACCTGTCCTCTAATTCCCTGACTATGGCTTTAAGTCAGACTTTGGGGAATCGACCTGAAGCATGGATAGCTGAAAAGAGTGGGGCCAGAATGGACGTCCAAAACGAAGGATCTTCTTTGAGCCAGTTGGTAGGAATGGCATCAGGCCCCAGGGCCTTGCCCGGTTTTAGAGCTACAATTAAATCAAGGATTTCCCCTTCGGACACGTCAGGCCAAGCCTCAAAATTACAGAAAGAAATCTCTGGGTCCCCACGACCGACAACTGCTGGATCAAAAAACAAGTCCGAGAAATGGTGGCGCCAGGAATGTTTAGAAATTAGGTTAGAATTGCCCGTACCTTCATTGGAAGCTCTAGAGACGATGTCCCAAAATGACTTATGGTTGTTACAAGTAGTAGCTTGAATCAGTCTATCCCAGGACTTTTTAATAAACTCATGCCGCTTGAACTGAGTCAAATCCTTCAGGGAAGCAATAGCTGTAAAATAGATTTTCAAATCTTCCTTTGAATTACTAGCTCTAAAGTTCCCAAAACACTCCCTAGCATAAGCCTTAGCTCGTTTGCAGTCCTGATCATACCATCCTGAATGATCATTACTAGGCCTGCCTTTGGACTCGACCGTTGGATTAGCAACATTTACATAAATATGGTTCATTAGAGATTCAAAGGCAGATACTATAGATTCAGGCTCTGTTAGGGTCAGGACGTGTTCCCTCAAGATCTTACCACTCGAGTTATTCAATAACGACTGGATTTCAGAGAGGGTGGAATTGTTCCATCTAATTTTTGCTAAACAGGTGGGACTGTCCCTAAAACGCGGTGGAGGAGCAATGCGAGGTAAGTCTATGTTAAAAAAAAGTACATAAGGGCAAATGGTCACTCAGTTTAAAGTCATCGACTTTAAAGATGGAAACAAAAGGCAAAAAAGAAGCCGAAATTAAAACATAGTCGATGACACTGGTACCTGCTGGTGAAACATGAGTAAATTCCGAAGCCCCTGAAAAGTTACGCAATCCATTAAGCCAAATCAAATTAAACTGAAGGCTAAAATTTGCCAGGAAAATCCCGGCATCATTGAAACAGATATCTTTGGAAAATCTCACTAACTGTCCATGGGTAGAAATAAAAGGTTCGCAGTCCTCACAGGCCATCTTATGAAAGATCTCAGTACCGTCCCCAACTCTTGAGTTGAAATCTGCACTAAGGATTACTGTAGCATTGGGATAAATACTGCACGCCGCGTTACATTGTTCAGAGAGAAAATTCCAAGCTTGCTCCCGCTGCGAGCTGTTTTGACAGGGGGGTAAATAGACATTAAAGACCAGAAATGTCCGCTGTTGAATATCCAATTTGATGATTAATAAGTTGCATAGATTTTTCGATGCCTCTACAAGGGTCACTGACAAAAGCGGGTTAATTAATGTTGCCAAGCCTGCTTGCGCGCGGCCCATCTTATTAAGTCTGTGGGCTGGTAGATGGAAAGTTTGATCATCACCAAGAAGGATTGGTTCTGTTGCCCACGTTTCTTGCAGGAGTATGATATCAAACGATGTTAAATAAGTTAGGAATTCCTTATCAAGACTCTTGTTTCCAGCCCGCAGTGTTCCAGGCTAGGCTTCTATAGATTATAATCCACAACTTCTTTAAATGTCTTGTCTACATACTTCCAAAATTCTGTAATGTTGCTTATGCCCCACAATATATGAAAATTATGTGCATTACTACAACAGTTGTCCTACAAAATTATAAAACCTCTTTTATTTTATAAATATAAAGTGATTAGAGAACCTTGGTTACATATCCACACAACATCTGACAACCTGTTCCTATATCCTCATGTTTCATGCATCCAGAGTTCTGTGCAGTATGAGAGAATACAAAACTCTCAGTTAGTTTTGAAAGCCCCCCCCCCCGATATATACACATACAGGTATAACCTAATTATCCATGAATTTTTTTACCCATGGTTTTATCTCAACACAATGAGAAGGGTCCTTGAAAGGAAGAAAGTCCCTCAACAATAGCCTCATTAATGGGAGAGACTGCAGCCAGCTGACAATCCATCAATCATTCTCTCTCCAGGCACTTAGAACAGCTTCACTTCAAGGCAAGCAACCCGTCCCTTTCCCTGAGCATGTGAAAGAATGCTAAATGGCAGTGATTATCACCTCCATACTTTCCTCCTTGCTGTGGCTCCTGGTGAAGGGAAGGGTTGCTTCCTCAGAGTGCAGCCTTTCTAAGCGCCTGGAGAGAGACTGGTTGTCTGCTTGATGCATTATAGCTCAGCAAGGCTGTTTTTAAATCACTGAGCAAAGGGACATTGGGCACAATCCAAACCTGCCCTGGAGCAGGCAGGCTGGCAGGCCTGCGCTGCATCCAAGGCAGGATTGGGGCTGCAAGTGGCTCAGCCCCTGGGCGGTGGGAATCGCTTCCCCTTATCCCAGGTAAAACCGCAGCAGCCCCAATTGGTCTGCTCGGATCTATGCCACCTCGAGCTGTAGCACAAATCCAAGCAGTCTGGGACTGCCCTGGGCTGTCTGGGAACAGGGTTAGGATGCAGCAGATATGGTCTGCTAGCCCCGCCTCCTGCTCCTCGCCCACCCCGGGAACACCCGCCGTTCGCCCTCCCCCACCCCAAAACGCCTCCTCCCTACCTCCAAGTGTATTTTAGATTTTATTGCAGCTGACAGATTTTCCTGATTATTGTATTGTGTTACAGGAGGTTTGAAATTTGCTGCCACCAACAGTTTGGATTCCAATGGCCTCATAGACGCTTACAGTGGAATTTCGTCAGGAAGTGGATCTGTCTTTCAACAATCAATTCAGGTCTGAATTTCAAAGAGCAAGCTGGGCTTCGCTTGTTGTTGTTGTTTCTCAGTTTGGTAGGCATGTACACAAATGTTAAAAAAAAGTTCCTGCCAGCAGACTTACAGTCCAAAGTATTATGATTAACTGAATTACAATTCAAGAGCACATCATTCCAAGCTGGTACTTCTCAAGTGGCAGGCAGACATCAGCAGATTGCTCCCTGAGCAGATGTCAGCTCCCCAGCACGACACAGAGGCTGCTGTTTATGTCTTGCCCAAGGCTCGGGTGTTTTTTCCCCCCCAGTACCATGGAGTTTTAATCAAACTTTTACGTTTTTTAAAAATTGTATTTTTATGTCTCAAATATCACATCAATGATACAAATACATACATTGTATAGACATTGTTTACATCTACATATATTGTATACATAAATACAATATTTTTACAGAAGCAAAAAAATGAGCTGATTCTAAAAGCCAAAGCACATGTTACTTAAAATTCATGGGCTGGCTGAGATTTTTCTTTGGTTGTTTTTTTAAAAGGGTAGGATGTATGTGTATATTTAAGGAGTTGGATATTTGAGGTTGATGTTTGCACTGAAGATGGGGAGGAAGCAAGAGAAAATTAGCAAAACTGGCTTGTGTAAAAGTGATGCATCGATGTTAGTTCCTCAAATAAATAAGATGTTTGGGCACTTTTGTGTGGAATCTTGCTGACATCTGAGCATTTACGTATATGAGAGCAGTTCTTATTTTGCCATTGTTAATAATAACGAAAGGGCTTAGATGAGTCCCCCATACAAACATTCTTACAATTCACATTTCATCACCAGTTCAGTGGAGATTTCTCCCAGTCAGCCAACGTGTTTGTCACACTTTCTCTACAGTGATTGAATTGTCCTAATGAGAGTTAATCAATTCTGCAGTCCACAAATCTTTTAAATAAATAGTCTCTTATTATTATTGTAGGATTTTTTGGAGGAGTAAAGAAAAAAACAGCCAAATTCAAGGCCAAATCCTATCCAACCTTCCAGTTCTGATGCAGGTGCAATGCAGCCCTGAGGAAAGGCAACATGTTCCCTTACCCTGAGAGGACTCTGTGACTCCCACACCCCTAACCACAGGATGTGGCACATGGTTGTATCAGCGCTGGCAAGTTGGATAAGACTGGACCCTCACTGGCCCCAGTTCAGTTGTAAAGATGGAGCCTCTTTATCCTCAGAGGTTCCATTTCCAGCCCCCCCCCCCCCCCGCAGATCCTGAAAATTGTAGATTAGGAAATCTGTTATTTTTGGAGCCCATTTTTGCTCTGGTTGCATCCAGAGTCGTTCTGAGCCTCAGAGAGGCTACAAAGTGATGCATGGCCTCTCCAAGGCTCCAAAAGCCTCCCAGACACAGCCAGAACAAGGTTCCAGTTGCATCTTGGAGGTCTGCAGGGAGGGCAATTCAAGGGTTCGACATTTGCAGTAGGGTAAACCCCGGATGCCAAATCCCCTGATAAAGAGGCCCCACCTGCACATGTGGATACAGAGCATTTGAAGCTTTTGCTCACCAGTATAAATTTGGATGTGGTGGCAGCAGTCTGCGCCATGTGGGGCCACCTCTGTAGACTCAATCGTCAGATTTACGGGAAGTTTTAATTCTTTAGAAAACCATTTCCTTGCACTTCCCAGTATTTGGCACATGGAGTTAGAATATCTTCTCTAACTCTGTTCCATGTCACATGTATGGCACATTTTCTTCTCTTCATTTGTGAATTGAGTTTTGTAACTTGAGATTTCAACCACTTGTTTGGGTTGATCATCAACTGCATTCGGTCAAGAGTTTGTCCCAGTTTTGTATATATAACTATTATTAAGTGTTCTGCTAAAACAATATGTATTGTTGCAACATGTAAGGGAAACCTGACTTGTTTGCTTTCTATGAAATAAAATAAACACTACTTATAAAAGGATCATTTTTTTTAACAGCTCGAAAGTACAAGCCAAAGCATCGGTCCCTCTGAATGGTTGTCTGGTACTGTGTCCATTGACAGAACTGTGGGAAATGACACGTTCTTTGTGGTTACATGGGGCGCGAGCACAGCTCCACCAAAAATAGGCCTGACAGATCCAAGAGGGAAAAGATACTCCCAAAAAGCCTTTGAAATTGGTGATACCAATGTCAGAATGGCTCGACTAAGGATTGAAGGAACTGCAGAGGTATGAGCTGAAATGTCATTATTTTTCTGTATGTACAGTCAATTCTCGTTGTCCCTTGGGGTTCGGTTCCTGAAAACCCCAGAGGATAGCAAATCTGTGAATAATAAATCATTGATCCAATAGTATCAACAGGTGAGGGGGAGGAGTTAGCTTACCTGCAAGCAGGGGAAAGCCTCAAAATCTAGCAGAGATTGGCAGCAGAGACCCTCAGGAAGCCAGCAGAGAAGTTAAGAAGGTCTCTGCTGCATTCAGGAAGCTAGCAGAGACCTTCTGAAGGCAGTAGAGTCTACGACAGCTGAGAACACACGATAAAAAAATCAAGGTACATGTTAATCCTTATCCCTGCAGATCAGCAAATTTACAGGCTGCAAATCCACAGGTAGCAAGGACTAAATGTATTTATGTCTACAGATGTTAAGAATGTGGCTGTTCATTTTAGAAAGTAGGCAAGCACTGCCAACAAGTATCATCCGAGAGGTCATCCGATCATTAATCAACATTAATGATTGTTTTTAATGTTATATTTTTTAAAGCGTTGTAAGCCGCCTTGTGTGCCCGTTGGGCAAAAAGGCGGGGTATAAATTAATAAAATAATAATAATAATAATAATAATAAGCTGAGAGAGTGGCTTACCTAAGGTCATCTAATGGGCTCTTAGAAGAGATAAGGGCTGAACCTGGTTCAGGACTTCCTGGTTTACAACATGGCCTCTTAGACAATAAGGAAGCCCTCAATGCAACACCGGCAGAAAAAGCTACCAGGAACAATACAAGATTCCTTGATCTTACAGTACCCTGAGCCCACCTTTCAACAGTGGTGAAGAGCCCAATCCTATGCATGTCTACTCAGAAGTAAGTCCCCTTAGAGTCAAGGGAGCTTACTCCCAGGAAAGTGGATAGGATTGGGCTCTAAGGGCCCAATCCTATCCAACTTTCTAGCATCAATGCAGCCGCAATGCAGCCCCAAAGTAGGGAAACAAATGTCCCCTTGGCATGGCTGCACTGGCACTGGAAAACTGGATAGTATTGGGCTTTATGTCTCCAGAACATGACACAGTATCAAAGTGGAACTTATGAAACTTGAAGGCAGAATGAGTTTTTTCAAAGGGACTTCAAATGATTAACTCTGAAAATGTAATTCTTGGCATCTCAGAACTGGTTTCCACCCCCAAGTCACAGGATCCTTACCCACCCACAGGTGAGTAAGGCACCTGTGAAAATGACTTGTCTCCCAGGTAGAGTGAACTGATCATCCTCCTCCTCTCCTCCCACCTCCCAAAAATATGACATCATATTGTTCTTGCCCCCGCATCACAATCTTCAGGGTTACCATAGGAACAGCTATAAACAACATCATCACCAGTGTGTTGTCCACTCTTTACTGGTCACTTGATCAGCTAGGAGTGCTGGTGAGCTATCTCTCCAGTGACTGGTCAACTGTTTTCTTGACGGACCTCATCTGGACATCTCCTTTAAAGATGACAGGTAGGAAACTGTGCCATGTTCAGAAGTATCCTTTATTTTCCCAGATGGCTAACAGTGAAGCCACCCATGAGGTTATGGAATCATAACTGGGGAGGAATAAAATCTTTGGAGAGGTTAGAGAAGGCAAAGCAAACTGAAGTGGAACTGTGCTAGAAAGTAAGCAGCAGAGGAGCAAAAGAAACACAAAAGACACAGGGCATAGATAGTCCAGCAAAAGTAGTCATCACAAAGTCCCCACTGATTTTAAAGGAACAAGTTAATTAGGACTATTAGGACTATTTCAAGGCTTTCCATAAGATTTACCGTCCAGTCTTAGACGTGTCTACTGAAATGTGATCCCTACTGAGTTCAGTGGGACATACTCCCATGTAAGTGTGTACAGGATTGCTATGTTAGTTGTGACTAATCTTGGTAGATTTTGTCATCAATCTTCTGACATGGTATTTGCTCCTGTCCTCTGACTTTCTTTCATAACGTCTGTCCAACGAGGCTAGAGCATTATGTATTCCTGTGGAGCTAGCAGAAGCAAAAGAGTCAGTTCTCTGCCCTGAGGAATTTACAATCTAAATATTGAGACAGGAGTAAACAATTTGATATGATCACAGTTCTGTTGACTCCCAATTGGCTCCATTGACTTTAGTGGATGCCAACACAAGTTGAACCCCTTCGAACTGGTTTCTTGAAGGACTGGTGATAGCTTCTTAGGGCCAGTCTTGATGTTATGAGCCATGCATATTGTGGAACAACATTTTTTTTAAATTTAAGAAGCAGGTATGGGGTCATGAAATGGGGTAAAGCTGTGCAAGCGATAGGGGTTTAGCATTTTGCCTCCAACACAATTCAAATACCTGAGGGTAATGTATAGCATTTGTGACCAACAGTCACTCATGGACTGGTTTTCCATGTCTAACTCCCTCCTAAAGCCATCTACATAGGCTATTGGTCATCACTGCATCTTGTGGTAACAAACGTTACAGATTTATTCACTGTGAGAAGACATACTTCTTTTTGCCTATCCTAATCTCCAGAAAATGAATGTTTTTGAAAAGCTAGTTTTTGTTCTAGTGTTTTATTTGAAAGAGAAACCTCTCTCTCTCTCTCTCTCTCTCTCTCTCTCTCTCTCTCTCTCTCTCTCTCTGCACCATGCATAACTTTACAAGCCCCAATCACATCCCCCACCCCAGGGTAACTTTTTTCCTAAAGGGCAGGGGGATAGAATTGCACACTTACTGGGGTGTCAATCTCACTAAACTTACTTCTGAGTAGACATGAATAGGCTTGGCCTCTAAAACAATTACTAATTCATGATGTTTTAATGCCATCACTTCACTGGGACCTGAAATGACCCATCTTTTTCTGGAGTTAACCTAACAATCCTGGAAGCTTTTTCGGTCCTGTCAAAGGATGCCCAAGAGATGCCACAACCTCTCCAGAATGCCTTCAGGGCTGAGATGCCCTGACTGGGGGGTGGTCTTCTGGGTTGAAAGCCAGACACTCTCCTTTCCATTCCTGCCTTCTCTAAGCTTTAGATGCTGCTGTTTCTCAGCCTCAGACTTGCTCATTTGGTGCTGTCATATGACATGGCAGTGGCATCACTAGAGTTTGCATCACCCAGTATGGAGGCCAGTGCTTCACTGCTAGGATGGACATCCTCCCATGCGTTGGGAGGTCAAAAAAATTTTGACCAGTAGTGATGTCACACACACACACACACACACACACACACACACACACACACCCGTGTGCATCACCCAGTGCAGTGACACCACTGTTACAAGGCACCCAAGCCACCCTAGCAGAGATGTGGTCCACATAGATTTAAACCTGACTTCAGTGATGAATTCAAGCCACTTCTCTGAGTTTCAGGCTGCCCCCATCTCAAAGATAACACTGACCTTCTTGGCAGAACTGTTGTGAAGATTACTAACATCATCTATCTATGTGAACAATAAAAATTTGCTTCCTTGCCTGTTCTTCTGTTGCAGATGAATACCCTGACGAACAGCCAGTTGATGGTTTCAACATTCCACCCCTGAGTAGCAGTGTGGTGAACACCAAGTCTGCCATAGGAAATGGAGGAAGTTCTGGAAGCACCACTGGAACATCCACCGCACCTTTCAGCTCAGCAGGACTTCAACCTCTAGTCTCTTCTCTACCAGCTCAACTGGACGCAGGCAGAGTTGTCAATGCCTACAACTATCTGCCTCCACAAACTGTTCGTGTACAGGGAGCAGCTGGGAATACTAAGCCGCAGCAAATACCCAGCTCTGTGGCTCCTTATCCTTCCTTCCATGGATGGGGAACCACAAGTCATCTTCCTATTCCCTGTTATGGGCCAGTGACCTATCCATACACAAATGTGGCAGCAGCCAGGCCCATGGAGCAATTGCACAGGCACCCCAACCTCCAGCCAGTGCCCAGTCCTCAACTGGTACACAGGCAGCCTCCTGGGCAAAGACCTATCCAGCCAGCCACTGTACAGGACGGGAGGGGCATCTGCTATTACAATCATGCAGTTTTAACTCCCATATCCGTGAGACAGGCAAATCCAGTTCTACAGACAGGAAGGGCTGTCCCAGTACCAACGGCTCCAACCAACAAAGTGGTGTTGCCATTCAGAAAGGTAGAACCACAAAAAAGTGCGACAATCAGTAAGTATTACACAGCCCAATCAAAATTCTGGATTACGAAATCTTTGTGCAGAAGCATCAAAAGATCTGTGCCGATCTTTGCAAAGGGGATATTCTGTCAGTGATCTACCCATTGATCAGTGGTTTATGGGAAGTCCATCATTATTTCATTTCTTCTCAGGGCCATGGTTTTCAGACTGCATCCTGGGAAATGCCTTAACTTCCTCAAATGCTTAACTGGGGCTCCTCAGGGAGAAGAATCAGAAAGGCAGATAAATGCTCCCCAAAGACAGCTTTCTGCCCCATTGCCACTCTTCTCCCTTGCTGTTGTATGGCTGATTCATTCATATAAGTTCCATGTCTAATGTATTCATTTATGTAAATTTAGTCAAATTTGAAATGTAAATTAATTCTTTTGTTTTCCCGGCCCCCCAACAGTGTCAGAGATATGATGTGGCCCTCCTGCCAAAATGTTTGTCCGCCTCTGCATTTGAAGGAACATTGTTGACTGACAATCCCTTGGAGGGGGGAAAAATCCAGCAATAAAATAGATCCAGATTTCACTGGATTTCTCCTGACTGCAGGCTGTCGACCCCATTAATCTTTTCTATCCTTGAACGTGTTCCCTCATGACCTCCAATGATATTATAATATTTCATTATCCAAGCCTGATTTGTTAATGCTTTGCTCAAGCAATCTAGAAGAGATGTTCTGTTCTCTAATCATCTGTTTGGTTTATTGTTCTTTCTTTTAGTGCTGGGCACTCAACCAGGGGCACAGGAGGCCCATCAGCCACTTCTTCTCCAGCCAGAGGATCAAGAACCTGCTAAGAGGGACAGTAGCCTTGTTGGTTTCATGCTGCCACAGGATCTCCTCAACACAGAGCAGTTTCCTGATATGGAAAAGCTGATTGCATCAATTGAGCCACTCCTCCCTGAATGCCTTTTCCCACCGATTGATCCTAAGGAGGCAATCCAACACAGTTCTCTCCAAGAAATGTCTTTGGAGGGAGTTAATGGGAACAAAGAGAAAAAAAATATCAGAAGCAAGACCCAGGAAAAAAGTATACTGGAGATGCAAACCACAAAAGAGGCCAGTGTGCACCCTGGAAGTGAAAGTGTCTTACCAGTAATAGACCTCTGTGGCTCAGAGGACGAAGAGCCAAGAATTCACAAGTCGAATGTCTCCAAGAGGGATAAAAATCTTGAGGAGCCTAAATCTAAACTTCCTGCTGTGTCCATTGGGATCCATAAGGGATCATTTCCACACAGACAAAAGTCTAGGATGCCTCCAATACCTTTTGTCCCAAAAAGTCAACATTTAGAGGGGGAAAGTAATTCTGGACAAGGGGCTTATGAACGTGGAGCTGCTGCCTTTGGGAATACAGCGATCCCTGGCCCAGTTTACATAGCTGAGAAAGGAGGCCATCCCACCCCCAAAGAACCGATAGCTCCAAAAGACACTACAAGGTTAAAATATCAGGCGGGGGGAAAGAAGGTAAACTCATTGGGATCTGGTGAAAGTCACCCAAGCACCAAGGTGACAAGCGATCTTTGCCCTAAGGGTAAAAGAAAAGCCATATTAACCGAAGAACTACATTTACGGAAAATCGCTGAAAAACTTTCAGCATCAGACATGTCCGGACCCAAAGGGAGCATGCTGGGGTCCAAGAAAGTTCAGAGCACCCTGCAATGTAAGCAAATCTCCAGAGATAAGAGTAAAAAATATCTTCCTCAGCAAAGAGAGGAAGCTTTGCAGAAAACTTCCGCAAAGGACGTGAAGCTTCCAGCTGGTAGTACTGGGCTCAAACAAGTTCGGAGTGATGCATGTTTTCAGCAGCGTTTAGGGAAAAGATCATGTGAGGAAGAAACTAAGAAGCCTAACAAAGAGCCACTACTGAAGGGAGTCTCCACCAAGCTCTTGAAACTTCCAGCTGATACTACTGGGCTCAGTCTATTTCCGCTTAACTCATGTTCTGAGCAGCGTGTAGTAAAAACATCATTTGAGGACAAAACTAAGAATCCTAACCCAGAGCTAATAGTGAAAGGAATCTCCACAGAGCATGTGAAGCTTCTAGCTGATTTTACTGAGGCCAGAGAAATTCAGAGCTTTGAACAGTATGTGGCAAATAGATCACATGAGGAAGAAACTAAGAATCCTAACCCAGAGCTAACAGTGAAAGGAATCACCACAGAGCACGTGAAGCTTCTAGCTGATTTTACTAAGCTCAGAGAAATTCAGAGCTTTGAGCAGTATGTGGCAAAAAGACCACATGCGGAAGAAACAAAGAAGCCACTAGTCAAGGAGAAAATAAAAATCCTTTTTCCACAAGTTGAATCTTTAGACAAAAAATGTAAGAGGAATTTGGGCGGAGAGCCGAGTGGATCTCATTCCAGAGGCCTCCAAACAGGCCTGAATAATTGTGAGACTGTGAAAAACACGTCTAAAGAGCAACACAAAGACAAAGCCAAGGCCAACGCTAATGTAGCTGAGACTAAGGGGAAAAAGAAAGTTGCCAAAGTAGAAGCTGAAACTGTAAAACAAATCCCCAGGAGCAATCTGGCTTTGCACATGATGGAGTCTGTACAGGTCTTCTACCCACTGGGGAAGAACAATCTTTCTGCCCTGCCTAGCAAAAAGATGCCTTCAGTGACTTCTTCCCGAACAATTCCTGAAAAGACACCAAACATACTGTCAAGGCCTCTGCCGAGGCCCCTGCCTAAGTCTCTGCCACGTACGTTGTCTAGGCAACAGCCAACATCTTTATCCAAACCAGTGCCAACATTAGTGACAAAACCGTCCTCAATCTCACTACCAGAGGCACCGTTCAATTCAATGCCAAAGCCAGTTACAAGTTCACTGTTAAAGCCCATGCTTAGGCAAGACCCTAAGCCACCTGTCTCAGGTTCGTCTGGGCTGCAGGCAACCCAGGTTTCCCAAGCCAGTAGATGGAGGCCCCGTGTTGTTGGGAGCACACATTGCTCTCCAGACCACCAGATCATTGAATGACAGGTCCCTGGAAGCCAAGGGACATCCCAAACCAGGTTCTACCAAACACCTCATTCTCTGGCCCCCAACCATCAACACTGCCTAAAGATGTTTTTTTTCCCCATACTGAACATTCATCTTCACCAGTGCAGGAATTTAATGGGGCAACATTCATCCCATGGAGAACACCTCCTGATGACCTGGAAGAGTCAACCCCTATAACAGAAGAGCAACGACCCATACGGGAAATGATGAAGAAACGAGCTCAAAGGGAGAGGGAAGAGGCAGCATGTTGGACTTCTGTGGGTCGGGTGAAATTTTTTGTAGAAAGGGAGAAAGAAATGAACACTTCCATTCGATTTGGCTACCCTTGGCGGCGCTAAGAGGCAAGAGCAAGTGCCTCACATTTCCAACAGACTGCATCAGATGGCGTATAAGCCAGGGTTGAGGACACCTGAAAGTGAAGCCTCGTTATCAATATGACGTTCTGCTTCTGATATTAGGACCTCAACAGCAAACAACATCAGGACCAAACAACAATAGCTGTTTGAGATATTTCAGTATTAGCTATTTCAAGCTGAACTCCTCTTCAGATTTATCAGCTTTGCACAAATTCATATTAATATGCATACCATAATTTATTATTTATTTAAATAATTATTACCATCATTTAATATGGTACCATATATTAATTTACCAAATATATTTACCAATTTACCAAATATATTTACCATATACCATTACTATTACCATTATTATTACCATTATTTAAATTTATCATTTAATGTTACATTGTGGATTAGAAACCTAAAGTAATTTCCTGCTTGATATCAGTATTATATTTTGTGCTCATGTATTAGGATGATCAAAAGTGTGTATCTTAGCTAGACATAATGTATCATGAAAGTAATATTATTTATTCCATTTTTATATTAATATATGATAGGCATTAAAATATTTTACACTCACTATATTTAAACAACAATAGCTGTTTGAGATATTTCAGTATTAGCTATTTCAAGCTGAACTCCTCTTCAGATTTCTCAGCTTTGCACAAATTCATATTAATATGCATATCATAATTTATTATTTATTTAAATAATTATTACCATCATTTAATATGGTACCATATATTAATTTACCAAATATATTTACCAACCATTACTATTACCATTATTATTACCATTATTTGTTATTTAAATTTATCATTTAATGTTACATTGTGGATTAGAAACCTAAAGTAATTTCCTACTTAATATCAGTATTATATTTTGTGCTCATGTATTAGGATGATCAAAAGTGTGTATCTTATCTAAACGTAATGTATCATGAAAGTAATATTATTTATTCCATTTTTATATTAATATATGATAGGCATTAAAATATTTTACACTCACTATATTTAAACAACAATAGCTGTTTGAGATATTTAGGTATTAGCTATTTCAAGATAAACTCCTCTTCAGATTTATAAGCTTTGCACAAAGTCATATTAATATGCATACCATAATATATTATTAAACCGTAGCTGTTGATGACTTTGTTTATTCAGTAACTAATACTTATTTTTAGATGATGGTCCTTCTAGCTTTTATTTAATATTACACTGTGGATTAGAAACCTAAAGTAATTTCCTAGTTGATATCAGTATTATATTTTGTGCTCATGTATTAGGATGATCAAAAGTGTGATTCTTATCTAGATGTAATGTATCATGAAAGTAATATTTATTCCATTTTTATATTAATATAAAAGGCATTAAATATATAAGCATAATATATAGGCATTAAAATATTTTACACTCACTATATTTCAGGAGTTTTTGCAAGAAAAAATGTTTATATCTGGTTGATGATTTTTAATAAAAGTTATCATAATAGAAGTCATTTGCCTTCATTCCGTTTTTTTTATTAGAATCACTTAATACTGCAGATGTGAATGTACTGAGAAAATATTAGAGTGACTTTTCTATTAATGCTCATGCCTCTTGTTTGTAATTCCCAAGTATAACAATATTTATTACTCATATCACTTTACTTTGAATATAGAAAGGTTTCATTTTATTTATCTGTTCAATACATCTACTGCCTTTGAGTTGGGCTCAGGGGGAGGAACTTCCCAGTCTAGAAGCACAATCTCCTGAGGACAGAGTGAGAGTAGCTAATAAGCAGACAAGGAGTATACCCAGTTCAGGATAGAATGCAGTCACAGACAGTTCCTTTCCTCGCCTGGACAGGTGATGAATTTGTCCAGCCTTGCAGAGGTTGGCTAATGTTCTTTCTCCATAGTCCACAGGACTTCTCCCAAGAGGCCACCTAGGTCTAGAAAGTCAGCGACACAGCAGGCTGTGCAGGTGACAGACCTGGGCCCTGACAGAGCCCAAATTCAACAACCAGCCCTGTCTACCAAACCAGAGATGTCAACCCTGAGTTGAATTCCCCAGCATCCTTGCCACTAAGGGCCTTGTGTACCCCAGAGTTCCCTCAGCAATGCTGGCAAAGCATCCAATGGGAGATAGTAGAGGTGATTGAGCAAGACTTCAGGCCAGAAGACTGCCTCTTTGATGTTCTCCACTTCTCAGGAGATAGTCGGACTTAAGGATTCTTAGAAAAAGTTGTCTGTTTACTGAAACCTGAGAGCTGTAGGCCTGACCACCCTTGATCTCTGTTATGCTTTGGATCTATAGAAACCAGAGCATAACAGCCTGGGTGTTTCAGTGCTCAGGATGAGAGAGGGAAGAAGGAAGTACTCAATGGACAAACCTACAGGCACCATGGAGAGGAAGCAAGGGGGGTTTCAGGAAACGAGACAATACACTGCCCCCCCCCATCTTGCAGGTGGCATTGCACCCATATTCCAATAGTAAGTGCCACTGAACTTAATGTGGCTTACTCCTGAGTAAACATGCTTAGGATTGAACCATATAATAGTGAGCGCTCAAGCCATGAGGAGTCTCTGTGAAGCTTGAATCAGGAGACTTTAATGATCTAGACAGCACAAGAGAGGAGTGATCTATGTGAAGATTAATTAACACATATGAAGGGGAATAAGAAACAGGGTAGAAACATTAAGTAGATGGTACCTATTGAAGGAGGGGAAAGTGTAGAAGGAGAAGTGGGGTAAAGACTGGCTTTAGAAGAAAGATGTGTGGAGTAGGAGAGTTTTGTCAATCAGAGGCCTTACAAAGTAACACACAGGCACCATCACTTTCTTCTCTTCCTGGCTGAAGACACCAGGGAATGAAGATTTGAGAAAGGGAAGCCAGGAACAAGACTCCCTCGAACGCCAAGGAGACAGCAGGGCTAAAGGGCAAACCGGATTGCCACAGGGGAGCAATTTTGGCTTGCAAAGGGGAGATGGCCAGGCTTGAGAAGGAGGGGAGCTTCTACTCTCTCACACCCAGAGCAGAGGAGAACTAGTCTTCCTCCTCCAGGCACCCCTCTTTCAGCTGGAAATAAGGGAGGATCCCAACATGTGATGCTCACCTCCTGCTGTTCCTGTTGGTTTCTCTCCCATGTGCTGAGACAAGGCCGTAGAGGCAGCAAGATTATGCTAAGAGACTAGAATGTATATCTACTCAGTGAAGACAATGAAATGTCATGATGCTTTGTTCAAATGTATGTTTGAAAAGCATTCCAAACTTATGAACCAAATGTTATGTTAGGGGAAAATTATGCATTTAGCATGACCAAAGTCAACCATTTGTGTAAAGGCAGATTATCTGAACAGAGCAATATGTTTGTGCTTAGGACAGTTCAAAAAGCATTTCACAAACAAGACTTAAGCATATATGTTAAGTTTAGCAAGCATTTGCTTAGTAGATATAGGGAAAATGTATATTTGAGTTTGAATCCATTTTGCCCAGAAGCCTCAGAGAGAAAGACAGCTGTTGTCTGCAAGCTGGGTGTCAACAAAAGGAAATGCATAGTCTGTTATTAGAGACATTCCTTGGAAAGGAATCAAAGATACATCCCCAATGGCTCTTTTATAAGAACAAAATTAAAGGAGAACACCCAATTTATAAGCAATAAGTTTAATAATGTAAATGCAAAAAGTGAATTAGTATAAAACAAATGTTTAATAATGCGAAGAGTAAATAAGTTTGGAAATAGGGAATAAGGTAACATCAAAATGAACTCAGATTGAACTTTCTAAAGTACTGGGCTAGGATGGCACAGGGAGGCCCCAAGTAACAAATGGAGATAGTTAATTGCTTAGCAATAAAACAATTTGACACATCAAGATAAGTCAGTAACTGTCAAGCTAATTAAGTTGATATATAGAGTCAAGCAACAGCCTCAAAGAGTTAAGAATGTAAACCCCCCTCAAACCTATGGGCTGCTTTTGGACAGAGAAAATAGGATTTAAACAAAAGGAAAACACATAGAGAGAGGAAGAACAAATATGTTGAATTTTAAGGGAAGCTTAATTTGAGAATTAGATATTAATGAGTGATCATAGTTAAGTCAGTTATTTGTCTTATGCTTAGCAGTGCTTTAGAACAAAAGGGAGCATTTTAAAGTTTCTGAAGCTGCAATAAAAGGGGATAGGATTACAAGATCCTGCTACCAGCACTAATAAAACTAATAAAATCTAATGAGAATTACCAAAGGTCATAAAATCATTAGCAAGGAGGTAAACAGAAGCTACATGAAGATGGATTAGAGTAGACTAAAACAGAAGCAAGATCATTCTAAAAGGACACTTAATACCTGCAACTGAATAGAGAGCCAGTGGTTTGCATTCAAATACACAGAAAGTCAAAAGGGATTTTTCACTTTCAAGTTTGCCTGTGATAAGTAGACAGACCTAAGGCAGGATGCGGTATGAAATACATAGGATGTTTGCAGATATTCTTAATCAATATAAGTCAAGAGTAAAAGCTTAATTGCTAATGTCAATGAAAGATAAAATATAAAATTACACAGAGATAAGTATTAAAATTGCACAAGGCTTGTTACAGTTAATTTGGAATGAAGAATTCTTATCAAAGCAAAGGCAAGCCTGCCTCCCTGTCAACCTGCAAGTCTGTCAGAATTTATTGTTTGTAGACTCAGACAGAAATTAGATCATAGAAGTTAGCAAGTAAATTGAATTCTTCACTGCTCTAATAAGTTAGAAAATACAATTAAAGGGTGAATTCTAGTTTTGTTAATATTAGTTAGATTAATAAGAGAAACTAAATTAAAAGGATTTAAGTTTCAAATGTGTCTCAAAGTAAACTAGAAGAACAAATCTGGAATGTGTTAGAGAGAGTTAATGGGTAACTCCTCATAGTTGAAATTCTTATCTAGCAAAATATTATATCATGTCAGCTAACTAATAAGCAACTCAGTTTAAGGAGTGAAACCCAGGCGCCAAAGAAAGTTTTAAGTATAAGAATAGTTAATCAAACTGGCAGGACCCGATATCTAAGGAATGTTAGAAGGGGCCCAGTTGAGGATATTCCAGAGAAAAACACAGCTTGTATTCTGAAATCATCAGAGCAAAGCTGAGATTTTACAAAGAGAAGAAAACCCTTAAAAACTCAGTTTTTAAGCAAAATATGACATGATTGAAATCAGAATAAAAAGAGGAATAAATTGAGAATTATAAAAAGTCTAAACACTAGTTTATCAGAGGCATAATTAAAGAAATAAAGAAAATATAAAAGTTAAGCTCTGAATAGGATAAGTGCACAGTGCCCCCTACGGGCTTTTAAAGAACAGTGCTAGCATTACAGGAAGAGGAGGAGCTTTCCAAATATGGCACAAGCGGTAACCTGAGATATTCAAATGCACTCTCCATATATGGCACAGCCAATCAATGCTAGAGGCCTGTGGCCAATCAAAGGAAAGTTCCATTTCTGACATCATCAGCTCTTAACGAATAGCAGTACGATTTTCCAGACAAAGGAACTGGAGACCTATATAAACTGAAACATGTATTGGAAAGTTGCTTTTTCTCTGGAGACCCTGAGAGTTACCACAGCTCTCTGTGTTCCCATTTTGAACCACCAAGAGAAGTCCATTGCTGGCAATGAATAAAGCTTGGAAACCACCACAACTTCGGTCTGCTGAGTTTGTTCTTGAACCCTGATTTACCATGCAACAGTGCAACGATGCTCCGTTTCCCATTTGCGTTCCTCTCTCATTATATTCATTGCTTCCAGACCGAAGGCAGGGCTGCTGGCTGGCTGGCTGACTGCTGCTGATGCTACCAGAACCCATATATAAGAACATAAGAACAGCCCCACTGGATCAGGCCATAGGCCCATCTAGTCCAGCTTCCTGTATCTCACAGCGGCCCACCAAATGCCCCAGGGAGCACACCAGATAACAAGAGACCTCATCCCGGTGCCCTCCCTTGCATCTGGCATTCTGACATAACCCATTTCTAAAATCAGGAGGTTGCACATACACATTGTGGCTTGTATCCCGTAATGGATTTTTCCTCCAGAAACTTGTCCAATCCCCTTTTAAAGGCATCCAGGCTAGACGCCTGGTACTGACAGTGTGGCTATTGGAACCTCAATTCAACAGCACAGCGATTTTCAACCTTTTCAATCTCATGGCACACTGACAAGGCACTAAAATTGTCAAGGCACACCATCAGGTTTTGGCCAATTGACAAGGTACACCATGCTACCAATGGGGGGCTCACAATCCCAATTGACCTACTAATAAATGATCTTCCCCCAAATTCCTGTGGCACACCTGTGCACCACTCACGGCACACTGCTGTGTCACGGCACAGCCGTTGAAAACAGCTGCAGCAGCAGCAGCAAACCCTACCAGTGAGTCACCGCCCTCGCTGCCTCCTTGTGGGATCTAAGTGCAGCCTCACTTTGCTGCCTAGGCTTGTCTTTCTTTCCTTCTTTCCATAGACCAAGAAATTCAGCCTGGACTGCGCCCAAAGGAAACCAAATCCAGGGTTATTTTCTGAGCATATGACAAGCCTGCTTTATTAATTATCATTAAAAATATTTCAATAAAGCCTTTCAACAGGAGTAGTTCATAAACCGGTTTATGTAGTAAAATAAATCAGTAAATGGTTCCCTGTCCCCAAAGGGCTCACAATCTAAAAAAAAGACACCAGCAAAAGCCACTGGAAAAGATGCCACGTTGGGGTGAAGAGGCTCTCTTCCTGCTAAATATAAGAGGGCACCACTTTGAAAGCTGCCTCTACACAACATAGTTGATGGAGCATTAACCACGTGACCGGGAGGAAGGTTTTCTAGGAGAGTGTCTCTCTGTCTGGCATTGTCCTAGTCCGGCTGGGGGGGCAAATTCCTGGGGCATGGGCTTCTAGGGAGCCTGGGCCATGACAAAACAAACAGGACAGTACAAAACAAATGCATTACAAAATAAATGCATTTTGTAAATTTGGGTTCCTCAAACTCAGATTCTCCAGGGCTGTGTTTCCACTACAGCAGTGGTTCTCAGACTGGTGGGTTGCGACCCACCAGTTCGTGTAACGCTTTCCCCATCCCTTTAAGGGGTGGGGGAAGAGGAGGGAGGCAGTGACGCAATCCCCAGAATCGCATTGCTAATGGGGGCTCATGGGGGTGCTTCAAACTTACTGTGAATGATGTAGGGCTGCAGCAGATATGGGGAGCCCTGCACGGCCCTCCTGGACTCTTAGAATCTTCAAGTAAAAGCACTTCCATTTTTATTGCACCTGCTCTTACTGCAGATTCCAAGAGTCAGGGAGCACTGCGGAGGGCCGCGCAGGGCTCTCCACACCTCCTGCAACCTGCTGCAGCCCTGCATAGTTCACAATAAGTCTGAAGCCCTCCCAAGCCCCCCTTAGCAACGCGATCCTGTGGATCGTGTCGCTGCCCTAGCCCCTCCCCAGCAAGAACTTACTGAGGGAGTAAAGTTCCCTCAAAGTTTGAGAAACGCTGCACTATGGCTTTAATCCACTTTCAATGAACTTCTATTACCCTGATGCTTTCTGGAGACTGTAGTTTGTTAGGGATAGCTTTAACAGCTCTCAGATTCTTTAACAAACTTCAGCCCCCCCAATGCACTGAGAGTAGATTGAAGCTGTAGTGGAAATGCAGCCCAGGTCTTCTCCATATGCCCCAATGTGTATTAGTTGAATTCCAACATGGGAAAGTGAAACTCACACCTTCGGACCAGCCTGCATTTTACCAGGAGCTCCTGTGCAAGAGTTTTTCTTTCTTCCAGAGGATAGCAAATCTGTGAATTATAAATCATTGATCCAATACTATCAATAGGTGAGGGGAAGGAGTTAGCTTACCTGCAAGCAGGGGAAAGCCTCAAAATCTAGCAGAGATTGGCAGCAGAGACCCTCAGGAAGCCAGCAGAGAAGTTAAGAAGGTCTCTGCTGCATTCAGGAAGCTAGCAGAGACCTTCCAAAGGCAGTAGAGACTAAAATAGCAGAGAACACAAGATAAATAAACCAAGGTACATGTTAATCCTTATCCCTGCAGATCAGCAAATTTGCAAGCTGCAAATCCACAGGTAGCAAGGACTAAATGTATTTATGTCTACAGATGTTAAGAATGTGGCTGTTCATTTTAGAAAGTAGGCAAGCACTGCCAACAAGGGTTTATATTGCTGCAGCTTCAGTATCCTCATGAATTCAGCAACTGGGGAAGGGCCATGCAGCCTCACTAGAGCTTTATCGCCCCCCCCCCAGCCATTTAATTCCAGAAGTTCAGGGTGCAGCACTCTGTAAATGTTCTACTGACTCTCAAAATTCCAGATTAGCATTTCTCTAGCCCCATGACCTTGTTGCACGGTGTCTTCAGGGTTCAAGAACAAATTCAGCAGACTGAAATTGTGGTGGTCTCCAAGCATTTATTCATTGCCAGCAATGGGCTTCTCTTGGTGTTCAAAATGGGAAACACAGAGAGCTGTGTCAATGCTCAGTGCCTCCAGAGAATAGCAGCCTCTCAATAGGGTCTATTGCTTAAATGGTATTTTGACTTGTTTGTTTGAAAATCTCACACTGCCATTGGCTGGAATTATGACATCAGAGATAGATCATTTTACAGACATCTGGTTGGCTAGGTTTAACTGACCAATAAGAAAACAGAAATTTGCATTGAAACATGTCCATAGGTGGCACTGTTCACCCAATTATTACTGTCTTTGCCTATCTCTGCCTATTCCTTTATTGGCCTTGACTTTGACTTTTATCTCTTCAACATTCTTTGTACCAGGCTTCATGGGGCTGTGTGCCAGCATTGTTTAAACTAAGTTTTCTCTTATATGTGTACTTTAGGAGATGTTAGTAATAACATAATTATTAAAGCTGCTTTTCCTGGTTTAATTATGTCTTTTGTTTCCAAAATGCTCTTTTTGTCCAGCTTGACTTTCAAGCTTTGGGGGTGTATTTTCTGTTCAGCCTGGCTCCATTTATCAATTCAATTAACTTTTGACAACTGGATATTCTGAATTCAAGAAGAACATCATTCTGGCAGGCTGCCAAGAGCAACACCTTTCAGTGACTGCCTGACCAGCTTTCACTCTCTGGCCTCTCTGAAGCTTTCTGAGCATCCCCCTAAATTTGCCTTTGTTTATTTGTGAAATGCTTAAATACTCAGGCTTCTAGCATTTGAAATGTTCTAAGCATAACTGTAAACTTTATTTGTTTTGAACTGTTTGGCTATAAATATTTGGCTAAAAAGGGGAAAACTTGTTGAATCACATTCTAACATTCAACTTAGCTTTTCCTATTGCATCCTTTTAAAAAGAAAAGCCAATTAAAACTGTTCAAAATACAATTTCTTTTATATTTTGCTAATTAGCTACTCATTTTGACATATCAGTTCCTTTGGCAGTTTGCCCGGACATTCCTTGCCTGCCTGAAGCTGGGACCTAGCATTTGATTTTTTGATCATTCAGGTTCTATCATATTACCAATAATTAATCCATTGGTGTATCTTGGTCCCAGAGAAGCCTAACTGAATTTTATTTAAAACCTTTTCTTCTCCATGGGTCACTTATTTAAAAAGGGAATTTTAGCTGGGGTCCTGTTTGACTCTCTAATTCCTTCAAAAGAACATCTGCTGGCTGTCAAGGTAACACTTTAATAGGGCCTATTTATGGCTGGCTGTACCTTTGGCCTACATCAGACTGTTTCAAACTGAGAGAGGGCAGAAATGAATCCTTGCAAGTTTGTCTATGGGAACATATAAAAACCTGACTAATTTACCCATAACATTGCATGAACAAGCATTTGCATAAATGATTAGTTTCAGCATAAGTAAACATGAGTAAACATTTAGCATAAGTGGCTTACATGACATTATGACATGTGGCTTTCACTAGCCTCTATCATCCTGATTATCAGGGCTGGTCGTGCCTTCTGAATGCATTGCTCGGGTGCTTCACAGCTCCTGCATGTTAGGAGTGTGATGGGCACACAGGCATAGGCACACCACCTAGATCCTCACAAACTGCCCTGAACCTGAGGCTCACCTGCAGAATGTGCACACTCTTCTACAGACTCTCTGATACTATTGTTCAACAGGAAAGTGGGCTGAGGGAAGCAGAGCACCTAGTGCTGTTCACAGCTTTCATGAGGTGCCTGGACCTCCATTTCCCAAACTTCTGCTAGCCAAGGGTCACATTGTCCTGACTTCCTGAGTCAGAGGCACATTTAACTCTTACACCCCAAGAGGCTTTTGATTCACATGTATAAGAATAAGAATGACCCAGGCTCACTGGAGGCCACACAAATGCAGCTCATTTCTCACTGTCTCACCCTGGAGCCCAACACTATTCAGCTGCAATCCTAGACACATTTTCCTGGAGGGAAGTCCTATTGAACACAATGGGACGTGCCACTGACTTGGCCTGCAGAGGCCTGCACTGTTTGTGTCTTGTGAAAAGCCTATCAAACATCATAACCCAAGGAAAGCAAAGCCTGGATACGGAATATTTCATTTAATTTCCAATTTCAAAAACTTTGATCTGCAGAAGGGAGACTGGGCTTACTCCATTCAGAATACCCACAGTATGGCTCAAGTCATATCGATGACGGTCACCACCTGAGCAGCATCTTTAAGTGAGCCTCCAGTGACTGTGAAGTCCTACATGAATCTAGACTCCAACAGCTATCCTAATCCAATGGTCGTTTATGCAGAGGTCGGTCAAGGGTTTTTGCCTGTGATTGGTGCAAACGTCATAGCCACAGTTGAATCGGAATCTGGAACTGCTAAGAGATTACACTTCTTGATGATGGCTCAGGCACATTTATTTTGAAGCATCTATGGTACTATGCGGAATTTGTCTATGAGGATAGATTTAAAGAAGTCTAATGCTGACATGTAGCAAGTTGGACCTTCCTTGGCCCATCTAGCCCAGCCAGCATTGTCCCATCTGACTGGCAATGCCCCTCCAGCTTCTCTAGGAAAGGTCTTTCCGAAACTGTCTAGTATGATCTTTCATAACTGGAGAAGTTAGGGATGAGGCCACCTGCATGCAAAGGATGTGCTAAACCTGCCTGCCTGCCAGCTGGGCCAAGAACCTTGGATGAGCTGATTCTGTTCCATCCACTGTAGCACTAACATTTGTCAGTATCAGAAATTCCCAAAGCAAAGAAGTTAGTTGAGGATCACTAAACACGGAGAACAATCTTCTGCTGGATCAGCTGAAGCCTCCTCTCTGAAGATGACATCCATAGATGACACTGCTGCCTTCTACTTTTGTGTTTAAACTGGGAAATCTAGTTCTTTATTTCATTTTCCCCTTCCAGTCTCCAACTCTGAGCACCTATTGGTTTCATGAAGCTCTAAAGAAATGTATGTGCAGATTGGATGCTGAATATAGTAAAACAAAAGTCTAGCCCTTTTGAAAGGCACAAAGTTCCTGGCACATCTGGCTCAAACCAAGGCCAGACACCATGCTTGGGCTGCATCAGTTGCCAGGATGCGGCAGAGGGGCAGATTGAACTTAGATGTAGTGCAGAAAAAGACTGAAAAGTGGTTAGACTTTATTACAAAGTGAATACGCCTACCCAATTGAGCCACATCGGTTTTCCCAAAAATTCTGATGGGGGACTGGTAATTTCTCCAAGTACATATGGATGAGTCTGGGTGGTAGAGTATTAGACCAAGTAGTGTATTAGACCAAGTGTCAAAATGGTGGGAACAGATCGGCTAGAACGTCTTGAGAACTTAGATTCCATAGTGATACCCCTTTGGGTTGGAGGGATTGCATCTTGATCTGTGCTCATGGGGGCTGCTCAGCTAAGACATGCTGATTGCACTAAAATCACTTTAGCGCTATTATATGGACATTATTTTTTATTTATATAGAGTGCTTACAAACTGTATAGAGCCTGAACCCCTCTTTTCCAGCATTTTAAAAAAAGTATCATTAATGGGCTTTGCGAATAACAGATGGTCAAAGCAGAGGCTTCTTTGTTTACTCCTATAAGAGGTTTCCACAGGTATAGGAAGGCAGCTGTCCTGTTAGAAATGAACTATTACAGCCTGTAATTGCAGCCTGGGGGGGGGGGTCAAACCAAGGCAATGTGTTATCTCAAGTTGGTATCTGGCTCTTCTTCTTGAAATCGCATGTTAATATTCTAGCTACTTACTTTAAATATTTGATAATCTTCAGTAACTATGTTACCTTTGTTTGCAGACAAGTCTATGCATGTCTACTAAGAAGTAAGCGCTATTAAGTTAAACAGGGCTTACTCTCAAGTAAGTGCATATAGATTGCAGACTTACAGCCCAATTCTATCAAACCTTCCCCTTCCTGCTGTTGCAGCTGTGCCACTGGAACTCGCGCTGTATCCTGTGGGGGGGGGGAATCCCGGAGAACATTGGTTCTCTTGCCTGAGGGTGAGCTTCTGCTGTGCCGATTGGTCGCCTTGGACCTGTGCCTGAGTGGAGCCTGGAAAAGGGATTGGGACAGGGACAGGGATAGGATATTGGCAGTGCCGCTGATGCCAATACGCCCTCCACCCTGTTCCTCCCACCCCCCTGGCTGCCCCTCTGTGCCAGGGCTTGTAGGAAGGCTGCTTGTGTGGCCATAGCTGTTGTGGCTTGGAGCGGCAGCCCAGATGTGTCAAATAGTGTGTTGCCATTTGCGACATCTGGAAAGCGCACTGATCGCCAGAACGCAAGTTCTGTTGGTGCAGTGTGCCTGTATGATATGGCCATTAGAAGCTTTTTTCTTTATTGTAGACAGAGGTAATCAGTTTTGTAATTTTTGCTGTAAGAACTATTCCACCAGTCGTGAACATTGTGATACTGTTATTGGTGTGTGCAAAGAACAGTACAATGCGAGATCTATAAATGCTAAATCAATCAAAACTAAAACTGTATGCTTCTCTTCTTGCACTGGCCATGGAGTAACAACTACCTTATGAGGCAGAAGAAAGAAAAAGGGTGCCAGGTTTTTGTCTCTGTGCTATGCTTTTTAGCTGATGGGAGCTGCTTTGGAGACCAAAAGCCAAAATAAAAATCTCCTAAATTAATACATTTGCATGAAACCCCCAGGCCTACCCTGGATCTAGGAGCTGATATTTCAAGGTAACTCAAAGACCTTCAGCCAAGACTCAGCAGACCAGGAACTGGAGAAAGTCAGGCTGCCCACCCTTGTCTCAAGGTAACAGCAAATCTGAAATGACATGAGGTGAAGGTTTATATATATAAAAATTGAAGCTGAACATTTACAAAAGATCCTCAGGGCAAGGCCAGTATTAGATGTGCTTAGACCAAAACACCTTCAGTTGTCATCTTACCTTCAGCAGGCATGTAGATGTCCAAGACCTTTCACAGCAACCACCAAAATAAACAGAAGAAAACATACTTGAGTGTGTCATCTGGGAATAAGAAAAAAACCTTTCCCAAGAGGCTGACTCTTCAACTCTCAGTGCCTGGGAGCAGTGGTAAATATTAATATGTCAGCTAACCCAGGGCTTCCGGGAACGTGGTGCCAGCACTATATTTACTGCTCAAATGGGGAGGAATGTCAGGTGGGCACCTTAACTTATAATTTCCATATTGTAAGTGATTTTGTATCACCTTAACTCTTCTCTCTTAAAGTGAAGGCTATTTTTATTAGAACACACAACTGTTCTACCACAGTTGAAAAAGTACATCTGCGCCATCGTTTTGTGAAATAAACAGCTGTGCAACTCATGGTGCCTTCGTGTTCATTTACACGCCTTTTCATGGATGTGCAGTATGTTCCTATTTTTCCTCCTCGGACCCCCAGCCAGAGGCAAAAGCAGTCAGACCAACAAGCCAAGAGGCAGCAATGAACTCCAGACTGAGTGTAATTAATTCTCCACTCCCTGGGGGTTTGCTTTTATTGCTATGAAAAAGATGCCTTTGAAGCCATTCCTCTTCAAGGAAACTGTGGGGACTGAGAATGTCCAAAATGCTGGAGTTGCAACTTAGGTAGGAGTCAGGGTCACTACAAAACCTGCAGGTTTCCTGCTTATGCCTCATATAATGATGGTGATCGTATATGAAGGCAAAATTCATAAATGACAAAATTTGGGTACTGGAATACGGGTGCTCTAGAAAGTTCCCCTTGCAGAGAGGAGCTCCAGCTAGAGGAACAGTTGTTCTGGAGCAACAAGCGAAAGGAGCTTCAGTGTGTCGTCTTGAGAACCTGCCTGTCAGCCCTGTCAACGGCAGTTATTGGATAGAGAGAGCACCAGTAGGTGCTTGAAAGGTTTCATATAGAAGGGCATATTGTCTGGTGACCATTAGCCATTTGCCTTCAGCTATTGGTCTCTTACTATTTGCTACCTAATCTTATGTGATATGTTATTTGCCTTGTCATCTACTGATCTGTTCCCTATTCCAATCCTTAGTTGTTATCTCTGCTTGAATACTACTCTCTTTAGTCCTCAGTAAATCTTTCTGGTTAACTGCTTATCTAAGAAGCTGGTATTCCCTCCGTCTCACTCGTACTAAGTAGCGTGGAGTTCCCTGGACAGGTTTTGGCAACACATATGATCATCATTTTATACAGATACATATTGATACCAGTCCTCCCATTTTCTCACTCTAAACTAACTGCCACACTCAACTGCCCTTCAGTTCTCCCTATTCCAAAACAATTCTGCCAGGGTTGCAACAGTTAGATGCCAACATCTTACAGTCCTGTTCCTTCCCTACAGGTCTTCTGCTATATTTTTTTCCACTCTGCTCCAGCTTTGTTCTTCTGGAAGAGAAAGATGAGTCAATTCCTTTACCATCCCTCAAGGTAACCTGCTATGTAGTTGCCAAAGCAACTTTTCTTCCCTTTGATTACCATTTTTTTTACCTAGCACTACTCTTGTACCTTTAACAGTAGCCTGGCATGAAAGATCTGTTTCTTGGCATGAAAGATCTCAGGGGTGAAAGATGCAGGGGCAAGGAGGGCACCTACCCTTTAACCATTTCCTCACCTTAAATTGATAGGGTATTTGGCATAGAACCATAGGGAATTTGGCACAGGGATCAACTGCTGCTAAGGAAAAATGTCCTTAACTGAGTTAGAATGATGGCTTATCTGAACCCAGTTCTACTAGCCTGCAAGATTGAGCTCAGACTATCATCAGGCAAACCAGGTGACCACTTGTGGTCTCCTCGCTTTCAAAATATGGTGTGAATCTTGAAGTAGCAAGATCAAAACAAAGCACTCTGAGGTCACCCTCTCCTTCCGCCAAATAGAGAGGTCTATTTGAACCTGTGCCTGCTCTTTGGTACTCTTAAGTGGACCCAGGGATGTAGACTGTGGCCGAAAAGGGGGATAAGATATTAGCGCCACTGATAACTGCCCACTTTCCCGCCTCAGCACACTGCCTCTTTGCTTTGGTACCTGCTCCATTTTCCACCCTGCCCCATTCTGCCCACCCAGTGCCCACAGTGATGCCAACTTACTGGCAACAGAGCATCCAGGACTGGCCCTGTTGCATGGCCACTGCATGCCATTTCCAGTGGTGTTCCGAATGTGCAACAGTGTGTCACATTTTGCAATGCTGGAAAGGGCACTCAGTCACCAGAAAGCAAGTTCCAGCTATGCAGTGGCCTCTTAGGATTGGGCCCTGAGACATTTACTAATTTAAATTTTGCAGAAGTCCAAATTAGGTGCTTGATTTGTTTCTTTACAACAAGAATGATCGAGAGTAGTATTTACAGAAAATATTACTCAAATCTACCAGTTCACCAACTGGAGAGAAGATACTTTGGGACACACTCAATTGGATAGAATTTCTCTTATTAACATCATGGCATCAGTTTCCTAGAAAACACCATCAATGGTTTCTTACAGAATTGTTGTACTTTTCATAGCCATTGTAAATTATTGTTTTATTAGGCCAGTTCTAAGTCTTTAATATATCTGCATTTTAATACAGAAACATTTTTTTGTTTATCCATTATCTGAAATCAAGATGTGATGCTTGGTGCGTTGCTTTGCAATATGATACATTTCAAGATTAAGATCAATAATAAACCTATATATTATTTATTTTCTTGGCTTCACTCTTCTTCATGAGTCTAATGTGATGTGGGCCAACCAAAAAAAATTCTACCAGAAGAATTTCTTGAAGGGCTGAATTAATCAAGATGTTACCCTTCATCTGGGAGTGTCCTGAGCTCTTTGGGTTCCTAAGGCGAGGCACCAAATGCTACCTCATTCTGAGTCTCTCCCCCCTTTGCAGGTTTAAAATGGGATGCATGGTGAACAAAAACAGCAATCAGGTCTGTGATCCCCTTGCCCAGCCTGCAATGGACAGATCAGGGACACCCTGATTTGCCTTTGAAGGATATGCAGGATATTATGCAGGATATTGCTCTCCCGTGACCCATGCAAAAGGTGTGGAGAGGGAGGAAAGGGGGGTCAAGGGTGAGGAAGTGAGGGGTAGCTCTTCACACACCTTAGCTCTTGTCTGTGAAAGCCACTCTTCAGGGTGGTGGGTGGTGGCTATCCCCAGAGCACAGACTAAAGTGGTTGCTGTCCTGGCAGTGGGGCTTGGGGCAGTCACTGTCACTAATATGTGACTGACGCAACTGCTTTAGTCTGCTTCATTGGCAATCCATCTCTTGTATCCATCTGACTTCATTACTTGTATAGACTATGACTCTTCTATAGAGTGTGGCCCCAATCCAGCTATAACCACATGTAACTACTGATGGCCGCAGATGGGCACCTTCATTTGCATCAAATGTCTCAACTAGATAGTTCAAGAGGGCTCAGATGCACACTGCAAGTTTCTCTTGCAGGATAGAGGCAAATATCTGGTGCCAGGGTGCCTGTTGAGACTTCATTCTGTAGGCTCCACATGAGTTCCCCATAGATTGACACATCTGAGACTGCAGTTGCTATAGGCAGGTAGTGCAAATGAAGTACCAAACCCCAAGTTGTTTTGGTCCCAGTGTCCTGGTTCTCAGTGCATTGGTCAACCTCAGTCTGGGCTGTACCACTTCAGACTGCAGATGGGGGCTCTTGCAAAACAAATTCCCTGCAGACAGGAAACTAGCATGCCAGGAGATGGTGAGCTAGAATCCTCCTGGATTAACTGGTTTTCTTTGTGGAGGACATGTTCCCTATAGGGAGGACTAATCTGGTATGTGAGACCCTACCTGTGGTAAACCATGGGAAAGAGGAAAATTATAACATGGGTATTCAGGAAAGACAGCTATTCACAAAGGTGCACAATGCAGCCACCTTGCTGACACTGAGAGTGCCTGGATGGAAGTCCAGCTGGGAGTCCTATGCATGGTGCCCTGAGTTCCATCATGAAAAAGGTGAGATATGAAAGTGTGAATAATCATGTTCTGAACTGAGTGTGTTCATGCTTTACACAAGTAATCCTCACAAGAACCACGCAAGGGAGGTTGAAGCTATTGCTCTCATATTGCAGATGGGAGTTGAAGCTGAGAGAGTGGCTTACCTAAGGTCATCTAATGGGCTCTTAGAAGAGGTAAGGGCTGAACCTGGTTCAGGACTTCCTGGTTTACAACATGGCCTCTTAGACAATAAGGAAGCCCTCAATGCAACACCAATAGAGTGAACTGATCATCCTCCTCCTCCCCTCCCACCTCCCTGCCACGATGACATCATATTGTTCTTGCCCCCGCATCACAATCTTCAGGGTTACCATAGGAACAGCAATAAACAACATCATCACTAGTCTGTTGTCCACTCTTTACTGGTCACTTGATCAGCTAGGAGTGCTGGTGAGCTATCTCTCCAGTGACTGGTCAACTATTTTCTTGACGGACCTCATCTGGACATCTCCTTTAACGATGATAGGTAGGAAGCTGTGCCATGTTCAGAAGTATCCTTTATTTTCCCAGATGGCTAACAGTGAAGCACCCTGAGGTTATGGAATCATAACTGGGGAGGAATAAAATCTTTGGAGAGGTTAGAGAAGGCAAAGCAAACTGAAGTGGAACTGTGCTAGAAAGTAAGCAGCAGAGGAGCAAAAGAAACACAAAAGACACAGGGCATAGATAGTCCAGCAAAAGTAGTCATCACAAAGTCCCCACTGATTTTAAAGGAACAAGTTAATTAGGACTATTAGGACTATTTCAAGGCTTTCCATAAGATTTACAGTGCAATCTTAGGCGTGTCTACTGAAATGTGATCCCTACTGAGTTCAGTGGGACATACTCCCATGTAAGTGTGTACAGGATTGCTATGTTAGTTGTGACTAATCTTGGTAGATTTTGTCATCAATCTTCTGACATGGTATTTGCTCCTGTCCTCTGACTTTCCTTCATAACCTCTGTCCAACGAGGCTAGAGCATTATGTATTCCTGCGGAGCTAGCAGAAGCAAAAGAGTCAGTTCCCTGCCCTGAGGAATTTATCAGATTATAATTACAATCTAAATATTGCCTGTGGTCATGACAATACTGAAAGGGAAGGGAAGGGAGAGGCATAAGAAGACATATGTAGAAACGTTATCTTATGCCTCATGCACCCAACCAGACTCACTGGATCATTCCTAGGCCTTTCAACTAGTATCCTTGAATGAATCTCTGGAAAAGTACTTTACATGGTGCAAGGGTTCAGCTTAATGGCTTCATAGACAAGATGGTGTTGAGTTGGTGATGGAAAAAAGAGAGGAAAGGGCCCCCCCCCCAGGGATTATGAATGGGTATTTCATACAGGAAGGGGACAGCAAAGGTCCATGATTAGAGCAGCCTATGAAGGCAGGGGACTTTAGGATGGCTGTCAATGGAAGAGTTGGAAGGGGGTATGTGTGTGAATGAGCCCTCATGATTGCATTTTCCCTGCTGCAAACTCCAGCAGGTTTTGAATTACTAACCCCATGACTGTAACTGCAAATTGGCACTAGAGATTTGGGGGTAAAGGAGATTGGTAATTGTATATCAATGAATCTAATGCAAAAGGCATCTTTTCTGGGCTTGTAGAGACCTTGGGGAAAAAAAGAAACAAAAATTATGTGAAAATCATGCTCTCTTTTAATGGATTGTGTTTCTTATACTGTACTATAGTAATACTCAACAAGTTTAACAGGTGTCCATTTTAACAAGTGTCCATGGCTACACTGAAAATTTGCATTTGGGAGGTGCCTCCAGTAGGTGGGAACACAAGCACCTGCTGGTTTCTGAACTGGTTATGATTCAGTTTACTCTCCAGCAAGCCTAACTGACTTCAGCCTTTCCTGAACCTTCAGCTCATGGCCAACTGCCCTTTGGATTCCCCTTTGCACAATAACATTCTCAGGTCTCCTAGAACCTTGGGGGTTACTATGGAGACAGGAGTAAACAATTTGATATGATCACAGTTCTGTTGACTCCCAGTTGGCTCCATCGACTTTAGTGGATGCCAACACAAGTTGAACCCATTCAAACTGGTTTCTTGAAGGACTGGTGATAGCTTCTTAGGGCCAGTCTTGATGTTATGAGCCATGCATATTGTGGAACAACATTTTTTTTAAATTTAAGAAGCAGGCATGGGGTCATGAAATAGGGTAAAGCTGTGCAAGTGATAGGGGTTTAGCATTTTGCATCCAACACAATTCGAATCCCTGAGGGTAACGTATAGCATTTGTGACCAACAGTCACTCATGGACTGGTTTTCCATGTCTAACTCCTTCCTAAAGCCATCTACATAGGCTATTGGTCATCACTGCATCTTGTGGTAACAAACGTTACAGATTATTCACTGTGAGAAGACATACTTCTTTTTGCCTATCCTAATCTCCCGAAAATGAATCTCTCTCTCTCTCTCTGCACCATGCATAACTTACAAGCCCCAATCACATCCCCCACCCCAGGGTAACTTTTTCCCTAAAGGGCAGGGGGATAGGATTGCACACTTACCAGGGTGTCAATCTCACTAAACTTACTTCTGAGTAGACATGAATAGGCTTGGCCTCTAAAACAATTACTAATTCATGATGTTTTAATGCCATCACTTCACTGGGACCTGAAATGACCCACCTTTTTCTGGAGTTAACCTAACAATCCTGGAAGCTTTTTCGGTCCTGTCAAACGATACCCAAGAGATGCCACAACCTCTCCAGAATGCCTTCAGGGCTGAGATGCCATGGCTGGGGGGTGGTCTTCTGGGTTGAAAGCCAGACACTCTCCTTTCCATTCCTGCCTTCTCTAAGCTTTGGATGCTGCTGTTTCTCAGCCTCAGACTTGCTCATTTGTGCTGTCATATGACATGGCAGTGGCATCACTAGAGTTTGCATCACCCAGTATGGAGGCCAGTGCTTCACTGCTAGGATGGACGTCCTCCCATGCGTTGGGTGGGGCAACGCCCTGGGCTGTGGGCATGATTATGCACCATTGCCCCGCCCCTGATAGTTGTCTTGCTGTAACTTTTGATAGAATAGAGATATTTCAGTGAAGTGTGTTTCACTGCATTCTGCATGAAATTACACATTGAATGATATATAACATGATGCTATTATTCGAAAATGCCAAGATTTTAAAAATTTTGACCAGTAGTGATGTCACACACACACACACACACACACACACACACACACACACACACACACCCGTGCATCACCCAGTGCAGTGACACCACTGTTACAAGGCACCCAAGCCACCCTAGCAGAGATGTGGTCCACATAGATTTAAACCTGACTTCAGTGATGAATTCAAGCCACTTCTCTGAGTTTCAGGCTGCCCCCATCTCAAAGATAACACTGACCTTCTTGGCAGAACTGTTGTGAAGATTACTAACATCATCTATCTATGTGAACAATAAAAATTTGCTTCCTTGCCTGCTCTTCTGTTGCAGATGAAAACCCTGACGAACAGCCACTTGATGGTTTCAACATTCCACCTCTGAGTAGCAGTGTGGTGAACACCAAGTCTGCCACAGGAAATGGAGGAAGTTCTAGAAGCACCACTGGAACATCCACCGCACCTTTCAGCTCAGCAGGACTTCAACCTCTAGTCTCTTCTCTACCAGCTCAACTGGACGCAGGCAGAGTTGTCAATGCCTACAACTATCTGCCTCCACAAACTGTTCGTGTACAGGGAGCAGCTGGGAATACTGAGCCGCAGCAAATACCCAGCTCTGTGGCTCCTTATCCTTCCTTCCATGGATGGGGAACCACAAGTCATCTTCCTGTTCCCTGTTATGGACCAGTGACCTATCCATACACAAATGTGGCAGCAGCCAGACCCATGGAGCAATTGCACAGGCACCCCAACCTCCAGCCAGTGCCCAGTCTTCATCTGGTACACAGGCAGCCTCCTGGGGAAAGACCTATCCAGCCAGCCACTGTACAGGACGGGAGGGGCATCTGCTATTACAATCATGCAGTTTTAACTCCCATATCCGTGAGACAGGCAAGTCCAGTTCTACAGACAGGAAGGGCTGTCCCAGTACCAACGGCTCCAACCAACAAAGTGGTGTTGCTCTTCAAAAAGGTAGAACCACAAAAAAGTGCGACAATCAGTAAGTATTACACAGCCCAATCAAAATTCTGGATTACAAAATCTTTGTGCAGAAGCATCAAAAGATCTGTGCCGATCTTTGCAAAGGGGATATTCTGTCAGTGATCTACCCATTGATCAGTGGTTTATGGGAAGTCCATCATTATTTCATTTCTTCTCAGGGCCATGGTTTTCAGACTGCATCCTGGGAAATGCCTTAACTTCCTCAAATGCTTAACTGGGGCTCCTCAGGGAGAAGAATCAGAAAGGCAGATAAAAGCTCCCCAAAGACAGCTTTCTGCCCCATTGCCACTCTTCTCCCTTGCTGTTGTATGGCTAATTCATTCATATAAGTTCCATCTCTAATGTAGTCATTTATGTAAATTTAGTCAAATTTGAAATGTAAATTAATTCTTTTGTTTTCCGGCCCCCTGACAGTGTCAGAGATATGATGTGGCCCTCCTGCCAAAATGTTTGTCCGCCTCTGGATTTGAAGGAACATTGTTGACTGACAATCCCTTGGAGGGGGGAAAAATCCAGCAATAAAACAGATTCAGATTCCACTGGATTTCTCCTGACTCCAGGCTGTTGACCCCATTATTCTTTTCTATCCTTGAACGTGTTCTCTCATGACCTCAAATGATATTATAATATTTCATTATCCGAGCATGATTTGTTAATGCTTTGCTCAAGCAATCTAGAAGAGATGTTCTGTTCTCTAATCATCCTTTTGGTTTATTGTTCTTTCTTTTAGTGCTGGGCACTCAACCAGGGGCACAGGAGGCCCATCAGCCACTTCTTCTCCAGCCAGAGGATCAAGAACCTGCTAAGAGGGACAGTAGCCTTGTTGATTTCATGGATGAGCTTCAGCTGCCACAGGATCTCCTCAACACAGAGCAGTTTCCTGATATGGAAAAGCTGATTGCATCAATTGAGCCACTCCTCCCTGAATGCCTTTTCCCACCAATTGATCCTAAGGAGGCAATCCAACACAGTTCTCTCCAAGAAATGTCTTTGGAGGGAGTTAATGGGAACAAAGAGAAAAAAAATATCAGAAGCAAGACCCAGGAAAAAAGTATACTGGAGATGCAAACCACAAAAGAGGCCAGTGTGCACCCTGGAAGTGAAAGTGTCTTACCAGTAATAGACCTCTGTGGCTCAGAGGATGAAGAGCCAAGAATTCAGAAGTCAAATGTCTCCAAGAGGGATAAAAATCTTGAGGAGCCTAAATCTAAACTTCCTGCTGTGTCCATTGGGATCCATAAGGGATCATTTCCACACAGACAAAAGTCTAGGATGCCTCCAATACCTTTTGTCCCAAAAAGTCAACATTTAGAGGGGGAAAGTAATTCTGGACAAGGGGCTTATGAACGTGGAGACGCTGCCTTTGGGAATACAGTGATCCCTGGCCCAGTTTACATAGTTGAGAAAGGAGGCCATCCCACCCCCAAAGAACCGATAGCTCCAAAAGACACTACAAGGTTAAAATATCAGGGGGGAAAAAAGAAGGTAAACTCATTGGGATCTGGTGAAAGTCACCCAAGCACCAAGTTGACAAGCGATCTTTGCCCTAAGGGTAAAAGAAAAGCCATATTAACCGAAGAACTACATTTACGGAAAATCGCTAAAAAACTTTCAGCATCAGACATGTCCAGACCCAAAGGGAGCATGCCGGGGTCCAAGAAAGTTCAGAGCACCCTGCAATGTAAGCAAATCTCCGGAGATAAGAGTAAAAAATATCTTCCTCAGCAAAGAGAGGAAGCTTTGAAGAAAACCTCCGCAAAGCACGTGAAGCTTCCAGCTGGTAGTACTGGGCTCAAACAAGTTCGGAGTGATGCATGTTCTGAGCAGCGTTTAGGGAAAAGATCACATGAGGAAGAAACTAAGAAGCCTAACCCAGAGCTAATAGTGAAAGAAATCTCCACAAAGCGCATGAAGCTTCTAGCTGATTTTACTGAGCTCAGAGAAATTCAGAGCACTGAGCAGTATGTGGCAAAAAGACCACATGAGGAAGAAACAAAGAAGCCACTAGTCAAGGAGAAAATAAAAATCTTTATTCCACAAGTTGAATCTTTAGACAAAAAATGTAAGAGGAATTTGGGCGGAGAGCCAGTTGGATATCATTCCAGAGGCCTCCAAACAGGCCTGAATAATTGTGAGAATGTGAAAAACACGTCTAAAGAGCAACACAAAGACAAAGCCAAAGCCAACGCTAATGTAGCTGGGACTAAGGGGAAAAAAAAAGTTGCCAAAGTAGAAGCTGAAACTGTAAAACAAATCCCCAGGAGCAATCTGGCTTTGCACATGATGGAGTCTGTACAGGTCTTCTACCCACTGGGGAAGAACAATCTTTCTGCCCTGCCTAGCAAAAAGATGCCTTCAGTGACTTCTTCCCGAACAATTCCTGAAAAGACACCAAACATACTGCCGAGGCCTCAGCCGAGGCCCCTGCCTAAGTCTCTGCCAAGTACATTGTCTAGGCAACAGCCAACATCTTTATCCAAACCAGTGCCAACATTAGTGACAAAACCGTCATCAACCTCACTACCAAAGGCACCGTTCAATTCAATGCCAAAGCCAGTTACAAGTTCACTGTTAAAGCCCATGCTTAGGCAAGACCCTAAGCCACCTGTCTCAGGTTCGTCTGGGCTGCAGGCAACCCAGGTTTCCCAAGCCAGTAGATGGAGGCCCCGTGTTGTTGGGAGCACACATGTGCTCTCTAGACCACCAGATCATCGAATGACAGGTCCCTGGAAGCCAAGGGACATCCCAAACCAGGTTCTACCAAACACTTCAGTCTCTGGCCCCCAACCATCAACACTGCCTAAAGGTTTTCTTTCCCATACTGAACATTCATCTTCACCAGTGCAGGAATTTAATGGGGCAACATTCATCCCATGGAGAACACCTCCTGATGACCTGGAAGAGTCAACCCCTATAACAGAAGAGCAACGACCCATACGGGAAATGATGAAGAAACGAGCTCAAAGGGAGAGGGAAGAGGCAGCATGTTGGACTTCTGTGGGTCGGGTGAAATTTTTTGTAGAAAGGGAGAAAGAAATGAACACTTCCATTCGATTTGGCTACCCTTGGCGGCGCTAAGAGGCAAGAGCAAGTGCCTCACATTTCCAACAGACTGCATCAGATGGCGTATAAGCCAGGGTTGAGGACACCTGAAAGTGAAGCCTCGTTATCAATATGACGTTCTGCTTCTGATATTAGGACCTCAACAGCAAACAACATCAGGACCAAACAACAATAGCTGTTTGAGATATTTCAGTATTAGCTATTTCAAGCTGAACTCCTCTTCAGATTTATCAGCTTTGCACAAATTCATAATAATACGCATACCATAATTTGTTATTAAAATGTAGCTGTTGATGACTTTGTTTATTCAGTAACTAATATTTTTATATGACGGCCCTTCTAGCTTTTATTTAATGCTACATTGTGGATTAGAAACCTAAGGTAATTTCCTACTTGATATCAGTATTATATTTTGTGCTCATGTATTAGGATGATCAAAAGTGTGATTCTTATCTAGATGTAATGTATCATGAAAGTAATATTTATTCCATTTTTATATTAATATAAAAGGCATTAAATATATAGGCATAATATATAGGCATTAAAATATTTTACACTCACTATATTTCAGGAGTTTTTGTAAGAAAAAAATGCTTATATCTGGTTGATGATTCTTAATAAAAGTTATCATAACAGAAGTCATTTGCCTTCATTCCATTTTTTTATTAGAATCACTTAATACTGCAGATGTGAATGTACTGAGAAAATATTAGAGTGACTTTTCTATTAATGCTCGTGCCTCTTGTTTGTAATTCCCAAGTATAACAATATTTATTACTCATATCACTTTACTTTGAATATAGAAAGGTTTCATTCTATTTATCTGTTCAGTACATCTACTGCCTTTGAGTTGGGCTCAGGGGGAGGAACTTCCCAGTCTAGAAGCACAATCTCCTGAGGACAGAGTGAGAGTAGCTAATAAGCAGACAAGGAGTATACCCAGTTCAGGATAGAATGCAGTCACAGACAGTTCCTTTCCTCCCCTGGACAGGTGATGAATTTGTCCAGCTTTGCAGAGGTTGGCTAATGTTCTTTCTCCATAGTCCACAGGACTTCTCCCAAGAGGCCACCTAGGTCTAGAATGTCAGCGACACAGCAGGCTGTGCAGGTGATAGACCTGGGCCCTGACAGAGCCCAAATTCAACAACCAGCCTTGTCTACCAAACCAGAGATGTCAACCCTGAGCTGAATTCCCCAGCATCCTTGCCACTAAGGGCCTTGTATACCCCAGAGCTCCCTCAGCAATGTTGGCAAAGCATCCAATGGGAGATAGTAGAGGTGATTGAGCAAGACTTCAGGCCAGAAGACTGCCTCTTTGATGTTCTCCACTTCTCAGGAGATAGTCGGACTTAAGGATTCTTAGAAAAAGTTGTCTGTTTACTGAAACCCGAGAGCTGTAGGCCTGACCACCCTTGATCTCTGTTGCTCTGGATCTATAGAGGACAGAGCATAACAGCCTGGGTGTTTCAGTGCTCAGGATGAGAGAGGGAAGAAGGAAGTACTCAATGGACAAACCTTCTACAGGCACCATGGAGAGGAAGCAAGGGGTTTCAGGAAAGGAGACAATACACTGCCCCCCCCCAATCTTGCAGGTGCATTGCACCCATATTCCAATAGTAAGTGCCACTGAACTTAATGTGGCTTACTCCTGAGTAAACATGCTTAGGATTGAACCATATGATAGTGAGCGCTCAAGCCATGAGGAGTCTCTGTGAAGCTTGAATCAGGAGACTTTAGTGATCTAGACAGCACAAGAGAGGAGTGATCTATGTGAAGATTAACACATATGAAGGGGAATAAGAAACAGGGTAGAAACATTAAGTAGATGGTACCTATTGAAGGAGGGGAAAGTGTAGAAGGAGAAGTGTGGTAAAGACTGGCTTTTGAAGAAAGATATGTGGAGTAGGAGAGTTTTGTCAATCAGAGGCCTTACAAAGTAACACAAAGGCACCATCACTTTCTTCTCTTCCTGGCTGAAGACACCAGGGAATGAAGATTTGAGAAAGGGAAGCCAGGAACAAGACTCCCTCGAACGCCAAGGAGACAGCAGGGCTAAAGGGCAAACCGGATTGCCACAGGGGAGCAATTTTGGCTGCAAAGGGGAGATGGCCAGGCTTGAGATGGAGGGGAGCTGCTACTCTCTCACACCCAGAGCAGAAGAGAACTAGTCTTCCTCCTCCAGGCACCCCTCTTTCAGCTGGAAATAAGAGAGGATCCCAACTTGTGATGCTCACCTCCTGCTGTTCCTGTTGGTTTCTCTCCCGTGTGCAACGATGCTCCGTTTCCCATTTGCGTTCCTCTCTCATTATATTCATTGCTTCCAGACTGAAGGCAGGGCTGCTGGCTGGCTGACTGCTGCTGATGCTACCAGAACCCATATATAAGAACATAAGAACAGCCCCACTGGATCAGGCCATAGGCCCATCTAGTCCAGCTTCCTGTATCTCACAGCGGCCCACCAAATGCCCTAGGGAGCACACCAGATAACAAGAGACCTCATCCTGGTGCCCTCCCTTGTATCTGGCATTCTGACATAACCCATTTCTAAAATCAGGAGGTTGCGCATACACATCATGGCTTGTACCCCGTAATGGATTTTTCCTCCAGAAACTTGTCCAATCCCCTTTTAAAGGCGTCCAGGCTAGACGCCTGGTACTGCCAGTGTGGCTATTGGAACCTCAATTCAACAGCACAGCGATTTTCAACCTTTTCGATCTCATGGCACACTGACAAGGCACTAAAATTGTCAAGGCACACCATCAGGTTTTGGCCAATTGACAAGGTACACCGTGCTACCAATGGAGGCTCACAATCCCATTTGCCATACTAATAAATGATCTTCCCCCAAATTCCTGTGGCACACCTGTGGACCACTCGCGGCACACCGGTGTGTCACGGCACAGCCGTTGAAAACAGCTGCAGCAGCAGCAGCAGCAAACCCTACCAGTGAGTCACCGCCCTCGCTGCCTCCTTGTGGGCTCTAAGTGCAGCCTCACTTTGCTGCCTAGGCTTGTCTTTCTTTCCTTCTTTCCATAGACCAGGAAATTCAGCCTGGACTGCGCCCAAAGGAAACCAAACCCAGGGTTATTTTCTGAGCATATGACAAGACTGCTTTATTAATTATCATTAAAAATATTTCAATAAAGCCTTTCAACAGGAGTAGTTCATAAACTGGTTTATATAGTAAAATAAATCAGTAAATGGTTCCCTGTCCCCAAAGGGCTCACAATCGAAAAAAAGACACCAGCAAAAGCCGCTGGAGAAGATGCCATGTTGGCGTGAAGAGGCTCTCCTCCTGCTAAATATAAGAGGGCACCACTTTGAAAGTTGCCTCTACACAACGTAATTGATGGAGCATTAACCACGTGACCGGGAGGAAGGTTTTCTAGGAGAGTGTCTCTCTGTCTGGCATTGTCCTAGTCCGGCTGGGGGGGGGGGCAAATTCCTGGGGCATGGACTTCTAGGGAGCCTGGGCCATGACAAAACAAACAGGATAGTACAAAACAAATGCATTACAAAATAAATGCATTTTGTAAATTTGGGTTCCTCACACTCAGATTCTCCAGGGCTGTGTTTCCACTACAGCAGTGGTTCTCAAACTGGTGGGCTGCGACCCACCAGTTCGTGTAACGCTTTCCCCATCCCTTTAAGGGGTGGGGGAAGGGGAGGGAGGCAGTGACGCAATTCCTAGAATCGCATTGCTAATGGGGGCTCAGGGGGGTGCTTCAAACTTACTGTGAACGATGTAGGGCTGCAGCAGGTGCGGGAAGCCCTGCACAGCCCTCCCGGACTCTTGGAATCTTCAAGTAAAAGCACTTCCATTTTTATTGCACCTGCTCTTACTGCAGATTCCAAGAGTCGGGGAGCACCTCCTGCAACCTGCTGCAGCCCTGCATAGTTCACAGTAAGTCTGAAGTACCCCCCCAAGCCCTCCTTAGCAACGAGATCCTGTGGATCGCGTCGCTGCCCTAGCCCCTCCCCAGCAAGAACTTAATGAGGGAGTAAAGTTCCCTCAAAGTTTGAGAAACGCTGCACTACGGCTTTAATCCACTTTCAATGAACTTCTATTACCCTGATGCATTCTGGAGACTGTAGTTTGTTAGGGATAGCTTTAACAGCTCTCAGATTCTTTAACAAACTTCACCCCCCCCCCCCAATGCACTGAGAGTAGATTGAAGCTGTAGTGGAAATGCAGCCCAGGTCTTCTCCATACGCACCAATGTGTATTAATTGAATTCCAACATGGGAAAGTGAAACTCACACCTTCAGACCAGCCCCAGTAGTAGGTCACCCAGTTCAGTTCATATAATTCCTTGGCCCCAATAGTAAGTTGCACCCCTCCTTCTAGTTCAGTGTGTTAGATCACAAGGCATTGGATAAAGTCTAAGTTGTCAAACAGTCAAAGTAGTTCTCTTTGTTGTGTTTTTTATGTATGCCAATAAAGGTCTTATTTATCTAAGTCTACATGTGCTTTTGGCATTATTTGAAGGTGAAATTAAGGCTGCGTTCTTTTAGCTTCCAATGTTACAAGCGCTAGACAGCTTTTTTAAAAATCTTCCAGCATGCTAGGCTGCCTTCTTTATTTCAGTTCTAGCATGCTAGCCATGCTAGAATTTTTCCTAGTGAGCTTGGAGCTAGAAAAGATGGTCCACCTGCATTTAGCAGTGTTATAGCTCTGCTCTGAGGAAATAAGCTATTTCAGCCATTTTGCACGGCAAGCAGGGGAGACAGTGGAGGAGAGGGTTTTGAATTTGCACGCAGGCAGCCATCCATTCTGCAGACTGTAAAAGCAGTCTACAGTACAGTCATTTTCAACCAGTGTGCCGCAAATGGTCCACAGGTGTGCCACAGGCATTTGGGGGAGGGTCATTTGTTAGTAGGGCCACTGGGGGATGCGAGTCCCCCACCAACAGCATGGTGTGCCTTGTCAATTGTCAAAAACTAACTGATGGTGTCCCTTGACCATTTTAACACTTTGTCAGTGTGCCATGAGGTGAAAAGGTTGGAAATCGCTGCTTACAGAGGTAAATAACATTAAGGTACTTTATTGACTGGAGGCAAAGATCAAACGTTGCAAAAACATCCCAAAGTACATTCAGCACTATTTGACTTCCATTTTTAAATTAACTTGCTAGAATTGTGCTGGAAGCATGCTAGAAATATTACTTCCTTATTATTACCTCTCCAGACTGAGAGCAAAATCCAAAGTCCAGCTGAAATGTCTGCATGACTTCCTCTTTGCCGACGATGCAGCTGTCACTACCCACTCTGCCAAAGATCTCCAGCAGCTCATGGATCGTTTTAGCAAGGCCTGCCAAGATTTTGGACTGACAATCAGCCTGAAGAAAACACAGGTCATGGTTCAGGATGTGGACTCAGCTCCCTGCATTACAATCTCTGCGCATGAACTGGAGGTTGTCCATGACTTTGTGTACCTTGGCTCAACGATCTCCGACACTCTTTCTCTCAATACCGAGCTAAACAAGCGCATCGGTAAAGCAGCTACCACGTTTTCCAGACTCACAAAGAGAGTCTGGTCCAACAAGAAGCTGACGGAACATACCAAGATCCAGGTCTACAGAGCTTGCGTCCTGAGTACACTTCTGTACTGCAGCGAGTCATGGACGCTTCGCTCACAACAGGAGAGGAAACTGAGCGCTTTCCACATGCGCTGCCTCCAACGCATCCTCGGCATCACCTGGCAGGACAAAGTTCCAAACAACACAGTCCTGGAACGTGCTAGAATCCCTAGCATATATTTACTGCTGAAACAGAGACACCTGCGTTGGCTCGGTCATGTCGTGAGAATGGATGATGGCCGGATCCCAAAGGATCTCCTCTATGGAGAACTCGTGCAAGGAAAGCGCCCTACAGGTAGACCACAGCTGCGATACAAGGACATCTGCAAGAGGGATCTGAAGGCCTTAGGGATGGACCTCAACAAGTGGGAAACCCTGGCCTCTGAGCGGCCCGCTTGGAGGCAGGCTGTGCAGCATGGCCTTTCCCAGTTTGAAGAGACACTTTGCCAACAGTCTGAGGCTAAGAGGCAAAGAAGGAAGGCCCATAGCCAGGGAGACAGACCAGGGACAGACTGCACTTGCTCCCAGTGTGAAAGGGATTGTCACTCCTGGATTGGCCTTTTCAGCCACACTAGACGCTGTGCCAGAACCACCTTTCAGAGCACGATACCATAGTCTTTCGAGACTGAAGTTTGCCAATATACAATATATATAGTTTCCAGCTAAAGAAAAAAGAATGCAGCCTAACAGTGTACTGTACAACTATAAGTCTGGAGCACAGAAGAGAAGGGGGAAATGAAAAATCCTTGAAAGTTTATTTCACCTGGGCTTTGTTTCAAAATCATCACATAGTAATGAGGGAGATAATGACAGTCAATCCTTGGATACCCTTGCATTATTATTAGAAGATAAAGCAAATGAGGAGGACTTTGCGGAGGCAGAAGAAACACAGTAGCACTTCTCAAAGTAAAGAAATGATCCCATTCTGATAAACATTTTCATTTCGTTTCAATCTCACTCATATTAAGTTAAAACTGTCAATTAAAAACTTGTTTTTAAAATGTAGTGACATTATTTATTTACTTGTGATGGCAGTGTGATCTACTGATTCTGGCCCAGGCATATGGGCAGATTAAGTGAAAGGGGGAAGGCACCAGCACTATAGGAAGGGAGAGCAATTTGGCATTCTGTGGAGTAAGTTTCTGTGAAGGAATTTTAACCTTAGGGGAGCTAAGAAGAACTTAATGATTGTGAAAAATATCTACCCTGCTTCTCATTTCTTTCTTAAAGCACCGTGCTATGTGCACAATCAGAAAAGAAGCATTGTAGCCACCATGATTGTGAATATAGCATGGTGCTTTAAGAAAGAAATGAGTAACAGGGTAGATATTTTTACAATCATTTTAAGTTCTTACCTCCTTTAAGCCATTTCTGCCCAACGCAGTATATATACTACAGGGACCAAATCTGTACACCTGTGGGCTGGGTAAAAATGGGTTTAAGCACCTTCAAGCCTAATAGCTAATGGAGTGTTTTCTTCAAACTCACCTTTGTAATCACTAAAAATCCACCTGAAGTCAAGTGAATAGGGCTGTGGAGGGCAAGTGGGTGGAATGTAGCCCACCACTGCATTTTACCAGGAGCTCCTGTGCAAGAATTTTTATTTCTATTTTTTTTTAATTACAATTGTTGCTGTTCTTAAAGCAAGCTTTCATTCTTGTGATATCACATATTAAAAAGCTGATCCCCCCTCAAAATCCTAGGTGGGGCAAAGCAGTACTTTAGGTGGGGTGGTAACCCACTGAGCCCACCCTGGCTACAGTCTGGGCCAGGGCTGCTGAAAGTTGGCATGGGCTTGATGCAGGTTGCCTAGCTAGTCCCCCTACAGTCTCCAGAAAGCACTGGGGTATTAGAAGTGCTTTGAAAGAGGATTAATGCTGTCGTTCAGGGACTAAACTTTCAACTTTAGGGATCCTGGACCTTTAACAGTTGTATTGAAGAGGGAATTTCAGTAGGAGCAGCTACTTGTCTCACAGATCACAAGCTGCACCTGCTGAAATTCTCTCTCCTACACAATGGTTCAAGCTCCAGGATCCCTAAAGTTGAAAGTTTGCCCACCCCTGCTGTAGCGGAAACACAGCCTTAGATAAGCTGAGACTGAGGAACCCAAATTTATTTTCTAATACATTTGTTTTGTACTGTAGTCTGCTTTGTCATGGCTTCGGCCTTCTGGAAGCCCGGTCCCCAGGGATTTTGCCTTCCTCCTCAGGCTTGGTTAGGCGCACTCTCTTCCACTCCACACCCATATCAGTCAGAAGCAGGAGGAGTGATTGGCAGGCAGAGATAATGCTGCAGGGAAGAACATGTTCCAAAACTAGTGGAACAGCATTGAGACGGTGGAGAGGAGATGGGAGAGAGAGGTATTCAGCACGGTTATTCCTGGGTCTCTCCTACATAAACTCACTTCAGCCAAGCAACCTGCAAAGGCTTTTTCCTCCCTTTTTTTTTAAACTTACCCCATGATGAACAAATTCTGCCTCTCTCTCTTCTCCCCCTACCAGAAGATGGTAGCTCCTAGAATGCAGCCTTATCTTTCTAAAAGGGAGTTGCATTCTTAAGTGGTTTTCAGAGGCAGCAGAAGGAGCCCAGCAGAAAGAAAAGGAAGGTAGCATGTGGACAAAAGAGCTGTAGCCTGCATGGTACCATCATGGTGGGCTGACTGAGCCGAAACCCCCTTTGTCTTCTCAGGAAGTCCAAACACAGAAAGTGGAATCCAGTGACATAGCCCTTACTGGGGAAGGAACCCTGTGTGCTATCCTGATTTCCTTGGAGGAAGGCAGCATGTGATATACTTCAGTGGTAAGCAGCTGGATGTCCTGTATCAAAAGAGAAAAACATCTTTTGTGAGTGTTTCCTGTCTGTGCATATCTTCTTGGCAGTAAAACCCACTCAGGAAGACTTCCTTCTGAGTAAACATGCATTGCTTTGCATTTTTGCTTTCTGTGTTAGCTTGAGACATAGCCTAAGCCCCTTACTGAGAGTGATTAACTGAAAGTTCATTTGGAGTCACTTTTAAAAATTATGTGGTAAACTTGGGTTGCCTGATATTGGCCCTGTACACTTACTCGTTGCATAAACAGAGGAAATCCATGTTTTTCAGTGCAGTTGCAAGAAAAGCTTTGCTTGTTGGATTTCTGTACCATCTGCAACAGTTAAAAGCATGAGAGTCTTGCTAGAAAAAGGACAGCCCTTTCCAAGCCTCCTCCTGCCCTTGCGCACTCAGTCTCTCATCTTACACACAGTTCTTCCTTCTCCAGCTGTTGCCCAGACAAGGGCACAGAATCTGTCTTTCCCCAAACCCAACAGACACACTCACTAATAAGTTGCATTAGTCTGTGCTAAGTGATGCAAGTTTCAAACTGCTTAACATGACACCCCAGAGCCACACCCTGATTATAACAACAAAATCAGCTTTAAATTATTTCATTGGTGTTTTCATCTCCGGCCATTTATATCTACTCTGACATTTCTTTTTAACTTCTTATAAATGATCTAGCTCAGTGGTTCTCACACATTTAGCACTGGGACCCACTTTTTAGAATGAGAATCTGTCAGGACCCTCCAGAAGTGACGTCCTCAAGCAGGAAAATTTTTGACAATCCTAGGCTGTAATTCTACCCACACTTACCCAGGAGTAAGCCCCATTGACTACCATTGTTAAAAGAATATACATAGCTTGTTAAAAGTACAGGTCTGTAACATTTCCTCAAAGGCAGTCACATAACTATGGTAGTACCAAGTCTAATATATTAAAAATAAAATATTGAAATGAATGGAGACCCACATGAAATTGGCTCGCGACCTACCTAGTAGGTCCCAACTCAGTTTGAGAAACACTAATCTAGCTTATTTCATTCCAGATTCTTGGAGTGGGTTGCAATAGTTTAAAACAGACGTATAAATGTTGAAAAATGAGATTGAAAAATATTCCAGATAAATAAAAAAGGCAGTGCTAGCCTATTCATGTTTACTCAGAAGTAAGTTTCACTATGTCCAGTAGGACTTGTTCTCAGGTAAATTTGCATAGGTCTTATTATAACATGAGCTACATACAGATACCTACTTTCAGATACAGAAAGTAGCTACAGCTACTTTCAGATAGTCCTTGGGAAAAATGGTAGCCTAGAGCATGGTTTCTCAAACTGTGGGTCATGACCTGATTGTTGGTGGGTTGCAAAACTTTAGCTGATAACTGAGAAGGTAAGTGCATAGAACCCTATGGAAAGTGAAACTTAGGCATATCCCGTAGGTAAACTCACAAGTAGGTAAACTTGCCTTAGTCCACTGTTTCTCAAGTCAGGCCCCCCCTAGGTGGGTTACAAGGCAATTTCAGTGGGTTTCCTTCATTTCAATATTTTTAATATATTAGGCATGATGTTACTATGGTATGTGACTACATTTGGGGAAATGTTACACATCTGTACTTTTAACAGGCTACTATGTATATTTTTTTAACAATGATAGTAAATGGGACTTACTCCTGGGTTAGTGTGGGTAGGATTGCAGCCTAGGATTGTTAAAAATTTTCCTGCTTGATGATGTCACTTCTGGTGGGTCCCAACAGATTCTCATTCTGAAAAGTGGGTCCCGGAGCGAAAGGTTTGAGAACCACTGGCTTAGAGGCATTAATATATGTCTGTAAGGCACATTTCTCAGTTTACATCCTGCTTCTCCTCAACTAAGGGCCCAATTCTATCCAACTTTCCAGGTCTGGTGCAACTGCAATGCAGCCCCAAGGAAAGGGAACAAATGTTGCCATACTGTGAGGAGGCCTCTGTGACTGCCTCTGCACCACAGGATGCAGTGCATGCTCTGTTGGCACAGCTGCACTGACACTGGAAAATTGGATAGGATTGGGCCCTAAGTTCTTTGGAAAAAGTTTCAAGGGCAGCATTGAGCACTCTTACTGATAGCCTGCTCCATCAGTCTGAGTGTCTGTTACCATGGCTTGGCTTTTCTGGAAAGTGAGCTTTGACCTGGTCATGACTATGCCCTTGCCTCTGATCCCATGGATCCCGATAGATTTGCTCCTCCTCTACTTTGCCTGTTTGGATCAGACCTTTGTCTTGTCAGGTGTGTGTGTGGGGGGGGGGGGAAACCCCTGCTAAGCCCTGGAAAGAGGTTAGAGTAAGGAAAATCTAGGAAGAAAAGTGTTGCATCCTCTTCTAAGGTGCTACTTCCGTGAACTTCAGAACAGTTGTGTGGCACTGCTAATGGTAGTCTTAACAAGGGGCCTCAGAGCTGAGGATTGAAGCCACATTACTCTAACTTGGTGGTTCTCAAATTTTTAGCCAGGGAGCCACTTTTTAGAATGACCATCAGGACCCACTGGAAGTGTTGCCATGGTCAGAAGTGACATCATCAAACAAATTAAAATAAATAATTATAAATTGTTAAATTAAAGTAAAATAATTAAATAAGGGAAAGCCAGACCTGTTCCAGCAAGTGAATTTTCTCTGTAGCCTGCCTGCAATAACACCCCTACACACACAAAAAAAAAATCAGTAAGATTTTCAGCCCTACCCAGTGCCCAGTTCAGTTTAAGTTCTTATATTTAAACCAATCACTATCAGGACCCACTTAGCTTTACAAGTCTAAAAGGGGGGAAAAAATCATCTTACCAGCTCAAGTTTCTGTTTTATTCTTTTTATGGGGGGGGGGGACTGCCTTCTGGAGCACTTTTTGAGCTCCACTTTCATCAGATCAGTGCCATTCTGGTGGCCTTGCATTCATCTTTGCCTGACCTGACCATGAGTCAAGGCACATTTGCTTACTCGTGAGTAAACACAAATGTAGTTTAGTTTTGCTTTCCATAAGAATACATTTGTCAACTTGGAGGGAGGGCTTTCCCTCTCGGGTGTTTTTGGAAGGCTGCATTCATTGGATTGGGACCATTCTGGTGTTGTTGGATTCCTCTCAGCCTGTCCTTTCCAATGGACAAAGGCAAGTTTGCTCAGTAAATGTGCGATAAGGCTCAGTTTCACTTTACATAGGGCTCCATGCATTTGCCTTTGCAGCTTATCAGCTAAAGCTTTGTGACCCATCAGCAATCAGGTCATGACCCACAGTTTGAGAAACCTGCTCTAACTCATACTGTCAGTTTCTCACTGGGTCCTTCCACAACTTTGGTCTAAAAAGTATCTGTCTCTTTAAATGTGCGATTATGCTCATTGTTCAAAATGGTTCATTGCCAAATCTGACCACTAGAGGGTTTCCACATGCTTTGACCCAACCCTGCTCTCAGCAGCAGAGGACCACTTGAGAAGTGAAAGCCACCTTCAGCCTTTCCTTCCAGTGGTGTTTGGTTGCCAGTTGGCTATGGAATTGCAACAGTACTGCCGCTTGCACTGACAACACGTCAAGATCAGCATTCGCTCTGGCTGAAGCCAGGAAAAGGTAAACAACTGGAGTTCAGTTCCTCTTTGCTCGCTCTTCTGCCTCCGCCCTCGGCCATTTCCTTCCTCAGACCTGCTATATTTAATCATCCAAACTATGCCACGGTGTAGTTTTTCTCCTTGTGGGACTTACTCCCACTCCTTCTGTTACAATTTCATGCTGAATCGGGCTCAGTGCATCCACAAAAAACAAAACCCACCACTCTTGGTTTTCCCACTAGATGAATTGTTCTTTGTTTTGGTTTTTTTTCTGGTGGTTTGGCCATCAGAACTCAAAATCTGTCAAAAACTGCAGTCATGAGTAAGTGGTGTGTGTGTTTGTCAACAATGTTCGCAGAATTGGAAGCTAATATGATGTTATAGTATAGGCCAGAAGTTCCCAAACTTTTGAGCTTTAGGACCCACTTTTTACAATGACACTTTGGAACTCGCCTAACTTTACAAAACAAAAAAATGTTTCACTTTACCTGCTGCTCAAGCCTCTGTTTTTATCCTTTTTGCTGTGGTGGGCGGGGGGGGGGACCATCTTCTGGAGTGTTTGCTGAGCTCCACATTTGTTGGATCAGAACCATTCTGGTGGCCTTGCATTCCTGTTCCTGGCCTGGCCTTTGATAGGAGCCAAGGCAGGTTCACCTACTCATGTGTAAATGCACATGTATGGCTCAGTTTTTCTTTCTATAGGCTCAGTACATTTTCCTTGTCAGCTTGGATGGGGATACTTCCTTCTCAAGAGTTTGTTGGGGCCTACATTTATCAGATTGGGACCATTCTAGTGATGTTGCTTTCCCCTCAGCATGCCCTTCGACTAAACATGCTTGTGCTGCTCTGTTTTGCTTTTCACAGGGCTTCAGTTTTCCTTGTCAGCTATCAGCCTGTCAGTTTCATAGCCCACTGAAAATCAAGTCCCAGCCCACATTTTGGGAATCACTGGTACAGGCCTAATTACTCCTTTTAAATTTCTTTTTCGTGCTTTACATAATACATACGTATTGATATAATAACGTAGGCCTAAGGAGCTTTGTTAAGAAGTATTTTTTTCTGCTTTCCTTTGTTTCATACCACTAAGGAGGGGTTTAAAAAAACAAAGCAAAATTAGACATTTATGCTATTTTTTTAGACATTTATCCAATTTTTTTAAGTCGTCTTAAAGCCATGATTAAAATGATATCGCCTTTTCCTTTATTTCCTGTTCTTCAGTGTATCCCAATATAGTTTCTGGGACCCATTAAAGCAGTGGTGGCTAATCTTTTCATGGCATGTGCCACCTTTAGGCTTTTTGTTCCTTGAGCGTGCCACTCAAGCTATCCTTTCTCTTAACATTAATTGATCTGTATCAGGCCACAATTTTTGAATGAACTAATGGGGAATGACTCTTTCTCTCATTCCCCCCCCCCCAACTGCAGCAAGGTGATTGGGAACTTCATTCTGTCTGTCTCTCCAACTGGGCAAAGTGTGTGCTCTTATGCCTTATCATGTTTTGCAATCTGCAAAACCCTTTAAAGTTAAAGGGCTTAATCCGCCTGACCAGCAGATAATAGGGGCAGATCACAAGCAATGATCTGAGATGACACACTCTCTTTTTCTCTCTGCCCCCAAACTGCAAGCAGTGAGGTGACTGGGAGCTGCTTCTTTCCCATGCACAAACACAACACTAAGAGGTGAAGGGAATCCTCTGAACTGCTATTTAAAGTCTATGCAGCACTTCTAACTTACCAATAAACCAGATTCTACAAACTGTTCAGTCAAATTATATGGGTACTTCTTGCTGGCTCAGGACTAAGATCACCAAGAATAAAGTACATGAAGTGACATCACTTCCTGACAGATTCTCTTTCTAAAAAGTGGGTCCCAGTGCTAAAAGTTTGAAAACCACTGATATGCAGTATTATGAAGTTCACTAACAAACAACTGTATGTTCTTAATAGAACTAAGGTCTTCTGTCATAAGGGGTTTTTTGTGTGAATGTGGATGCAATATGCCTGTGTAGATAACTCTTGTGTGCCATTTTTTTTCTCTAGTGAGACTGGTATAAGAGGCACAAGCAAAGATGGAACTCAATAGATGGTTTCTGTTCTGGCTGTTACAACTGGTACATGGGGCAATGGGGACTATGGTCAAGCTCAACAATGGTGGGTTTGAAGACGTCGTTATTGCAATAAATCCTGAGCTCCCTGAGGACCAAAAAATTGTTGACAACATAAAGGTGAGATTATAAATAAGTTGTGAAAAGATTAAATTAGGCACAATCTTGGAAGTCAATTCCATTGTGTTCAATGAGGCTTATTCCCAGGAAAGTGTGTATTGGTGTGAATCTAACTTGGCCATCTGTGACAGTCAAATTATTACAGGTCCAACATGGATTTTTTATACACGGATTTGACTCAACACGAATGGCCACGGCAAATGATAAGGGGGATCCCTGGAGAAGGGGGAAAATGCACCCCTTTGAAATCACAGTTTAAAAAACGGCTTTTTACTGTTGCAGAGAGACAGTCAGACAAGTGATTACAGCTATAACCTAAGTATCCACAGATTTTTCTATCTCAAAGCTGATGAGAAGGGCCTTTTAAATTAATGGAAAACAGTCGTTTAATAAAGCTAAAGAGGGCAGCCAGCTGACAATCCATCAATCATTCTCTCTGCAGGCTTCTCTCCTCCCTTCCCCCTTAGCACGTGAAAGAAGGCTAAATGGCAGTGATTATCACCTTCTCCATTCTTTCCCCCTTGCTGGGGCTCCTGGTGAAGGGAGGGATTGCTGCCTCCTAGTGAAGCCTAAGTGCCTGGAGAGAGACTAATGGCCTCCGTGTGCATTACAAAAGTCAGCAAGGCTGTTTTTAAATCACGGGAGCAAAGAGACTTTTTAAAAATTGATTTGCTATAGTGCCTTTTTTGCCATCCAGGTGAGTTCTTGGTCACGAATAATGAGACTCAACCTGTATATAAAATTAAATTCAGCTTGAGCATTCCAAGAGCACAAATATATATTCCAGGTTCCTTTTTGGAAACTCACTCTCACCTCCCCCCCCCCCCAAATGGCTCATTCAGATGTATGAAGCAGCAAAGGAAGTCCTGGAGCCCAACATTCCATCCCGTGTGTGGGTCAGTTAAGCCATAAACATTGCATATATGCAACTGGTATCAAATGTGTACACCTGTGAGCTGGGCAGAATTGGGTTAATTCTGTACTAGAGTGGCAAGCCTCCCTTGTGCAGAGAGTGCTGCATCCTGAGTTTTGACAGTTAGATTTTAAAATATCCCATTTACAGACTTTTCTTCTAATCATGCTGCCTTTGGCTGCATCCTACTGCACCTAGTTCCAGGTTAGTAAGTGATATGGGAATAGAAAAATTATTTCAAATTCTGCTGCTAATTATGTTATAGGGGGTTCCCTTCAAGAAGGCTTGAATTTACAGCAAAATGACGTATAAAGGGGAAGTTTCTCCCAATTACAATGGAATATTTTGGACTCAGTCCTGAATACATATGAACTAATATACCTCCGTATTTATTCATAACAATGGAACACAGTTTCGATACTCATCTCACACATAATTTTTCATCAGTATGAGCATTTTTAAACCCTTTGAATGAAATAAATTATCCTATCCAGTATTACTAAGTCATGGTTTGCTGAAAGGTATTCTGCACATAACCTGCATGCCTCTCACTCCTCATTGTTTGAAACAAACTGATTTGAGATATATCCTAAATAAAAACCCTCCCTATAATTGCAGAACAAAATGATCAACTAGGAACACTTGGAGGATATGGCTTAAGCCACTTCTGCCCAACATTGCATATATGCAACAGGGATCAAATGTGTACACTTGTGGGTTGGGCAGAAATTGATTAATTTTGTTAATATTTCTTTTTCTGGCTCTTTAAGAGCTTGGAGGGTCTGGGGAGGAGATAGAAGAACATACAGGCATGACGACAACATGGTGGGTGTAAAGGACATAACTGCTTTGAGGACTTAATTGCAAGGAAATGTGTAACAGGTAGACTTACAGCCTAATCCTAAGCCCCAGGGCTACCATGAGGAGAGGTGGCACTGAAATGGCCACCACTGTATCCTGTGGGGCTGGGATAGCTGCCTGAGTCTCCTCGGGGTAAGGGAACAAATGTTCCCTTATCCTGTGTCGAGCTCTGCGGCCAACATTGGGTCTCCTCAGAGCTGCGGACGCAGAACCAAGGAAGCCCGTGTCGGGCTTTCTGGTTTGGGATGGGGCACAGGATTAAGTGGCAGAGTTAACCCCCCCCCCGCTCCCAGGCCTGATCCTCCCTTTGGTCTATCCTGCCCCTGCCCCGAATAGCCTCTCTGCTGGTCGGCGGTAATACCACTGGCCATGCTCCACTGTCATCTTATTGGTGCTGAGTCCTCTCTGCAAGCACAGGGGTGCTTTATGGTGGTTGGTGGGGCAGTGCAGTGGCCACTGGGTTCTGCCCTGGTTTAGGACTGGGCCATTAACAAAGGAGACTCTCTGTACTTTAGAGTACAGTATAGAGTGTGGACATACTTTCCATAAATAAGATAGTAAGGAAAGTCCTACTGGATCAGCCCAGAGATTCATCTGATCTAGCTTCCTGTTTCCCACAGTGGCCAACCAACTGCCTTTTGGGAAGTCCACAAGCGGGAGATGGAAGTCACATAGACCTTTCCCACTTGCTCCCCTTCAACTGCCTTTGAGCCTGGTGATAGTTTACAGCCACCAGGACTAGTAACAATTAATAGATTTGTTATGAAAGAGGTATTTAGGGTTGTGTGGTTCTTCCTCCCCCCCCCCCCATTTTGAAGAAGAGATGTACAAATTTTCCCACTTCAGATATTTCTAGCAATTGTTATCTTAGGCTGTGTGTGTGCTAAATTTAAACTTGGCAGGAAATGGGGAAGTAACTGTGTTTATTCAGTGGTACTGATTGTGCGTTCTAGCACTGAGACCACATGATGTAGTATTGTGCAGTTAACAATAGAGCTGCTACCTGTTTAAATTGGCCAAGTGCCTTTAGCAGATACTGTTAAATATTGAACAGATGCTGGTTTTTTTACCACCATTTAGCTTCATTCCAGGAAAATCCTTGCCTTCCAAATTTTAAAGACATAAACAGAGGGCCAGTAAAAAGGTTCCTGGTGCAGACATGTGCATGGAGCCAATCTGCTTCTGAAAGACTGGGATGTAGGGAGTATGCCTGTCCCTCCAGTTTCCTGAAGCCTGCATGCAAGAGCTCCAGCTGAACATCAGGAAGAGTGTGCTGCAGGAAATGGCTAATTCTAAAAAACCAGATGCAGGTATTAGACGTGAATGATCTTGACCTATCTTGGCCAAGGCCACATGTTTTGGAGACAACTTTAACCATTTGGGTGGATGACCAGTGCCAGGAACTAGAGAGGATGGTACCTCCCTTTTGATTCTGCTGGACCTCTCAGTGACTTTCTAAAACATCCAGCACTGTATCCTTCTGGACAGCTTGGCTGGAATGAGCTTGACTGTTTGGCGTGGCAGTGATGACTCTTAACTGGTTACCATGGTTCCCAAGGAGACAATTTTGCTGTCAGTTAGATGAAGATCATTTTCATTCTCAAACATCGTTTTTAAAAAAGATAAACGAGCAGTTTATTCAGTACAGACAGTTCTCTTTATATGCAAATTCACTGTTTGTAGATTCACTCTGCGATGGGCAGAATTGCCACCGACCTTTGGAGGGGACATTTGGGGGGAGGGTAGGGTGGTGTGTGGAAGCTGCAGCCATTCTGAGGAACTTAGCACATTGGCTTTCATTCAGGCTTTATGGGCTCATGGGCTTTATTTTCACCTAGATTTGACCAATGTCTTCAATACGCATCTAGAGTCACTCTGCAGCTGTGGGTGCTGGGCACCAGTCTGTAACAGTGTCTAATCCCCTGCCCCATTACCTGTGGAAGCTACTCTCCTATTAATTTTTCTAAACATTATTATTTTATTTATCTGAATTTTAACTGCTGCTGTTAGTCACCTTGACTATATTAATGGAATGGTGGAATGCAATTGTTTTTAAATAAGTAACATAAATGCTCTAAATACAGGCTATGCTCTCTTGTCTTCCTGTTAGGACATGATTAAAGAGGCATCTATTTTTCTGTTCAAAGCCACTCAGAATAGATTTTATTTCAAGACTGCTAAAGTTGTCATTCCTCTGACTTGGACATCCAAGCCTGAATATAAAAGAACAGCTACAGAATCCTATGAAAAAGTAAGTTTGAAAGAGTAATCTATAAAATTCAAATGTATTGAATGGGGCAAAAACTGCACAATAAAGCTGCAGTTCTAACCTATCCACATGCCACACTCACTGGAACTAAATTCTGCTGAACTCTGTAGGACTCACTTTTCATGGCAATCCTCTGGTTTACTCAGAAGTAAATCCCATAGTCCCATCGGGACTTGCACCCAGGAAAGTACTCATAGATATGATTGGGCTTTGAGACTGCAGTCCTAACTCCCCTGCCACAGATGCAACCTTGCCAATGGGGTGCACATGCATCCTGTGGGAGAACTTCAGGTTTCTGCAAACTTTCCTGCCCTATTGAGTCTACTGAACCTACACCAGCAGATCTGCTGGCACAAGACTGAGTAGAGCCAGGTCAGGGGATCAAGGCCATGGTGCAGAAGGATATCAGTGGTGCCATTGCTGCCAATACCAGCCCTTCCTGGCCTCCTCCCCATTCTGCCCACCCACACCCCTGCCTCCATCACTGGCTTTCCAGATCTGGTGGGGGCAGTGGATGCCAGCAGCATAGCTACAGTGCAACCACCTGTTGTGGCATTGTTTGCAAAATGGCCACTGGTAGCTCACTGCAGGCACAATCTGCAGCCATTTTATGATAGCATAACACTGTTCCACTGTTGTAAACCCCACCCCTTGTGCTGGCCCAATTTAGTTAGGATTGGGCTGTAAATATTCTTATAGATGTGGTTTTGGCTGTTGGTGATCATTAAACCAGGTCCTGCTTTATTTTAGGCTGATGTCATAGTGGCGGATCCTTCCCTGAAATATGGAGACGAACCCTACACGTTGCAGTATGGAGGATGTGGGGAAAAGGGACGATACATTCATTTCACACCTAACTTCTTGACAAGTGACATTTCAGTAGATGTGTATGGACCACGAGGTAATACCAGCCAATTAAAATTAGTTTTTCCTTTTTTTATTTTTAAAATATCTAATAGTCAAAGTTTGGAAAGATAACCAGAATAAGATAAGCAAGAAAAAAGCATTTGGGGCTTTATTTTATTCAGGGCCAATCCTATCCAACTTTGATGCAGCTATGCCAATGGGTTGTGCACTGCATCCTGCAGTGGGGTGGGCAGACATGGATGCCTCCTCAACATAAAGGAACATTTGTTCCCTTACCTTGGAGCTGCATTGCAGTTGCATCAGTTCTGGAAAGTTGGATAGGACTGAGCCATCAGTCGGATAGGATTGAACCATCTCTTTCTAGAAGGCCTTCAGTTTAGCTACAGACTTATCCATATTTCCATGTTAGGTTTATCAGGACATTTTCACTCTCCATGCTACAGACATAGTTATTTATCCCTTACCTTTATAAACTGCCTTTCTTGCACATTACCTTATTTAGGACTTTTCAGCAGATCTTCCATCCAGGTACTAGTTCAACCTAATCCTGTTTAGTCTCTGCATAGTATCTGAAAGGGTGCTGTAAGTGTCATGTGCCTTCAGACCATGCCCTGGGATTCAAGGGGAGCACTACAGTGTAGTGCACTTGTGTTGCCAGCCTTTAACATGAAGTTATTAATAATGAACTTAACTTGTACATAGCTTAAGGAAGCTACCTTTATACAGTGCATGTATATTTTGAGGACTGGAAGTTCCTCTTGCTTCAGTGACACAAGTGTTAGAAATACAAGAGCCCTCAAAAAAAAGAAAAGTTGGCCATCCCTGTTGTAGCTGCTCAGTTGTTGGTGTGACTGCACAGCACTTCTGATTTTATTTTAGAACTTTCCTTTTGGAAAGTGACATCTTCTCATTTCCTGTATATTGTAAATGTAAATCACCAAATTACAATTAGATTTGTTCCTGGTGTTCTGCAGGCAAGGTCTTTGTCCACGAATGGGCTCATCTCCGATGGGGTGTCTTTGACGAATATAACTATGATGCACCTTTCTATGTTACTGGACCAAATAAAGCCGAAGCAACAAGGTACCTCTTAGCTATTGAAGATACACTTTTAAAACATTTCACTGCTGGTGGTTGTTTTGGCTTGTTAGTTATGGTGTGAATGGTTGTCCAGAGGGCTAGGTAGTAGCTGAGTAATAGATACAGAACTTTTCACATTTCACTTGAGACACAGATCTGAATTTAAAGAATTGTGTTTTAAGATCGGAGTCACGATCAATTCACAGCCACTGCCACCCACTGTGACATGAACCTGTATTCTCAATTTAGATTTAGTAGACAATAACAGTTGTTAAAAGTACAGGTGTGCCCCCATATCTGTGGGGGTTCTGTTTCAGAACGTCCTTCGGTTACATGAAACCATAGATACAGGCAGTGCCTGCTCCCCACCCTCCAAAGCTGAAGGAGCTTTGCTCCCGTTGGCTCCAGTGGATCCTCTGACCCAGCAGCTCAAAGCACTTGAGTTCTGGTTTCATGGAGAAGCGAGAAGTGACCTTTCTAATGCCTTATAAAGCATTAGGAGGTTTTCCTGGACCTCTTAGTGCCTTATATGGCATTAAAAACATGACTTCCAGTTTCTCCATGGAACTGGAAGTCATGTGTTTTGAGTGCCAAACTCAGTCTGAGCCCAGCAGAAGTCATGGACAGATGCCCACGGCCTCTTTGGGGCTCAGGGGACCCTCCGGAAGGTATGAATGCTGGCCTTGAAAGCTTTAGTACAAGGGGGGCCCTGTACCCATGAACACTGAATCCATAGTTTCAGTTAACCATGGATTGGATCTGCTTCCTCTGAAGGCTTTTCTGAGCCCTGCAGAGGCTATGCACTTCTGCCCACAGCCTTTGAGGGTTCAGAATGGCCATTTTGGCAAAAAAAACGCAATGTGCAGTTTTCCTCTGGAAATTGGAAATGACTTTTTATGCCTTGTAAGGCATTATCTTATAAGGCATAAAACTGTCATTTTCAGTTTCCTTCTGGAAACTGTAAGTTGTGGTTTTTTGTTTGTTTGTTTGTTTTGCTAAAACAGCCACTCTGAGTCCTGCAGAGGCTGCAGCCTCCAAATGAAGTGTGGTGTCCCTGGATATCCACGGTTTCCATTAACTTCAGGGAGTTCCAGAACGGAACCCCATGTGGATACTGGGGCGTGCCTGTATTTACATCATCTATGTCAGTTTCCTGCAGGAGTTTAAGCCTGCTCTACAGCAGTGTTTCTCAGTTTCAGTTGGGTCCCCATTTTTTTCAGTGTGTTCGACACCCTATTTAACCCACCTAACTTTCAGAGATTTAAAAAAAAAAGTTTTTGGTTTACCAGTCACTCAAGCCTCTGTTTTTTTTTAATCCTTTTTACTATGGTTGGGAAAGGGGGAAACCTTCTGGAGCATTTGTTGAGCTCCATATGATCAGGACCGTTCTGGTGTTCTTGAATTCCTTTGCCTGGTCTTTCATAGGAGCAGAGGCATGTTCACCTACTCACATGTAAACAAGTACATGCAGCTCAGTTTCGCTTTCTGTAGGGCTTAATACATTTTCCTTGTCAGCTTGGGGGGGGGAACCTCCTTCTGGAGTATTTTTGGGGGATTTTTGTTCCTTGGATCCGGATCACTCTGGTGGCATTGTGTTGCTCTTGGCCTGCACTTCAAAATGGATGGAGGCACATTTGCCTACTCACAAGTAAATGCACGCAATTGGCAAGGTTTCACTTTCCATAGGGCTAAATACATTGTTGTTATCAGCTTGTTAGTTTGTTAAGACTCCAAGACTCAACTTGGAGGTGGGGAGGGACAACCCACCTTGAATGACTGGCTGCAGGGGGACTACTTCTGAGTAGAGCTGCAAAGATTGGGTCCTGATAACCCTTGCAGCTGTTGCTCGTGACCATCCTCCTCCTCCTTGCTGCTTCTGTCCTCACTCTCTCGCCATCCCTCCCACCCCTCCTGCCCTTTTTACAGATGTTTGGGGACAGCAGGAGAGTGAGTAAAGAGAGCACCAACAGACACATTCCCTAGTAGCGGCCCCGTTTTTTCCACAGTGGACTTTTTAAAGGGGGAGGGGTGACTTGACTCGAGTCCATTAGAGTCACTAAAGGGTGACTCGGAAAGTTAGAACCTTTTTTGAGTTGAGTCATGGGGGGGGGTGGCTCGGCGACTTGAATTCAGTCAAGCCACACTGGGTTTTCCCATCCCTGCAATGGTGTAGCGCTACTTTAAGCCACTGTGGCTGATGTGTATTACCAGGACCAAACCCGTTAGTCATGTGTCTTTTTATCTTTGGATGGATTATTTATACAGAATAGTGGGACATATTTATATCGTTGGGGGGGGGTTATAATAATGACTTTTGACTCACTAACTATACTTGCTTTTTATATTGTTTAGATGCTCAGCTGAAGTTATTGGTAAATACGTATTCAAAACAAGCACAGGAAAAACCAGGACATGCAGAATTGATCGCCAAACTGGACTATATGAGGCTGGATGCCAATTTGTGCCAGAAAAAATTCAAAGTGCTCCAGCATCCATAATGTACATGCAAAGTCTACATTCAGTAAGTATTTTTCATGTCCTTTGAGAGGCTATGAGCTCTATTCCAAACTTTGTCCTTCTAACCTATCTTGCTGGTTTGTTGTTTTTTTTAAAAGGTTACCCAGTTCTGTAACCAAAGTGACCATAATATCCAGGCCACAAACATGCAGAACAAACTGTGCAACTACAGGAGCACCTGGGAAGTTATCATGGACTCTGCTGACTTTGCCAGCTCGTCTCCAATCCCTGCCCCTCCACCTGCCCCCACCATCTCCTTGCTGCAAGCACAGGACAGAGTTGTGTGTCTAGTACTTGATGTTTCTGGGAGTATGGGCTTGGTGAGTTGCTTGCCATCTTGTTTACATTTCATTCAAGGTAATAATGTTGGAAGGCAAACTGTTCAGCTGGGTCTGCCCTCCCCAGAAGAATTGGGTCCTTTATCCTGGGTGTAGTGATTTCAAGGCAGCTTTTATCAATTATAAAACAAGCTTTATTTAACACAGATCTAAATAAGGAAATGTAGTGTTAATTTAATTTATTTATTTATGCCCTGCCTTTCCCATGCTGAAGCAAATGCCCAAGGCACCTTACAGAGCTTTATAATCAAGTACAAAATGGCACAAGTAAAAAACATCAAATAAGGCATCAAGCTGTGTAACTCCTAATGTGATGATCTACCAATAAGAACAAAGTCTTTTCATTAGTATTTTCTTTTGCTGCCTTTCCAGAATGGGATTGACAATGTTTCTTCTCTATGTGCAGTATGATCGCATTAATCGACTGAGGCAAGCTGTGGAGCTGTTCCTCCTACAGATCATTGAAACAGGTTCCTGGGTTGGAATTGTCACCTACAGTGACTCTGCTGAAATTAAGACTCCTTTGCAACAGATTGTCAGTGACAGTGCACGCATTTCTCTTACAACCTTTTTGCCTACAACAGCAAGTGGAGGAACTAGCATCTGTTCCGGAGTGCATGCAGGATTTAAGGTGGAAGAGAACACTTTCCAGTTACTTTTATCCCTTCTTGCTTAGGCCATTATTTTTTCCAGTTATGAGAATCCCATTTAAATTCAATTCTTGGAAAACTATCCTATTTTATTACAATATTTGGTTTGCAAGAGTAAATCTTTTTCTGGGATGAGGGTAGGAATGTGACACTGAAAGGAGGTAGATTCCCAGCTATTAACCTTACCAAGCTCCATTTCTCTGTTTCAAGAGCCAAACATCCCAGCAGCAGCAGTGTGTGGAAAGAAATGTGGGCTGTTCATGAGAGAGTGCCTTTGGGTGTATTGACCATGGCTGGCTTACACATACTTCATGGTGGAAGCAACAAATGGGTGAAGTGGCTTTGGAAGCTCAGGCACTGTAGCATGATGGGCCAGTGTGAGCATTTTAAGTACTAATACGTTTCAGTGATGTCATCTGATCCTTTCTGTGCTGATCTTTGAAGATGTAAGCATAGGTGTGCTACAAGGCGCAAGCTCCCATTCTCTCTTGGTGGTTCCTGAACTGCAGCAAGTGAACCTCTGCTATCTAGTCAATCCCTATTGTCACTTCCACTGCATCTATAGTTTATGATAAGTTTAGAAAATTATAATAAATGATTTTTTAAATACACATAATGGCATGGGTGGAGTGTTGCTCCTGATTATTCCTATGTAGGAGGAAAATCACATTATTCTATCAGCAAATATCGGTCTTTGCATACTGAAAAATAGTTTTCCCTTAGGAGCAGTAGCTTGCAGAAGAGTGTTCTGGACCTCTAAAGTGAATAATTTTGCATTCGTTAAGCAAGCAGCAGCATCTGCAACACTGCTTTCAGTCGGATCATTAACTACTGAAAAATAAATGTCCCAGCTCAGGGTTAAAGCATCAGCTCCCCCTACTGGCCACTCAACACACGATGATTTCTTCATCTGCTGGAAGTTTTTTTCCCATAGTATCATTTAAGTGCAGGAATGTTCATGTGACCCTTTAAAAAGAGGGCAAAAAGGTATGTTTGTTCTTGCAGCATTCTGTCATTTTCTTTTTGGCACTAAGGACTGACGAGGAAGCCAAGGACCAAGCTGTAAATTATACTAAGCAGGTTCTTGATGTTTATGTACTTGCTGTTTCCTAAATAGCAGTTGTTGGAGGTGACTGATAAGAATTGCCTCCCCCAGCCCTGATTTGGGACAAAACAGGAAGTGGATTTTCCTCCTTTTACAAAACTTTCACGCCTCGGGGAGGACTACAGAGGGAGTAGCAGACTCCCCAGACCCCCGGAGGGCCATAACAATCCCCAGGTATGTGTAAAAACTCATCCCTGCCTGGCAGCAGTATGATCATGGTGATTGTGTGTCTGCTGATTTCTGGGCCATTCCCTTTAAAGGGAAATACCCTTTTGCAGTTCCCTGGTGGGTCATGACCTACTAGTTTGGGAACCACTGCTTTAAATAGCAAACATCAAGACCAGCCAATCCATGGGGTCCAATGAAGCAGCTGCCTCAGGCAATGAACATGACAGATGGCGAGTATCAACTTGCTAGTTAACCTTCCTTTTTGAATACTCATATGCTTACCTTTTGATCCGTCTGTACCACTTCACCTCTCTCCTCCCCATCTGTTTCTCTCCACTGTGTGATCTACTACCTGCCTACTACTACATTAGCAGCTTGTCTTATTCAATCTCGTATCCTCTTCCCCCACCCCAGAACAGGAAGTGGGGGGGGGAAGAGAGGGGCTTAGATGCTCTAGTCTAGCTAGATTGTCTCCACCCCACAACCACTTCTGGACAAGAAAAAAGTCACTAAACCAGCAGCAGGGACTGTGTGTTGAGTGGGCCAGGTTAAAGAAAAAGAAGCCTCCAGAAGGAAGAGGAAGAGGGATGGAGAAAGGGGTGGGGCACATGTCTTCTGGTGCTTCACTTCAGGAGCTCCAACAGCCTGGGTCACAATTGCTAAATAGCATTTTGTGATTTCTATACTTCTTGCTCTAATGCCACTAAAATTTAATATGTTCTTTTCAATATAGGTATTTTTAGAAAAATTTAACAACACTGAAGGTTATGAAATGGTGCTACTGAATGCTGGAGAAGATTCATCTATAGGCTCTTGCTTTACTGAGGTTGAAAAAAGTGGATCAAAAATTCATACCATTGCCTTGGGGCCTAGTGCTGCAAGAGAGCTAGAAACTTTGGCAGACATGACAGGTAAGTGAGCAAGCAGAATGCCCATATCTCGCAAGCTATGCAATGTGGTGGCAACTGATCCTTTCCCAAAGTGGGTTGCCTCCTATCCCAGCCGGCCATATGCATGGTCTGATATATTGCTTAGCTTGGCAGAGCGGCTGGGATAGGAGGCAACCCACTTTGGGAAAAGATCAGTTGCCACCACATTGCATAGCTTGCCATACCAATTTCTAAATTTTAAACACGCAATTTTTTCTTGGTATTTATTTAAAATATTTACATCTTGCATTTCAGTCTTTGTCCATGAGAGAACTCTTAAGAACTTTTTTAATCCATACCAGAAATAAAATGGATATAAATAAAATAATAAAGATAGCAAAAGCAGCAGAAAAGTAGTAAAACTCCTTAAAATCAATAAGAACATAACAGCAGCTGCAAGCGGCAACCAAATTTTGAAATGAATCAGGCCCAGTAAGTAAATACCTAGTGGATTCTCCCTTTAAAACCTTTAAAATGTAGCATTTTTTTAACTGGCACCAAAGAGCCATCATGAAGGGCAGTAAGCAAATGGAAATGGCAAGGGCTTTCCACAATTGATGTGTTACAACAGAGAAGGTCCTACCTTAAATTGCCACCCATCTCACTTATTAATGTGGGGCATGCTGAATAGGACCACTTATGAGGTTATTTGGGCCTGTTCATATGGAAGTGTGCAGTCCTTCTGGTCCCAAGCCATTTAGGGCTTCATAGGTCAATGGTGGTACTTTGAATTGTGCCTGGAAGAAAATAGAAAGCCTGTGAAGTTCTTACAGAACAGTCAAAATGTGTTCCCTCTAGATCAGGGGCGTCCAAACATTTTGGCAGGAAGACCACATCATCTTTCTGACACTGTGTCAGGGGCCAGGAAAAAAAGAATTAATTTACATTTAAAATTTGAATAAATTTACATAAATGAATTAGAGATGGAACTGATATGAATGAAGGTCTTGCAGTACCTCAAGGCCTATAAAAGGCCTTGCACAAAGAACATAAGAACATAAGAACAGCCCCACTGGATCAGGCCATAGGCCCATCTAGTCCAGCTTCCTGTATCTCACAGCGGCCCACCAAATGCCCAGGGAGCACACCAGATAACAAGAGACCTCATCCTGGTGCCCTCCCCTACATCTGGCATTCTGACTTAACCCATTCCTAAAATCAGGAGGTTGCGCATACTCATCATGGCTTGTACCCCATAATGGATTTTTCCTCCAGAAACTCGTCCAATCCTCTTTTAAAGGCGTCTAGGCTAGACGCCAGCACCACATCCTGTGGCAAGGAGTTCCACAGACCGACCACACGCTGAGTAAAGAAATATTTTCCTTTGTCTGTCCTAACCCGCCCAACACTCAATTTTAGTGGATGTCCCCTGGTTCTGGTATTATGTGGGAGTGTAAAGAGCATCTCCCTATCCACTCTGTCCATCCCCTGCATAATTTTGTATGTCTCAATCATGTCCCCCCTCAAGCGTCTCTTTTCTAGGCTGAAGAGGCCCAAACGCTGTAGCCTTTCCTCATAAGGAAGGTGCCCCAGCCCCGTAATCATCTTAGTCGCTCTCTTTTGCACCTTTTCCATTTCCACTATGTCTTTTTTGAGATGTGGCGACCAGAACTGGACACAATACTCCAGGTGCGGCCTTACCATAGATTTGTACAACGGCATTATAATACTAGCCATTTTGTTCTCAATACCCTTCCTAATGATCCCAAGCATAGAATTGGCCTTCTTCACTGCCGCCGCACATTGGGTCGACACTTTCATCGACCTGTCCACCACCACCCCAAGATCTCTCTCCTGATCTGTCACAGACAGCTCAGAACCCATCAGCCTATATCTAAAGTTTTGATTTTTTGCCCCAATGTGCATGACTTTACACTTACTGACATTGAAGCGCATCTGCCATTTTGCTGCCCATTCTGCCAGTCTGGAGAGATCCTTCTGGAGCTCCTCACAATCACTTCTGGTCTTTACCACTCGGAAAAGTTTGGTGTCGTCTGCAAACTTAGCCACTTCACTGCTCAACCCTGTCTCCAGGTCATTTATGAAGAGGTTGAAAAGCACCGGTCCCAGGACAGATCCTTGGGGCACACCGCTTTTCACCTCTCTCCATTGTGAAAATTGCCCATTGACACCCACTCTCTGCTTCCTGGCCTCCAACCAGTTCTCAATCCACGAGAGGACCTGTCCTCTAATTCCCTGACTGTGGAGTTTTTTCAGTAGCCTTTGGTGAGGGACCGTGTCAAACGCCTTCTGAAAGTCCAGATATATAATGTCCACGGGTTCTCCCGCATCCACTTGCCTGTTGACCTTTTCAAAGAATTCTATAAGGTTCGTGAGGCAAGACTTACCCTTACAGAAGCCATGCTGACTCTCCCTCAGCAAGGCCTGTTCGTCTATGTGTTTTGAGATCCTATCTTTGATGAGGTATTCCACCATCTTACCCGGTATGGATGTTAGGCTGACCGGCCTATAGTTTCCCGGGTCCCCCCTCTTTCCCTTTTTAAAAATAGACGTGACATTTGCTATCCTCCAATCTTCTGGCACCATGGCCGTTTTGAGGGACAAGTTGCATACCTTAGTCAAGAGCTCTGCAACTTCATTCTTCAATTCCTTAATAACCCTTGGGTGGATGCCATCAGGGCCCGGTGACTTATTGATCCTTAATTTATCAATTAGGTCTGAAACATCTTCTCTTTTAACCTCTATCTCAGAGGTGTCCAAAGTTTTTGGCAGGAGGGCCACATTGTCTCTCTGACACTGTGTCAGGGGCCGGGGGGGGGGAAAGAATTAATTTACATTTAAAATTTGAATAAATTTACATACATTTACATAAATGAATATATTAAAGATGAACTTATATGAATGAATGAAGGTCTTGCAATAGCTCAAGGCCTATAAAAGGCCTTGCACAAAGCAAGCCTGGCATTTCCTTTGCTGCTGCTACTGCATCACAGATGTGAAACAGCAAGCAGTGGAGGGAGCCCTCATCCCACAGCTAACACAAGAGGTCAAACAGTCGCCCTCACTCTGACAGCAGTCGCGTCGGGCCAGTGTGGGCTCCAATGAAGCTCGAGAGGGCCAGAGGCTCATTGGAGACTGGGGGCTCCCTAAGGGCCGCATTGAGAGGCCTCAAGGGCCGCATGTGGCCCCAGGGCCGGGGTTTGGGCACCCCTGCTCTATCTGACTTAACTCCTTGGTCAGGAGGGGCCGTTCGGGCAGCGGTATCTGCCCGAGGTCTTCTGCCGTGAAGACAGATGCAAAGAACTCATTTAATTTCTCTGCCATCTCTAAGTCTCCTTTTATCTCCCCTTTCCCTCCCTCACCATCCAGAGGGCCAACCGCTTCTCTGGCGGGTTTCCTGCTTCTAACATATTTGAAGAAGCTTTTATTGTTCCCCTTAATGTTGCTGGCCATGCGTTCCTCATAGTCTCGCTTGGCCTCCCATATCACCTTCTTACATTTCTTTTGCCACAGTTTATGTTCCTTTTTATTCTCCTCATTAGGGCAAGACTTCCATTTACGGAAGGAAGCTTCCTTGCCCTTCACAGCCTCTCTAACTTGGCTGGTTAGCCATGCGGGCACCGTCCTGGATTTAGTGGAACCCTTCTTTCTTTGCGGTATACACCTCTGCTGGGCCTCTATTACTGTTGTTTTAAGCAGCCTCCATGCACTCTGGAGAGATTGGACTCTTTTTACCCTCCCTTTCAACCTCCTTCTAACCAGCCTCCTCATTTGAGGGAAGTCCGCCCGTCGGAAGTCAAGGGTTTTTGTTAGAGATTTGCCTGGTATTCTTCCCCCAACGTGCACGTGAAAACGGATCGCAGCATGATCACTGTTCCCCAATGGCTCAGTAACGTTTACATCTCTAACCAGGTCCTGCGTACCGCACAAAATTAAATCCAGAGTCACCTGTCCTCTGGTGAAAGCAAGGCCAGCCTTTCCTTCACTGCCACTGCTGCATCACAGATATGAAACAGCAAGTAGTGGAGGGAGCCCTTGTCCCACAGCTCAGGTGACAGGTGACAGGTCGAATAGTCCACATGCTGAGAGCAGTTGCGTCGGGCCAGCTCAGGCTCCAGCAAGTCTCCGGGGAGCCAAAGGCTCAATGGACACTGGGGGCTCCCCGAGGGCTGGATTAGGAGCCCCCAAGTGGCCCCAGGGCTGGGGTTTGGGCACCCCTGCTCTAGATGGTACCAGGCAGCAATTGTGCTGCTGAAACCATTGCAGTTTCCTAATAGACTTCAAAGGCAGTTCTTCATAGTGCACATTGCAGTAATCAAGACTGGATGTTACCAGAGTATAGGAGTACAATCCTAACATTGTGCTGGGCCGGCATAAGTTCTGTCACTGGCCCGGGAGTCGCAAATGTGCCGTAAATCATGTTTGGGCCTCCTCGAGTGTCAGTCAGGCCTGCAAAGGGACGTATACTGGCCCACAGAGACTACATCCAGCCTCTGTGTTGACAGACAGAGGTAAGTACGCTCCAGCCAAGCTCACCCAGTGCAGGGGCCTGGGGGCATGGAGAGGGTGAGGAGAAGGCATTCCGGGACAGGAGGAGGTCAGGTGGACAGTGGGAGAGCAGGGGTGGGGACCAGGATTTGGCACTTGTGCCGGATCCTGAGCCCATTGCCAAGCAGCACAGCTGCTTGGGTCTGCACTGCCTCTTTAGGTGGTGCAGATCTGATAGACCCATTGGGGCTGCTGTGGCTCTACCCAGGGTAAGGGAAGCAATTCCCCTTGCCCGGAGCTGAGCTGCTTTCAGCCCCAATCACGCACTGGATATGGGGCAGGCCTACTGGCATCCCTGTTTCAGTGCAAGTTAGGATTGCGCTGAAAGTGTGATAACTGTAGGTAGAGCCTATCTTTCAGGCAGCCCAATCCCAAATTTTCCAGTGTCCAGAGGAACAGCAGCACCAAAATGGCGACTGCTTTATCTTGTGGGCACAGGGAAACACTGGAGGTCTCTTCGGGAGAGGGGGATGTTCATCTCACTGATCTCTGCGCGGCTGCGTGGCATCCTCTTTCTGGTGCTGGGCCCAGCACTGACTGGTGCTGGCCTGGTACCAGCACTTGCTCCTCCCACAGTGCCATAAATGTGCTTTACAGCATGTTTACAACACTTATCACTGGCACTGGAGCTAGAGCTGCTTAAAGGTGCTGTGAGCCACAGTGGATACTTAGGCAGTCATCCATCGGGCTGGGTCTGACAGGGAAGATTCCTGATCCATCTGCAAGACCGGGTGTAACAAGCTGCTCAGTTTATTCTTTAGGGACAGTACAGTCCCATCCACATGGGATCAAAATCTTTCCTGCTCTTACTGCTTTTTCCTCTCTGCTCTCCCTTCTTTTATATCTGGTTGTGTCACTTGACCAAAAGCAATTATTCTAATTTTTCTCACACAATTATACTTCAAAATTTAATTTTTCACTCAGTTATCAGTTCAATTCTGGTCTTATTAGCAGCTTAATTGTGAATTTCCGATCTTGTTGTATTGCTACATCCTTTGCATTGTTAAAAGAGATTATGGATTATAATGTGTCTTTAACTAACTAGTCTGCTTTATATAATATAATATTGTTTAAACCCCACCATATATGAAGATTATGTGCATCACCACAAATTGTTGTTCTTTTCCAAAATTATAAAACATATTTTCTTTTATAAGTACAAAGTGATTAGGGAACCTTGTGTTAAAATATACGTTTACTTAACATTTGGCAACTTATGCCTATCTTCCTCTTATATTATATTAAAGCTTGATCTGGAGATGTCCCCTGCAGTATGAGAGAATACAAAACGCTCAGCAAGCCTTTAGTCGTCGTCCCCCCCCCCCATGGTCCTGACATTCATATCTTATCTCTCCAAATTTCATAAATTTCTATGTATATCTGAATATTCAATCAGTTATTACACAAAATGGTGGATCCACAGTTAACTGAGAAAAAGGGGGGATTCTTACATACCACTCTATAGGAAAACAAATTTGTATACGTCACAAGCTGTTAACTGCATTAGTCTTTGTGTGTGTGTATAGTCCTGAATATACGCTACAGAAATTAAAGAGTTCATCTCACTTACTGCAGGTGTGCTCTGTGCAATCCCATTTGTGTAAATACTGAATACTATGGCAAGGCACAATGCAAGCATATTTTAGATTTTATTGCAAGTGACAGATTATCCTGATTATTCTTCCTGTTGTGTTACAGGAGGCTTGAAATTTGCTGCCACCGACAGTTTGGATTCCAATGGCCTCATAGACGCTTTCAGTGGAATTTCGTCAGAAAGTGGAACCATTTTTCACCAAACTATTCAGGTCTGGATTTCAAAGAGCAAGCTGGGTTCTGCTGTTATGTTAATTATTTCTCAGTTGGGTGGTTATGTACACAAATGTTAAAAAACAACAGGTCCTGTCTGCAACCCTACCATCAAAAGTATTGTGATGAACTGAACTACTAATTTAAGAGCACATCATTTCAAACTGGTGCTTCTCAAGTGGCAGGCAGGCATCCGCAAGTTGCTCTTTTAGGCAGATGCCAGCTCCCCAGTACTGCACAGAGGTCGCTGCTAATGTCTGCCCCAAGGCCCTGTTGTTGGTTTTTTTTTTCTGCTCACTACTGTGTGACTTAATCAAATTTTTAAAAAATTTATGTATGTTTCAAATGTCATTTCAGTGATACAAATACGTGTGGTGTTTTTGAAACAGTGACCCAATTCTAAAGGCCAAAGCAAGCGTTACTTTTAATGCATAGGCTGGCTCAGTTTTTCTTTCATGTTGTTTTTTTAAAGTGTACATATGTGTGTATTTGAATAGTTCAATACAGTATTTTAGCTGCTATTTTGCACTAAAGATGGAGAGAAACTCAAGAGAAAGCTGGCTAATGTAAAAGTGGTGCATAGATGTTAGTTCCTCAAATAAATGAGTTGCTTGGGCTTTTTGTGTGGAATATCGCTCATGTTATATGAAAGAGTTCTTATTTTGTCCTGTTACCAAGGAAAATACAGTTCTTAGATGAGTCTCCCACACAATGATTCTTCTAGCAATGATTTAACCTCCACACTTTGTGCTTCATTGGCAACTCAGTGATTTCTCCCAGTCAACCAAATATCAGTAGCAATGAGTGTGGTTGCAGCAATCTATGTCATTCCGGGCCACCTCTGTAGGCTCTAGCATCAGACAGAAAATTTTAATTCTTTAGAAAACCATTTTCTTGCACTTCCCAGTATTTGGCACACGGAGTTAAAAAAAAATATTTTCTCTAACTTTCTGTTTCATGCCACTTGCATGGAACATCTAAGGCCCCAATCCTATCCAATTTTCCAGTGCCAGTGCAGCTGTGCCAATGGGACATGCACTGCATCCTAAGGTGGGGAGGCAGTCGTAGAGGCCACAAGGGAATGCTTGTTCCCTTATCTCGGGACTGCATTGTGGCTGCACTGGTGCTGGAAAGTTGGATAGGATTGGGCCCTTAGTCTCTTCATTTGTGGAGTGAGGTTTATACCTTTAGATTTATTTATACAGGTATTTATATACCACCTTTCTTTGGTCGTCAGATTTCTCCTCAGACTTTAATCGAAGGTGGTTTACATAGACAGGCTGTTCTAAACCCCCATAGGGATTTTTACAATTGAATAGTTCTAGTCTTTCATAGAACTCCTTGTTCCAGCTGGATTCCTTCCTGGTCTGGTCTCTCTCTGGCCCTTCACCTCTCACACCCCACTTGACAGCAACTCCTCTCTGCCACCTAGGGTCAGCTCATCAGTATATCAGCGTGTCATCAGTTCTCAGGTACTTCCGGTTATTTCGAACTGGCAGCCTCAGATCTTTAGGCATACAAGGCGGCAGCTCTACCAACTGAGCCAGACCTCATCAATTGCACTTGATCAGAATTTGTTCTAGTTTGTACACATTACTATTATTAAGTGTTCTGCTAATTAGGGATCATGCATTGTTCTTCTTTGCTTTCTATGAAAAGGATCACTTTTTTTTTAACAGTTGGAAAGTAAAAGTCTGAGCATCGGTCCCTCCCAATGGCTGGATGGTATTGTGTCCATTGATAGAACTGTGGGAAATCACACTGCCTTTGTGGCTACATGGAGTGTGAGCACAATTCCACCAAACATTATCCTGACAGACCCAAGAGGAAAAAGATACTCCCCAAAAGCCTTTGAAATTGATAATACCGATGTCAGAATGGCTCAACTAAAGATTAATGGCACTGCAGAGGTAAGAGCTTAAATTTCATTAGACTTCTGTATGTATTTATGCCTAGAAATGTTAAGAACATGGCTGTTAGTTATAGAAAGCAAGCACAGTGCCAACAAGGGTTTATATTGCTTATATTGCTGGGTTTATGTTGCTGCAGCTCAGGTATCCTCATGGATTCAGCAAGTGGGGAAGAGCCATGCAGGCTCACTAGATTCCAAGACTTCTTCCAGCCCATTTACACCCAGGAGTTCAGGGTGCAGCACATTCTGTAACTGCTCTAAGTATCCCGTGTTGGCATTTCTCTAGCCCCAGGACATGATTATAATATTTGGTCATGCAGCTTGAAATACAGTGCCCAGATGCTGCACAGCTCCTGGGTGTTAGAAGTGTGATGGCATGCTCACATAGCCATACAACCTGGATCCCCACAACTTGTCCTGAACCTGAAGCTCACCTGGAAGGGATGAAAACTCTTCTGCAGAGTCTCTGATGCAAGTGAAAACTGTTTGTGAGAAGAAACGCACCTAGTTGCACTCACAGCTTTCATGAGATGTCTGGGTCACTATTTCCCAAACTTCTGCTAGCCAAGGGTCACACTTTCTTAACTTCCTGAATTAGAAGCACATTTAACTCTTGCCCCACAAGGGGGTTTTGATTCACATGTATAAGAATGACCCAGGCTTACTGGAGGCCACACAAATGCAGCTAATCTACAGTTGTCCTTCCCTGGTGCTCAAAGCTCTTCAAACACAATGAGATTTACTTCTGACTTAGCATGCAGTGGCATGTGCTGTTTGTGTCTTTTTAAAAGTCTATTAAACAGAATAACCCAAGGAAAGCAAGACATCTTTTATAAAAACTAAGTCCTGGATACTGAATATTTCATTTAATTTCCAACTTCAAAAATTTTCATCTGCAGACGGGAGACTGGGCTTACTCCATTCAGAATACCCACAGTACGGCTCAAGTCATATCGATGACGGTCACCACCCGAGCAGCATCTTTAAGCGAGCCTCCAGTGACTGTGAAGACTTATATGAGTAGAGACACCATTAACTATCCTAATCCAATGGTCATCTATGCCGAAATCAGTCAAGGATTTTTGCCTGTGATTGGTGCAAACGTCATAGCTACGTTAGAGCCAGAATCTGGAACTGCTGCAAAGATTACACTTCTTGATGATGGTTCAGGTACATTTATTTTGAAGCATCTATGGTATTATGCAGAATTCTTCCATGTAGATAGATTTAAAGGATTCTGTGCATATAGTGCTGCCTTGTAGCAAGTTTTGACTTTCCTTGGCCCATTGAGCCCAGCCAGCACCATCCCATCTGTCTGGCAATGTCTCTCCAGGGTCTCCAGCAGAGGTCTTTCCCAAACTGGCTACTGTGATCTTTCTCAGCTGGAGATGTTGGGATGGAACTGTGAGCATGTAAACCATGTGCTCAACCACTAAGCTAGATCAGTGCTTCCCAAACTTTTTAGTATCAGGATCTCCTTTTGAAAAGAACAACCTGTTGTGACCCCCTAAAAGAGATCTAGAAAGAAATATTTTATTTTAATAATATTCTATTTAAATCTATACAATTAAATAAAACCCTCCCATTTTTTAGTAGAGACAAGCTCTCCTACCTTTCCATCTGCCTTTTGGACTCAGCCCAGGAGCCTCTTTTCAAATACAGAAGTTTGAGTGTCTCAGAATTCAAAACAAGTACTTCTGAGCACGTGCAAAATGTCCATCTCTGACCACTAGTCAACTTACACTCATACATACCTAGAATTCAGGAGCAGTTTGCCTCTGAGCACACATGTAGCCCAGGGTTTTCAGTACACAAGATGAGTGAAGCTGCACTGCTCAGTGTCTTTCTAAGGCAAGAAAACAGAATGTATGGAGAGCACAAGAAAGAGTAGCATATAGATACCATTGTATACCAGGCCATGCTGCTTGGCTGCCAAACTGTGCCCTCACTGCCATCCATTCTTAGACAGGGGTGTCCTTGCATTCACTTTTGAAATGTTGGGTGTTATGGTGACCACCCAGTCAGAACTCAGCCTAATGATTTTGAACTGGCAGCCCATCAAAGGTTTGATAAACCTCCTGTTTTTTGTTGACCGCTTAGAATTATTGAAATACAGGACCTGTCAAGCATGCAGTTGGCCTCAAGAAATGCTGGTGGGTCTGTGTTTAACTTTGTAGGTCACGTGTTGTGTGGACCTGCTTTGGTTGTTAGTTATTGGAAAGATATTGCTAATCAACACATTGTTTTGCTAATGTTCCTATATCAGTGTTTCTCAATGTTTGTCCTCTGCTGTACCATTTCACATGGTCCACCTATTCAAAATACCACCGGAAGAAACTGGTGATGACTTCATTGCCAGTTGCTTCTGTTTTGGGAGGCCAGATGCAGCGTGACAAACACCAGTAAGAGGCTCAGGATGGACAGGAGGGCTTTTTTGAGTGTGGAAATGCTTTGGAGCCTCCTACCACTGTTTGTGTGGTGTTCTTGGTCTCACTGCCAGGCAGCAGAGGTCCAGAAGTCCTGCAAGTACCCCCAGGCACCACCTCAACAGGTCCACTAGTTGAGAAACACTGTCCTATACGATTTAGGAACAACAGGATTTAGGCATTCTTTTTTTTTTTTTTTTTTTGTAAAAACAGGAGAAGGCATTGTGACATGAACATCTTCTAAATAGTCTGTCTGATGGTCTATCAACTGTAAGCAGTAAAATGGTTGCTTTACAGCACAAGCCTAGGCATGTCTACTCAGAAGTATGCACCACTGAGGTCAGTGGGACTTACTCCCAGGTAAGCATGTATAGGATTGCAATGTTGGATATTAATCCTAAATTTTTGTGTGTCAAGGTGCTGATATTCTCAAGCATGACGGAATCTACACAAGTTATTTCACTTCCTTCAAAGGAAATAGGAGATACAACTTGAAAGTGTGTGTGCAAGGGAAAGAGAAGGCGGTCAGACGTGTCCGCAGACAGAGCCAGGCTTTATATGTACCAGGTTACATAGAAGAAGATGGTAAGGATGCATTGCTTTGTTATTTATTGTTTTATTATTATTGCAACATTGTTTTATGGACAAACTACAGAAGAATGTGGGCACGTTAGCTCAAGAATTCTCAAAATGTGAAATGGGCCACTCTGCAAAGGCACTAGCATCTCCTGCCCTTCATCTCAGTAACTTTGTGTAGGTCTTGATATGTCCAGGAGGCTGAGTAGAAGTCTCTCATGCACAGAAATTCTTACTTTCTTTCCTATAATACTGTGATCGGCTTTGCTCAGCCTAACCTCTTATGTGAATTAATGGGGTTTAAAGGCAATGAAGTAACTTCCTCAGCTTTTCAGAGATTTTAAAATATTTCTCTGGGGTCTGCTTTTTTTTGTCTACTTTAAGGTGCTTCCAGGATCTGCCTAGTCAAATCAAGCAGCCATTGCTTTGGGATAGTTATACCACACATATAAAACAGAACTGGGTTATGTGTTGTTTCAGTTGTATAGGAAAGATCCACATGCTTATCGTGTACCACATCATTGCATCTTCACACACATAACAGGAGACACCTGTGATAACACCAGGGCGAAGTGGCCCAAAGGACTCTGCTTGACTGAAGGGGTTGTTATATCATTGTGGTCCAACATGTGGTCTTTGAGGCCAAGTGTCCCTCAAGTGGCATCCAGTCACCACTCTCTCCCCAGTCTGGTGCTGCACGCCACTCTGCTGTGCAGCATCTTTGCTCATCAGATTGAACGGAGTAGGGCCATGCTGGAGAAGGGAGCTCTTGCAACGCTGGCCGACCTCGCGAGGGCTCTGCCTGCATGTCCCACTCCGTTTCAGCCATAGTGAAAAGATTTTAGATGAAAAACAAGCAATTCAGTTTTCTGCATATTAATTTGGAATTGATTACATACTGTAACACACATCTATGAAGAGATGGCTGTGAAGCAACCGGAATATCAATAAGGAGTATGAGATGGAATAGAGAGAGAGATCTGAATATCCTTTACATAAGAATCATGAAGTAAACCAAATTAAGAAATGAGAGATTCTATATGGGAAAAAGAAACACTATTGAAGATTAATAAGAAAAACAATGACCTTCAGTTTTTTCCCCCAGAAATTGAATAGGCTGTGAGATTAATGAAAAAAATATTGAGTATGTAGTGACATACTATAACACAATTATTTGGGCCATTTTTCACAGGAGAAATACATATGAACCCACCAAGACCAGAAGCTAGTGATGATGAATTCCAAGAAAATCTGGGCAATTTCAGTAGAACTGCATCAGGAGGTTCTTTTGTAATGACAAATGTCTTTCAACCCTGTACAATCACTGACCTTGATGCAGTGCTAATTGATGGTGCTGATGAACTCCTTTTGTCATGGACAGCTCCTGCACATGACTGTTATGTGGGAAAAGGTAAGTGTGAAATTGTGTTTTAAGCAGAGACCCCTTATTAATTGCGGTTGTTTTTTTTTAAAGGTACAAGGTGGAGCCTTATTGGTAGATCAGAGAAATACCTTGTATTCTTTGCATAAGAAGATATGCACAGATAAAAATGCTAGGGTAGTTTTCTTTACGCAGGCATTTTGTTCCTGCGACATCTTGGAGTGTGACATACTATACTTGCACCATTCCTGTGGAGAGAGGTTTCTTTTTCAACCTTGGCTGTTCCACTATTGCAAGTTTTCCCTAGAGTTGTGCAACTGCAGGGACTGCTGGACACATGTCAAGGCACACTCCCCGTTCAAATGGGATGCTGCCTAATTCCAACAAGCCCAGCTGACGCTCCACGCAAGCTGAAAGTGTGCCCAAGTATGTGCCCCAGAAACCTGGGCATCGAGCAAAGATTGCATGAATCCTGTGTATTCCTAGAATCCTGTGCATCAGGCAGAGATTCCATGACTGGTGTGCATCTCTAGTTCATGTAGAGAGAGCTCCCTGAGGAAGAATGTTTCAAATGTACTGGAAAAGGCTGTGATTTTATTTTTGTCTGTGTTAGTCTTGACGCATGATTGAACACCTGTACTCTATTGTAATGTGTTACTTACGCTATGTTTTGCAGCTCTAATGCATGAAATCAAAATGAGTGGAAATCCCTTGGAATTAAGAGATTATTTTCATAATGCCATTTCTGTGCACACTTCGGGTCTGACACCGGCTGTTGCTGGGACCAAACAATCCCATCGGTTTAAGCCTGAAAACTTCACAAAGGAGAACGGCACCACTATCTACTTTGCAATTCGTGCCATCAATGGCAGCATCAACATTGGAGAATCATCCAATATTGCAAGTGTAGTTTTGTTTATTTCACCATTGCTCACCTCAGCTGGCACTACTGAAAGCAAGGTTGTTATAAATGTTATTCTTATAACAACAATCGCACTATGTATTTTGGGAGTTATTATTTGTGTTATAATTGCAATCATTTATTTTGCATGGAGGCGAAAATATGGAAGTTTTCGTTTGGCAGCTTCGGAATTACAGAAGCCTTAGGCCGCAATCCTAACCAATTTTCCAGCACTGACATAAGGGCAATGCAACTGCAAGGTAAAGGAACAAACATTGCCTTACCTTGAGGAGGCCTCCATGACTGCCCCCCCCCAAGTGCAGGATGCAGCACACGTCTCATTGGCACAGCTATGCCAGTGCTGGAAAGTTGGTTAGGATTGCTCCCTTAATTTGGTAGTTTCTGTGGTTTAGCTTTCTGTATTAACCGCCACCAGTTTATTGCTTTTTCCTTTCATACAATCAAATTCCAGCTTATAATAATCCACACACCAAAATCAACCCCATCTCTCCCACTACCTTGTAACCAGGGGTGTCAAACATTAGTCCACAGGTCAAATGTTTCCCCCAGAAGCAATTTATCTGGCCTCTGATATAATTGGGCTGTCTCATATCTTAAAAATATGAATAAGAGTTGCGTATTTTCTGTCATTTGTAGCTAATGAGTGAGAACAGAGTGCTTATTCCTGGCCATCATCTGCTTAATGATATCGCTTCCGGGCCTTAGCAGGCAACATGAATGCTAACTTTGGTCCTCTGTATGAAAAGAGTTTGACACTCCTGTTCTAAGCAGTCAGATCTTCTGTGAGTTATAACCTCTCTTCTCCCTGCTCAACTATTGACATTTAAAATGGACCCACGCACACAGAATGCACATGACATGCACAGATAGACATGCTTGCTTTGTGTGTCAAGTGTATTCTTTCTGTACTCCAGTTAGAATAGCATTCAAATTAGTCTAAGAATTCATCCCATGTAATCTGGAGCTTCTTGTAACCCCCCCCCCATTTGAGTATGTCACTTTTCTTTGGTGACTAAGGGCCCAATCCTATCCAACATTCCAGTGCCAATGCAGCCACAGTGCAGCCCTGAGGTAAGGGAACAAACATTCCCTTACCTTGAGGAGGCCTCCATGATTGCTGCTCTGCTGTTCCTCCAGTGCACACCCTGTTGGGCCAGCTGTATCAGTGCTGGTAATTTGGATAGGATTGGGCCCTAAATTGAGTATCTATTGCTTAGTGTCAAGTAGGTATGTTGACTAACCCTCCAAAGTTGGAAGACATCTGGCTACTAACAAGGTTCTCAGTAACTATGCTCTTAGACCTGTGGTTATCTGCAAGACCATGCACATATGACTTAATAGACTGGTTTGAAACTATAAGAGGCTTTGTGAGTTGTATTAATTTTCATTATCTATTCTATGCCACTCCTGAATTGGCCTTTTCAGCCACACTAGACGCTGTTCCAGAACCACCTTTCAGAGCGCGATACCATAGTCTTTCGAGACTGAAGGTTGCCAATGTTCTATGCCAATAAAGGTCTTATGTATGTATTAAGAATTTTCATTAGGACTTTTGCCAAACAAGTGCATGCTGCAATACATTTTTTTTTTAGTACTGGCAGTTCCCATGGTGCAAAGAAATGAGCAGAGGGCCACTGAACCCAGAAAACAATCTTCTACTGGATATGCCTAAGTCACAGCTCTGAAAATGACTTGCCTATGGAAGACAGTGCAGAAGTCCACTTGTGCAAAATGAACTGAGCAGACCAGTTGTTTATTTTTTCCTTTTCTGTCACCATTTGTGATAATCTGTCTTTCTTGCCAAACTAAGTCAATGTGTTGTCTCATAATTTGGTATTTGGCTCTTCTTGAAACAACACTTAGTCAGCTGTTATCCAAAAATTGTGAAACCTCTGTTTAAAAATTCACTTTGGATTATTGTAGTAATTTTAAAAAACATTTGCAGAGGTTGACAATTTCTGTCATTAACATGTTGCAACCAGTGGTATAAGAAATTATTCTGCCAGTCATTAACCTTGTGGTATTGTTCTGGCATAGTTACAAGTTTTGATATATGAGACTATATCAGTTTAAAAGGAAGTGATTTTTTCTATCATGTTCAAATATTAAACAGTCTTTCAGAATAAGCAGTTCATATATAACTTCAAAGAAACAGAGTCTGCAATCATACCCACATATACCAGCGAATAAGCCCCATTGACTATAATGGGGCTTATTTCTGAGTAGACATGAATAACATACAACAAACTCCTCAAATTACATCAAGTGTTGGAAAGGCAAGAAGAATATGTGTAGGATTTTTTCCCATTTATGCTGGCCATATAATTATTCTAAGAGATACTGGATAAAAATAACAAGAACATAGTTGGAATTCGTTCCTCTTTTGTTTGCTTTATTATACAAGGAATATTTATAATATATACAATTAATATCTCAGGTTAGTAGCTGAAAAATCCATTATGCCAAATTGAGAGAGACTCCAATGGAGAATGAAAGGAAGGAACTGCATTATTTTGTATAATGGCAAAATTGACTCTTACATAAACTCTTAAAGAAGCAGATATAGAACAAATAGTTTTCAAAAATGTTGACTGCTACTTATGAGACATTTGGGGGGGAAGGTACATCTGATGTCTTTTATGTATTTAATATGATTTGAATGGAATATTTACTTGTCAATTCTGTTTTTTTCTGTAATATAGGTTTTATAGATGAAGTAACATGTTTATAACAAAATAAAATACGCTTGTGGTGATACTGTTAGCATGTTTAAACATCAGTAGGCTTCATTAAATTGGTTCCCTTACCCCGTGTAGAGCCCCAATGTGTCTTTAGCTGGCACAGAACAAAGGAGACCCATCTTGGGATCTGCAGCTCAGGAACAGTATAGGACTCAGTGGCGTCCACTGCTGCCACCCCCCCCCGGGGCCCAATCCATTTTTGGGCTCACCCTCACTCCACTCGCTTCCGCCCCCTCCCCGCCTTCCCCCTCCCTCCCCAAGAAGCCTTCCCATGAAGTGGCAGGGGAACACACTGCTCCATGGTGCCACTGGTCATCCATCCAGCACCAAGGCTCAGCTCCACGCATTCCCTGCAGGTGGCAAAGTGTCTTATGGCACTTTTGCAACAGTTATTGCTGGGGCAGCATTCAGACCGCTGGCGCTGCCCTGGCATTGGCCTGGATTGGGCTGCCCATACTTGGTTTTTTACCACTACATTTACTAGCAGACTTGACTCCAAGGTTTTATATTCTACTCTATATCCCATGTACTCTGAGTAAGATGGTTAGCGTAATCTTGTCTCCAAGGGACTTAGTCTAAACGTACAAATAACAATGGTTTAGAAGGGGCCAAATGGCCTTAAAATGACATTGTTCTTTTTCAGTTAACCCATTTCTGCCTAGCCCACAGGTGTACACATTTGATCCCTGTTGCGCATATGCAATGTTGGGCAGAAATGGCTTTAATGTTTATAAAGCTGCATAGACCTCTATGCGATGGTGACAGTGACAGTAGAGCTCAACCACAAAGGCAAGTAGATGTTAATTCAAAAGTACTGAAATGCAGCTGCCCCTTCTTCAGCAGCACCACTGGCAAAAAAGATGGCGCATGTGGAATGTGCCACACAGGACTTCTGAATCTAGACCAGGGGTGTCAAACATAAGGCACAGGGGCTGGATGTGGCCCGTGGAAGCTTTTTATCTGGCCCTCAGGCTCTCAGCTGCTGAGCAGTGCTGAGGTATTACTGCTGTAAGGGCAGCCCACATGAAAATTGGGCTCTCCCGTAACTTGAAATATGATCAGGATTTATGTATTTTTTTTCTGTCATTTGCAGCCAATGAGTTCCTAAGTGAGAAAAAGTGCTTATTTTTGGTTATGACCTGTTTAATGACATCACTTCCTGCCTAATGGGCCATCACTTCTGGCCCTCAGTAGGCATCATGAATGCTGTTCAGCCCTCAGTATGAAACAAGTTTGACACCCCTGATCTAGACTGTTCCCCAGTTGAGGAGTTGAGAGCCTTCACAATATTTGGAAGGAAGAGGCTGTCCAGGCATTTGTCACCAAAAATTACTTCAATGTGGAGCAGTTCCACTAAATTTTAGAGCAGCTAAAGGCCATAGGCTTCTGCAGGGAACTGGATGTATGCAGGATGTATGCAAAGCCAAGGAATTTTGAAGGAAGTACAAGCTGGTCAAGGAGGACAAGAGTCATTTTAGGCACTTTTGTCAACCTTGCCCTGAGAGGCAGAAATTGTGCAGAATGCAGCAGGTTGTCACCACCACTGGAGCCAGATGCTTGTTGCAATATACTCTTTAAGTAGAATCTTCCACTATTGCTTTACTGTCCAAAGGCCCTTTCCATCAACATCCTGCATTGCCAAAGATATACCTGAAGTGCTCCCACACTGGGATGGGTGATGAGGGGCAGAGCTTCATTAGCTATAGTTGCAGTGGGTGGACTGTGTCCTGACTGTTATAGGTGAGATAATGACCTTGGGTGCCCAAGTGCCGTTCTCCATTCTCTGGAACAGAGGGGACAACTGCATAATCATGGCATTTGCCAGGCACTCCTGCCAAAATGCCCCAAAACATTGCCCTGCAGTCCGCAACCACCTAAAAAACTATGGAATGGTTTGAAAAACAATGGAACCTGTTACGGTTTTTTAAAAATAATTTTTTTATTTTCTATAAACAAAACAAAACACACACACGTAAACATACATAACAACATTGGGTTTACAGGATATCATATACTATACTAATGTCTCATTCTACAAATAACAATGAGAAAAAAATATCTCTAAATACCCTGTTCTATACTTTTTCTGTTTCTATACTTTCTTTCATCATTTCCATCATCATAATTATCTTTTCTTCATTAAATTCTTATCAATATATCATATAATAAATTTTACTAATATAATTAAATATATCACTTCTCTGTCTATAACATCTATAATATCTCAAATTAGTAATATACTAAATTTTACAATTATTAATATCATTACTAAATATATCCTCTCTTTCTGTAACCTCTATACCATCTCTAATTAACCTGTAACATTCTAAAATTATTAATATCTAAAAAATACCACATTTCAATTACATATATATCCTAATCAATTTCTACATTTTAACTCTAAACTTTAACTATCCCTTTCCATCTTATTCCACCATTCATTATTTTCCCTCTTTCAATAAAATTCTAAACTCTTTCATTTATACAACTTATTCTAATACAAGTTTTTCTACTAAATTCATACCATAAATCTAAATATAAATCAATCTACCATTATTTCCATATATTCCAAATCATCCCCATCAATATTACAAAATTGACCTACAAAATACTGACCTATATATTCTCTTATCCCAATCAAATGTTATATAACTACCAGATTATATCAATATCTTAAATCTCAGTTCACATCTCTCATCATCTATAAACTTTAGCTTCCCTCTATTTCATTTTTAGTTTTCCCTTTTTTTCTTATAAACTTCCTACATCTGTTTCAACAATTAAAATGCAAACTCTCCTTACTCCACCCAACAAGTCCAAGTCCCAATAAGTCATCTTGATCTCTTGACCACTTTCTTTACAGATGTCTTCAGGATCTGTCAATCGAAATGCCTCCTCTCTATTCTGAGCTGATATCTTCCTCAATCCTCTCTTCCAATTTATCTCATCCAACAACAGCTCAAGTTGTTGACCCATAGTTGTCTCCAATGCTGTCTCCGACTTCTATCTTACTCAATGCAGACACTTGTCTGCCCAAGATTTCCAAGCTGATCTGGATCTGCAAAGACTGAAACATCTGCCTTTGAACCAATAAAAGCAATTCATACATTTTTTCCAATATGCTGTTTTTCCACTCTTGCTCCAAAAGGTCAGTCATCTCTCTGCAATTATCTTCCAGACCACCAGATGTCATAGACCAGGGGTGCCCAAACCCTGGCCCGGGGGCCACTTGCGGCCCTCAAGGCCTCTCTATGTGGCCCTCAGGGAACCCCTAGCCTCCAATGAGCCTCTGGCCCTCCAGAGATTTGTTGGAGCCCACACTGGCCCGACGCAACTGCTCTCAGCATGAGAGCAACTGTTTGGCCTCTCGAGTGAGCTGTGGGATGAGGGCTCCTTCCATTGCTTGTTGTTTCACGTCTGTGATAAAGTAGCAGCAGGAAAGGAAAGGCCAGCCTTGCTTTGTGCAAGACCTTTTATAGGCCTTGAACTACTGCAAGACCTTCATTCATTCATATAAGTTCATCTTTAATATATTCATTTATGTAAATTTATTCAAATTTGAAATGTAAATTAATTCGGCCCCCGACACGGTGCCAGAGAGATAATGTGGCCCTCCTGCCAAAAACTTTGGACACCCCTGTCATAGACAGCTCTCTTCTACAATGGAGTGTGGAGAATTGTTCAGTCTCAAATTACCACTCCACACTTCATGATGTCCTTCGGTGATCTAAGGGAGTCCAAAATAGTTCCAAATCCAGAATCTGATAAGAAGAATTTATATCTGGTACAGGGTTACACATTAAAAAAAAATAATTGATGAAATCATGCTCCAGACGCTCCATATAACACCGAATGCTCAACTGTCTTCTGAATACAAAAGTCCACAGTGAGGCAGAAGAATCCTTCCCCTCTCTCCTTTGTTTTTTTCTCCAAAGCACTGAGCCAAATCAATCCTTTAAAACCGGGATTTACATAACACAAGCAGCACTTACTTTGTTCTTCCCAGTATCTTGTTTCAGTAAATGATCTCCTCCACGGGGAACCTGTTATGGTTGAAGTGTCAGCCCCCTCAGACACAGGTTCGGAATGTGGTCTTTGTCCAGTCCACCAGCCCAGTTCACAAAGCCTTTGTCATGAAATCACACAATTGTACACAAGCCACCAAAGCCAATGGTCAACCCCAGTGTGGTGTCTATGATGGCCTTACAAACCTCTGTGAAGATGACATGGATGTAACAGACTGCATACAGTGCTGATCATGTTCTGCAGTTGGCATCTGATGCTAGTCTAAAAATGGTCATGGCCATTCTTTTTTCCCCAGGACTGACCAGCTGTTGCAATGGGGTGGACTTGTCAACAAGTTCTATAAAGATAGATCAGCACATGCAGCTGAAGCCTCTTCACTGGTCATCCTACCCCTGAAGCACTGGGTGGATTGATGGCCCACCAAAGGCTGCAGTAGAGCAGTATGCAAACAATTCCTGGATTCATGCTCATCTGCTGGTCTGTACAATGGTCTGGGGCCCTCACCGCCAACACTACCCTCACCTTTTGAGCAAGAAGAGCAGCAATGCACTGTTGTGAGACTGGCGGCAGCAAACAGTGGTGAAGCTCATCTCTCCTGCCAAAAAACTATTCTTGACAAATGCCTTAAGTACTCCAGAATTGGCCAAAGTGGTACTTTGTGCTGGGGAACATCTGTGAACTTGACAGATCTGTCAAGGGAGTTTGTTTGGGAAACCTCAAGCTTACAACAAAAAGGTACTTCACACACTCACACAAAAAAACACTTCACACACTCACAAATACTAAGGCAGGCACCGGATCAGGAGGGGCAAATTTGTCATGCATTCTAGCACATACACCCCCATTATGCTGATTGTACATGCTTTGGGTGGTTATTGGGCTTGTTTTTACTAAGCACAATGAAATGAAACATACACCAACTGCCACATGCACACATGGCCAACCTCAATGCAACAGACTTTACAACTTAAATCTTCATCTCCACCAATCAAACATAAAGCAGGGTCAGTAGCTTATTTTTAGATCAAAAGAAGTGTGCTAGACCTCTGCTAACCTATGCCTCACCTTTCTACATCCTTCTTCTTTAGTTATTCACTCAAGCTCCACAACCAGAAGTGTGGCTGCAGAAATGGCGGGGGGGGGGGGTTACACAGAGGTTAGCAGCAGATATGGGTAAGGGTTTTGTGCCTTTTACTAAAAAAAAATCAAGACAGTTCTAAGCAATTTGGGCAGACTTGGACCTAAACAATTATCCAAAGCCATCATGTACTGTGTGGTACAGACATGTGTAAAACCACCAAACTAGAAAAAAATGGGAATGTTCACTCCTTACTGCTTTGGGAAGTCATTGTGCTAATGGTGAAGCAGTTTGCTGAGCATGTAGACAATCTCTCCACTATGATTTAAACTAACAGATTAATGCTGGTACACTGTTAAACCTTTGAGTAAATTATATTCACCTTGATTCTACTGTCTGTAACAGAAGCATGGTTATTACTTTTGTAATTCTGCCATCTGGTGGATGACCAAAGTACACAAAATTATTTAAGATCCATTTTCAAGATCATGCTTTATAGACCAAGGTGGGTAAATAGATGTGGAACATGTGATCAAATCCTTTGACAATTGAGCTATAGAGCTATTTTAAAACACTGCATAAATGCACTGCTTTAAAAATGAAACATTTTAAGGAAAACTTGTGTTTTCTTGGACAAATTAGGAGTAAAATAACAATGAGCTGGTAAAACAGCTTTATTTTGAACTGCTAAGCAGTTATTGCCTCAAATACATAAATTTCCAAATAGAGATCTCACAGTGCTTGTTCACAAGATCAAGAGAGAGAATGTATTCTCTTTGGTTCTCTTGGAACTTTCAACACACTTTGATACCATCAACCACAGTATCTTTCTGGACCATCTGATAGGTTTGGAAGAAGACAGCACTTCTTTAGCGGTCCCACTTCTATCTGTCAGGCAGGCTTCTAGAAGGTGATATTGGGGCTTTCTGTTCTTCCCGATGAGATCATATGGGATGTTCAGAGTTCCATTCATGCCATGTAAAAGCCATGAAGCTTCTGGGAAAGGTTAGGCAGGGGATTGAAGTATGGTATCATTGGTACACTTAGGACACAGGCAGCCCAATTATACCTCCTTCCTTCCCCCACCTCCTACCAACGCAGGCATCCCAATGGAGCACACACTGCATCTTAGAGTAGGGAGAGCAGTTACAGAGTTCTCTGAGTAAGAGAAGTTTCGTTCTTTTGGTTTGGAGAAATTGTCCATTTTCCCTATGGGTCTCATCAGTCCTGCCCAAGCTATTTTGCTGGTGTAAAACCAAGGAGTGTAATGACAGAAAAAAAGGAGAGAAACAGGATCTGGCTGCATGTGGGTGCTGCGGATCCCACCCCTCCCCTTCTCCACCCACTTCCCCAGCCAGAACTTCACATGTTCTTCCCTGTCCCTTCCCCAGCCAGAACTTCACATGTTCTTCCCTGTCCCTGCCTCATTCCTCCTACCACCTGGGGATATCAGTCCAGATGCCTCCTTCACTCATCACCCAGGTACACACAAACAACTCATGCTGATGGTGATGATAAATCATATTGTCATGAATGTCATGATTATGAATGTCAGGGCATGTCTTTGTGCTAGACATGACCCCAAATCAGAGGGAGAAAAGCTTTTGCTCTCTTGTGTTTCACCAGAACAATCTGAAAGAAACTGGCACAAATGCTCATGTGCCATAATAAGTATTAAATTCAGCAACTAATTTATGTTGATTGAATGCCTTGATTTCCACAATTTCAGCAGGTGTACCTGGGTCATTTGTTGACTGTAACTTACTTCCAAACTTCATATCATGATATGATAGATTTTGTATCATATCACTTTAAGAAAAACTATTACCTACAGTCTCAATTGCAGGTTTTAATATCAAGGTAATCTGAAACAGAACAGAGTCAATGGAGCAATTTTTCAAACCTTTGGGATACTAAAGAAATGCAAACGTTTGTGGCTGTCATTTTGGATTCCAATATAACTACTATGAAGGAAATGTTATAATTAATCATGATTCATAGAATGATTTTGTAATTGAAATTGTGTAACCTCACTCATAGGAGCTGAAATATAAACCAAGATTCATGACACCCGTCTGGGAATCTAATAATATGGCTACACATAGATGGGCAACATGACTTTTCTGAGACAGCAGACCACTTTTTTGCCACTAGTGACAACAAATTGCCTATAATTAGATATCTACATCTTTATCCTTTTCATCTATTGTAGTGTTGCTTCCTAAAATAAGTGGGGTTCTGAATCCTATAAGGGCACTGTAATCCGTTTCCAATTCCAAATGCATGACAGCCAGATGAGATTGCATGGGATGAGGAAAGGACCCCATGCTGCTTGGAACTCACATTTCTCTAGTATGAAAACTTAAAACGCTTAATGCTACTAAAAACAGACTTCAGGGTAATGGATCTTTATGCCTGCCCCATCCCAAGAGCAATGGCTGGTTATGCTTCTCCTCAGCACTAGCATTGGGTAGGGCACTGCTGAGCAGAAGGCCACTACCTACTTCCGGAGTGAGAGTGGGCCTGCTGTGCTCCTTGCTACTGCCTTGTCCAAGTGTGGAGTCAGTGACAAGAGAAAGAAGAAGGCACAGCAGCTTCAGTTCACCTTTTCCTGAGTGGTGGTGTGGACTGAGCCCAGAAGGTGAGAGCCACAGAACAGGTAGAGGTGATAGTAGTAGGAAGGCGACCCAAAGGCATCTTGTCCAGCCAGGGGCTCCACAACACCTGGAGCTGTCACTGCTGCTCCCCACAGCGAGGCTACAATGAAGTTGTACCTGTGGTCACATAAGATCCAGAGGACAAAACCCACCGAGCCTGGAACAGAAAAAGGTGGCACAGACTGGCCGTTTCCATCCAAGATGCACCATCTCTATGGTGTCACTTCAAAGAGCCCTTTCAACACCTACAGGCTGTGAGTGAAGCAGGGATGTGTGGTGGGTGGGGAGGGAAGTGAGGCAGGTGAGGCAGAGCCTCCCCACTGGAGTCCTTCGAAAAGGCCGTGCTGTGTGAGGCACCCAGGCACCCACGACCCATATGCAGAACAAGGAGGGAGGGAGTGCAGAGTACAGAGGTCGTGGGTGCCCCACAGGGCAGTGGTGCTTTTCGAAGGACTCCAGTGGGGAGGCTCTGCCTCACCTGCCTCCCCACACAGCTCACATCCCTGGGGTGGAGGCTGCACGCTTACCTGGGAGTTAGTCCCTGGAGTGGAGGCGGCAAGCCTGTCCATACCTACCTGGGAGTAAGTCCCATGGGCTACAACGAGGCTTGCTTCTGAGGAGGCGCGCATAGCACTGGGCTCCACATCACTGGCAGCTCCGGCACTGGCTGACGGACAGCCCTTCTGACGTCATCGCCTTCGAGGGGCGGAGCCTTCCGCTTTCCCCGACGCGGCGACGCCGACGCGGGCCCCGCCCCCTTCGGCGGGCCTTCCCACGCTCGGCCCCGCCCCTTCGCCCGCGCCACCCAATCAGCTGCCGGCTCCTCACAGCCCGGCCGAGGCCGGCAGCGCCCGACACCACCCCCTTCAGCCAGCGCCGCCGCCGCCGCCTTGGCCGGCAGCGTCTGAGGGGAGGAAGGAGGGAGGCGGCGGTGCGAGTGGCAGCCCGCCGAAGATGAACATCATGGACTTCAACATGAAGAAGCTGGCGGCCGACGCGGGCACCTTTCTCAGCCGCGCCGTGCAGGTAGAGTCTGGCTGAGGGGGAGGAAGTGGGCTCCGCCGAACCGCTCCAGCCCGGCCCGACGGCTCTGCTGTTCGCCTGGAAGGGGCGGCTCCGCCCATCTCCCTCCCACCTCAGACGGGGGAAGGGAGGAGGCCGTTGGTGCGCGCGCACTGGGGGTGTCCGCGCTCGCGTTGCCCCCCCCCGCGCCACCCTGAACGTTCTAATCATAGAACGTTAAAGGTGGCGCGCGAAGCTCTCGCCAAGCCTGAGACTGAGAGGTGAAGTCGAGGTCAGGCCTGGCGGGGCTTCTTGGCCTCCAGGTGCCGTCCTCGTCCCTCCCTCCCCGTGAAGGACTGCCCTGAGGTGAGGTGCTGCCCTGACGGGGAGGAAGTCACCGTACCGTTGTCTTTCCCCTCACTCGGCCTAAGGCTGCAGCGCTGTGCGTGTCTACTCAGAAGTAAGCCCCACTGAGATCAATGGGGCTTACTCCCAGGAAAGTGTGCATCGGATTGGGCTGTCAGGCTGCAACGCCATGTGTGTCTACTCAGAAGTAAGCCCCACTGATTTCAATGGGGCTTATTCCCAGGAAAGTGGGCATAGGATTGTACTGTCAGGCTGCAGTCCTGTGCGTGTCTATTCAGAAGTAAGCCCCACTGAGGTCAATGGGGCTTAGTCCTAGTAAAATGTGTATAGGATTGCAGCCTAAGGGGCTGCCCCCATACTTTCTGTGGGGATGGTGGGTGTTACTGACCTGACTGCAGCTGTTTCATTGCCCATCAGCAGCCTCGAGCGCGTATGCGAGACCCCTCCCCTTCTCCCTGTTGCTCGGCTACATTGTGTGAAACCCAACACAGACCCTACTTGCATTTTCCTGCAGCTGTCTCTGTTGAGTGGCAAATGTATACCTGTGTAGTATGGCAACTGTGGTTATAGGGTGGGATAGGGAGCAGTTTCCCTCTGAAGGCCTGGAGTTTCCATTTTGGAGGCATGAAAGTAAAAGGATGATGGCTATAAGTAGAGCATGTTATGCCTGCAATAAGTGCTTTTGTGTATGTATCCATATGTATGTGCTTACAAAAACACAGTGTGAAAAGAAACTAAGTATGCTTTTTTAAACTTCCAAGCTGAAATGCAAAAATAAATTTGCCTGTGAATAAAAAAATATATATTGGTATCTCAGTAGAGAACTTAAAGGCTGAATCTAACTTTGGAAAACTTGTATTGCAAATAGAAATGTCTGGCTACCTCTTTGATACTCCTTAGAGATCATTGCTTGGCAGCCCTATGTGTTCTCTGCTTCTTCCCTACTTCTGTCTGTTCTAAGAACATTGTGATATGAAAAGGAGGAGTACTTGTCTTCTAGTCCTGCCTTTTGATATCTGGGTATTTTTCTGAAGTGCTGAACAGGGTGAAGTTGGGGACTGGCACCTGGGTACAGAAACCTCCCATGCCTTATTTTTATATCCATTGATATGTTGGACGAATAAGGCTGCAATCCTGTCCACACTTACCTGGGAGTAAGCCCCATTGATGATAATGGGCCTTACATCTGAGTAGACATGCATAGGATTGGGCTGTCAGGCATTAAAAATTGGATTTAACTTTTAATTAGTTTTGCTTCCATCTTCCAGTATTGTGTATTCACAGTTACAATATATTAATGTGGTTGACTTATCATTGCATGTTAGAATTCCAGCTTGTTAGAAGGTCTTTTGCATTTCTAGCAGGTTTTAGTTGCAACCTCTGTAGTGGCTGGTGCCTCCCATAAGTGGAGACGCTCCAAAATGCTCATCCCTATGCTACCAAGGTAGTCCTGCCAAACCTTACTTCAGCATCTCTGACTTGTTTATTCTTGCTCTACCTTTAGAAACTTCTCCTGCCAGACAGATTGACTGAGTTAGAGACAGAATACTGGGTGCTGGAGATACATAACATAGGAGTTTTCTTTCCCCCTGCTTGTAAACTTCACAGAGGTATTTGATTGGCCACTGTTGGAAGGGAATGGTAATCTAGATTGAAACAAGTGCCTTGCCTGAGGCAGGAAACTGATTAAAACAGTGTGAAAGGGTCTGAACCCCAGGCATCAATTCCTGTCATGTTCTTTGATCCATTTGCTGTCAAAATTCATTTCTTTTTTTCTACTAAAAAAAAGAGTGCAAATTTGGGCACAATCCCAACCCCTTATGTCAGTGCTTTCCAGCACTGGCATAGTGGTGCCAATGGGACATGTGCTGCATCCTGCAGGTGGGTGTCACTCAAGGAGGCCTCCTCAGAATAAGGGAATGTTTGTTCCCTTACCTCAGAGCTGTATTGCCCTTATGTCAGTGCTGGAAAGTACTGACATAAGGGGTTAGGATTGCACCCTTTCTCTTTAACCTCTTGCTCAGCTCTCCTTTGGTCAGGGTGTGAAAGACATCTCCTTTCCAGTCAACAGTGACCACCAGTATCCTGATAGCCACCTTGCCTAGGCCATCCCTCATACACTGGGTCACAGAACAAGCGCTCCGTGTATGTTTATAAGGACAGGCAACCCTTTCAACCTTTTTTGCATTCTTGTGTTAGCTCTGACTTGGAACTTCTAAATTTTATAGCAGTCTCCATGCTGCATGAAAAATACCTTTGAAATTAAAGAATCTTTTTTATAAAAACAGCCTGTAAGAGCCCTAGACTATGAAACTGTGCCCCTCACAGTGGCAGTAGAAACACCAACTACCATATGTAGTGGAGGAGGAAAAGCAAGCAAGGAAGACAGTTCTGTACCGCTGCCTTTCTCTTATAATGATTTCCCATAGTTTGATTTTATAGATGTCATTCTAGTAGTCTTGTCAGCTGAACAATGGGATATAAATGTTTTAAATAAATATAGCGAGAGATAACCTGTCTCTTTTTAAAAAGCTCAAAAACTATAGAGCTAATCCAAACCCAAACTGAAGGACAGAGTACAGGTTGAGTCAACAGTTTTTTTTACCATTTTAAACAAGAAATAAACAATATGAGATATTTTAAGGTTAAAAAATATTTCAGTGAGAAATTAGTATTGTATAAGCAAAAATGTAATATGCTTGCCCTATTTTCTATGTGGTATGTTTCTACATCGTAGTCTTTCTTCAGTGACACTAGAAAGAAGACAACAAGGCAAACTGTTTTTTATTTAAGAGGTCCTATGATGCAAGTCTTGTGATGATAAATCACAGTAAATGGAAATGGCAGAACTTAATGTTTATTTCTTACTGAGTTAGCTTCAAATAAATATATTGTTTTGGCTTGTTAATGTATTCCCTTGGAATTTAACCAATTCAGATCTTTAACTACAACAAAGAAATGGGTTATCATAGTAATACTGCTACTGTTGTAAGATATTCCTATATCCAGAGACTTTCCTGTTAGCTGCTCTTCAACAGCTCCCTCGGCAACCAGCCCATCACGACTGTTGGAATAATCAGTTGCATAACTCCTCTAAGCAGATTGTATTGCACAATTGTGTCAGAAGATTCATGCAGGCTCATTCCTCTCCCTGGTGGCATCTTATAACATAGAGATAGACTTCATCTACTAATCTCAGTCTTTTCATCAGGGGATCACAAATTTTGGCTTTGCTAGCCATTGTCATTATCATTGCCCCTCTCCCAAGCTCTCTAGTACATGGGAAGAAGCCCTTTAATACATTTCTGACTTCATGTGCTTTGGAGGCACATGGAGGCCTCTGAAGTTAATGTGATTTTGGAGGCAAGCCGTTGGGGAAAGGGGATGTCTGTTCTGAACTGGGACTATATAAGATATGAATAAGATATGGTCTCCATATGCAACCACCTTTACATCTTGTTCCAGTTGATTCTGCACTTTTGCTCTCATCCAGGAGAAATGGGACTAATACAGCCTTGCTAATATATTTTGTGCTAATAAAAATCTTCTGGAGTATTTTGAAAAGTGAAGGCATATGAACAAAATAAATTGAAGTTGTATCTTTGAATATGTTGAACCACTACAGAATGCAGCATGTGAAATTGTTCTTTTTTGTCAGTTTCAGAAGTGTTGCTGTTTCCTTTTGAATAACTAGGTAAACTTGGAATCTGATAGAATGTATTGCTATGAAATGAACAAACATTGAATAAAAGTTGGTTAATTCCTCTTTCTTTGAGATTATTTCTCTGTTATGACTTGTATTGATATACTTGCCTTGTAACAAGTATTTATTCTAGACTACATCTCAAGCTTTGTTTTTCCAACCTATATAGTTTACAGAAGAGAAGCTTGGTCAAGCAGAGAAGACTGAATTGGATGCTCATTTAGAAAATCTTCTCAGCAAAGCAGAGTGTACTAAACAGTGGACAGAAAAAGTTATGAAACAGACAGAAGTGTTGTTACAACCCAATCCAAGTAAGAGAAAAGATTGTGTTTCTTATGCCATTTGACAAGATTGTCTATTAGTACCTTGCACAAATGCACATGGCATGATCCGGTAATTGGAGTACAGCTGGGTGTTGTTGGTCTTTCTTGACTGTAGAGTTCTGTGCTTGTAGATTCTTGTTTTCTGTGGTGAACATTGAAATATGGCTGCATAAGTAGCCTACTGGTATAGTGTTGTCTTTTTGCTGCTTCCTTATTTACATGGTATAATTTAAATCACTTCCAAGAAAAACTCTATAGAACAGTGTTTCTCAAACTGTGAGTCGGGACCCACTAGGTGGGTTGCGAGCCAATTTCAGGTGGGTCCCCACTCATTTCAATATTTTATTTTAATATATTAGACTTGAAGCTACCATAGTAGGTGACCACATCTGGGGAAATGTTACAGCTCTGTACTTTTAATAGGCTACTATGTATCTGCTTTTAACAATGATAGTAAATGGGTCTTTCTTCTAGGTAAGTGTGGGCAGGATTGCAGCCTATGATTGTTAAAAATTGTCCTGCTTGATGATGTCACTTCCGGTAATAAGATCACTTCTGGTGGGTCCTGACATTCTCATTCTAAAAAAGTGGGTCCTGGTGCTAAACATCTGAGAACCACTGCTATAGAACGATATCACTTCAAAATAAATCTTCAATGGGTCAGATTTGTTTCCATTTCAGTCTTAAACAAAAATTGGTTTAAGTAAACTTTGATAGTGATGCAATTGATTGGATATATCTCTGAAAAACAGTCCTGTAATCTTGCTTACTAAAGCTAGGTTAGAGTGAGTGAGTGTCTGTGTGGAAAGACCTTGTTTTTGAAGTCAGGTTAAAGCAGTAAAATGTTCTTTTCTATTTGTACCTTGTCCCAAATATTTGTCACTTGTTTATTACTGAGCTGTATGTTTGCGTAAGCATGTTATTGGTGAGGCTTTAAATATAGATCTATAAAAAATTCAAAAGGAAAAATTTTTTAGGTGAGCAAGTTATCCTGGAGGGAATTTGTGACATTTGTACAAGAAACAAAACGTTTTGAATAATTATCTAGTTAGTTGCACAGCTATGATTGTTTGCAAATTCAAAGGATAATATTCCTCTGAATTAGAAATTACTTGATCTTCTCTTTGTATCCCTGAAAGAAACCAAGTTTTCTGCAGGACTGACATTGCAGTGCTGTTTCTATTAGAATGCGTATTGCCTTTTTCTTTGTCTTACACATCCTCAAATTTTCTGTATCCAGGATAGTATACACATCTGTGCCTATAGCAGGTGGTCTGCATGGACTGACCTGCTGTAGATTTTAAGGAGCAAATACTTGGACTCAATGATAACCAAACATCAAATCTTGCAGTTTTGATTGTGGTGTTGCTTATATGCATCTGATATTTATTTGCAGTTATAGTATTATTCCAAAAAGATGTAGCATATATGTTTTATTGTTTTGTGTACAATCTTCTATTAAGAGCTCTCCAGACTCCAGCCTGCAGGCTGGATCTGGCGCCCTTGCTAATCCCTCTCCACATGAATGTTCCGTGGGGGAGGGCTGCCATTGTCACTGTTGAAACCCTTCCCTTATTTTTGGTTCTCCACACCAATTCCTTGTGGTTGGTATGTAGATAGGCATATCTGTTTTGTTTAGCTATGTGGTGATGAAACGTGTTTGGAAGTAATTGCTTTGTCTGTAGCTAGCATTTTGAAATGCTGGTTGTGACGAAAAAGTGTATTTGGTGATCCCATGGAACTACTACTTAACCCATTTTTGCCTGGCCCATGGTATACACATTTGGTCCCTGTGGCGTATATGCAATGTTGGGCAAAAATGACTTAAACCTGCTGAGCTGTCATGTTGGAAAAGCAACTTTATACTTCTGAGCTTAGCTAGACAGACTGTGTGTTTGGGGTATTGGAAGGGAGGCCATAATGTGTCTTTTGAGTACTTGTATACTCCTAGCTAGATGTTATCAAAATTTGAGGAAAATTTAGACTTTAAAGTTGTGTTTGCTGCATAGAAAAACCTCCCCAAATCTCCTTGCTTGGCCCAAAAATGTGATAGGAGACCCTTCCTCCCCACTTCAAGTCAGAAAGGAGAGTCATTTTTTCTGGATGTTGTGCTGAACTTTGAAGCAGATAGTGCAAATAGTACTGCTTTTGCTTGGGAATCCAGTGCAATTTGAAAAGGCATCTCTTGTGTACTGTGGCACACACAAGACTTGCAGAGTTGAATGGTGACCACAAATTAGTAAGTCAAACCAAAAATGTGTGAATTTCTCTCTAATTTGGCTCAGGTATTATGAACATTTTCAGAATGTTAATAATAAACAGATGTCATACAGTCTTTTGGGGATCTGTATGTGTGTAGAGCAGTGTTTCTCAAACTGTGGGTTGGACCCACTAGGTGGGTCGCAAGCCAATTTCAGGTGGGTCCCCATTCATTTCAATATTTTATTTTTAATATATTAGACTTGATGCTACCATGGTAGGTGACTGCATTTGGGGAAATGTTACAGACCTGTACTTTTAACAAGCTGCTTTGTATATTCTTTTAACAGTGTTTGTAAATGGGACTTATTCCTGGGTAAGTGTGGGTAGGATTGCAGGCTAGGATTGTTAAAAATTGTCCTGCTTGAGGACGTCACTTCCGGTGGGTCCGGACAGATTCTCATTCTAAAAACGTGGGTCCCAGTGCTAAAAGTGTGAAAACCACTGGTGTAGAGAGAGGGAATATCCCAGCAATGATGATCTAATGGAACTTATTTTGTTGCTGAAAAGTTGGATGATGTTGGAAAGCTGTAACTTTAGATGTGCAAAGTAGCTAAATCAATGCTTTAGGACAGTGGTTCCCAAAGTCCTCCTTAGGAGGAGGGAACCACTTAAGTCTTTGTAGGTGTGGGGGGGATGGCAGCGATGCTATTCCCAGAATCATGCTGCTTCTGGGGAAAGAGAGAGTTTTCTGACTTACCTGATGCCAGCACTGGCCTCTGGGGGTGAAGGGAACCCCACAGATGCTTCTGCAGTGCTCCCCAAGCCTGGGAATGAGTAAAAATTGCGATCAGAAGCCACTTCTGGTTTTGGACATCAGAGTGTCACAACACACCAATTTAGGAACCAATGATTTAGGGCAGTGTTACTCAAACTGTGAGGCACGGCTCTTTAGGGAGCCACCAGAAACTCAAAGGGGAGGCGCGGGATGTCCTCTCGCAGCAATACAGTCACACCCTTGGGCAGAATACGAGCCCGTCTTCTGCCCCTCATCTGCGCTTTTTTAAAGCAGAAGAAATGGGAGTTGCTCAGCTGCTCCCTCCAAGAGTGACTGCCAGAGTGGCTGCTGCTGCCCCGTCCTCTTCTCCCTCCACTCCAAGGCTGCCGCCTTCTGTGTTCCATGTTGTTTCCAAAGCTGTTCGACTCCAGCCCCCATCTGGCAAGTACCGAGCATGCTCAGCTTGCAGTCCTTAACCCTAGCTGATCCTTGTCTGGTTGGTTCCTATTTCCCAGCCTGGGATCACTTCTCATCAAAGTGAAATCTCTTTTCAACCCCCTCCCTCTTCCACTCCCCCCTTTCGATCTCCAAACCTTCCTGCTTTCCTCCCCCCCCCAAATAAAACACTTCCTATTTTACCAGTCACCAGGGGTCTGTTGCTTCCATGTAGTTGGCAAAGGGGGAGGGGAGAGAGAAGCACACACTTTACTTGACCAGGAGCAGAAAAAGTGATTTGTTAATCTTGTTGTTTGACTGAAGAGGAAAGGCTGTATTTTTAAAGTGATGAATCTTGCTATTTGAAGGGAATACTTATCAGCCATTGATGAAGTGATTGCCAGCCCAATCCTATCCACACTTTCCTGGGAGTAAGCCCCATTGACTGTAATGGGACACTTCTGAGTAGACATGCATAGGCTTGAGCTGTGCATCTCCTAGTATAGGAGACAAATCAGCTTCCTAACCAAACCCTTATCAGCTCTGATATATTTTCATGGTCTATTTTTGTTTTTCCCACCAGCTGCTGGAAGAATTTAATTTCATTAAATTAATAAAGGGTTCAATCCTATCCAAGGAGAATGGGAGAAATGACTAGTTGGATTGGGGTCCACAGGGGTGTGTGTGTGTAATGTTGGTCAGACTGGTTGTTCACAAACTTCATTTGATAAAACAATTCTATTAGTATGCTTACAGAGTTTAAAAAAATGAGTCCTCCTGGACCAGACAAAATCTACCTACTCCAGCATCCTGTCTCCAACAGTGATCAGCAGCTGATCATTTATAAAGCATGTATATTACTGTGTATTAATAATATATCTTTAAGATCTGCATTTAATTAATGATATGATTAATATACTTAATATGGTTAATATATATTTAATATTATATTATAATAAATATAATATATTTAATATAGTTAATATTTATGGTCACTTCTTGTTTAATGATGTCACTTCTAGCCCTCAGGAACATGATGGGGAGTCATGGCCAACAGCCACAGGGGTCAAGGGGTCAAGGGAAAAGTTTGAGTACCACTGATTTAGGGAATTAGTTAACTTGGAAAATGTACTGGTTTGCCAGCATACTAATAAACAAGAACCATTGTGGAACTGAAAGTCAAATTATTTCTATGCTAGAAGGAAATAATCAAAACTATTCTTTAATTTTTTTTAATGTAACATCTAGTAGGGTTTGGTTTTGTGCTTTATCTTGAGCTTCTAGACTTTTATAGGAAAGAATGTGCTTAAATCAATTGTCTTTGCTTGGTCAGCTATTGAAGGGCAATACAAAAAGTAAATTACATAAATGCAGGCCATGGTTGTGAATATGAATGCATCTCTCATAGAAGAAATTTTATTTTTGATGTGAAATGTCTCTTTAACATATTTCATGTTGGATAAATTTTTAGGGCAGTATCTTACTCTTAATCAGTAGTTTGGATTTCCTCACTCCAAAAGAGGCATAAATGATTGAAGTAAGGGGATTTTGGTGCTGTTCTAGAACACAAACTGCTAACTGTAATCGCATATGAAAAACACATTTTTAAAAAAGTAACACCTTCACCCAACATCCTTTCTACCTAGTAAATACTCGCATTTCATAAAAGTTGACTTTGTACGAAATTTGATGAGTGTCCTATAATCTTCCTTGTATTATTCCTGAGTACGGAACAATTCTTTGGTTTTATAATTTTCCTCAGTGCTTCTTGTGACTTTAACTGCTTTTTAAACTGGTCATTACTTGATTACAATTGATTGTATGACTTTTTTGACAGATGCTAGAATAGAAGAGTTTGTCTATGAAAAACTAGATCGCAAAGCACCAAGTCGTTTAAATAACCCAGAAATACTGGGCCAGTACATGATTGATGCTGGGAATGAGTTTGGTCCTGGAACAGCGTATGGTAAGTGACTTTGTATAGTAAGGGCATTTAGGCATACGTATGCTTAGTAACATTTTGCAGCAATTGAAATAGAATTTATTCCTGAGTAAGTGTGTATAGGGTTTCAGCTTAGATTGTCTTGAAACTAAGTTTATGGTGAGTGATATACAATGCCTACAGTAAGAGTGGTTTGTAACCTAATTTTCTGAAGCTATAGATGGGACACATTTGAAAGTGTAAAACTGCCTTTAAAAGCAGAATGCATTGTTGACAGGAAAGCACACTGTATAAACCTGGAGTTATTGTAATTTTCAGGTACAAAACACCCTAGTTGTTGACATAATTTCAGGAGTTATGTTTTGTTATTCATTAGGTATTGAGCTTAAATTCCTGTAATTGCAGATGAATGTTATATAAATCCTTGCTGGAACTGCCCAATGCTTTTTCTGTTGTAGGAAATGCTCTCATTAAATGTGGAGAAACACAAAAACGAATTGGAGCTGCAGACAGAGAACTAATTCAGACATCTGCGATAAACTTCCTCACTCCTCTAAGAAATTTCATAGAAGGGGATTATAAAACCATTACTGTAAGTTGCAGACATTTTTATTACTGAAACTTAAAAAGATTTAGTACCACTTAAGTACACAATCAAATGTACAGTAGTATCACTGTCATTCAGCTGAGTTATTCTACCTGCTCTTTGGTGTGAGCAAAGAAGCATCTTGGCTGCCCTTCAAGTGAGAGATGAAGGAACTGCTTGTCAGCCAGCATGGGAGGCAACTGGGGGCCAGAAGTGATACCAGACCATGAAAGATCCATCTGAAATGTTGTGCGGTTCTTGAAAGATAGAACCTTTCTGTTATTGTAAAAATCCGCTCAGGGGTTTAGAGATAGCCTGCCTATGTAAACTGCCTTGAATAAAGTCAGAGGAGTAATCCGATAACCAGAAAAGCAGTATATAAATACCAGTATTATTATTATTATTCTTAAGGTACAATACTAGCAGAATCGTGACACAGAAGGGCTTCAAAGGTTACAGAATGTGGCAAGAATAGGAAGTGGATCTGTACTTTCCTGTGCTGCTCCATGTTATATTAACTTAAACTGAAGCATTTTTTTCATATTGTCCTAAATAGTAATTTACCTCAATTTTCACAGAGAGAACGCAAATTGTTACAAAATAAAAGATTAGATTTGGATGCTGCCAAAACCAGACTGAAGAAGGCAAAAGTAGCAGAAGCTCGAGCTTCAGTAAGTAAGATCTATCTCAGTGAAACTTCAGAAGTGTACTTCGTTGTTTAATATGGAATCATTAGCGCTTTGAAAGCAAAGTTATTAGTCGCTATTTAACCATTAATATATAAAAATATCTAAGTATTTATAAATATATTGTTTACAAACACCCAATTCAGAAAGTACATCCATTTTGGACAATATTGTGTTCTAGTTTGTACCTTAAATGAAAAACACTTAAATCGAACTTGTCAACAAACTTGCTTGGCAGAAGAATAGCACCTGCAAAGATCTTACAAGCAATCAGTACCAGTACCTTTTTGTTTTACATATTTGCACTAAAGGTTTTTATTGGAAGGAAATTGTTGGTTACTTTTTGCAGTAGATTCCTAATTACTTCTGCTAGGTGAACTCCTGACCAGTTTACAGTAATATTTTGGCAAGACAAGTCTTGGCCTTCTGTTTTTTCCGGCCCCTTTTGTTTGAAAACAAATATTGGGTGAAATAGCATGGTTCCATTAAGGTTATTTAGAAAGGGAAGAATAGTAAGGAAAAGAGAATGAATATGCATTTCTTAGGCAGATGGAAACATGTACACAGGGGAAAAAATTGAGCAGTGGCTGTCATTGGGGAGAGAGACTAACAGTAACTCTGACTACAATTCTGATGTGCAAAGGCATACAGATGAGAGCTAACTACACCCATAGTATACCAAAATCTCTTCTTCTTATCCTAGTTACCATTATTAGCCTGCTATACAATGGATGTGTATACCTCAACCTTGAAATTAGGACTACAAAAGTTTAAATTAGTCTGCAAGGTATGCTAGACCATCTGACCATTCTCACTTCTATGTTTGTTGCACACTGGCAGCCTGAATGAAGCCAAAACTCCTTTGAGTTTGTAAAAGCTCATGTCTCGTCATGTAGAGACTGTTTTTACTTGCTCAGGTTGTTTATGAGCCCCATGTTCTATGGTGAAAGGAAACTCGAATGTGTGTCTATGCATCACAAGTATCTTTTTAAATATTTATATGATCTGAAGAGAAACCATGTGCTCACTTGAGTGCATCTCCTATTCTTATTTATAAGATTTATATCCTGCTGTTCCAGAGCTAAAGGTGGCTAATAATTCAATTTCAATAAAAATGTAAAATAAATAATGAAACCCAACAAATCAATGTAATTTGAAAGTATCGCTTAATCACCATTGCAGCATAGAGCAGAATGTTAACTAATAATCTAAGCTACTAAAAGCAAGCTTCCAAAATAAGGCAGCTAAAACAGCACAACCATAAAAATCATAGTGCCACTGGCAGCAAGAATAAAAAAACACTTCCCCCGTGCTAACTGAAACAAAAAACGTCTTCAGCCCCTGCCAGAGTATTTCTAATTAGGAAGCTGTTCTTAACTTTTAATGGAGGGAGTTCCATAACTGTGGCATCACCATAGAAAAGGCCCTGGTTCTTGCCACCATCCTTCACCTTCTTTTAACAGCAGCACACAAAGCAGGGTCCTCTCTGATGGCCTTATGGAATGGAGTGGAACATATAGCAACAGGTGGTCTCTGAGGTACACTGGTCCCAGGTTATATAGGGCTTTAAGGATTAACACTAGCATCTTCAATCGGGCCCAGAAATGAATTGGTAGTCAGTGCAAATGCTGGAGCAGCAGCCCAACACAGCTGTACCTCCAAACTGCCTCGTTCTGTAATAGTTACAGTTTCTGAACTGTTTTAGAGGGCAGCTCACAGAGCACATTACAATATAGGCATCCCCCGCTCATTTGACAGGTTAAGGACTGGAGCACTGGTGAAAAGCAGACATGTTGAAAAGCTGAATCCAGACTTTTTTTAGTTTACAAATGTTGCTTCTAATGCTTTTTTAGCTAGGTAAACTGCAAAAGCCTTTTTTATCTTGTAAATTCCTACTGTCACACAAAGATTTCTGCAGTTGGACTCTGATGTCCTTTGGGAATGGGAATAGATCTGGAGCTAAAGTTGGCATTGGCATGCGCGCGCTCTCTGTCTCTCACACACATGCATGCCAAAACAGTTGAATCACCATGTCATCTGCAAATCAATATGGAGGAGGGCAATTTTAGCCTTAGAACAGCAGAGAGGTTGAAAGAGTGGAGCATGCATTTAATGAATGACTTCTGGATGTAACCGAAATGTGTTGAAAGAGTGAATCATCAAAAAAGCAGGGGAGATCTTATTGAGATGTCACCAGTGCATGGACCACCATAGTCAGGTCAAATGTCCTTGGATATGGCTGCAGCTGGTGCACCAGCTGAGGCTGGGGAAAAAAACCCTGGCAACAGCCACCATTTTGGGATATCTGTTACTTCCTTCAGCTGCGAGGCAACCACCAAAAATATCCTAGTACCTACCGGATATATTATGTAAGTGGCAAGCTAGATATCAGAACCGTCATAGCAGAACTCAAAGCCCGAGCAGCTTGGTATTTCATAGCAGGCAGGTAACATCATCCCATACACTTCGGGCCCAATCCTATCCAACTCTCCAGTGACAATGAAATCCGAGGTAACAAATGTTTCCTTACCTTGAGGAGAATTCCATGGCTGCCCCCTACTGCAGAAAGCAGCACATGCCCTGTTGGCACAGCTGCATCAGTGCTGGAACATTGGATACGATTGTGGCATAAGAGATTTAAATACCAAGAACAGTGCAGAAACAAGTTGGAAGCTTGGTGATAGATGGTAATAAATTGGAATTACGTGCTTCCTATTACTTGTGCCCTCTCTGGCTGTGAAGTTCTGTACTAATTGAAGTTTTTGGACCTTTTTTCGAAGGCAGCCTTACATAAGTATGTTGAAGTAGTATAGTCTGAATGTGATCGTAGTGTGGAAAAGTGGCTAAGGCTAGCTGTTCTGTGTAAGGCCACAGGTTGCAAATCATCCAGAAGTGGTTGAATGCACTCCTGGCAACTGTCACTACCTGGGTATCCAGAAACAGTGCTGAGTTCAGAAGTACTCTTGAACTGCACACTTGCTATTGTAGGGGGAGTGCAACCCAGTCTAAAATACCAATCCTCTAGGTGGAGGAATTCAATGTATTTCCCACCTACAGCAGAGGCTTTATCCAAATTCAGCCTTAGTTTTTGCCCTCATCCACCCCAAAAATGCCTTCAAACACTGGTTCAGAGTTTCTACTATTTTTCTAGGGTTAAGTGGCTTGAACAACATGTGGAAGTCAGTGTCATCTATATATTGATGACACTTAAGCACAAACTTCCTGGGGATCTCCCTCTCTCTTCATGTATGAAGCATAATTGTTTGGACATGGTGTATCTTTTGTCTCTGCTTACCAACATTACAGTAGAACTTTATCATGTTTGGTGCATTACAGACACTATCTGGCTAGGTTTCTGAACTAATCAACTGCTGAGATCAGTTTTGTGTCTTGTTTCACAATTTAACATAGTTTTGTCTTTGTGCACTTAAAGCAACTAAACCTGTCACCACCTGAAGAAAATAACATTATGGTAAATGTTTCTTACATGCTCAACTTGCTGCATGTAAAATGGCTAAAGGTTTGTTGGCCTCTTGTCTTAACATCTCTTCAAGTGTTTTCTCTTGCTTTTCTACTTGTACATATTGCCCATTTTATATATTTGGCATGAGGCAGTACATCAAATTAACAAGTTTGTAATGTTTTGTCAACTTCATATTTATTCTAAAGTAAGATTTATTTTAGGAAATGAAGCAATATCTCAAATTTAAAATGCTGAATAAAGCATTAAAGCATTGTATCGTGCTTTTTCCAAATGCCTAATGGTGTTGCATGTGTGTTTAGCAAATCTAGCTAATTGTGTTTTACTTATTTTCAGATATAACATTCAGAGGCTATTTCTGGCTTGGTTAGATTATCTAATACAATTGATTCTACAGAATGTATTTAATGGCTTGATGTGACGGTAGAACATTTTTCTCACAGTGATCTTCTGTTTCTCATTAGAACCTAAAGTGGTTCCCAAACAGCAGTTTTGGGAGAGCATTGGTTCCCAAATTTTTTAGCACTGGGACACATTTCTTAGAAGGATGCTCTATCCTTCTACCCACCTAACTGCAAAACTAAACCAAATAAAAAGCTTCACCTTACCAACTGCTCAAACCTCTGTTTTTATCTTTTTTATTACGGTAGAGGGGGCCTGCATACTGGAGTGTTTGTTGAGCTCTGCGTTCATCTGATCAGGACCATTCTGATGGCTTTCTTTTTCCCTTCACCTGGCCTTAAGAGTGCTTTTCAGGGGCTCCAGTGAGTCTGGAACAGGAGCTTTACACACCTGCTATTCGAGTCTGGGATGAGGAGAGCAAAGTAACATAATTTTTCTTCCTCCCCCTACTCCCCTGATTGCTGAAGGGTCAGATTAGGGGCTGGTAGTGAGCCTTGTACTTGAACATTTTTATTACTATTTGCTCAGGCTGGTAGTTTCAGAGAGTGGAAAGGGGGGAGGGAGTGTCATTTCTTCTTGAAAAATTCCTGTACAGTGCAGGGAGCAGAGTATTTTTTTATAGTGCATATTTTTCAACTGCCATATTTCCAGAATATGTACTATAAGCTAGTAAGAGCTTGAGCAAGCCAGTTCCCTGCCTCAGTTTTTTATTGTTTAATGGCGAGCAGCTCTTAATGTTCTGTAGATCCCAGAAGCTTGCAGGGCTATTTTATTATCTGTTTATTGGCTTTTAACAAACTTCTTTTCATTTATGAATTTCTGCATGCATAGAGAGTAAGGTATATAATAATCACTGTCCTTATTTTTGGGAGGCCCTATCTTGCTCCTAAGTTTTGCTCAGTCCTAAGCTGAGAAGCACTTGGCTGCTTCCCTTCGCTATTGGAAGGAAGGATGCTCCAGCTCATCTAATTGTGGAGTTAAAATTGGGGGTTGTGCTTTGAAGAGTCCTTGTAATTTAGACACCTTTTAAAAACATAACAAACTAAAGTACAGAAGAAGTTTCTTTACAAGCACAGCAAGCAAATTTAAAAATCAGATTGTGTGCAAGTTCTGTGTGTTAACATCTGATAAAGATTTTTGATGTCATTTTCCAGGTACTACTAGTGAAATTATGTCCATGTTTGGGTATATTAAAATTGTGGGAAGCACCACACTGTCTTCAATGCAGTAAAGTCAGGGAGGGAGTGGAACACATTCCATAACTGTTGGGATAACCTAAACTTCTAAATTATTGATTTGCCTTTGTGAAAAAAGGCTTGGATAGCAAGAGAAATCACTGATCTTTCTGGTGTTATTTGTGTTGATAGTGTTTCAGTAAACTTGCTATATGTTGGATGCATTTAATGTCATTTAATGTCATTATGAATTTATTCATAATTCATTAAATTGTGGCATGATCATTTGTTCTAAATAGCATTAATTTGCAAATCTCAGTTTTGAGATGGTACTTAGTGGAAACTGCACTTTGTTAAAGGACAAGCAGTAACTTTATCTTGCTTGTGAGAGTGGAGAGAGTGTGAACCTGAGGCTCCCTTAGCTTCATTCTCTCAAACCATGGTTTGGTATTGTGTCTCAAAAGGACCTTAAACTGGGGAGTTGTATGCTCTGAAAGTATACAACTTTCAGTCACTCTTAGTTCATAGCAGTTTGAAGACATTATTGGGCAAACAATTTGTCTCTGGCAAGTAGGTGCTTATAACTAACAATAATTGAGGTGAAATATGTCTTACAGATTTAGCTGCAAGGGGAAGTGGAAACAGGCATTTTAGCTAGCAATGAAAACCTCTCCCTTTTACTGATTTAGTTTTTGTCAAAGATATATCTGTCATTGTATGCAATAGGCTTGTATACCAGAAAATTGCATACTGCATGGTCTGTGACAGTATTTAGTAACTAAAAGCTTAAGTAAACAAGAAGATCTACTAGTTAACTATTAAATACATTACACAAGTAAATATGAGCAAGGAAATTGGAAGAATTTGCTAAAGAATTCACAATGCAAGTTTATGAGGTAAATGCTTCATGTCGTTTGTTCACTTTTTATGCTTACAAGGTTTGGGCAGAAGAAGTAACAAAAGTAAGTAAACTAACTGAAGCTGTCTGTTCTGAAATTATTTGAATATTATCTCAGCATTACATTGATTGTGTTTTGTTTATCGAGAAGAGACTAGTATTGTACTGTTATAATTTGAGTGGCTAAGTTATCCACATACCTTGTGGACATCATAACAGCAAAGGACATGTGAGTTTCTTGTGACAAGATGCAAGAGAAAATATGATTTTATTTTATTTGAATGACAAGAACATATTTTAGAACTCTTATACTGCAGTGCTATAAGGCAATATCTTCTGTATTTAAGTTTCATTCTTGAATGAAGATTCATTGAGTTTAGTTCTTTTAAACAAGCCAGCTATCATGTTTGAAATGAATGGCTCAAGGCAATTTCTAACTAGTGGCCTGTATTCTGTTCTTTTATAAGCACATGAAAAAGCACATGAAACTGTAAAATATGAAATTTTATTCCATGCATGCTAACAAATGTATCATTTACCATCTTAATAATGACTGAACATGGGAAGTTGCTGTACATCAAGTCAGATCATTGGTCCATCTAGCACAATATGGTTGAAAATATGCGACTGGCAGAGACTCTCCAGGGTTTCAGACAAGATTTTTTTCTCTGCCAAACCTGGCAGAAGCATCAGTTGAACCTGGAGCTTTTTGCATACAAAGCATCTGATCTACTACTGAACTACAGCTGTTGCAGTAAGCAAGCGGCCCAAAGCGCTGTGTCTGCAGCTCAAGGCCAGGCAACGCACTCCCGGGAATGAAGACGACACACGGCAGTTGTCCACCACCAGATGTCCTTTACTATGTACAAGATATTTACAGTTCCAAGTAGACTTGCAAGCAAACAGTTCAGATAGCGCTCCTTTCCAACAGACAGTTCACGATCCTCACCGACGTAGCTTCCCGCACACAATCCACTTCTCATCTCCCACACCGCAGCTTGCACAGGCTGCAGTATATACTGGCGCTAGCCAATCAGAGGCGAGCTACTGTCTGGTGATGTGATGACTCACCATCTGGTGATACATGGGATGACATACCAGGTGACAGGTATTGCATCAGCCACTCCCATGATGCTATACTGTGTGCCAGGCCAAGATGTCAGGGCCTTGCTCTATCCAGCCTGTAAATTCCCTGCAGGCCTGGGGCTGATACCATAACAACAGCTTTTCCCAGAATTATTGGATTCCTTGTTTAGTTTATTTACCTTTTAGTTTTGGGTTGTTAAGGAAATCATTAAAGGTACATTATGAGGTTACGTCTTTTATGTTGCTACTGATAGTTTTAAAATGTTGAAATGCTTAATACTGAACTAATAAGCTATAAATAGTAACTATTTGTATAGAGTAAGGTGCATGCAAGAAAAAAGCTTATGTTGACTGTTACTTTCATTTGTTTTCCTCATTTGTGTTTACTTTTGAATGGAATGGGAGGGAAATTAATGTATTGTAATGTTTCACACAGGTTTCCAAGTCTCTTGGTGGTAGCCTTTTTATATTTGTAGGGTCTGGAATACATAATTTCCAAAGATGGGGTCTGAAGTAGGGCAAACACCATTCCTCTGCAACCCAGATGCACGCCTATAGTTCAGAGCCTTATATTTTCTTCATTCTCTGAAGAACTTTGGACTGTCATTACTATGAACATTGCCTAGTTAAACTTTCTTGATCTCTAACAAAAAAGAGACACTTTATACAAGCAAGCAACCAATAGCTGTGTTCTTCATTAAGTTATCTGTTAATACAAACACAGCTATGTAAGGACTTTCTGTAATCTCTATGTGCTGTCTTGTTTCTAAAGGCACATTTGAGTATACTGAAACGCAAGAGCAGCTAACGTAGTAAAGCTAGAAGCAGATTTCTGAACTAAAGTGATCTGTATAGAAATGCATGGTCTTTACGGACCAAGCAATGAAATGCTCAGCCCCTGGCAGAATCTGTCATAGCTATCTTGGAACAATGATGCTATTCCACATGTACCTTTGGAAAAGATTTATAGATCAATATTTCTTGTTGCCTCCTATAAAAAAGGTATTTCTAGTCTCTAAAGCTGGAATAGTGAGCTACCCCTTCCTGTCAGTAAGCACTGCTTTGCCTTCAACAGAGATGGCAGGCCTTTGGCAGATGCACTGTGGTAATTCTTTCAGTGTAATAGGTGGATTTGGTAGATGTGCGTGTGTGGTTTCCACTATTGCTCAAACCATTTTTTCAGTTGCAAGCCTTCGAGCTTCTAACAGGGCTTGACAAGTGAAAGATAGTGTAATGCTGTAAGTGCTTTTGGAGACAGGCTGTTTAGTGGCATAGAGCAGTTATACTCAATGTGGACCATACAACTTTCTAGGGGGCCATGCCAAACTTCTACTTCTAGGGCAATGGTGTCTGAGAGGGGCACCTAAAATTAACTGCTAGGCATATGATGAACTTGTTACATAGATCACACTGACTGAAGTGCCAATTACCATTTTTTTTGTTAGCAGACTTATGCTGTTACTATACATTTTGTGTCTTTAAAAGTTTTCTTTTGAAATAAGGTACAGATTATTAGAATAAGCAGTGCAAATGGGAAAGCACCTTCCCCCTCTGACGATTAGTGGCTTTGAGGGCCACAGAGGTAAAGGAGGCTCACAATGGAATCATGAGCAAAGAAAACATTGAGAAAACCTAGCATAGTTTCATGATATCCAGACTACTATCGCTGAAATATAATTTAGATGATGGGCTAGAGTGCCATAGGCAAGTTGGGGGATGCAATCCATAGATTGTTTACTAAGGAATGTATGAAGAAAGAAGATTCCCTGCTCCTTTCTCCCATTAGCCCACTGCACTGGCAAAAACATTGTAGAGCAGAGGTGTTGAACATAAGGCCTGCAGGCCAGATGCTGTCCCAGAACCAGTTTCTCCTGCTCCCATTATAATTGGGCTTTCTCATAACTTGAAATTATCAACAAGATTTGCACATTTCCTCTTCTGCCATTTGCAGCTAATGAATTTCTATGTGAGAATGAAGTGCTTATTTCAGGCCATCATCTGCTTAATAATGTCACTTCTGGCCCTCAGCAGGTGTCATCAATGCTGTTTGGCCCATTATGTGAAACAAGTTTGACACCCTTGTTCTCGAGGGTTGTGGGAACTCTCTAAATCAGGCTTCTGTTAGGTGAGGACAGCTCCAGAGTTAAGAAATGTTGATGAATATCACTCTACTCCTTGTGTGAATGGCAGTGGCTTCCATTCACAAAAGAGGCTTCTGACCTTGTATTTCAACAAATAATGGAAACAAAGTACACTGCTAAGTAAGTTTCATTTATTCTTTTAGTAGGTTGTGGTGTATTCTGCCTATCAGCTCAGTAATCTTCTGTTTTTAAAAGTTGTAATATTTTACAGTCTGAACAGGAAGTAAGGATAGCCCAAAGTGAGTTTGATCGGCAAGCAGAAATTACTAGACTTCTGTTGGAAGGCATTAGCAGCACACATGTAAGTACCGAGTAGAAAATAATGAAACTATCTCCTATCTCTGTAGAAGACTGCTTATGTACGTACATGGATAAATATGGATAACTTTGATTTGGGGCAGAGTGGGTGCTTGGGAAAGAGTATATTAATATTGGCATGGTATGTGTCTCGTAACCAATTGAGCATGATAAAATAAAGCAGTTTATACAACCGCCATGTCAGTACAGGTGATGACTCCATATCTGCAGATCCTTTATCTTCGGAACTGGCTCAATACAGGTCACCCAGAGTTGGGCCACACCTGCACATCTGAAGGAGTCTGGAGTTCTGCTCCAGTTCCTTCTGGAGGGCTTTTTGAAGCCCACAGACTGTGCAGGTCTGCCCTCTGCCTCTGTGGGCTTCGGAATGGCCCAGAGAGGTGAAAAAACAGCACCTCGGGTTGCCCATAAGAGGCCAAAAATAACGGGCTTGCTTATCTGCAATCTTTAGTATCAGCAGGGAGTCCAAGAACTGATTTCCCACCTGTACTTAAAATTCTCTGCTAGAGGTTACCCTATCTTCTTAGGGTTATTAGTAGTGTTATGAAGAAAGGAATGTAAAGACAAGATACTTTTTTCTCAATTTGTACCACTGTACAGCATATGCTATAGAGTGAACTGTAGTGTTCAGAAGGTTAGAAGTTGTTCCCTAAGATGTTATAGAAAGAACTTTTATTTATTTAATAAGGCCTTCTGGTTGTCACGCCCCCCATCTCTGTCAAAGGCAGCATATACAGTACAGCCTCCTCTGTTGATCAAAGGGGGCAGAACAGAATATATGGGAGTAGGCAGTCCCATACTGCAGTCCTTTGGAACAACTTGGTACCAAGCTGTGAAGGACTAAAAATAAAAAAAACAGCACCTTGAATTGGACCCAGACACAGATAGACTGCTGCTTCAGCAGTTGCACTGGCTGCCAAACATAACTGAGTCATTGAACTCCAATAACCATTAGAGGTCACTGTGTTCTGCACCAATTGTAGTTTCTGGACAGTCTTCAAGGCAGCCCCACATAGATCATGTTGCAGTAATCTAACTAGGATATCATCAAGGCATGGAATGCTGTGGTCCGTTTTGACCAATTCAAGTATGCCCGCAACTGATAGTGATACCCTGGTCCAAATCCTTTGATGACCTCTCCCAGTGGTTTCAGTTAGATATTAAACAGCATGGAGGCACTCCCAGCAGCACAATCTGAGACCTGTCAGCCAAGAAGGAGCAGAACCATTGCAAAACAATGCCTCCATGCCCCAATCCAACCACCCTAGAAGGACACTTGAAATTTGATGCAAGCTAATGCAATAATTCTTTTTTTTTTTTTTTTGCGCTAACATTTTGAACTCTAACATTGCAGGCACATCATCTTCGTTGTCTGAATGATTTTGTAGAAGCTCAGATGACTTACTATGCACAGTGTTACCAATATATGTTGGATCTTCAGAAACAACTTGGAAGGTAACAAAACTAAATTATCCATAATTTCCTACTGCTACTCAGTTGCTAGAAAATCTCCAGATGAAAGCAACTTGACAGCCAATTGATGCTGCCTCACCTCATTGAAACAGGCAAACATGTTTAAATCACAAACTTGATTTAAAGAAATCAATAGAAGCATTACTGTCTGATCTTGTTTCAGACATCTTAGGAGTTGGCTTCTGATGCTACACAGTAGCAGGACAGAATAACAGATGGATAGCAGAAGAAAGGAAATGGCTGTTATTGTGTAAATGCCATGGGTTTGTAATTTTTAATAGCCTTTTACTTAAATGCAACTAGGCTTGTCCTGGTGCTTGTACGAGACCTGGTGCTTGGTGCTCGTAGATTTACATCAAGGGATCTGCAGCAGACCACCTAGAGCCCAACAAAAGAATGCATGTGTACAAGTGAAGAGTGACAGATTGAGTGTGTTTGTGTTTCCTGGCAGAAGAATATTATCAGATTTCGTATAATATTGAACAACTGTCCAGCTAGGGTTGCGGTTTTTCCTGTTGGCAAACAGTTGTCATGTTCACTGAAAGTCTGTCTCTAGTGGGCAGCTGCATCTTAAAACTTGGCTTGCTAATAGAAGGCATTGGCATGGTTTAAAAGTATCTCTGGGAACTTGCCAGAAGAGGTTAGGTGTGGCAGTGCTGCTGTATTACCCTAAGGTTCTGTCCAAATTTAACTGATGCTCTTTATATTCCAGGGTGTGTGTGTGTGTGTGTGTGTGTGTGTGTGTGTGTGTGTGTGTGAAGATATTCCAATAGGATATTCCAGTAGGATTTTCCTCTAGGAATAGAGATTGGGCTATACCTAAGAACAAAAGTTAGGATATAGCTTTATCCTGAGAAGATTTCTGCATGGAAAATAAATATACCAAAAATAGCACCCTGTTCTTTCATAACATTTTATTTTTAGGCATTCTTAATGTGCCTTTCATCCCCCAAAGGACCTCCAAGACAGCTCATAGCCACTAATCAGTAATACTAACAAACATAAACAACAATTCAACATACAGGCAGCTCTCAATTTACACAGTGGTTGCGTTCCCAGTAATCTGTGTATATGTTAAAAATGTTCCCTTGGGAAGCACTTTAACTGATATAGGCTAGGGGACAAGTCATTGACTACTCATGCTGACAACCGGCAGCTTCTGCTTGTTTATGATAGTGTAAGGGGAAGCTTGAAGAGAGGCTACTGAGAGTGGGAGTGGCTACTTATGTTGATGGCTGAGAAAGTAGTGATGAAAACAAAGATGAGGTAAGGTAAGGAAACCCACGAAGTGGTAAGGCAGTGATTCTCAAACTGGGGCAATGCCCCAGCCTGAGGGCCTGTACTCTGCCCCCTTAAGGGGTGGGGACGGCAATGCTATCCCCAGGATCACGTTGCTGGGGGGGGGGCCGCACATGCGCAGGGATTGGCAAGTACTTACCAATCCCTGGTAAGCTGGCAGCTTACCTTGTGTCTTACCCTGGCAGCTGCTTGTCTTACTATTGTTGCACCATTGAGAGTGTCCTAACCTATGAAACCTTGGTGTGGTATGGAAATTGCTCTGCAGGGGACAAAAAAGCACTGCAGAGAATTAAGATCGTGCAGTTGCCTTCGGGTAGATGATACAGAACTATTAGAGCATGCACCACACGATTCCTGAATAGTTTTTATCCCACAGCCATAATTACGCTGAATAAGGTGATATAGTTGTTACCATGCTCCTGGGCATTATGGTCTGTTACACTGTTTTTATATTATGATGCATGTTGTATAGAATGTGTGGGTGAGTGTGTAGAGTGTGATTGTTGGAATTGTTGTATATATTTATGCTTGTATCTCAAAGGTGCATAAATTTTGTTGTGCTGTAGCACAATGACAATAAAGTTACTACTACTACTACTGCAACAGCCTCCCAGGGATGCGGGAAGCCCTGTGCGACTGTCTGAAGGGCTCCTTGAGATTTAGAAATTGAAAGTGGAGCGATCGCGCCCCACTTCTGGTTTGTGATTGCAAACCGGAAGTGCGGCGCAATTGTTCCACTTTTGTTTTCTGAAGGTCACTGCCTTCCCCTCTGCCCCTCATGCACTTACAGTAGTTCTCGAGCTCCCTGGGAGTGTGAGAACCACTGTGGTAAGGAAACCGAGAAAGCAATAAGCCATAGCTCTAAACTACAACTATTTTGTTAACTATTTTGGTAAATGAACAGACTGTCTTCTGTATAAAAACGATGACCTTTTTTATTGAGTGACAAATACTGATTCCATTAGCACATACAAAAACCTTGCCTGTCCTGCAGAACAACCTTGATTGCAAAGAAATGAATAAAACAAGACCTCATAGCTCCCACTCATGGTACTTATTGAGTACAGTATAAGTCAATAAATTGAGTATTTAAGTTAGTACTTTTTGAGTAAAACCATCTTCATGATACTGATTGAGTATAAAGGCCATGAGAGTAAATCCAAGTAAAAAGTTGTTTCATTTCTCCTTGTCGCTGGAGGTTGGATGGAGGTTTTCAGCAAGAAGCAGTTATTGCCTGCTTGAGAGTGACTTCTTGCTCTCTCCAGATAACTGTCGCTTTGTACTTGGTTAAAATTTACAAGAGTTGGTACAAAAGAAATGCCTCCTATTTATTTTATTTCAAATCTGGCACCACATAATGTTGTGAGATTTTCTTGATGGCCACTAGATATGTCTGGTTTCACCATACTGAGTGGCAGTGCGTTTTGTCACATGAGTGACATTGGCCGCATGAGCAGTTCAAAATAGTGGATGTTTCAGATATTCATAAAACAAAGGATAATGATTGAATTCTTCACCACAGAAGAAATCGGTCCAATTATTCCATCAGACTAACCTTTTGATGTTAAAAGACTGCTGTTCGCACTCCAAGTATGCTTTGTGATGACTATCAATAAGTCAGGGACAAAACAGGGTGGCAGTGATGCAAGGCAAGATTGCTTTTCCCTTGGACACTTTTATGTAGCAAGTTTAAAGGTTAGTAAACCGAGTAACTTGGTGATATTTGTGCTGCAGGGAAAAACTACATATATAGTGTACTAAGAACAACTAGCCACGTAGTTACTTTTAAAACTTGGATGTTAGACCATCGTTGGGGTACAAATTAATTACTTTTGTAATCTGTTGAAAGACTGGGTACTTCAGCTAGTTTTATAAAGAGATATAGTGGGTCCGCTGTATCTGTGGATTCAGGACCCGCAGATTTCAGAATCCATGGGTCCCCAAACCCATGGGTCAGACCCACATGGACCCTCTGGTCCCTCATGGCAGGGGGAACTGTGCTCTCCTCGCCTCCAGAGAGCCAGGAAGGCTGCATCTGGCCTTAGAAGGTCACTTCCAGTTATTATAAAAAGCAGAACTGACAGTCAACAAAACCTTTATTAGGCATAAACATTTGATAGGTGAAGACTCTGTACAGAAACCGTAGAGAGAATATAAACCTAAGTAGTACACAAATATATGTATATGTGCGCACCTACGTGTACACACAGATACGAACGTACATTACATTTTACATACAAACATGAATTGTTTAAAAGACAGAAAACAATCAGTTACTCTGCAGATATTGCCAAGATGTAATCTACTCAGCAATTACTTGGTACAGAAAGCTTGGCTCGATTCAGCTTACTCAAATTTAGGAACTGTGCGACTGGAGCAGAATTTATATTTTAGGACCTTTGGAGGGCTGCAAAAGCCTTCCCTGGCCTCCCTAAGGCCTTTCAACATCACTTCCAGTTTTTCGTAAAAAGCAGAAGTGACCTTCAAAGGCTTCCCATAGGCCTTAGAAGTCATTTGGTGGGCCAGGGAGGCTGCTGTGCACAGCCTCCCAGGCCCTCAATACACCCTGCGGAGGCTAGAGGAGCACAGCTCCCCTCACCTCTGGAAGATTTCAGGGCCCCCAAAACCACCAGATTCTAGTAGAACTGGATCCAATGGGTACAAACTGCAAGAGAATAGATTCCGATTGGATATTAGGAAAAAAATTCCTGCTGGTGAGGATTGGCAGTGCAACAGAGTGCCGACGAAAGTGGTGGACTCTCCCTCACTGGAGATCTCCTAGCAGAGACTCAACAAGCACCTGTTAGGTTATCTATTAGGTCCCTTCCAACTCTTTCTGTTATCCACAGGTTTCCTTACCTGTGAGGATTCCTGGAATAGAACCCCTGCAGATAATGTGGGAGTACCTGTATTTGCATTTGTATCTTCAAATCCATATTGCAATATTGAAACAGAATGCAATACCTTTATGTAATTTTTCAAGACAACTGATGTAGCTTAATTCATAGATATGGTGGCAAGATTCAGAGAGGATTTAATCTGTATCAATATCAGCATATTTTACAACTGAACACACACCTGAAGAGCACAACATAGTCAACTACTTGAATTAAACTTACAGGAGCTGTTTAGGATTTGCATGCTACTTATATGAACAACTACAATGAACCTAATGCTGCCAAACACAAACAAATTAAAACATTGAGAAGATAGCAACTTGAACCAACAGAAATTGAGCATAGCATTGAATTGCTATAGAAACAAACTGGTTTTAAAGTGTAGGAACAAAACACCAACATAGCAATCATTTGCTTACTCATGAGTAAACATGAATGTGTAGCTCAGTTTCACTTTCCATAGGGTTCAATACATTTATCAGCTTGGAGAGACTTCCTTCTTGAGCGTTTTTGGGGCCTGTGTTCATTGGAGCAGGACAATCTGGTGACACTGCATTTCTCTCAGCCTGCCCTTTTCTGTGGACCAAGGCATGGTTGCCTACTAACAAGTAAATATGCACTGTGGCTCCGTTTTACTTTCCATAGAACTTCCTTGGCAGCTTCCGAGCATGCTCAGAATACTCTACAGCCAGTTAAAGCAACAGAGCTCCAAGGGAGTTAGCGGCTTAGAAACACAGTCAGAAGCACTCAGGGTGATCCACAGGTGCTCCGTAACTACTATAATAGGTCATGTTGGTGTTATTTCATTAATTGAGCAGGATATCACATTTTATAACCCAATTTCGCATTATAGCAGTGTTTTGTTTTTACAGTTTTAGACTGCCCCTATTCATTGAATTAATGTTGTGAATATGCATTATGGGGAGAAATTGGATCTACTTGCCGTTAGATTGTTGAGAATTTGTTTCCTTGAGAAAAGGTCCTGATTGTGTAAAATGAATGCCACACAACAAAAGGCCACTAGTAATAGGGTAAAATCCAGTAGTGCACTCAGAACAGGAAAACAAACTTGAGATCTAATGCTTCTGCATCAGTGTTTCTCAATGTTTGTTGCCCACCATTATACTTTGCACAGTCCACCAATTGGAAGTACCACCAGAAGTAACTGGCAGTGATGTCATCTGCAGTTACTTCTGGATTGAGAGACCAGACATGATGCAACAAACACCAGTAAAAGACTCAGGGTGGATGGGAGGGCTTTTTCTAGTATGCAAAAAGCACACGCTGGAGCTCTGACAACTGAGCTAAGCCTGCTACCACTGTTTGTTGTGTTTCCGGTCTCACTGCCAGGTCTGGGTCCCGCAAGTACCACCAGTGGTATGAGTACCACTGGTTGAGAAACACTGATCTACATGAACACTAATTTTAAAAAAAAAATTTGAAAAAGCTTTAGTTTTACCATATAATCTAGAAATTCTTAAAAGCTGTGAATAATACTTAGCAACTGTTTGCTCATCTTGACAGAAGATTCTGTTGTAAGATGGGAAGAAGATGGCATCTAAAACCCATTTTAGTTTGCAATACACAATGTGTGACAAGTAGCTAATAGTAATTGGCAGATATAGATGATAAACTTGCACTTAGAAACCTAGTTATCACAAACTGGTAACATTGGACATATGCTAAGTTCAATCAATGTTTTTTGTTTGTGTCTTCACAGCTTTCCATCTACATTTCTTGCAAACAATAATCAGTCGTCCTCAACCTATGCACCAAGTAGTTCTACTATTACACCTTCTGCCTCTGTTACAGCTTCTTTGTCTTCAATAAGCAATACAGCAGCTACTTCAAGCTTTGGTGAACTGAAGTCATCAAGTGGCAGCAGAAAAGCTCGAGTTCTTTATGATTATGATGCTGCAAACAGCACTGAATTATCACTTCTTGCAGATGAGGTACAATTTTCGCTTCAGGTTATAGCTAGAAGTAAACATCTAACTTCACATTGGAACTAATCTTCTAGTACAGGTGACCCTTCTTTCCTATGGATTTGAGTACCCACGGGTTCTGAACCCACTGGGTTTGTCCAAAGTGTGGAAGCTTTGCTCCCATCATCTCCAGATGGTGTTCTGATGCTGTGGAGGCTATGCTTGGCCTCAGCAGGCCTGAGAAGGCCTTCTAGGGCCTCCAGAAGGCTGAAAATTGTAACTTCCGGTTTTTGGTTTCCGAATGCCTTCTGGAGGATTGCAGCTGTCTGAACCCATGGATTTCATTATCATTTCATGATCATCATTTGATCATTTCACTTCATCATCCATGGTGGTTCTAGGAATTGAACCTCCATGGATACCGAGGGCCCACTGTATTGCTGTGACATCAGACTATAAACATCAGTGCGTGTTGTCTCTTGACAGTGCATGTCTCTGTGCTGTCAGTTAGGGCTACAGTAATGAAGAGAGAATATGGAAGGGTCTGACTTGGGATGTTTCCAAGCCAGAGGTTATATTTAAAGTGATTGTAACGCTATAGTTGCTAATGGATATTTAATTAACTCATAATCTGATGTGAGAAACCAAATTTGTGTACTTAAAACATCTTTTGGGATAATAGTGGACTTACAGAATCTGAACACTTCTGCTATATTTTGAATAGTAGTTTCTTTGATATAGATAGTAATGGGTAGATGTTTTCTAATTACAACACGTATTTTCAATGTGTTTTCCTTATTTTTAGGTAATAACGGTGTACAGTATCCCTGGCATGGATTCAGACTGGTTGATGGGTGAACGAGGAAATCAGAAGGGCAAAGTGCCTATTACTTACTTAGAACTGTTAAACTGAGTGAATGGCTTGTATAAAGGCTGTCAATTATGGTGAGACCATATTTATATGCAATTAACTTTATATAAAGCAGATTTGAGAGTCTTCCATGTTAATGCCTTGAGGGATGAGATACCAACCTTTAGAAATGGGCTTTTTTGCCAATATTGCATGGTAGCTACTCAATTCAGATTTAAGTTGTGTTTAAAAGCTTTTACTTTATGTGCCAAGACTATTTCTTACAGAATTTTGTTTCTACTGGAGTTTTCACTAATAACAAACTTCTACTTTTGAATAATCTAATCTGAAAGCAGAAGGTACTGTTTTCTACAGAACTTTTCATAATGGCAAGCTTCTTCACAAACAATAAATTGTTAAACAATGACGACTTCTTTTATTGCTAGAGAGAAAAAGGCCTAATGTTTAATATCTTTAAAGGATCTGGTCTTTATTCTGTTCAGAAAATGACAGCTTATTGCAAGGTATTCTAAAAAGATAGGTAGTTGAAACTTAAGTTCCATCTTGTATTGTTGATTCTGGATCCTTACAAACGTCTTCAATTAATTAGCCTCTAAATCAGCCATTTTCAACCACTGTGCCGTGGCACACTGGTGTGCTACGAGTGGTCCACAGGTGTGCCACAGGAATTTGGGGGAAGGTCATTTATTAATAGGGCCTATGGGAGAAGTGAGCCCCCACTGGCAGCATGGTGTGCCTTGTCAATTGTCAAAATCCTGATGGTGTGCCTTGACCGTTTTAGTGCTTTGTCAGTGTACCATGAGATGAAAAAGGTTGAAAATTGCTGCTCTAAATTGTATCCAGGAAGCATTATTTCCATAGTTAATCTCTTCCCCCTTAACAGTGCTTTTTAAAAGCTTCTCTGTAGGTTAGAATGGCAGCGCTCCTGTTCTAGTTGTTTGGTTCTAGCTGTTTGTTTCTAACTGTTGCAAATCTCTTGATAGAGCTGGGAAAGCAGGGCTAAGCCCTGGAGAGCTGTTGCCAGTTGGTGTATAGACCTGTGGTTCTCAAACTTTTAGGGAGAATTAAGGCATAAACCTGATGCAAGCCCACAGGTATAGCCCACCTGCCAGTACAAAAGAAAACAAAGTACTTCCTGGGCTGAATACTCAGTCCTAGACAGCTCTCACTATCATTTTTCTAGGCCAGGGGTGCCCAAACCCCGGCCCTGGGGACACTTGCGGCCCTTGAGGACTCCCAATGCGGCCCTCGGAGAGCCCCCAGTCTCCAATAAACCTCTGGCCCTCCAGAAATTTGTTGGAGCCCACACTGGCCTGATGTAATTGCTCTCAGCATGAGGGCGACTGTATCTCTCCTGTGAGCTGTGGGGTGAGGGCTCCCTCCAATGCTTGCTGTTTCACGTCTGTGATGCAGTAGTGGCAGCAAAGGAAAGGCCAGCCTTTGTTTGTTCATGAACTTTTATAGGCCTTGAGCTATTGGAAGACCTTCATTCATTCATATAAGTTCATCTTTAATATATTCATTTATGTAAACTTATGTAAATTTATTCAAATTTTAAATGTAAATTCTTTTTTTCCTTGGCCCCCGACACAGTGTCAGAGGGATGATGTGGCCCTCCTGCCAAAAACTTTGGACACCCCTGTTCTAGGCCAATCATCATCTTGATTATAGTGGAAATTGCTTTCAGAGCCTAATATGAGAACTATTCTTGGGTACTGAGCAAGACTCAGTACCCAAGAAGAAAACAAGTATGGGTGTTTCTTCACAAGTATGGGTGAAGAAAACAAGATTGTGGCTTTGCAATAGAGTTACTTGAGTTAAAGTAACTCCTAGACACTTGCCTTATGGTGCCATCTGTGTTTGAGTATATGCATATACTTCATATATGTTTATTCCATAATTGGCTCAATTAATCAATGGATAATTGGGTATTGCAGAATACCCAGTGGATATTTGTCTTTGCAAAGAAAGATACTGTCAATTTGCACACACTAATATTTATTGAGAGGGGATATATGTACAATAAAGGGAAGAGGGCCAAACAGTCTTAATTTGTAATAAACAAGATCAGTGGTCTAACAGTTAAATTACTAGAGTTACACTACTGAGGAGCGGCTGTAGCAACTTAGGAAGGGAGAAGGAAACTTACCAACCTAGTGAGAGAGAGAATGAAAGGAAGATCAGGCAGGTGAGAAATATGTCAGATACTACATAAGTTAATTTCCTATGTAAATCAATCTATACCCAGAGGGACTGACGGTTAGAAAGGGAGATGCAAAGTTTGGTCTTCCAAGGGAAGCTCTGAAAGCTGGGGTAAGAAAGCAGGGATTCCAGTCAAGGTTCAGGAGCGTGCCTGGTACAGAAATTCAGTACAGGTTGAGACTAATTATTTGCGTGGGTTCCATTCCAAGCATTCACGTGGATGGCAAAAAGATGATAGCACAGCTTCTCCATAAGCTTTCTTCACCGTTTCTGATGTACTTTTACCCAATTTCACACAATTTTATTGCTTACCGATGTTCCAAACTGGCTTGCATTTCTCTTGGTATGAGGCACTTGAACAGGGTATCAAAAAAATGTCTCAACTCTGATAGGGCTGGAATGCAAATCAATTTAAAAAACAAAGTTTCTTTGCTCCAGTGATTTACAGCCTTGCTGACCTTTTGACTCTAAGATAAGAGTCATTAAGACAATCCATCAATCAGTCCTCCTCCAACCACTTCACTCAGGCCCTCCCTTCATCAATGGAAACATGCTCAGGGGGAAGGGAGGGGCCACTGGAGAGAAAAGGATTGATGGATTGTCAGCTAGCTGCCCTCTCTCTCATTAAGGTGGTTGTTGTTAAAGGACTGTTCAGTTTTTTAAACTGATTTTAAAGGGGTGCATTTTTCCCCTTCTCCAGGGATCAGCTCATTCCTTCTCATTTGCAGTGGCCATTCATGTTGAGTCAAACCTGTGTATAAAAAATCCATGTATAAATAGGCTGGACCTGTATAGCCTGAAATAGTGGCTATAGGCAAAGAATGAACAGTGGATGAGCTAGTTTCTCCCACCATATGGTAGGCTAAGAGTAATGTTAGAAAGCTGAATTCTACAACCTGCATATAGTATATAAATTAAGCAAAGTTGTCTATTTTGTCATTTTCTGCCATGCCTACTTGAGGAAAATGCAAAGCATTGTTCCCTAACTCCCAAAAGATTCATTCAGTCGCCCTTCAAGTTTTGCAATTCTTCGTTCTCTGCACACATCCACTGTAGAACTGTCCAGTAGCTTGTCAATCGTGTGTTGTGTAGTACTCACACTTTTAGCTCTCTCCGTGCACAGTATAACCAAACAGCCCTATTTTGCCTCTAGGGAGGACTGGCATGAAAGTTTGCCAAAAAGATAGAGCCTTGAGGAAATTCTGAAAGCAAAGAAGACAGAACCTTAACACCCTTGAAGCAAATAGCCTTGCTTTCTCTGTGCCAAAACCTGATCGAGCATTCATGGTCCTTTGTTTACTTCCCCTCAGAGATTGAAGAGGTGCCTTTTGCCCAACCCAGTCTTACCAAGCAGTTCATGTGGTAAAGAGTGAATGCCACAAAGGCATGCAACTCAGGCCAGGTTCTTTCTTGAGTCTTAGCATCTAATGCTAAGGAACATCAAACCCACAAGCCTCTTGTAAAATGCAAAACGTATGTGTGATATTCAAACCCTTCCACCCTCTCAACCTAAGGAAAATTCTACAGTGACCACACCTTGTCATGCCATCCATTCAAACACCCAGACCACGTTATGACCACTTGAGCATTTTATGAGGCTAAAATGGCCACTTAGATCACAAAAGGGGAATAAACAAAATTTGTTAACATATGAGGTGTGTCCAGAAAGTAATGTGAATGATATTTTAAAAATTCTTTCATTGAAAATTTTTAACCGTAATGTGTTTTTCAGCCAAAAACTCTGTCAGCCAAAGCCCTATGACTCTGTGTATTGTTGTGATGAAGGATCCAAGTTGAGCCAATCTCAGGAAGCACACGAAAAACTTTGTCTCAAGCAACCAAGAACTTGTGCAGATGATAGCGCAGCTTCTCCATAAGCTTTCTTCACCATTTCCAAAGTTTCTGATGTACTTTTACCCAATTTCACATAATTTTATTGCTTATAGCTGTTCCAAACTCGCTTGCATTTTTCTTGATAGGAGGCACTTGAACAGGGTATCACAAAAAAGAATGTCTCAACTCTGATAGGACTGGATTGCAACTGATCAGTGTTCTAATGTATAGCTGGTACCCCACCCCACCCCAAGTGACCTTGGCCAGCTTCTCCCTTCACAGAGCCCTTCTCGAGCATAGGAACATCATTCTCATTACTTTCTGGATACACCTCGTAGTTACTGAAACAAAGTTAAACTTAGTTTATGTTGGTTCAAAAAGTGTAAAGACTTGTCTAGTTTCAAATACTTGATGACTTATGTGATTGTTTATAATCTCCTTAGCTGGAATTTTCTGTGCTGCCTGAATCTATAGCTACCTCTGAAACAAATCTATAGTTTAACTTCTATTGCTGTGTACTGAAAATACTGAACTATAGCTAATGGCAAGATTCTTGGAAGTCCTCTTCCTCTGGATGCAATGCAATCAATTCAATATCATAAACAAACATGGCATTGAATTGCATGTGCAGCAACATTTCTTACTGGGTTCTGCAATATTTAAGATCACACGTGCTGCTTTGGCTATTCATGTGAGCAAGTCTTTCAGGTCTGGAGTGCCTTTGCTTTCTCTATCGGAGATGGTTTAGCAAGCTTCACAGCACACTTCAAGACAGCAGGAGACTTTTAATGAACTTTTGTCTGCTGCTTTTAGAAAAGTTAACACCATGGCAGTTTGATTATGTTAGCAGTGATCCAGTTGTGCTGTACAATGGCTTGTCAGGAAAAGCTGGCAAGCACTGAATGAAAAACCACTTCTGTTTTAAAACTGTACTTCTGGCAGTTTTTGGCTACTGATAATAAATTGCAGAGTATGAGGATATATATGAATGACATTTGTATCTTGATTGACCTGAGGTATCATACTTGTGCTTAAGCAAGTATTGGAAGGGGAACTTACGAAAAATTGTAAATAAAGAAGGCAAGGGAACATGCCATGCACACATTGCATACCTGTGTAGATGATCTATATTATGACTGGAGTCTTGAAATAAGCTGTACTTTGGTGCACAGGTGTGGCAAACAGGTCCTTTTACACTTGGTAGTTTCTGATATCATTTTAGCAGACTCTTGAACAAAGGAAGATGCTTGAATTTTTCTTTTAGAAAAATGTCCTTTGTACTCTTTTAAAAGTTGAATGTTCTTTTGTATTCAGGAGAGCAGTACTGTATTAAACAATTTAAGAAGTGAAGGAAAAGCATGGAGATGGAATATACTTTATTAAGACTATAAAACTACATATAGACCCTTATACCACCTCATAATAGGCCTTACTAGTAATGTGTTAAACTTGCTACACTTCACCACTGTGCTTGCTTTTTTAGTGCATTCCTTTTCAGTGACAAGGAGACATAACTGAACTAATTTTATAATCTGCAATGAGTATATTTTATATGCATCTTATTTAAGTATTTTTACCGCACGTTGGCTATAAATACAACTTTCATTTAGCACACTGAGTCAATCCACTGTTCAGAGTGAACTCTACCTTCCCTTGTAATCTGTAAATACTGTTTTAGTAGTTTCTGTATGTTACAGTATCTGCTACTTTTTTGTAGGTACTGATTTTTTTTGTAGGTTTCTGATTTTGTGCTACAGCAAGCAAATGCTAAAGCTCAAGAAACTTTCATGTGGTTATGCCATTAGATGTGTATTTATTCAAACATAATTGAATGCATCCTTTTTGTCAATATGCCATTGCTGAAATTCATGGTCCATACGCTTATTGACACATCTCACTAGGATTTCCTCCTGGGGGGGTGGGGGGTATTAGCTCCACAGCAGCTCCTTAAACTACATCTAAGGCTTTTTACATGAAACCAAGAAGTGCCCCATCTGGTAGTGACAGTTCCTTTCAGAAGGGGGCTACACCTGTATAAATCCATGTTAGACAGATGAATCTCAATTGCTTCCTTTTTATTTGGAGGGCAAAATAAGCCTAGTTATAAAAATAGTTATGATTTTGCATACTCTGAAGGTAGATGGATAGAGTAAATGGACTGTAATTGACAGCTTCATATTGTATATTAACATAAAACTTTACAAAGTTTTCTTTGAGAGTTTGGTAAAAACAAAGTAAGCTCCCCGTCCTTTTCTGCTAAAGTAATTATCAGAGTTGGAATTGATCTCTAGTATAGCTGTGAATGCTGGGGTGGTGGTATGTGTACAATTTTAACAAGTACTGATCAACTCTGACAGTTTGACAATTGAAATATGCTGCATACTTAACATAAAGGTAACAGTGGTACTGCTGTGAAAATGTTTCTTCACTCCATGTGATTGATTGTGACATCTCTGTTGGAAGTGAAAAAGAGACTAAAGGGGCCACTATCTTGGAAAAGCAACAGATCTATATGAAATTTACAAATGTGAAAAGAAGCGATAGCCATATTATCACCACACCCTTCCGAGAAAGACACTATATTCATTACACCCACTAATGTGCAGAATACTAGAGACAAACTCTTAAGTCATTTCTGTCCAACGTTGCATATAGGCAACAGGGACCAAATGTGTACATCTGTGGGCCAGGCAAAAATGGGTTAACTCGATATTTTAGATATAACTGTTGAAAGTCAAAATCAAATATGGATGTGAATTGTAGAGTTGCACTTAATGAGCAGTCATATTGTTGCTGGCAGATCCAATAGTAACTAAGTACCTGCATTCATAGGAAAACAGTTGCAGGAACAATGCACATGGGACTTCTGGGTAACTACTTTTGTGTTCTTTTCAAAGGCATAATTTTTCTTCCTTCATTAGTTATGGCAAAGACATCTAAGTTACAATGCATTTCTCCACCAACAAAGCAAAACAGGAATAGCTGTAAGACTGTCGTGGAGAAGCAACAGAGTGAATCAAGTTTTGTCTACAGTACACTACATACCATGATCTTGCAGCTCTCCTAAACCTGTTCTGTTGACATGGTTTGTGTAATTGGCTGGTCAGATACTATAGGCTTGATTTCAAAGCAGGAACTAATGGAAATGGAATCTACACTATTGCTGCTTCTCTGTGTGAACATTAATTAACCACTCGCTGCTTTTTATGCACTAAATTAGAACTAAGCTAGAAATTTTCTTATAGGTACATCTCTGTGCGAACTGGATATCAAGTCTAGCAGTCTTCTGTTACCAGGGAAGCTTTTGTGTTGCAGCAACATGACCGGGAGTGGGGGAAGCTTGCACATTTCAAGCATTATGTGTTTCACCAAGTGACTACGGATCCACTAAAACAATGTCTCATCGCCCCTCACATTATCTATCTGATCATTGGCACTTTCTATTTAATGATATGGAAATAAGACAGCTGGTATGAGGAAAATCTACCCTGAACAATGGAGACAGTTTGATTAATGCTATATCTGAGCTTTTGCGTACTGTGAGATAGACATCTTGTAAATGAAAATACAGAATTACTTTGTGAATATTAAATCCTTAACAAATAGTTTCCTGACATGAGTGACTGATGGAAACCACATTAGCAAGAAGAATGTGCAGCAAGTTAAACTGAATGCTAAGGAGTCTCCTCCCGGACATCAGAATTGCTTTATAAATTTTTTAAAAATGTGAAATGAGTGTCTGACATGAGCAATTAAGAGAAGCTATTTAGAATTGCAAAATGGAATTAAAGCTTTCAAATGTCTTTAAACAGTTGTGGGCAGAAGCACAAGTATCAAAATTGAAATAATGAGCGAGGAAATTGCTGCTTCTAAAGAAGAATTTTTATGTAAGCTACTTTGCTTGAAATAAGCTCTTTCCAGTGCAGATTCAAAAAATGCAACCCTCATGAAACTCATGCAGAAATCAAGTTAGGTACTGTACTCTGACAAAATGTAATGGGAGAGACCCCTTCAGAGGTATTTTGGCCCATGATGAGAGCAGTGATCACAGGTTCACATCCTCAGTCATCCTCATCCCTGGCCAGCTATCCTGGTCCAAGATTTTCTGGGGAGGGAATAAAGCAGCATCAGTTCCAGACTAGGGTCTGACAGATTAGAACCACTGTAATTTTAGTTTTTTATTCTTGTCCTAATTACACAGGCCTACAAAATTGTGGGTCAGAAAAGTTTTCCCAAACTTTATGGTGGTTTGATATGAATTTGGGGACCCGATTCCAAAAATGGCTTCCGTTTTGCCCTATCACGTCTAGTTTTGGAGATATAGTATAGCCTCATTAGTTAATGGTTCAAGCAGCTTCCTCATGATGCCATTTTTGGAATTGGCACCCCAAATATACCCAGGAATTGGTGTAACGTTTAAGGAAGCAAAATGTGTGTTGGCCTGTTTTATGCCCCAGAACCCCATTATGTAACTTGAAGCAACTCCTATGTCTGCATTCACCTTTACAGTCTGAAATTATCTGGGCTCCCTGTACCTAGGGAGTACAGACATTTATCTGGCCTTGGTTCTGAATTGGTGTTTCTGTTTCGAAGGCTTTGCATTCTAGTGTTCGATAAAATTAAGCTGTTGAAGATGCAGAGCTGAACCTTCTTTGTGCTGGTGGGTACCCACACTTTGCAATGTCTCTTCCAGGGAGGTCTGCTTGACTCCCTTTGATTGCCTTTTGCCAATAGATGAAAATATGGCTTTTTTAAAAAAATGCATTGCTACTGATAGCTAGTCATGCTATAGTATAGCTGTCCTATTCTTGGATTGTGGAATTTTGTACTACAGTCAGTTCTCTTTATACTTGAATTCGCTATCTGAATTCGTTTATCTGCGAGGGGCAGAATTGCCACCTACCTCTCATTATCCGCCAAATACTGTGTTGGTGCAATTAGGGTAGGGTGGTGGCTTGGTGCGGCTACAGGCAGGCAGCTGGGGGTGAGAGAAGTTGGGGGGGGGAGAAGGAGAGGAAGTGGCCTCCTTATAAACAAGACAGTGTTGGCACCATGCAGGGGGAGAAACCTATACAGTATGCAGCTGAAGGAGGAAGGGAGCATGGTGATTGAGTCCAGCCAATTACACTATTCATTTTTTTCAGAAAGTTGGCTGGATTAGGTCAATTTTCCACATCAAATGGGCATTGGTACTGGCCCATGGAGACTTGCCGCTACATACCTACACTATGAGTCCTTAGCCCTATGTTTTCTAGAGCTCTCTTCTACGTTCCAGTAATTGCTGCTGTGTTAGAATGGCTAATTTTGTGTGTGAGGCAGGCCTCAGAATTTTCACCCAAACCTGCTAGTAGACTACATCAGGCTTGTAGTTAAAAAATAAAATAAAAAGGCAACTAGGAGAGCAGGAAAAAAATTGTGGAGTTGCATGACATAGCTGTCTGTGCAAACCTTGAGAGATAAGGAAAAATGACCAGAGGCTAAGCTTATCTCTTGGCTCTCCTGCATCAACTTCTAGGTGTGCAGGTCTCAAAGCCAGGCAGCCAAATTCCTGAGAGCTCCAGACTAAGAGCCAAGTGTAAGCACAACCTAGGGCATTTGAGAGACAAGCTGAGCTGACACTTGAGATACACTGAATGTATCTAAGGCAACTTAGAGAAAAGAGGACGAGTAATGCTGACAAGGTGCTTGGGTAGTGGAACAAGTGGTGCTTGCTTGAGTGCTAGAGCCATGGTGTGCTGAGCCATTACAGAGGGAGAATAAACATGGACAGTGATAGGAAGAGGAAGAAAAAGAAAAAGTGAGGAAAGAGGCAGTTTACTTTTCCCTGTGGAACTCAGTAGGGAAAAACTGTGCTAATGCAGTGCAGAAATAAGGATCAGGCCTACACTCCAGGCACCCAGCCCCCACTGTTGTTCTTATAGCCCCCACCCCTGTTAGTAAGGGAATGTTTGTTCCCTTACCTCAGAGCTGCATTGCCCTTATGTCAGGGTTGGAAAGCACTGACACAAGGGGTTGGGGTTGGGATTACGCCCTAAACCAGATTACTGAGTACTAAATTGTGGTAGGCCTGCCTACCAAGGCAACATTCTGTATTCTGAATATACTAGTGCCTCAGCTCAGGGACTCTGAGGCCTTGCAGGCTCTGGAGTTCCCGACAACTCCAGGACCCAGGCCTCCAGGCTCTGGACTTAGACTTTTCCAGGTAGCTCAACCAATCAGCTCAGCTGAATAGCTGACTCTAATTCCTAGTACTCAAGACTAATTTCAGGCCTGTAAAATATATTTTGGTTTATTAAAGAAAGTTACGGTTACACACACACACACACACACACATATCAAGGCAGCAATTGCAAGATATACAGACTTCCAGAAATACATCAGTTGTAAAATAGCAAAGCTAGCTTTCTGACTTCACTTGTCTACATATTTATCTCTCACCTGGGTCTTCTGACCACAACAGAACAAATGGCTCATAGGCTGCCTGTCAGTCAAGGCACCCATGTTGGAAAGCAGTACCAAAGAGACAAGCAGCAGGCAGGGTGACACCCAAGGAAAGCACATCACATCTTCTGAGGGTTGCTTTTTATCACCTTATGTTACTTACACCTGCGACAGATGCAAGAAGCACTGCCTAACAGACTACTGTTAATTACTGCTCTTAACCTTCCCAGCCAGAAACTACCAGCTGCAGGGAATCTTCATTGATGAGCATGTCCTTGAGCCAGCAAGAAGCACTCCACTCCATTATTGGCTACCTGCTTCCCCCTGGCCACTGAGAAGTAGACAACACATTCATTTCTCAAGCTATTTACCTCTTTCCCAACCAGCTGCAAAGAAGCAGTTGCAACTCTTAAAATGGATTCAGATTTGGGCCTAGATTTTACATGTTCATGGTATGCAGTACATGGGTTTCTTGCTTAATGCACCAAAGATGAAGAACAAGAAGGAAAATCTGGCATGACTATTTATAGGATTCTAACATGGGGGCAGGGGATGAACCACTGATCCTGAGGGGTTGGTCCCTGACAAAGTTTGGTCCACTGACAGTTTTGAGCCAAAGAAGGATAATTGAACTGGCACTGAGGAAAGAGCGAATGTCTTCAAGGTGCCAAACAGGCTTGAATTTCCAGAATTTAAATAAAGATGCTGGAGGACCCTAGAGGTCTATTGTCCCTTTGTGAGTCTCAATGGCTGTTTCCCTCTAGTGACAGACTATACAATCATGCTTGTAATGACTGGTCTGAGTCATGACCTGTAGCTCATCTGCTGATCTGTCACATTTGGGAAATTTTCAAGAGGATTCTCACACAGTGGGGGGGGGGGGCAAAGGGGACAAACTAAGGGCCGAATCCTATCCAGTTTTCCAGTGCCAACGCAGCCATGCCAGTGGGGTGTGTGCTGCATCCTTTGGTGGGGAGGCAGTCACAGAGGCCTCCTCAAGGTGTGGAAACATTTGTTCCCTTACCTCAGGGCTGCATTGTGGCTGCGCTGGTGCTAGAAAGTTGAATAGGATTGGGCCCTAAAATGTTCTTTTAAATCTGACTAGGGCTCCATGCATTCCTAGCATTGACCCTCTAAAAAAATGTGTGAGACACCCTCCTGTAGATAGGGGTGTTGGGTAACATGTGGCTGCCCCAAGGTGTCAAGTATTTTGAACAAAATGGAAAGACATTAAAATGACTACTACTTCAGGACCGCTCTCTGCAACGCACATGCAAAAGCCCCAAAGCTAAAGAAGCAGTGCCTAATATGCAGACTGAGCATTATTTTGAAGGCACTCCCCCTGCAAGAGAGAACAAAAGATTGGAACTGGTGAAGTTAGGGTCTAAATAGATTTTTGTGTGTGTAAAACATGGTGCCTACAAGATTGTGCCTTGCCTGCTCATTATGGATGTTTCCCTAGCTGTTATTGGACATGGGCGTCTTTCCCTTGTGTGCTGGGGCAGGGGAAAGGTTCAGTTGGATGAAAGAGGTTATGGTGCTTGATGTGGACTGCATATGCACACTCTACCTGGCATGCAAAATGCAAAGGAAGTAATGCAATGTATTTTATGCTACATGCATTAAATGCAGGTCTTGTGTCTCATATAAAATGTATTGAAGTGTCTACGTGTTTTTATTTCCTGCTGAAAAGTGAGAAATTTTTCTGAATCTTGGGCAGAAGAAACCAGAAGAGCAGTCCAAATCCCTGTACCATCCCTTTTTTATAATTCCCCTACAGATTAACCCACATAATCCAGGTTATAATATTCATTCAATTTATTTATTTCTCTCAGGCACGTGTGTGGATATCCCATATAACATATATTACAAGTAGAAACTGGGAGCAAAGAACACTGAATTCATCAAGGTGCTTGATGTGGCCAGTGCAACTATACCGACAATCACCTGGATGGCACCATTAAAGCAGCCTGTTCATGCTAAAATAGATCAGGCGGGTCAAATCTGTGTTGCTTCTGGCATAACCAACTCCCTGGGCAAAGTAAGAGTGCATTCCAAAATTTTTGGCAGTGTTGCAAGTGATTCTAGGGTATGTTCAACACAGATTGGTGTTGTTGAAGTAAGCAAGACCTCGCACACTGCAGGGGAAGTCAAACACCACATGATTATTAGTAAAGGCAAGCTCACAGATACTTTCTGATGGGTCTCCTCACAACTTTACAGTTTGAAATAGGGCTCTTGAAGTTTTGGACAGGATCAAATACGTACTTGAACTGCTTTAAAATAGCACTCACTAATTAACTTGACTGGTTTGGCAACTGTTACACCCTGCCCTACTACAGTCAGCAACACCTGTATGTATAGTAATGATCAAGTTATTAACAAATAATGTTTTGTAGACTAGCTGTGAGCAAAGACTAAATATCAATCTGTATTTTCCACATGATTTACTTTAAATGCAGTTCTATGAAGCCAAAGCCTTCATAACAAGAGAAGCCCAGGTGTTTTTAGTGAGAGATGGTAAATTGCCTTCCTGATTTTTATTGCCTCTTTTGAAAGAGGCAAAACAAAAGAACATTAGAAGAGCCCAGTTGGAGCAGGCCAAAGGCCTATCCAGTCCAGCTTCCTGTGTCTCACAGTGGCTCTCCAGATGCCTGAGGGAGCATACAAGACAAGAGACCTGAATCCTGGTGCCCTGAATGGCAGGAAGACCTGGCAGGAAGTTTGCCATGTTGGACCACAAATGAGAGATGTGTTTCAAATGTGAAATGTGTAACTATGCAAATTCCATTATATGCCAAAAGCAACTAAAGGGATTTTAACACTTTTTTTTTAAACTAATCCATTCTGTAATAAACCCACATCAGGCTCAGAGCTATGCTCTATATATGTATTGAACCTCAGAAGGCAAAGGCATCTGGTTTTTGTTTATAAAGCAATTTCTTTGTAGATTTTTAGTATAAATTAATATTTTGCACATTTGCAATATCAGAAAAAATGAGGGATTGCATAAACAGCTTCAGAGGGCAATAGCCCAGTCATGCATACTTGCAAAATATAATTTCAGAAACATTAGAGGGATTACTATTTATTTAAAACATTTTTACCATACCTGTCTTGCCTATGTGTAACTCAAGGTAGCTTACAATCAATAAAAATATATCAAAGAAACAAAACAACACACAAAAGGGCAGCTAAAACACTCCTGGTCCACAATAACAAAAATTGGCAGTATCATCCAGCCACCGCCACCTACAACCAACTGTCACTCTCCTGCAAAAGTAGAATGAAAACATCAAGTGTTCACAGGACATCTGAAGGAGAATAAGACAGGGTTCAACTGGGCCTCCATTAGGAGGGCTTTCTGCAGGGTTTATACTACTATCAAAAAGCCCCAGGGCCTAGTGGTTGTCCAATGTACCTTGTGAGGCAAAGACACCTGGAGCATGCCTTCAGATAATTAAAGCATACTGCAAGGCATGTATGAGTGAATGTGGCCCTTAATAGCTCTCCAACCATTTAGGGCTCTTTGGTTCTTCCGGTAAACTGATGCCATTCATTTCTATATAAAATGGTGGATTTAAGATGAACTTATATATGAACTTTTAAACACTTATTTGCTGGTTACCAGTAACGTCAGTGCAACATTTTCACAAGGTAATTGGGGCTGCTTAACCCTTTGCCTACTGACTCTCCCACCCCTTCCCCAGGATTTTTTTTTCTTTCTGGTGCCAGGGCTGTCTAGGGAAGAATCACCAGGGGCAGGGAAGATGTTTCAGAAAGGTGGCAGAAAAAAAGCCCTCTATGTCTTAGTATTGGGGTGTAAACATGGGTTTGAGAACCTGTGTTTGCCTCATATCATCTAGTTCTGCTCCAAGGCCCACTGCTTTGGTGAAAAGGGATGAAAAGGCCTTCCATCCCAGATTTAGGTGAGCCAGCTGTCACTCCCAATGAACTTGCAGGAAGACATGATGACACACTGAGTGCCCATCCCAGGGGACCTTATAATATACCTCCCCCGCCCCCACACACCCATTACAGTGGGCATTTTGCTAATCAAGATTAATTATCCCTTTCACCTCTTTATGATAGCATTTGACCAGCAGATGGCACCATATATTCCTTTTCAGAAAAGCAGCAGTTATTTAACTTGAGTGTACAGCATCACTAAAGGCTATTTCACAGGCACTAAACGAAATAGTGAGTGTGCACATGCATGCGGCAAGTATTAGAAGTGTTCCTCATACTTTGCAACCCAGGGCTGCAACATGCAGCCTCCTCAACCCCACTTCTGTTTATAATGAGCAGAAGCAGTGCCTGCTGAGATCCCAGCATGTACTGCTTGTGTTCCTTAGGAATAGAAGTGGCACAGAGAAGGAAGACTGCACACCATGCTCCTGGTAAGTCACATAAAGAGAAGGAGGCAGGCATGTTCCAAATGGCGTGTCCCTGCCCACTTGGGGCTTTGTAAGCAGCAACTAGGTGCAGAGGGGCAAGATGGAGCAAAGGCACCATCCCCCCTCTTCTTCCAGCACTGCATCTACCCACCCACCAATCCACCCATTCGCCTGCTTGCCCTCCAGCCTGCCCACTCCTCCCACTCCCCCACCCACCCTCCCCCCTCATCTGTAGAATGTGCTTGCACAAGTGTGCAGAGGGGTGGCATTTTGGTTGAATTCAGAGGGCATTCGATGCATGTCACTATTGGGCAAACTCACAGTCGAATGTGCAAAAACAAAAAGGGATGGGAAATGTAAGGGGCTGCCTCAGGTGCCAGTTAAATGGGAGGTGTAATGAGTGTGCTGATCAACTATCTTGTAACACTGTGCAATAGTTCAGTTCGTGACCTTCTTTGTGCTTTTTAAGAAGCATTCTTGTGAAATGCACCCCAATCACAGTTTGTTTTGTGACCCAGAGAATAGTAGTACTTGCAGACCTATGGGGGAAAGAAATTGGTAAGAAATATAATGTTGTTTACTCGTTTAAGTTGGATATTCCTATCCTACTTTTGTTCAAGATTCTTCTAGCAGTTTACAATGGCCATGGACAATTTTACAACGTAACCTCCCCAGCCCCCCAAAAACCATTAAAACTAAGGAAATGGGAGAAAATTACATAGCAGCTCCCAATTGACTATAATCCAAAGGACTATCTAAGTGAAAAGGTCTTTTTTGCATTTTTAAAGCAACCGTTGGTTCAGATCTGTATACTGTACTTCTGTTGGGAAGAAGGTACAGAGTTCAGGGCCACAACCATTAGGGTCCTGATTCAGAACTGTACCTGTACCACAAGTGGAAATGTGGGTGATTTCCCTGAGAAAAGCAGGTAATTATGTAGGCCACAAACATCTGCTTAGTAGTCTTGCCATGATCCCTGCTAGCTAGGTGCAGTAGCAGAGCTGGGGAGGGGAACAGAGCAGTAAGTCCCACACGGCTCTGAAATTCGCCATGTAAGCTTCCCCTCCCCTTCACTCTCTGAGCCTGTCTGGAGAGGATGCAGAGGTGATGTCTCCATGCTGCTTCTGCTCCTCAGAATGGCCCTGAGAGAGGGGGGGAAGGTCAGCTGACCTGGCAAATTCTGGAGCCATGTCGCCCTTACAGCTCTGTCTGATTCCACTACTGGCTAGGATGATTAGAGCACACAGGCTGAACAACTTGTATATGAGGATTTTAGCATGCAGATGTACAACAGGAGTAGAAAGACATGGAGCACAGAGTTTACTTTAAAAGCATCTTCAATACTTTGGGAATGTGCAAAGGATATGATTGTCATGAAGAAATTATGGGACAGGAGGTTTGGGCAGTAACAAACTTTAGAAGGTTAAGTCAAGGACTGAATGTAACAAGAGAGGTAATAAAAATGCAGTATTCAAAAATAATTATACAGTTTTTAAATAGTTCACTAAGGAGACCTGACCAAAAAAACACCCCAACACACACACGTACACACAAAGCCAACAAGTATTTTTTGTTGAGCTCTGGGAACTCACCAAGAGGCTTTATATTTTGCATGTGTCCCCTTGCCCACTTCCAGCAGCCTCACACATCTGCCAGAGTCTAACATACAGGCAAACAAGGCAACCATATAGGTGGTACAATTCAATGGGTTGCCTACCATATTCTGTGAGGCGAGCCCCTAGGTCAGAGATTTTCAACCTTTTTCATTTCAGGGCACACTGAAAAGGCACTAGAATGGTCAAGGCACCCCATCAGGTTTTTGACACTCAACAAGGCACACCATGCTGCCAGTGGGAGGCTCACATTCCCCCATTGGCCCTACGAATAAATGACCTTCCCCCAAATTCCTGTGGCACACCTGGACCACTTGTAGCACACCAATGTGCCAAGGCACAATGTTTGAAAATGGCTGCCCTAGGCCCTCATACTATACCCAGCATGGCCAGCTCCTATGCAAACTGAGGGGACTCTGGGGCACATTTTCATTTCAGTTCCCTTTTCCCACCCTGCACAGTGCACCCAGAAATCTGGAGTGACACCTAGACTGCCAAACAAGATTCCTGAGGATCAGTACCACAGGCAAAAGATGCACTAATTGTGGAACATTTGTCAGTAAAACAAACTTCCTTCCTTCGAGGCATTGCATATTTCTTTCAACATAAGGCCATACATTACTCTGTGGTAAAAGTGACTGCAGAATAGTGTTAGAAGCAAGTCCAAGTCACCTTGACACTTGACAACTGGTCCTTCTCTAAACGCACTGGTGTGCAGCTTCCGTTGCATGCGCATGGTGACTGACAGTCCACGATGAAGGCCCTAACATAGCTTCAAGTGAAATGGTGGCTTAACATTCCAAAGTAAATGGAAATATTGACTGTGAGTCTGATGGCAAGATCAATCCTTTGTCCAAGTGGAGCCAAGAAATATACACCAACTGGAGAACAGCTTGCTTCTTGGCTGTTCCATTCAAATGCCGCTAACAGCTGCTGTTCTGTTTGGGAAATCCCACCACTTTGCACAGAAGGAAGGATTAAGTAGCAAAAATCCTGGCCTGATTGACAGTTTTTCTGAGATTTTAAGTCCCCATGACCAAAGATAAAGCATTAGGTTAGCAACCCAGGCTCAATACCTGAGGTTTTTTTACCTCAGAACATGAGAGCTAGGCTGAAATCAATAGGGGCCATTAGCAACTTTTTCCTGTCACCTTCAGTAATAGAGTCCTGCTGCTGGCTTCAGTCAGCGCTGTAACATGATTTCTGAGGGATATTGGCTTAAACCCTGTAATCTTTTAAAGGCTTCTCTGTGAGAACAAAAGGTGACTCCCTGGCATTTATGGGACATACAAATGGTGCGGCTGTTGGTCTGAGATCCTCACATGCCATTAAGGCGATTCCCCCTATGGAAAAAAAAAGTGTAAAACATTAGTAGCATGTGGAGTATTGGGTGGCAGGACCAACCTGTGTGCGCACACAGAGGCTACAGATTGGGGGAGCAAAGAGTCATAAAACCAGAGGTTCTATTACTAAGGTGGCTTGTGCAATGAGGGCATTAGTGAGGTTGTGTATGTGTTAGAAACAGTCATTTAGAGAGAAAGCACAAGTGAATATACAGTCACTACAGTGTCTGGTCTGAACATCTGGTCAGTAATTGTGGCCACATACAGTATTTTTCTTTTGTACTTTTAAAGCATGGGTCTCCAAACCCTGGCCCAGGGGCCAGATGTGGCTCAAGCCAAATATGGGTACCCTCCTGAAAATGTCTAGCAGTTCGTTGCTCACAAAGTTGTACTCAGGTAGAGTTTTCATCTGCTGTGTGTTCTGCATATTGATTTTGCATCTGATATTGCTGTTTTGAGGTATCAGGGGTTGCCTGCTGTGAATTTATAACACTGTTCTGGGAACTCATATGTATTTCTTATTATATTAAATCTTCAACATGAATTGTTGAAGAATCTGTCCTCCCACCCATTCCAGCATCTCGGCAGCTTGCCTCTCTCTCCCAGAGCTTTGTCTCCCACATGTAAGCAAAAAGTATTTTATTGGATGAAGCTATTATTTTTTTTTGGTATCCGAATAGTTTACTCAAATAGATTTAGACCTTCTCTCCCAACGCTGATGTACAATGTGATTACATGAATGCAAATCTGAAAACAAACGTTTAGGAGATTAACCCTCATGCTTTGATCAGATGTTGATTTACAGGGGTGACCTCACAGATTACTCAAAGCTATTTACATTCCCGAAAATCTGCAACAAGGTTTAATACAAGCCAAAGCCCACCAGGAATTTACTCCAAAATGTATTTTTAATAGAGTTCTGTTCTGGAGTAGGAGTAATGGAATAAAAAGACAGTGTCATTGAGCATGCACAGAATGTTTTTCCTTCAGTACTGAGTATCAACAGATCTAACATGGATGAGAAAGGCAGATGTAAGTCACAGCATCCCCCAGTCCTTTCCTGCACCTCCCAAAGATCTCTGTTACCTCCTGCTCTCTTTAATTTTAAAGCATCTTCCTTTTGTCTTACATTTTGCTAATGCCTTAAGTCTGTTAAGAGCTCAGATGCTGCAATTGCAACCAGTACATTGAGAACAGTCGGCTGAGAGAGTACTGCTAACTTGTTACCAGTGAGGGTAACCCTACCATCAGGCTGGTTCAAATGGCCTGCCTCAGGAAGCAAATTGTCCACTATATTACACAGATTCTACGCCCATTTTGTTGTCTTTAAAAGTTAGAACTATTCTTGCTTCTATTTAGGGTGCTGAATCCAGAAATGGCATTGGTTTTGCCTAGTTTGGGGGGGGGGGTATGGCATAGCCACCTTATATGCTGAGTCAGGGCCTGCTCCTGAGCGATGTGTTCTGGCCCAGTGCCAATGCGCTGGATGGCAGACAGAGGACCCACCACCCAGAGCTTTGGGTGAGCACTGAGTGACGGAGATGTATGTCTAGGGGAGAAGCATTCTGGGGTAGGGGGACGGTAGGGGAAAGGAACAGGGTGGAAGGGGGTGGAGATGGCAGCAGGGCCTGCCACCATAACTGACTACCCTCCCAGCCTGGGAGATCTGATACGGGTCTCCTTGCATCTGCGCCCACTCAATAGCTGGAGCAGATCTGAGGAGACCCATCAGAGCCAGCTGAGGCTTACACAGGGTAAGGGAGCATACTGCCTTACTCCAATTAGCCCCTGCAGTGCTTCCCAACCCATTGGGATGCAGTTGTAGTAATTTCAGTGCCGCTGCAGCCCTGAGCACTAGGAAGCTCAGGATTGGGCTGCCCTATAGCTTCCTCGTGAGGAAGCCGGGGTGTCAGCTTCTTCATCAGGAAGCTGCTTGAATCGCATATAAGGTGACTGTCATACCACCCAAACTAGTGCCAGTCAGGCAAAACCAATGCCATTCTTTAATTCAGCACTCCAAAAATATCCTAAATTTGTTCAAACATCCTTGGCACTCTTTTTGTAGGCCTGTGTTGATTGGCATCATCATTTTATTACCACTACCATGGGGGTACCATTTGGATATTCTGCTTCAGTCACCAAAGCATCTTTGGATACTCTTTGTTACTAACTGAAAGTTAGTGGAGGAGTGGAGACATGAATGAGCTGAATGTGTTTACATGTGTTCCAACAGATGCTTTACATGAGCCAATAATGATAAAGAAAGTGGGAGAAGAAAGGAGCCTGCATTTGGAAAAATTGTCAATATTTAGAAGCCATGATAAGCCAACTTCATTGATGATATGGGTCTGTGTTGGTAGAAGACTGATGCTAAACCTGCCAAACTTTTCTAGTTAAGCGTAATTTTGATAGTGTGTAGGAATTAAATGTGGGTGAAGTGGCCTCACCAGTTCCCAGATTAGAAGAAGGCAATTCAGGGCTGGGTGTGCAAAACTGCTGAACATAGCCTGGAATGCTGTGGTCATGGATGGCGTGCTTTGTCCCATGTGTATGAGGCCCTGTGTTAAACATCATTGTCTCAGGCCTACACAGCTTAGTGCTCAGGCCACCAAGAGAAAATGGAATGTATTTACTGTAGCAGCAGGAAATGTGTGGGAGGAGGAGAACAGAGGTTGTTTTTGAGTTTTGTGCTCAGTAATGTCATGAATTCATGATTCAAGGAAACAGGGCAGAAGTGAGGTTAGGGTAGGGTTTTCAGGGGAACAGAGACCGAGCTCTTATAATGCAGCAAATGTGGGGTATTGGCTGCTTCGTTTTTCTTCCTCTCTAGTCTCCTTAACACAGTAAGTCTATTTTGCAGGACCAGACATAGCAATGAAACAACATGAAATCTGGGCAGCAGATTCCAGGAAAGGAGAGGGAAAAAGAGCTCTAGGTTACAGTCAAGAAGGAAGAGCAGGAGGTTAATTTGGGCTATCTGCTTGAGGTGCAAAAACATCTAAAGCTGGCACAGCTGCTTTGACTGCTGAAACAAAATAGCACACTTAAAATACCTTAAGCAAATCTTTCCATGGCTTATTCTTAATAATAAAAAAATATTATTAATTTTTGAGCTCCAGTGAGAACTACCAATAGGTGTTTTACATTGATAAAACACACATAGGGTCTTGATCTCAGATCTACAGCCTACAAAATGCATAATCTGTAGCATCAACATACAGTTGCTTTGCAGGTCTATCAAGGGATGAAGGCATTTCAAATATCAACAATATCAGATTAATATCTTTCCCCATTTTTCTAAGTCCATTTTAGGGGAAAGATAACTGGAGCCAGCTTGTGGTACGGTATAAGGAAATTGCCCTTTAATATCACTGCAAACCTATGTGGATCTACTCAAAAGTGAGTCCCATTAAATTCAATGAGGCTTACTCCCAGGAAAGTACTGTACATATAGGATTGTAGCCTATGACTATAAGCCTACCCTTCCAGCCCTGATGAAATATCTGTCATAAATATAATCCTATCCACTTCTGTTTCAGGTACATTTGGATTCTATAATATTTGCATTTGCAAAATGAAAATGTGTAGTATCTCTCACAGTTCCCTTCCCTCCCCACACACCCTACCTTAATTCTGAAGTCCCTGTACTGTAATTTTGTTTTAAATTTTTCTGCTCTGCCAATCAAGCATTTTGTGACCCCCAAGCAGGACTGCCAAATATATTTCAAATTCTGGTAGCTGAATGGGGGTGAAAGCCTAGTAAGCCTGGTTCAACAGCAGCAGAATAGCAAGAAATTACCTGTGGCTGTAGAGACAGTGCTCCAGATCTGTGCTTGTAGTTTTAAGTGTGTGGTAAAGGAAGTGCACAAGGAACTGAGCATGAGAAAAACCTTGTAGTTGCCACTGTGGTCTGCCATCATTCACCCTGCCTCTCTGGTTAACAGAGACTATAGGGGACAGTTATAGAGCATTGGTTCCCAAACTTTTTTCACTTGCATATCCCTTTGCAGCCAATTTCCATAAATTGTACCCCTCAGCAAAATGTTTGTAATTAATATAGTTGCTGTTATTTCAAATTTATATGCTGCTTTGAATGCCCACCAGGGAGATAAATTGGGATATAAATTTGTAAATAAAATGTTATTGTAAATGGCCTAATAATGAGATTAAAAAGCAATGAAATAATTTTTATAGAACACAAATGTTTTATACACATGTTCAGTGTGATCATGACCTTGAACTTGTTTTGAGGCACATAATTTTTTTTGAAATCAGGTTCAACTGATGTAAGATACGGGGGGCCCTCCATACCTGTGGATTTACTTATCCCCAGATCGGGTCCAGGACACCCCAGCGCATGCACCTCCTCTGGAGGCTAGGGGAGCTCCACTCCCTTTGCCTCCAATGGGGGCCTCTGGGCTCAGCAGAGGCCGAGAACGTCTGTCCCCGGCCTCTACCAAGCTCAGACTGAACTCTGTAGGTAAAAAATGCTACTTCCAGTTTCACGGAGAAACTGGAAATGACAGTCTTTAATATAAGGCATTGGGAGAAGCAGGAAACTTTCCAAGCCTTAAAAAAAAGTTTCAGCTTACCAGCTGCTTAAGCCTCTGTTTTATCTTTTTTAGTATGGTGGGGCCCCACCATCTGGAGTGTTTGTTGAGATCCATGTTCATCTCTGGTAGCCTTGTGTTTCCCTTCACTTGGCCTTCAAAAGAAACCCAGGAATGTTTGCCTACTTGTGAGTTAACACACATGCGCAGCTCCATTTCAGTTTCCATAGGGCTCAGTACATGTTCCTTGTCAGCTTGGAGGGCGGACTTCCTCCTTGAGTGCTTTTTGGGGCCTGCATTCATAGGATTGGGACCATTCTGATGGTGTTGCATTCCTCTCAGCTTGCCCTTCAAAGTGGACTAAAGCATGTTCACCTACTCATGAGTAAACACGAATGTGCAGCTCAGTTTCATTTCTACAGAGCTCAATACTTTTTGCTAGTCAGCTATCAGCTTGTTAGTTTCATGACCTATAACAATGGGGTCATAAAAGTTTGGGAAACACTGCTCTAAGGTAGGTATTGGTATCCCCATATTGCAGTTGGAGAATAGCTGACCTAAGACCACAGGAGTTCATTGTAGAGGTAAAAGGTCAGTCAGTCACTTAGCCACAATACCAGCTCTCACTCTGAGTAAGAATTCTCAAATGGGTAAGGAAAGGGTTAAGATTCAGCATGGCAGACACGATGTATTCTTTCCTCTGCCTGCTTAAAACATTCCTACGTAGAAGAAACCACATCCCCCCTTGCTCTTTCTGGTTCCCAGAAGCCTTGAGAAAAATAAACTTGTAAGATATTTAATTTCATATCCTGAAATTATTTGGGTTGCAGGATTACTTCAGACAGTTCACCAGGCACTGCAGCAAAGCCAATGGTTACAGCAAAAAGGGCTGGGGAAAAAATTCTGCATGGAATTCAGGTATGAGCAAGGTATGAGGTGTGCAAGTCACTTTTCAAGTAATGTGGAAAAGGCAGAAGTTACAATAATTATTAATACTATGCCAATTGAGACATGAGAAAAATAAAATGTGTGTAACTTACACAAATTAAGGCTGCAGTTGGTTGTGTTGCATACTATATTCCTGTTTGGTACAGAAATTGATAACACCCTCCCTCCACACACACACACACACACTTCCCTGAACCTTTTGCCTAGCTTCCTTGAATTGTGTGTATATTGGTCAGCATGCCTAGTAATTGAAGATACGCATGGGCAAATGCCATAATTGGAATTTGAAAAATAAAGCTAAAAAATACAAGTGTGTATTTAACTCCTTTTCCTTTTTTTTTTTTTATGTTTTGAATGGAAAAATGGAGCTCTGCTAAAACTACAGGTCATCTTTAAAATTTGTTCACAAAAGCTACATGCAGGCAGCTTGATCACATAGTTTAAAAACAACTGATGGGCCGTAGTAGCTATGGACAGTTCCGGGCATGTATAGGAGACTAGGCTTAATTCTGCTTAGTTCTCATTATCTGAGAGGAAAGGGACCCGAATAACCATTTAATGGCATCTCTAATGTTTCAGTAATGTAATGCAGACTGCTAAACTCCTAACTGACATGAGTCAATTTGGGTCTGAGATGAGATGGCCTGGACTAGATCAATAATGCATAAACATCAATAAGCTGAATTAATTTTTTTGCTTGGTCCACATTTGTCTCATTGACAGAATTGTATTCTTTAACTTCGAGGCAAAACAGTGTCATCTCAAAACAATGTAGTGGTTTCTCCCTACTCAGGAAGACTCCAGATATGTCAAAGTCCTTACAATTGAAAATTGAAAGGAAAGGTAAAGGTACTTGGCCTGCCTTTTCACTTTCTATAGGATTCAAAATATTTTGTTTGTCAGCTTGTTTCATGACCCATCAACAATAAGGTTGCAATCCACAGGTGGGTGCTAACCCACAGTTTGGGAAACATTGAATTAAACAGAATATTCATCTGACTATAAATTCTGATTTTCAAATACTGATTACACTATGCAATGCATTTAATTTTTTGGAAAACTTCAACTCCCTTTTTGTTCAATGGAACTTGCTCCCAGATAAGTGCATTTAGGATTGCAGCCTATTATTTGGACATCATAAAATACATTATACCTGTTTTCCTTGGTTCAATTACTTTTCTTCTTACTGTACAAGTTACATAAAATAAAAAAAGATATGCCAAGCAGAACAGAGTGAATGTTGCCACACCTCTCTCTCTCTGTCTTGCCACCAACATGAGAAAAACTTAAGACTGAATCACACATTACATAGCAACAATCCCGGATCTGTCACCAAGTGCACATTTAACAAGAAACTGCAGCCAATCACAACTCTCTTGCTGAGCAAATTTGTAGGGTATCTGTGTTGTGAAAGAGCTGCTTTTTTGCAGTCACCGTTGGGTGCAACAACAACAAAATCTTAGATGCGTATGTATAAAACTTGTGTGCAAAGCAATTTGTGGTGCTTTTCTATAATCTGAGTGATAAAAAAACACCCTCAAGAGGGAATTTATTCATGCAAATATTTTGCTTACTGCAAACTGGGTAATTTTTTGGGTTATAACTGCAGAAATAATATTGTTTGTTTAGAAAAGTAATGAGAAGGAACAAGGCCATCCATGTACCAACATCCCTTTTCCTGCACTGATCCATTTAGACAGCGCAGATCCCAGAGCACCAAAAACCGAGAAAGTAATTTATGTCATCACAAGCTTTTTAATACTACAACTGTGTGAATGAAGTTGATCAGAATAAAAATAGACTCTACATTTTGGATAGATAAGTCTTTTATAAGATAAGGGCAGGAGGTCTGGTCTAGAGGGTTGAGCCTCCATTTGCCTGAAGATAACATCTGAAGGTCGCCAGTTCGAGGCCACCGGCACCGTGCGAACTTGAAGCAGCTGACAAGCTGAGCCGAGCTATTCCATCTGCTCTGAGTGTGGAAGGATGGAGGCCAGAATGTGCGGCCAGATCAAGAAAGAAACATCTGATTGTTGTGGTTTCTTGAAAGATAGAACCTTTCAAACTGTAAAAATCCCTATGGGGATTTAAATTGCCTGCCCATGTAAACCGCCTTGAATAAAGTCTGAGGAGAAATCTGAGGACCTAGAAAGGCGGTATAGAAATACCTGTATTATTATTTATTATTATTTTTTGACAGATATTTTTCTAACGCAAGATAAACTGACTGGATAAGCTGGTATATATGTACCTCCTGAGCAAACTTCATCCACAGCTACTTTGCAAAACTGTTTTCTTCAAAACATTTTGTTGTAGTTTATTGGAAGAATGACACATTTGATACAGATTTTGTACAGTAATTTATTGCCATCTCCCACATTTTTCCTCGCACGGAACTCATGTCTGCTGAATGAAAGTAAACCCATTTAGTGAAAGTGCACCTGACATCAGACCTACACATGCCTTTTATTAAGGCTTTCTATGTAGTCATCATTAAAGTGCAGTTCCTTAGAGTTCTCCAGTCACTCCAGATCATGAGTACCTCCATCAGAAAAGATTTCAAATGATTCTTTTTTGAGAGCAGGCATTCATTACAAATATTGTAAATAATGGTTGTATAAAAAAGACAGCTGGGAAATACAAAATGCAGAGGATGCTAGCAGACATCTCTGTGGGAAGCAGAGTACATCTTATTTAGTCCAACTTCCCATCATTGTGCAAAGAAGCAGCAGCATATATGTATATAAAAAGCAAAGCAATCATCTCAGTTATTGGGAGCTGACAAACAGGCTTGCCTGTTTAAAAGAAAGGATAACCCAATTATAACAAATTTCAGTATTTGCATTACATTTGTCTCAAAGCATTTCATTAATTATCTCCATCACTAAGATGAGCTGAAATATACCAGGACAGGCCATTTGTTCAGCCTGCCAATTTGTCAAATGTGCCGTGCTTGAAGCTTCTGCTTCTAATTAAAAGATGTTGAGTACCACACAATATGGGATGGCTTTAAAATTAATGCAGAAGCTGGAATGATTTCCAGGGTTTATCACACTTTGTCTGAGAATATTACCATGATGAAAAATGATGTAAGAAATAAAGACTGGGGGGGGGGGGATCAAGAATTAGAGGCGCTCTAGTTTTTCACTTAGGAATTCTTCAACGCTGTCTGTGTTCCACTTGAGGATGCTCAGCTCTTCAGCAATGTTTCCACTGTCATCCAAGAGCTTCAGTACAGGGTCAGAACCCCTTACATACTGCACAGAAGAAACAGGAAGGTTAATATTGTCCTGGCTTCAAACATGAGACATATCAGGCAGCATCCACCTTCTTCCCTACAAGTATCAGTTAGCATACCACAGTTGTTCAAGTACCAATTTCAAATTGAATTAATTACTGTGGACTGGTGTGAAACTACGCCTATACATGTATACATTCACAATGAAAAGTCAAAGCAAAGCAGCACTGCTTTCAATAAGGCTAGATTAGCTACCCCGTGGAACTGAGTGATGTCTATGCATGCCAGCAGAAACTTCTGCTACAGAAATTCCACCAAAAGTGAAAATACAGATCCATTGGAGTTGCCTGGAATGTTGCCATTTAAATCAAATCAGGGTTGCACCCTGAAAAGGACATACCAATAGCTTCATTCAAATGTTGCTAAATTCAAAGGAAGTGTGCCACATGATAGTACAATTAATATTCCATGTCCTGCCCTTCACTCCCACTTTCCAAAAGTTGTAGTTTTGAGACAGCCTTTTTAAAATACATTCCCATGCTTAGGCTAACTGTTGAAGACAAATTTGATAAACCAATAATGTCCTTCCTACATTAGTTAAATCAACATTTATAGGTCGGTCACACCATCGGAGACTAAATTTTCCATCAGTCAGACCGAACGTTTGCATTTTTATCCATTACAAACATTTGATGAGTTTCAATCTAAAGTTAAAACCAAAAAAAAGATAATAAAGCAATATCAGTACATACCTTGATCTGCAGTCCCCTGAACAGTTTAGGCTTGTCACTTCTGACAAAAGCTGTAATTTGGAGGCAAAAAATTCATAAAGTTATTCTAAACATATACAATCCATCTGAATGAATGTTTCCTTCCTAAAAGTGAAAGCAATCCTATTCACAGCTTTAAAACAGTAAAGATGTAAAATTAAAGACCTCAGACTAATATTCTGAAGCCATTTCTAGTGCTCATTGTATTTTCAACTTCTTGTCCATTAAGAACTCATGACAGTATATACTGTGCAGAAGGAGCAAGGAGACAAACCCATTTGTGTTTTTTAGACAATATATACAAAAGGAGCAATAGTGTTTTGTAACATCACAAAAGTTGAGCAGACCCTGGACAATCTCTCAGTTCTGGGTTGATGTTGTGATATGTCTGTGTCCTGGTAGACCAACTAAACTGAACTGCAATGTGGCCTATGGTTAAGGAAGGAATCAGGAGGGCAAACTGATGTAGACCTGTCAGCTGACCCGTAGACATTCATTCATATCCTCATCATATTCTGTGCAGACTAATTTCCTCATGTTAGTTGCAGGAACTATGCAGGAACCATCATTGTTTCAAGAAAATGAAGCTATTAGGTTTGGACGAGAATTGTATGGGGAAATAGATGCGGGGAAATGTATACTAGAACTAGACACCACATTTCTCAAGAAGTGTTAAGAAAGTGGCTGTCATCTCTGGTTCTATTTCTCTCTCTCCATTTCCTGTCACTGAATGTCATCCACTATCTCCACTTTTCTCCTGCATGAGAATGGATCACATACAGCAGCCATAGCATTCTGCTTTATTTTGCTCTAGCCAGGGAACACAAAAGTGGTGGCTGCCAGCCTCCAGCCAGAAGTGGTGAAAGCAGACAGGCAGCTCCCAAAGCATCACTCAGTTGCTTGCCTGTGGACCATTATTAAGATGGCCAGGTGAGTGGCAAATTGTTTAGCTGACTGATGGGTGAAAAGCTGGAAGTGTTTATAATAGCTGTACTGAGCATTTGCTCAACTGGAAGGCATTCCTTTGCAGACACATTTCTGTTTTGCTACTGCAACAACATTCGTCAGAATGGATCTGACTATGTTGAGAACAAAATGAAGAAAACGGGTGGGAAGCTTTGCTATGTTTGATGTCAGCTTAAACTATCAGGCATATTGTAGCACTGTCAGCTTTCTAAATCTAGTGAAAATGAATGGAGACATCTTCTGGAATTAAAAAAAAAAATAGACAACCCACTACAATTTCATTTTCTGCCAAGACACTCTCAATATGTGGAGCTGTCTGAGGATGATTCAACTTCCAAAGACCTGTTGGTGGTATTTTTACAAAAACAAAACCTGAAATGCAAAATGAAAATACAACACAAGCAAGTTAAAAATGGAAAAGGAACTCATGGTATGATCTAAGGGCATCGGTTTGAATTGAAAAATGGAATTTCTTACAGAAATAATATTTCTACAAATTTTCTACTGTAGAAGTTAAAATTCCAGGCAACTTAGCTACGGACTCCAAAGGGCAGTTAAGGTAAGATGCAACTGCCTGGTTTTCTTGCAGACATGGCTTAAAGTGTATGAACAGGACAGACATTGCCACAGCAGGGAAAGGTGAGGCTTCAAAAGATTTTTCCTTGTGCATAGTGCACTACACGCATACCCCTGTATCCACGGGGTTCCATGCCAGATCCCCCTGTGGATAGTGTGAATCCTCAGATACTGGGGACACCCTTTAAAAAGGTAGGGAAAGTAAAGGAAAAAACCAAAAATAGCACTGCCTAACTTTGCACAGCGAAACTGCTGCATTTTGAGGACTGCTGCCTGCAGCCTCTTCCTGATCGCCCCCAGGCTCCTCCCTTCACTCAGTGTTTCCCCAGAATGCACTGGAATGTATATTTAAAGTTACCTCTGAAGAGTTATTTGATATGAATATTTTAATAAAATAAAGTTTTAAGTGTTCCTACTGAAGTCTCCTAGTTTTTAATTTCAGTACACATGATATATTTTTTCACCCTGGAGCCTCTACACTGAAGGAACTTGAAAAAGCGAGTTGCTAACATGTCACAGAAATTATTATGGCCATGCTAGTGATCAGGAGGCATGTGCACACGCACACACATTATTTGTTCACATGAGTGTATACCAAAGTAAAGTGAGTAGGAAAAAAATGGTACTGTATATTAGACTCATAGTCATGTATGTAACAAAGTTGTCTGAAAAATCACATTTACTTCCCCTTTGGAATGCATTTGCTACGTTCTGAATGGAAAATTCTAAAACATTCTTAACAATCCAGATCAAAATCAACTGGATGATGTTTACCTGCCCTTCAATAAGAAGGCAAATTTCTTCATGAGGCCAAAGAATTACAAAACTGTAAGCATGAATGTTCCTGTTTATACTGAGACAAAATCTTTAAAACTGGGGAAGAGTTACAGTCTCACACTTCACCTTTATGATGGTGAAAAATAGAACCTGCACTGATTTATCCAGCAGTGACAACCGGCTTACAAATCAGACAGAATGCAGACACAGGTATGTTAGGGGCAGTTCATCAAGCAGTATTCTGAAATAACTTACACAAAATACAACCTAATCATGGAATCAAACTAAATCAAACCCTAAGAGATATTTTTCAGTGTTATTGGAATTAAATCCAAACCTAAAACTTCACTTGGCTGCAGCAGGTAAACAACAGCAAAAGTTATTCCATTTTATGCAATATATTTTTATAAGCTGTCTTGAACATTTTTTTTAAGCAGAAAGGCAGGATAAAAATACCCTAATAAATAATAAACCATCTTGGTTAATATCAGAGACTCATGAGTGAAAGGCATTTCTTACGATGGTTACCACTAACCCAGAGATGACCCAAGGTGATCCACTGCTTGCGAAGCCCAATGTTGCTGTGCACACCCTCCCAAACTGCATAGGAAGTGGCAATCCAGATGTCTACCTCCTCAGCTTGCTCCTTTCTTGTGCAGGCCTTTTCCAAAAACAGGAAGGTCAGTGGCTCCCAGTACACTTCCTGCTTTGTTGAAAGGGGTTGTGTGAGGAAGGAGTGAGGTAAGGAGGTAGGGAAGCAAACTGCTACCTTCTGATGGTCACAAGGAGGTGGGAGAAGAGAGTAAAGCTGCTTGTGGTATTTTGTTTACGAGTATTTAAAAACCCAACAAATATCAACAGTTTAAATTTGAGAAGTGTTTCTTCTCAAATATTTGTCATTGCATCTGTTATACAGCAGGGACGTGTAGGAAGCAGGTGGAAGAGCCTCACCTGAGCTCCTGGACCACCTGGACCTCAGCTACCAGATGCAACTGGAGAACATGACCAGAGATGTTCTCCGGTTACTTCCAGGAGCCTTTTCTGAAGCCTGCAGAGGCCGCCTCTTGCCAGGAGAGCTTAGTGAAGCTCCAACCTCATGGAGAAGGTCACAACATTCTCCTGAGGGCAGGGGGCTCCCTCCTGCCTTCACTGAAGCCAGAAGAAGCACGGCAACAGCCTGCCCTTGGGGAGAACATCACAATGTTCTCCCCGAGGGTGGTGTGCTTCTCCGCTCTCCCTCCTACAGGGGCTGAGATGGGGCATGGCAAAGCCCCAGCTCTGCCTGTGTGGAGGGGCTTCAGAAAGGGTTTGGACACAACTAGAACTAGGCCCTGCATGACCTGAAAGTGGTATATCACTTCCAGGTCACTGGGCTCCATGACGTTCTGTGCTAGTGAGGCACAGAATGTCCCTGTTATACAGGGTCATAACAGGGTCATTATACAGGGTCTTTTCCATCAGTGGAAGGCATTTCTGTTTGAATAAGGAGGATGACTCATTATTCTGCATGAAATGTAGCTAAACTGGTTCAAAATGTCTGAATTGATTATCCAAATACTTTGAAAGATTACTTTAAAAATACACTGATAATCCAGAACAATTTTTAACAGTGTGACTCACTGATCCAAATTTTTTAGAAAAAAAGATTGATTTTCTAGAAAACATTTCTGTGCAATGGTCTGAAGTGCAGAATTTCAAACATATTACACTAATTTTCTCCCTTATTAAACTTGGTGCCCCATGAGAAAAATGAAATGAACAAATTTCTTAAAATGCTCAGATACTTTATTAGTACCAAAGAACTAACATAATTCAAGGTGCTTCAAAAGGGCTTGAAAGGGCTAATAAGGGCTCATATAATAATTAGGATGAAATTGAGAAAGTAAGTTCCCTTCTAAATTTTTATTGTAGCTCATGACAGGAATCCAATTTTGCATGTAGAAATACAATACACTTGTAAAATTGAGGAAAGTATCAAACAAACTTATAAGAAACCTTATAAAGAAGTAAAAAATTCATTTATTTGTTTGATGGACTGAATTTAAAAATGGTGGGAGGTAAGAAAAGATAGTATTAAGGCTATAGTATCCAAGACTTAAGGACACTTCTTGGAATGAAGCTTCATTAACCCATTTCTGCCCAGCCCACAGGGGTACACATATTGTGTATATGCAACGTTGGGCAGAAATGGCTTAAGCATGGCATTGTTTCTTTAATTGTCACATTGCTCTGAAACGTATCATGCTGATTACAAAAAACGTACTCATTAATTTACATTTCATTCATTCATTTATAAATATGATTTTTTTCAGCCTGCAAGAACGTGTAAAATATATGATGTGGCCCTCTGAAAAATTTGGAGAACCCTGCTCTGTATTATAAAAATCAGTATAATGCTATGACTGACGATCAGCTATTGAATGTGCACACAGTCAATCGTGTGACTGTAATATACATACAACCCAATAAACAAATGCTACAGTTTTGTTGTGATACTTGGCAAGGAACAATATATTGTAGAGGAACCTATCAAGCAAAATTCAGCAAAATGTTAGCAGCAAGAACTTTGACAATAATAGGTTACACAGTTCAATATAACCTAAAAATACTCCATCTTCTGAAGCTGCAGGATGACCTTCAGTTTGCTTCACATTTTGTAACAACCATTCAAGCAACATGCAGGAAACAAATAAAAGCCTTAGAGCCAAAGTAATGGCATTCATTAGGAAACCGCTGGGCTTATTTGTATAGGAAATGCTGAATGGGAGTACCAGTGCAACTAAATTTATCTGTGTGAGTGAAAGATTTCTTAAAATTCAGCTTAAATACTGTTTTCCAAGTAAGCACCTTCCCCATCCACCTTACCAAACAGTGTACATAAGCAGTGACGTTTGTTTTCATCCTACTCCCTTGTTTCTATTGCCAAAGTCACTGTCATTTCCTCAAACTGTTTCGACCTCATATCGCCCATTCAATGAGAGATGGAAGAACTGTTCTTCCATCTCTCATGGCATGGGTGATAAGAGGGCCAATATTCATTGGCAGGCAAGAGTTAGACACGCAGGGCTCATTTAAAACCACCCTGGAACTCCTGACCAATGCTGGTTGTCACTGGAGAAGGGACAAGTATGAGAATGGTGCTAGTGGCAGGGAGAACACTCCAGGGCCACTCACACTCATGCATGAACTCATGAAAGAATGGAAAGCTACCTCTGCAAACACAGTGGGCACCATGCAGCTTAAGCCCTCCCCACCACCCAACAAATTAACACTTTTGTTCAAAGCAGAACTACACATAAGGGATACAGAATATTTTAAAGCTTATGAATAATGTAGATCTACTTAATGGAAGTCATGACCAAGGGAAAAACTCAGTAACCTTAGATTTTTTTCCCCTGCCCAACACTTTATCCATTTCTGTTTCTATCCACAAAATGTGAACAATACTTCCCTTTTTGTTAGGAAAAAAGCTTGTTAGTCAGAAGAATGATTTACTTGGTTCAAATGGTTAGGGGAGAAAATGTTCCTATATTAGGAACCCAAGAACTTCAAGAAGGGCAGCCTGAATGCACAATGTTACTTTAAGAGTACTGAATCTGATATTTGGTATTCAGATTACTTGTTTCTTCAAACATTTATTGGTTGACCAATCAAAATGAAGACTTTGAAATAAAAAATGTTCAGGCTAATAGGCTGTGGTAAAATAAAGCTGTTCTCACCTAATGTTTTGCCAACTACTTTGGACAAAGCAACAGCAGGTAGCTCTTCAAACTATCCGGTATAACAGATGTTCTGATCTTAAAGTCCCAAGGACCTGTTGTTCTACCTCAGTTTTTAAAGTTCTAGATATTTGTATTTCTGAGTGCTGGTAATCAAGAGTCATTTACATACAGAGATTTATAGACTTTGGAACAACATGAACAGGAGAAAGGAGATGTCGAGTGTAAATGACTCTTGGTCACGTTGACTCTTGGTCAAAAGAGGTATGTTACACTGTTTGTTGTGTAGCTCGTCTGCATTTAAAAAAAATTCAAGAGCAAGAGAGAAATTTAGGATAGTTGGAGAAAATTAATTAGTATCTTTTGAAGTCATTGTTTATATATTTTGTTGATTATGAGCTTTAAATGCTGCATTTCAGGACATCTCAGAGCAGCTAACATATAAGAAATTAAAAAAAAATCTTACTAAAAACTACAAATTACAACCATAAATAAATAAACAAATGCAAAAGAGCAATAAGACACTAAAAGCCAGCAAATTAGTGAGCTATGCTGGACTTTGAAGACAGATGTCTCCCAAATGTAGAATTTTTATCAATGAATCAGGCAAAAGTGCTTTAGTTTTTATTCCTTTTTCTCCCCCTTTAAGATGCTTCCCTAAAGATGCAACCCCTAATGCATGCCTTCCATTTCCAAATTCTACTGGCCAGAGTCTAGAGATCACATCCAGAACAATGCTTTCAGGAATGGAAGCACACTCCCTCAACTCAAGCTCCCTCTGAGAACAGAAGTAGCATTCCACTGTGTCTGTCTGAGTGTAAAGCAGAGGGAGCTTGTGTTCATGGTGCACTTTCATTCATGAAACCATTACCCTGGATGCCACCCTAGATGCTTTATACAAAACTGTGGAATAGTTGGGCGTATACGTTCCCCTCGCCCCCACTACAGGATAAGACTCTGCTTCAGAATTCATGTGAAGAGTAGATGTAAGGGGGCTTTCCTTTATGTGATCAATTCAAATCCAAGCTCTCTTAGTCACCGACTTATCAGTCAAGACTAAGTTATCAGCTATCATTTCACTTACCCTGAACTTGAGGGAACCTTCCCAATTTTCATCCACACACTTCAAGAATAGCCCCTGAGTAGAGCTGCAAGACACAGACATTAAAATGATTAAGATTAAAACTTCAGTTAAAAAAAATGGAAAGAAAATATTAACTTTCTATGTATTTTGAGAACTGTGAATAATAAGACATCCAATCCACATATCATGCTGTAACATGCCATAACTGGGACTTCTTCTGCTCCTGTGAAATCCGAAATGTAGCAGCCAAATTAATACTTTAACGTCAATTAATCAATTTATTGATACGGTCATAGGCCAGCACAGACCCTTCATGTCCAAAAGTAAGAGTTTAATGAAATAATGACAACTTCCCAAGCCAGACTGAGTCAACATGAGATTTGCAAAAGACACAAACAAAAATGTTTGGTGGACTGAGAATTATTATCAGCTTTCAAGACTGTGTTAGTTTTTCTAACCTCACAAAGTAGTTTTTGAAAAAGCTTTCAGAACAGCAGCAGTTAATGAATTAATTAACTGCTTCATTGCTGAAGCAGATGAGGAAAGAAGGCTGTCTGGGTGGTTTACTGATTAAATCATAGCCTCCAGAGGAGAGCCACATAACATGTGCTACCATCCAAAAATAAATTGCATGACTTCTTCCCATCTTGTACATTATGATACTGTTCTGTAAACTAAGCAGACCTACAAAACTTGACAAAACTTGACAAAACTTGACAAAAAAAAAGATAGTACTTTATGAAACCAGATCAGATCTGAGCAAATATGATATGTAAAAGTAGATGAAGCTGCTTTATGCCAAATTAGGCCATTCTCTACAGTGACTAGTAGTGGGACTCTTCAGGATTTCAGATGGAATTTTTTCAGTCCCTATTTGGAAATGCCAGGGATTGAACCTGGCACCTCGTGTATTAAAGTGCATGCTCTATCACTGACCTACAGCACAGAGTTTCCTCACTACAGTGTTGTGAACCCTGCATTAATGGCCCTTGGATTCATGGACTTTGGAAATAGTGGACATTGTCTGCTTCTTTAAAACTAGGCCTATATGTTCTGGGCATGTCACATGTGCCACATGAATTTAATGGATTTTTGGCATTAATAAACATGACTGCCTCCTACTACTAGTCTGTTAAATCAAGACATTGTTGTGTTTCCTTATGACAACAGTGAGCCCAGTCAATCTACCCCTTTTGTGCCAATCTTATGAGTAGCAGCAATTATTCACAAAGACAAGAAATCTTGCCTTTCAACAGGACTTTAGGCTTTAGCATCTAACAAAAGCCAAAGTACTACCAACTCAGGTTTCAAACATAAAATCTTAATTGTGGCTTTTATCTTGTGTTTGACATGACTTCCAAAGTTAACTGAATCAAAATCATGTGGAGTATGACTAGTTGACAGGGGAAGTAGCCCTGTGTGACTGACAGTCAATTTTTTTTCCTACAGAAGAACAGAATGAAAAGCAGTAGAACACAGTACATAACATCCTGGAAGGTACATAGATGGATAAGACAGTATCCATATTTTTAAATTATTTTTATGAAAATAAAATAAAAATAATTTTAAATAAAGAAATGGAACAGATCCAGCCAAAATGCAATATTTTTATGTCCCACCGATTTTAATGAGAGAATTAAATACATGCTTAAATCTCTCCCATTAAAATTAATGGAACCTAAAAGAGCTAAGTTAGATTATGCCAACAGTTTGACCACGTACTGAAGTCTAATACAAGGGCAGGGGGAAGAATTTGGAAAAAAAGGTGTGGAATAGACTACTTGTTCGTCTCCTACACCAGAGTCTCCCAGGAGCTCCTTTCTGAATGAAAATTAAAACTATGGGCCTTGATTTAGACTTTAGATATTTTTGACTACTAGATATTGAACAGCAAGATTTGCTGGGTGCTGCTAGTAAGATTTGCTAACCATAACATCTGCATCTTCAAGGGAGTTGTGGGCACATGGCTAAATACTTTTACTATTTAAAAAGACCTAATGAGTGTAGAGCCTTCTCCCTTGCAAGAAGTAATACTATGCCCTCCGAGGTTCTACGTGGTAGATTCAGGGCACAATCCTAACTCCTTATGTCAGTGCTTTCCAGCACTGACATAAGGGCAATGCAGCTCTGAGGTAAGGGAACAAATATTCCCTTACTTTGAGGAGGTCACAGTGAGTGACACCCAACTGCAGGATGCAGCACATGTCCTATTGGCACCGCTATGCCAGTGCTGGAAAGCACGGACATAGGATTCTGCCCTCAGAGAAATTCCTCTGGAGGCAAAAACATGCGTTTGCTTCCTTAGGTGTGGTAGAATTCTTACAATGTATGATCCTATATTGTCCCCTTTACAAGGATCTCCGTTCAGCCTTTCTTAAGGGTCTTCTTGACAGGAGGGCAGGTTGGGCTGACTCAGAAAAAATGTGGTTCATCCTTTCAGAGGATAATGAAGATATCTCTGTGAAAGTGGTGTCTCTATTGAATTCAATTATTAAAAGGAGGAGGCAGTTAAACGCTAATGTAAAGGAAAGTTAGGGTATTCCTTTTTTATTTTTTAACTGTTTTTGATTTTTTACACACACACCCGTGTGTGTAAAGGTATGCATGGAAAGGTATGGTGATGATGTTGAAGAAACTTGCATTATATACTGCCTTACATGAATTAAAAGGGGAAAATACTCTTTTATTTGTAAGTACACATGCCGGTCCCTCTGCATATGATTCCAGAGGTCTCCAAACCCTGGCCCGAGGGCCAAACCCAGCCCACCGGAGGACTTGATCTGGCTTGTGGCATGTGGTGAGGAAGCTTGACTGTTCCAGTCCACAGAAACCAGCTGCCTGACTGGGTACACATAGCCTCGTGTAGAGAGATGCTTCTGCTGTAGAGGCTTCCCCGAAGATTGCCCCAGAAGGCTTTGCTCCTGTGGGAATTCCCTTGGAGAACTCAGCTCGCTCAATGTGTGTGAATAACACACCCTCTGGAAACCTGAGAGAAGGAGTTCCAGATAAATTCAAAACGCTGATCAGATTGCTGAGCAATCACTCCCATCTATCCAACAAGTACTGAAAGGATGTTTTTGGGACAGAGCTGACAGTTTGGTTGCAAATACAGATGGTTTAATATAACCAGAGAAAGGTTAATTATTCCTTATACGCGAAAGAGCGCTTAGGAATGCTAGAGTGTATGAAAATCTGAAAGAAACATAAAGAAGGTATGACATTACCTAATCCAGGAGTCTCCAAACTTTTTGGTATGAGGGACATATATATCTGACCCAGTGTTGAGGGCCGGAAAATAAATAAATGTAAATAAACAATAAACGTATTAAAGATAAAAGAGAGGAGAATGGATTTTGGGGGAAAAAAAGGATTGACGAAACTGAGGACAAAATGGATTTGCACAGGAAGGGGGGAATGGATTTTGAAAAGGAAAATTAATTTGGGAGTATGAATTTTGGAAAGGAGGAACATGGTAGAAAATCAATATTTTTTGAAAAACATTTTTTGAAGAGGAAATTATTTGGAGGGATTGGGGAGAGAATTAATGTGTTGGAGGTATAAAGAGTTCGGGAAACAACTGATAAGTAAAGTTGAGAGAAATCTGAGAAATAAATTAATCTAAATGCTTTTTACGTCCTTTACTTACAACATGAGGGAAATAATCATGTACCCTACAGTGATCACCTTGAAGAAAATGTGGGACAAATATCTGATGATGGTGACAGAGGAGTTTGGGAGAGGGAAAGTGTGTTCCCACCTCTCAATTTGGAATAATCATTTTGCAATTTCAGCTTCACAACTCCCAATATCTACCAAACAGCAAGGAAAACAAGCATCTTTTCTTTCTCCCACTTATATGCTTTGTACAACATGCACATACTTTTAAAGGATGCTGATGGGCTTTTAACACTTTGCTCAAATTTTAATACTGGCAAAATATTATCAAACTAAGATTTCAGAGTTCCATTTGTAATAAAAATACATCAACTGGGGAGAAGAAAAAAACAACCAAACACTGGAAACTTAAATCACCCTCAACTGACACCATCATGAATAAGATGAGAATCTGGCCCAATGAACGATTACTACTACTTTGACAGAGCTTCTGGCAGAAGCCCAAAGACATAAAGCCTGTATAGAACTAAAAATAAAGAGACAGAATCCTTAAAGCTGACAGCTGCATTTTAATTAGTGTAACAGAATGAAACAGACTTTAAAATGAAGTGAAATCAGGTCACTCCAAGTAAAATTAGCCCACAGCACTAAATGCATTCTATTATCAATTCCTCTGAACTGGAGACTCTGTACGGCAACCCAGATCAAATTATTATCAAAGATCCATGCTGTTCAAATATTTCCACCTCTCTTATCTCTTTGCTACACAAAATATGTCTTTGAAAGTGAATAGCTACTGGAAGAGTGGATTTATGACGTCATTGTAAAAATGATTTTCTTATACTGGCACATTAGCAGTGGTGTCATTGTTGGATGATGGCAATATTTTCCCCTAAATTCTTTGCTTAGGTTAGCCACACTCACACCACTATTCCTTCATGTCCCCTGGAACTATGGATTCTGCTCCCCAGCTTGCCTGGTCACCTGTAGAAAGTAAAAATAGTCTGCAGGTGATTGCCAAATCACCATGGTTCTAAGGAGGGTGTATTATATGAAGCCACCCTAATGCTGCTAAGGAAGGAGGCAAACGGAAGTTTGCAGAGGGGGAGGGGGAGGGGGAGGTTTGCAGAGGGCGAGCAGGGAGGAGGCAAACGGAAGTATTGCTCTCCCTTGCAATACCGGGTAGATGGGACTCGTCAGCCTAGGAAGGCAGCTCATCTAAGAGAAGGAAACTCTGACCTCAAACCTCCACTGCCTTGTGGCTACATCCAGTTGTGGAAAAGGCTTCAGGAGTCAACCTCGAGGCAAAATCAGGAGCAGAAGTCCCTGAGGCAGTTCATGGCTGAACACAGTCACGTTCTGGCAACTCCTGCGATGCCACTGGAACCAACCGTATTGGCCTCTGCCTTTCCATTGGACCATTTCAGCGACGTGGAGAGGGGGGATTTGCTGCATGAGTAACAGCCTATCCTCCATACCTTCTTTACCCAGGCTTCGCGCACTGGAGAGGACACTCCAACTTCGCCATACGGCGTCGGCACAACACGGGAAGCAGCAGTTTACCGGTTATAAGTCTTTGCTCGATTGGCGTAGAGCATGACGCCAGGGGCTGCTTCCGACGGTGGGAGAGATCATTGCAACTCATTGGGCAGCTACTGCCCGCCTTAAGCTGGGCAGTCCCCAGCCAGTAAGGTGTTGCCTCGCCACGGTCCGTTAACCTCATGGGGTGCGTGGGGTTTAGGGTGAAAACCGACAAGCGGATCGACAACTCTGCACCATGCAACAGAAAACAGAAAACTCCTGCCCTAAAGCTGGGCACCTGGAACGTTAGGACAATGACACCTGGCTTCTCTGATGACCTGCAAGAAATAGACGATGCACGCAAAACAGCTGTCATCGACATGGAGCTGAGCAGACTGCAGTTGGACATCATCGCCCTTCAAGAGACAAGGCTGCCAGATTCTGGATCTGTCAAGGAGAGAAATTTCTCATTTTTCTGGCAGGGAAAACCACCAAACGAAACCAGGGAACATGGCGTTGGCTTTGCGGTCAGAAATACCCTGCTGAAATCCATCATCCCACCTACTGTGGGAAGTGAAAGAATTTTGTCCCTGCAGCTCCAGTCATCAGCAGGACCTGTCACTCTCATCAGTGCTTATGCACTGACTCTGTCGTCTCCAGCAGAAGCCAAAGACAAATTCTATGATGACCTGGCCACCACTGTCAAGAAAATCCCTGTAAAAGAGCCATTGTTCATCCTCGGCGATTTCAATGCTAGAGTTGGTGCTGATAACAGTTCATGGCCCACTTGCTTAGGTCAGTTTGGCACTGGGAGGATGAATGAAAATGGCCAACGCCTGCTAGAGTTTTGCTGTCATCATGGTCTCTGTGTCAGCAACACATTCTTCAACACAAAGCCCCAACATAGAGTCTCTTGGAGACATCCAAGATCAAAGCACTGGCACCAGCTCGACCTGATCCTCACCAGACGCTCCAGCCTTCCCAGCATCAAGATCACACGCAGTTATCATGGTGCTGCCTGCGACACTGACCACTCCCTGGTGTGCAGCAGAGTGAAACTGCAAACAAAGCGACTGTATCACACGAAACAGGAAGGAAGACCTCGCATTGATACCAGCAAGACCCGAGATCAGAGGAAAGTGGAGGAATTTGCACAAGCACTTGAGGAATCTCTTCCAGGCCCGGCTGACGCAAATGCATCCAACAGATGGGAACATTTCAAGAATACCGTTTACAACACCGCCTTGTCCATATTCGGCAAGAAGACCAACAAGACGGCAGACTGGTTTGAAGCCCACTCTGAGGAGTTGACACCAGTCATTGAGGAAAAGAGGAGAGCTCAAGCAGCATACAAGGCCTGTCCCAGTGAGCGCAACCTGCAGGTCCTCCGAACTGCTCGCAGCAAAGTCCAACAGACTGCCAGGAGATGTGCTAACGACTACTGGCTCCAGCTCTGTTCCCAGATACAGATAGTAGCTGACACGGGAAACATCAAGGGGATGTATGACGGTATCAAGCAGGCCCTAGGTCCAACACAGAAGAAAATTGCCCCTCTGAAGTCTGCCACAGGCGAGGTCATCCAGGATTGGGCGCAGCAGATGGAATGCTAGGTGCAGCACTACTCTGAGCTATATTCCAGAGAAAATGTAGTCACTGAAGAAGCACTGAACAACATTGAGTGCCTGCCTGTGCTGGAAAAGCTTGACAGTGAACCAACCCTAGAAGAACTTCACGTGGCCCTGGACTCCCTTGCCTTTGGCAAGGCACCAGGAAAAGACAGCATCCCTGCTGAAGTCCTAAAATGCTGCAAAGAGATCATCGTCACTGAGCTGCATGAAATCCTCTGTCTCTGCTGGAGAGAAGGTGGAGTACCTCAAGACATGAGGGATGCAAACATCATCATGCTGTACAAGAACAAAGGTGACAGGGGTGACTGCAACAACTACCGTGGCATCTCTCTCCTTAGCGTTGTAGGAAAGCTGTTTGCCTGAGTTGTACTAAAGAGGCTCCAGGTACTTGCAGAGAGCGTCTATCCAGAATCGCAGTGCGGATTCCGAGCCAACAGGTCCACCACTGATATGGTATTCTCCCTTAGACAACTGCAGGAGAAATGCAGGGAACAACGACAGCCACTCTTTATAGCCTTCATAGATCTCACGAAGGCTTTCGACCTGGTCAGCAGGGACAGCCTCTTCAAGATTCTGCCCAAGATCGGATGTCCACCCAGGCTCCTCAGCATCATCAGATCTTTCCACAAGGACATGAAAGGCACTGTTGTCTTCGATGGCTCCACATCAGACCCCTTTGACATCTGAAGCAGAGTGAAGCAGGGCTGTGTTCTTGCGCCAACCTTGTTTGGGATTTTCTTCACTGTCCTGCTGAAGCAGGCCTTTGGAACTGCAACAGAAGGCATCTATCTCCGGACCAGATCAGACGGAAAGCTCTTCAACCTCTCCAGACTGAGAGCAAAATCCAAAGTCCAGCTGAAATGTCTGGGTGACTTCCTCTTTGCCGACGATGCAGCTGTCACTACCCACTCTGCCATCTCCAGCAGCTCATGGATCGTTTTAGCAAGGCCTGCCAAGATTTTGGACTGACAATCAGCCTGAAGAAAACACAGGTCATGGTTCAGGATGTGGACTCACCTCCCTGCATTACAATCTCTGCGCATGAACTGGAGGTTGTCCATGACTTTCTGTACCTTGGCTCAACGATCTCCGACACTCTTTCTCTTGATACCGAGCTAAACAAGCGCATCGGTAAAGCAGCTACCACGTTTTCCAGACTCACAAAGAGAGTCTGGTCCAACAAGAAGCTGACGGAACATACCAAGATTCAGGTCTACAGAGCTTGCGTCCTGAGTACACTTCTGTACTGCAGCGAGTCATGGACTCTTCGCTCACAACAGGAGAGGAAACTGAGCGCTTTCCACATGCGCTGCCTCCGACGCATCCTCAGCATCACCTGGCAGGACAAAGTTCCAAACAACACAGTCCTGGAACGTGCTGGAATCCCTAGCATGTATTCACTGCTGAAACAGAGACGCCTGCGTTGGCTCGGTCATGTCATGAGAATGGATGATGGCCGGATCCCAAAGGATCTCCTCTATGGAGAACTCGTGCAAGGAAAGCGCCCTACAGGTAGACCACAGCTGCGATACAAGGACATCTGCAAGAGGGATCTGAAGGCCTTAGGGATGGACCTCAACAAGTGGGAAACCCTGGCCTCTGAGCGGCCCGCTTGGAGGCAGGCTGTGCAGCATGGCCTTTCCCAGTTTGAAGAGACACTTTGCCAACAGTCTGAGGCTAAGAGGCAAAGAAGGAATGCCCATAGCCAGGGAGACAGACCAGGGACAGACTGCACTTGCTCCCGGTGTGGAAGGGATTGTCACTCCCGGATTGGCCTTTTCAGCCACACTAGACGCTGTGCCAGAACCACCTTTCAGAGCGCGATACCATAGTCTTTCGAGACTGAAGGTTGCCAATACAATGCTGCTATCAGTGGTAGTCCAGGATGAGAAAGCTGCCTAATCAATCCTCACTCTAGTGTTACAAAGGCAGGACCAGTGTGAAATTTTTCTTTCTTCTGCTCAGATTTAAAGCCTGAAGCTCCAAAGCTGGAAAGAAGACAGGAAGCAACTGCCACAATCATATAGCAGAGGACCAATGGCAGCTGCCCATTCTGGCTCCGTCTGTCTTCTGAAAAGTATGTGCATGTGGGAGAACCCTGGGGAAATAAGGGAGGGAAGCTCGTGCAAGTGGGTAACTACTTCTGTTTTATAATTTGCAAATCTGAAATAAGCAAGAGAGAGAGAGAGAGAGAGAGAGAGAGAGAGAGAGAGAGAGAGAGCTTATACATATATATAAAATATTGCTTAGGATGTTTTTGTTTAATACTAGATTATAATATGCACCATTAATATGGCTGTGCTGTAAACTTGTAATATGGTTGCCATTGCTATTAATAATAAGAGATATATGGATAATCTACCAGGAAAGGAAGAGGAAAAAGAAGTCTGGGCATTTCCTAGAAAAAGAGACATTACTAGTTCTACAGGAGCTGACAACCACTGAAAGGACAAATACAAATTAATAGCTAGTACAAGTGAGCATCACTTAGCAACATTCTAACCAGTGATGGCCCACATATGTGACAGCCACCGCTGACCCCGGTTCACCCCCCCTCCCAGTGTCCTTCTCTCAGATGAGCTGCCTTCCCAGGCTGACTAGTCCCATCTACCCGGTGGCTGTTTAGTCGCCTCTTACGGCACATACAGCCAAACTGAGGGCCTGTTCTTATCCCCAGCCCCTGGGGGATGACGCAGGAGTGCAGGGGCAGAAAGGAAGATTGTGGAAGCAGGGATGGGGCTAATGGAGGGTTGCAGAGAGAGAGGGCGCAGGGGTGGAGCTAATGAAGGATTGCAGAGAGAGAGGAAGCAGGGGTGGGGCTAATGGAAGATTGCACAGAGAGAGGGAGCAGGGGTGGAGCTAATGCTCCACCTTCATTCCTGCTTCCTCTCTCTCTGCAATCGTCCATTAGCCCCATCCCTGCTTCCTCTCTCTGCAATCCTCCATTAGCCCCACCCCTACTACTGCCTCTATAAAGCTCAGAAAAGCCTCCAGAGGCAAGGGAAGCATAGCTCCCCTTGCCTTTGGAGGCTTCTCATAATGTCAAGCTTTGCTTAGCGATGGGGGTGCTGGTCCACATCCCTGTCGCTATGCGACGCACGACTGTACTTAGTTTGGCAGTCGACATGCAGCAAAGAGAAAAGGAAACATAATTGGCAGACAATTATTAAAAACTAGCATGAATTGACATGGAGTTCCAGAATTCATTGACTGAAATCAAACTAGCACTTCCCACAGTGCTTTTTATGCTTTATTTACCATGTCAGCCTGTTAGCAAACTTTGGTGTACAATATAAATTTTAAAAGCTAGTGCACATTCACTCTTAATAAGCCATCAGAATGCAAAGTTTTTTTTGCACATAAATATGAGCAAAAATATTCTTCAACAAAGATTCCCCATCACAGATGGCTGGTTAAGTTAGCACTTTGGGTTATCCAACAGCATATGCTACTTAGGGCAAAAAGCTGGTGAGCTCTATGCCCACGGGAAGCAGCACCGTAAGTGCAGTGATGGCTATGTTTGCAAATTACAGGCAACATGACACAGTTATGCCACCTCTTTCGCACAGATGGGCCCACACTTCTATTTGTGAATTATAGGAATTCTTTGTAATGCGTATACAAGGTCTACAAATCCAAAGGAAGTCAAGAAGGGTTATGGATCACTTCAACAAATGCTTCAGTGTTGCAAGTGGTGAAGAATTGTCCCTTACAGAGAAAACCAAAACAAGAGAAAAAGGGAAGATCTTTTGATGCAGAGTCACAGTGAATGCCAGGAACTCACTTTTTAGTTTGCTGTGTAGGCTGAAAACAGTTTTGCTTTCTGGATACAGAAAGAAAAATCACAAAAAAAACAATTTGCAAATTTCTCTTGATAGTTTTCCACTTTTGCAAAGTTGCTCAAACTGATGATTGGGCAGGAGATCCTGGTCTGATGCTGATGCAGGGTTTTCCAACCTGCATTCTGTGGGCTCAAACACTTCACACACCTGCACTTTCTTTTTAACAACCTGTTGTGTGCAACGCATGTGCTCAACCACTGAGCCCTTGCATCAGTGCAACTATACTCTACCAGGCCAAAGGGAGGGAGGAACTTCCATGGGTAGAGAACATATGCTCCAGATTGCTTAACCCCAGTTAAGAAAAAAAACAAAAACAAAACCCATTGTTTGCACTGAACTTTTTATATTTACAAGACACCAGCAATGGCCAAGGAAAAGATGCAGCGCTGGGGTGAAAAGGGACATTTGCTCTTCCTCTTTGCCAATTAGCCATTACTGGTTAAGGAACTGGTCCATGAAAGCTCACGGGGGGGGGGCACAGAAGAAAGCTTCGAGAAAGGACAAGATGCCAGATAGCAAGAATGGGTGAAGTTATTTGATCTAAAAACAAGCAGCTTGCTTTTTGATTCTAGACGCGGTGAGAGCATCAGTGGAAGAGAAGCTCCGACACCTCCCAACCCCTCTGCCCACATGCAGACCAGTTTATAAGAACAACAGGCATGCTAATCTGTTAAAAGAAAAAGACAATTTTGAAGAAAAAAAAATGTAAAGCTGCAATCCTATACACACTTTCCTATGAGTAAGCTCCACTGAATGCAATGAAACTTACGTCTGAGTAGACATGTATAGAGTTGCACTATAAATTGGTTTCATGTTCCACTGTAAACATTACCGTTTTTAGAGTAGTGAACATTTAGTCAACAATAGCTGCAATTGTCAATACCACCCTAAAATGGTTTCAAGTGGAATGTACAGAGCGAGGTGCATCAAAAAATTTTTTAATGGAAGGGCACTAAAATCCATAACCCACTCCTCCTAACAATCATATTTATCTATAATTAAGGACACTTGCTTCTTTGATACCATCAGATGATATAGGGAAACAGATATGGCCCTCTTAAGTGTAGCTATTTTCAGCAACTGCAAAATGTTGGCAATTTCTTTTGCTACTACAATTTCATGCACAGTTACCTTTCCCTCCATTTCATCCTTCTGTGTCTCACACGCATTCTGTGTGGAAGAGGCTGAGGTTTACAATGAGCAGCTGTCTAAAGTAATGCTGTTAAAGCAAACTTCTGAATTAGTCTGAAATTGGATACAGAATTTCCGGACCCTGAAAGTAGTCAAGTGCATTGTTTGGGGTGAAGTTGCCAGCACTAGAACAATTCTTTGTAACTATTTATTGTTACCAAAATATTTTCTTCCTTGCAAGAAGCAACTGTACAAGAGGTAACTTTACCATCTGTTTTTCTATTGAGGGAGTTGAGGGAGTGAAATTTTATCTTCACTAACATCAGTGGAAGCTACTGATTTCCGAAGCGGCAAAACTCCAGCGTCCCGATCCAAGTCGTGCTACATGTAAGAACTGCTTTTTGTGTTGTCTATGTTGTGTCTGAATTCAGATGGACATATACATGTGAACATGCACCCAATTTACTATGCAATTTGATCCAGGAAGCAGTACACATTCAGTAACTTACTTCCCTACACAGATCTCCTTCTCCAAATGAGGACAGAAATGGTCAGTAGTACCATTATACAAACATGGTACAAAAATAGGCAGAATGTAAAGAAATCTACCTTGGATGAACCCTGATCCTACAAATACCCCTGATGAGACTGTAATCAGCCTCACTCATGATATCAAGTACAGGGGCTCCCATATCCGCGGAACCCGTATCTGCAGATCAAGTCTGGGGCCCTCCCAGTGTGCACAACCCCTTTGGAGGTGAGGGGAGCAGAGTCTGTGGGGGGGACAGCCGGCTGGGACCATGGGGAGAGGTGTTCGCCTGTATCTGCAGTTTCAGTTATCCGCAGGGGGTTCCAGAATAGAGGGGCATGCCTGTACTAAATGATACATATTGTGTTTCAGCTTTGAAAAATAAATAGAATGATAAATGATAATGATCGATTAATAATAGCCTATGAGCATACTTTTCAGGAAATCCTAACCCAATAAATCAGCGGTTTTCAAACTCTCAGGGAGAGTCTGAACCTCAGTAAGTTATTGCGGGGGCAGAGGGAGGCAGTGACGCGATCCCCAGGATCCCTTAAGGGGAAAGTGGCTAGGGCTCACAGGCTGGGGAGTCGCGATGCCCCAGTTTGAAAAGCCCTGCAATAAATGTTTCTATTTAAAGTCTTAATTTTTCTCAGGAACAAAGTCATTTGATAAAAACTAGCATTTCCTGTAAATTATTTCACATTGTTAGAGGATTTAAACACAGTTCTTAAAAATTTATACTTAAGATGATGTACGAAAGAAAAGTAAGCTTAAATGAAAAACACAACTCTCAATATAGTTCAGCAGTAGAGCACATGCTTTGCCTGAAATGGTTCAACCTCCATCACGTCTATTGTAAAGGATCAACCTAGTAGGTGATAGGAGAGCATCCACTGGTAAGGTATCTGAGACAACTGGTGTAAATGGGACTAGTGACGCAACTAGATAAACCAATGGTCTGACTGGATATGAATTTGCTTGCTATGTCTTTTTCCCTTGCTCCAAAGTTGCATCCAAAGCATTATTCCACTGTTTCACTAGAATCATGTTTAATCATAGCGGAATGGAAATGGGTTTTACAATGAGAACACAGAAGTAAGAAGAAGCTCGATGTGATTAAGGCAAAGCCGGAAGAAGAAAGACTCCCTGAAGAACTACAAGTCATGCTAGCACAGGCATTAAGTCATCATCTGAAATCAGTACTTAAATCTTCTCTGCTGGAATCTGAAGAGCGCAAATGTTTGTTTAAAACCCATAGGCAAACCCTTGTGTCCCATTCCCTTTCCTAATGTCTAGACTGCAACACTTTAGGCAAGGCCTGTCTTTTGAATCATTGTGAAGTACTTGGAAATTTTTTCTAGAGCTACATAGGTAAGAATTTGTATTTCTTATGATTGCTGTGAGAAGATCTCATCACATGAAGAAAAAAAATATGGTTTTCAGTACTGTAGAAAGTGCTCATCCCGGGTCCAACACACACTTTAAAAAACAACCCTTGAGCACAAACCCATGGGTGTTTACTCAGAGGTAAGTCCCATAGTGCTCAATAGGTCTTACTTCCAGGAAAGTGTGCATAGGATTGCAGCCTTAAAGAACTCATTTCTGGGCAAATGGTGTTCTACAAAACAGATTTCCAAACCCTGGCCCGGGTGCCAGATGCAGCCCACGGCGAGCCCCTATTCCACCCGCGGCAAGCCTTTGGTCCCCTGTAAGTGTCTGGCCCACTCAGCAGAATGTGACCGAAGCTGTGCTCCGGTAGCATCTACAATGAAGAGTACCTTGAAAGCACCCTAAGAACCTTTTCAAAAATGGCACATTTGTTCCAGTGAAACAGAACACCATGTACACCACCTGTGTCCTAGTGCATGCTATGTTCAGGCAACAGTTATGTAAGTTATCTTCGTTTAGATAAAACTATTCAAGTAAGGCAGGACTCTCTAGTTCAGGGGTGCTCACACTTTTTTGGCTCGAGAGCTACTTTGAAACCCAGCAAGGCCCGGAGATCTACCAGGGGGGAAGGAAGCGTCTGACAGACACCCCCTTTAATGTATGGAGCCCCTGCTGGAGTCTAGTCAGTTTCTCAGTTTTGTTGCTGCATGCCTGAAGAGCAGCTAAAGTGTCAGTTTCAGTGTCAGTTTAGTGTCAGCTAAATATGTCAGTTTCGTCTAGTCACTAGACGAAACTGACATATTAACAGTTTGGAGAGACAGGGCTCTGCGATCTACTCATTTTGCATCGCGATCTACCGGTAGATAGCGATCCACCTATTGAGCACCCCTGCTCTAGTTCTTAGGAACTTGTCAGGATAATCTGTGGTGCTTGCTTTCCAGGCCAAAGAGATCTGAAAACTGCACTGCCAATTACATCATTTTCATGAAATACAATCATATTGAAAATTATTCTCCCAACTGCTTTTGGGAGAGCTATTTCAGGCTTTAATAGCCATAGTTACCAAGGGTTTAAATTTTCTAACTCTAGGCACTGTGAGGAAACTGAAGCTCTACTTAACAGGAATCCCTCACATTTTCCATCCATGAACTCTGATGTCATTTCCAGATATAGCTGCAAGAAGAAAAAATGTTCATGGTTTAAGGTAACACAGGTAACACAGAAGGAACACACCTTCTCAGGTGGGAATTTGATAGGATTTGACACAGAATTTTCTCATATGGGCATGGGAAGCAACAGTGAACCCAGAGTGAGTATTCAATGGGTAGTGAATGGCTACTGGGGCTCAGGCTAATTTCCAATTGGTTCATATTTCAAATGATCTCCTAGATTAATGCTCTTAAACTTCTCAGAAGTTCAGGAAACACTGAGTCTTTGCAGGGGCAGGATAAGGCAGCAACATGATCCCCAGGATGGTACGGCTGCTGGGGACAGAAAGTTCTGTTTTGTTGTTGTTGTTTTTACTTACCTCTCTGCCTGTGCTGGCCTCTAGGGTGTGCAGGGAGTCCCGCAGACACCTCTTCTAAGGCTTGGTAAGCCTTGCAAAGTTTATAATAGTGATCGGAAACCACTTCCAGTTTTCGATAGTGAAACCAGAAGTGGTTTCCGATTGCTATTTTAAACTTTTCTAAGGTTTGGGGAGCCCTGCAGAGGTGTCTGCACACCCGAGGTGGGCACAGGCAGAGGTAAGTTAATACCCCCACTCTGACCCCTGAAGCAGTGTGATCCCGGAGATCGTGTCTCTGCCTTCCCCCCGCACTGCCCTTTAAGGGGCCAGGATCAAGTGGTTCCCAAGCTGGTGGGTCATGACCCATCAGTTTGGAAACCAGTGATATAGAGACAAGAAAATAAGGAAATTGATCTGCTCTTGTTGAGGAAGATGCTGTGTAAACTTTGAATGATATTCATTTGTACATCTTTGCAGGACCAGCCCAAGACTTCCTGGCATCTGAGGCAGTGTGCCAAATGCTGCCCCCAACCTGGTACAGTGCCACTGTCTGCTCCTAGTCCCCTGCACTTCCACCTGTGTCTCCCACTTCCTTTTCCAATCAAGGGAATGGGTGGGGGAGGGAGGAGGATCGATGGAGGCAAGTGAGGGGATGGAGGTAGGCATTCCTGCCAATCTGTTGCTTGAGGTGACCAGCTGGTCTCACGGATGGGCCAGCCCTGCACTTTTGTGTGCAATGAACCCTAGTTGGGAAGATTAGTATATACACCTGAGTGTTCAGAAGAGTACTACTAGCCTGCACTAAGAAACCACCCAACGAATGGGGAAATGTACAATACATCATAACACTTAAGCAACAACCTCTAAAGGGTTAGCTGGATGTTAGTATATTGTATACTGTCACACATATATTTCTGTGCTAAAAACTACTCAGACTAGCAAACTCTGTAAAACTGACAGTCCAGTGATAAAAAAATGGACTATTTTAAAAAATCTACTTTCTTATCCAATTTGTAAATACATTAATTATGCTTGTTACTCTCCTGATGCTTGTTACTCTCCGACTGCCCTGACCTCGTATCAGCAACTTTATTAAATTAGTACTTAACAAGGCCTCTTACAAGTCAAACATGATTTGTTTTAAAATATTGCTTTGTGATGCAGCCCTCAGAGTTGAGAGAAAACACCAATCAAAAAGGACACTGGAGTCAGAGTGTGTGAAGGGTCACCATAAATGAACTTTCATCCTCCTCACTATGCGTTTTGATTAACCCCACAGTCTTGACTGTTACAGGACTGATCGGTCTGTACGCTCATCTCTGAAGCAAAATGTCAGTGTTCTCTTCCTTGCAATTTTCACACATCTGTTCTTCCAACATGTTCTAATGCTAATTAGAATGATTTCTAATGCTATTGAGTCACCAATGGAACAAGATATTTGGCAACAATTTCAAATCTCACGTTTGCCTTCAAAGTGTCTATGTGGGGTGGGCATTTCTAAGTGAGTCATGGTGGGTGGGAAGGGTGCATGTGCACATCCTGCCCCACACCACACTACTTTTTGTCTACAATCTTTCCTTTGGTTGCTTTATCGCTAACATAACTCCATGACTAGATTGACTGATCAAGTGTAAACAGGGCTGGGATGAGGAAGACAGAGAAAAAGAGGGGGCAGGAAAGGGTTAAGCACGTTCTCATAGCTGGCTTGTTCCCTGAAATTTCCCACATGTGCACGCATGTTAGAGCTCCTGGTTGGAATGGGCTTCCTTAATTTAAGTATTAAAACTGTAACGTTTAAAAGGAGACACTGAATTTCAGAAGTACTCACTAAAGGAGTGAGGGACATTTGCCAGGAGCATGGTGAGCAAATTTATATACTCCTGCTAACAAGCAATGAATACAAAAGCAGTTACAGATAATGATAGCACAATTCTAGGCATGTCTACTCAGAAGTAAGTCTCAATCCAAAGGGATTTACTCCCAGGTAAGTGTGTAAAGGACTGCAGCCTTAAAGCCCAATCCTGAGCTCCACGCATCGGCCTACTGCCGGCACGCATTGTTGCAAACGTGCCATAAGACACGTTTGCGAGCACTAACACTGGGCAAGCGCCTGGTGGTCAGGGACCACCAAGCAGCAGAAAGGAAAGTGGGGGTGTGGGGGAGGCAGGGAGGAGGTGTTCCAGGGAGGGGGGAGGGGGCAGAGGGCGGGGATAGGTGTGAAGGGGAGACAGGAAGAGGGCAGGGGGAGGTACACCAGAGTGTTACCAATAAGGGCTGTTTTGTATAGGGGAATAATTACACTGCCCTTATTGGAAACTTCAGAACCATTGGCTGGATTACAAGATGACGTAACGCAGAGAAATTCCCTTTTAGCTTAAGGAGGAGACTGAAAAAAAGATAACTTTTAATAAAAGATTATATTTTTATTACAAAAACACACAGGTAAACATAATGCACATGAAAAATGATGAGTCTTGGTCCTACTACTTGCATCTAGTGTACCTAGCTTTATGGTGGTTGCATATGAAAAGTATTTGGTGCATCCAAGGAAATTAGAAAGGGAACGGTTGTAGGGAAGGATTTTAGGGGTCCCTGGTCTGCCAAACCCAGTTGCTAACTAAAGATGGGGAGAGAAGGGGAGAAAAAGAGGGGGGGGGGAAGAAAGGAAAAAGTCCCAGATGCGAGATAGTTACCTGACTTGTAGAGCAGTTGGATGGGGGGTGGGAGAGTCCTGTGGAGGACCCTCTGACATGGAGGGAGAGCCAGCGAGAGAGAGAGCATGTGGCAGCCAGCCTTCTCTTAAAATGGGTTTTTGCTGACCTAGAGCTGACCTGGATGTGACCTAGAGCTGACCTGGATGTGCTTGCTTACTACACACAGTGAGGTACTTGGAATATGTAAAACACTGAAAGGATTATCAGCAAAATTCAATAGGGTCAAATGACTGTCTTCCTAGCTGGGGCAACTTACAATACAGTAACCCAGGAAAGCAGTTCAAATTTGCATAGAGTGCTTAAGCAGCGATTGAGTTAAAACAATACAATTAATACAGTAATGTAGGAGACACTTAAACAATGATTTACTATGCCAGCCTAGAGAGGTGGATGTTCTTCCTCCTAGAGAGGTGGATGTTGTAACTATGAGCTTGTGGCTTGACCTGATTGTGACCTGTGTGTTGAGGTTTAATGTGTTTGCATAAACAGTGATTGGATTAAGAGACACTTCTGCATAAACATTGATTAGGTTAAAACAATACAATGAATATAGTGACCACATGGAAGTGGAGGTTGTGTAATCCATGAGTTTGTAGCTTGACCAGAGTTTTGGAGTTTGGCCTGTGAGAAGTTTGGCCTGCAACCAGATAGAAAATCACAACTAAGGAAAAAGGGGATTTTCACGTAACAAGAGGGAGGGAGGCAAGACCGGTGGAGCGATCCAAAGCCTCCGTGTCAGGTTCGGCGCCTGACACGAAGGCTATTACCTCACTGCCAACCTTTTGGTTGGCAATGAATTGAGTAGCCCCATTGTGGGGCTACTGCGCTTACCTGCCCGCAGCAGCCTTGGGTGCGCAGGATGCGGCAGCAGCCGTTTTCGGTGCTGCCTGAGCCATGCACCCAGGCTGCTCAGGATTGGGCTCTTAGACTCTGTTTCGTTGGAGATAAGACAAGATCTTAAGTCAAAGATCTTACGACAAGATCTTAAGTCAAAGGCTTTCTGGAATAGCTGCATGAGTTGAAGTTGTCTCCAAACATTGCACTGACTGTCAAAGTAGAATTTTAGCAAGGTACTCCATGTGTCATACACCTGCCAAGCATCAGGAAGGTGACACTTGAAAGAAATGACTGATAATACTTAATGTTTAAATATAGTGAGCATGGAAACTGCCACCAGATTTGGATCCAATTTTATTGTATACTATTAATCAGTTAAAATAATACGGTCCTGGAATATTCATTGTTCAGCCCATGACGATAAAACTGATGATGTACAGAATTAAAACGAAAGAGAATTCTTTGAGATGGAAACAACAGATCACCGACAAACGGCAGCGAGTCTTTCTATTTCCTAGAGAACATTTGTTTGATAAAAAACTGCCAAGATTCAAGTAACAAAGATGGCAGGCAGTCCCAGCTCATGCCTCTTTCAAAGATAAAATATTCAGAGAAGCTTCCATTTGTAAGTAATTCAGCTCTCAAGTCTCTATAAATAAGTTCCAGATAACATATTTTGCTCCCCGAAGCAGAGAATTTCTGAAACACTGAGCATACAATTCAAGGGCACTTGATTGAAGACCTTCTCTGAATCAACAGGAATACCCACAGGGCACTCTCAACATAATGAATATTGAGAACTCATCTACTAAAAATAGCAGGTTAGCTTTGAACAAAGCTATGTTGTTTCTCAGTGGGAATAAAACTGAGAGGAGAAAAAAGAAATATCACACATCCAAAGTTAGCGTGGCTTAAACTGGACAACACATCTACTAATTATAATAAATATATCTGGAGACCCTTGAAAATCCATAGGAGATTATGATTTATGTGTCAGTTAAAGGATTCTCTCCTTTCAATTGGAAAGTTGGCCCAGTCTTCACTTTCTTTGCATTTTTTAAAGAGTTGCTGAAGGGCTGGCCCTGCTTTGCCACTGGAGTAAAAGTGGCAAAACAGGGAATTGAGGTCAGACTGTGTGTGTCTTTTGGTACAGTTCATAATGTACTTGTATCCCTTCAGTTGTTGAAGGAGAAGCCCAGATTCACTGCTGGAGCAATCTGAGAATTGATAAGGGAAACTACCCATCTCTCTTTTGACCTCAATTTGTTCTCCACCCCAACAGATGAAGGCTACCACATACCCATTGATTTTTGCTATCAAGGATTCCAAATAGCTTCAGTGCCCCCCCCCCACACCCACCCTTTGTTTGCCCTGTACTGGGGAAAGGTAGGAATTGTTCCAATATCACTATTTTTCTTAAACAATAGGGAACAGAGACTCTTTCCTTCTCTGAACAACCCATGATCCTGCATTACAAATAAATAATGCTTGCGCAGTGCAAACAACAGTGACGGATTTTAAAAAGGCAAGAAAGCCGGTTCCAAAATGAAACATAAATCTTCTCCTTTTAACTTCAAATGTAATACTTTCGCAATATAAAGCCACAAAAAACTATTTGGCTCTATACGTTACTAACAAGTAGGTTTTAAAATACAGGTCCAGCCTATTTATACACGGATATTTTATACACGGATTTGACGCAACACGAATGGTCCCTGCAAATGAGAAGGAATGTGCTGATTCCTGGAGAAGAGGAAAATGTATCCCTTTAAAATCAGTTTTAAAAACTGAACAGTCCTTTAACAATAGCCTCCTTAAAGGGGGGGCAGCTGGCTGACAATCCATCAATCCTTCTTTCCAGCGGACACCTCCCTTCCCCCCTGGGCACGAGAAAGAAAGTTGATCACTATGCATTGGTGAAGGGAGGGGCTGAGTGTAAGCTCTCAGCTCTTTGTAAGCTCTTGGAGGAGGACTGATTGATGGATTGTCTTCTTAATGACTCTTATCTTACATCACAAAGGTCATCAAGGCTGTTTTTAAATCAAAGAAACTTTGTTTTTTAAATTGATGTGCTATAGTTTTTTGCCAAGCATTTTGAGTGCTTGAAAGGGAACCCATGCGAATAATGAGGCTCAACCTGTATACCTACAGCAGCTACAACCAAAATGAATTTAGACTGCAATCCTATACACATTTATTTGGGAGTGAACCCCATTAAATCCAGTGGGTCATATTTCACAATAGACAGACACAGTTAAAATCCCTTTCGTGTAGCCACTTCCATAGAGATTAATTTTGGTCTACCAGGGAAAAATAATCAGAAGTAGAATAAAACTTTCATTCAGGCCAATTAACAAAAAAACCAAAACAAAAAAAATCAGAAGATTGCAAGCAACTTTTTCTTCTCCAGCTACATGTGAAACAAAACCTGGGGGAAGAGAAACCTAACAGGACACGACAAAACTGCTCCAAATCCTGCAACTTGTAACAGTCTTAAGATGAGATGTAGAAGGTTTTGTGAAGCCTTACAGCACAATCCTATGCATGTCTACTCTGAAGCATGCGCTATTGAGTACAATGGGACTTGCTTCCATGTTCATATACACAGAACTGAGCCTTTTTTTTAGCCTCCGATAGGCACAAAACAGTTTTTCGATAACACCAAGGGAAACAAAGAAACAAAAATGGCAAGGCTCTCAGCTCTCTAGTACAGTTAATTACTTCCAAGTCTACATTTACAATGCAAATCATTCTCAGAACTTTCTCATTCTTTTTGGAAAATTATCCCCCTATTTTGCTTGAACTGCCAGATGAAATCTCCTTTCTTTTCACTGCCTCCTGAAAGTGCCTAGTATTTATCTTTAGGTAGTAAGCTTAGAGGCAGGTCCTGGCGTATTTTTAATTTCTTTATAGTATCTGAACATTTAGGCAAGCCTGCATCATCATCTCAAGTTTTCCTAAGACTACAGTTTTATGTTCTGTACCATAAAATGTAAATTCTGCACAAAACATATAGATTACTGTGAAACAGTCTGTGATCACAAAATATCATGCACAAACAAAAAAAATCGACAGTGGGTGTATTGGAATCAGTGGCTATAGCCAATCTAGGCACATTCAGGTGAATCATTCTCATTTTTGATCACTCAGCAGCATGAACTTTTGACCCGCACCAAAAGCATCTTGAGAACACATCCCCACAATGGCATCACTCTTTGTAAAATTGTTCATGAACACATATGGATTGGGCATGACAAAATACAAATACACGTTGCAAAGTGTAAATCAAATCCCCTTGAACTTCCACCTTACTGAAGAAACAGATTATTTTGTTACGCTTGCACAGAAGAATAGATATTGAGAAATGAAAGATATTGAGATAATCTTGGAATCCTTTCAACTGCTGCTATCAAGAATCCTTTCAACTGCTGCTATCAAGAAGTGTTGCTTTACTATTCAACCTGATCCAGCAAAGGATGGATGCATGTTGAAATTCCTTATGTGTACACGTGTATGCTTTTGTGCTGCATTGCGAAGTTTGTGTGCAGGTTTGTGGCTCCGTGCAGATTTGTGTATCTAACCCAAAATGAGCATTTTGATGGGAGACTTTCATTTATTCTGTATAATGCAGCAGGGAGAGTACAATTCCATATATGCCTGTGAAGAGAATGAGCATCCCCAACTATCATCTCACATTATATACATCCCACCTTTCTTCCTCACGTTAGGGGCAGCCAAAGTGGCTTTCAAAATAAAAACACAATACAAAATGGAAGATTAATACTAAAACATAAAACAATTAAAATGATGAGAGATCAAACCTCAATGGATCAAGCAAAACGATTAAAATTATAATCATTAAAATTGTCTGCCCATGTGACAGTGAATGCAATCTATATCTGAACAGAGACTGGCAAGCATTCTAACTAAAAGTATTTCATTATAAACCTTAGGAGTTGTCCATCTGGCCCAAATTCTAGCTATTCTGAAGTGAAAGACGAGTGAAACAAAGTCTTGCATAATAAAAGGGTACAATACAGTATATATAACTGAAATCAGGTCACCCTGTTTTAATACCTTGTGTTTTAATGCATTGTCTACTTCAAAAAATAAAGAACTGGTAAACAAACTAAGCAAACCATTTTCACTAAAGAACAGTTGTATACAGTACCTTCAAAGGGTTTTACATGAAGTCAGATATTCTAAAGTTGTTCAGCTTTCACTCACTGTATAAAAACCTCTAAAATTCCTGCTCCCCCAGCATGTAGAAAGCAGACAAAGCAAACTCCTGTTTTGATCATTGGAATCATCAGCAGTAGAGACACCATTATGAGAATCACCATACCAGCACGCTGTATATGTGTGTGTGCTAAAAGACTGCATTAATGCAACTGCGCAATCAAAGAATACTGGGTCTGATAACTGAGCCAATTTTAAATATAAGCCTAGTTTGTTTACTGTAAGCATGATTATCAAACCTACCTTTCTGGTTTCAGATTGAGCTTCTTCTTGGCAGCATTTTCTACAGAATGGATCCAGCTGACTCAAGCTAAACTGACTAAGAAGATCACAAGAACTGCACAGCAAGTTACTGGAAAAGCCCATCTCTCTGCAGGCCTCCGAAGATAACTCTGCCCCATATACAGATATCTGAAAAAAATTAAGAATTTACACAACAAATTAAAAATAACAATCCTCAACCAAACAGCACCCAACTGTAACAAATTGCCACTTACAGCCCAATCATAATTCCTCATGGCAATACAGTGGCACATTCACTGTATCCCGCAGGAGAATATCAGTTCCCAGAGGCCTCCTCAGGATAAGGGAACATATTTTCCCCTTGTCCCGGGGTAAGCCCGTGCTGGACTGCCACGTCTACTTGGATTTATGCCAGAGATATTGATGGCACAAATCCGGAACCTGGGTTGGGGGACTGAGGATGAAAAGGGGCTTAGGATTCAGCAGATGGCCCTGCCTCTGACCACTTCCTGGTTCAAATCCATGTTTCCCGTACGTCACTGCCCTGTTCCACCCACCCCCATCTCCCTCCTGCCCCTGCACACATTGTGCAGGTGGGCATCCAGTGGCTGCTGAACACATGGAGCTAGTCACTTGCCCATTGTGGTCGCAACCGGGCCATGTGCTTCAGCGTGTGGCATACTGTGACTGCTGGAAACCACCTAATGCCACTGGACTGCTTGTTTGAGCAGCGCAAGGCGCTGATAGGATTGGGATATTAGTGAAAGACAAGAGTACTCCAGAAGCTAGCAAAAACAACTTCGTTGTTGTACTTTTGGGAGTTAGCCCTCATTATAGATTTTTTTTTGCTTTTTCAAAATGCTATTTTATATTGTTACATTATATTATTCTTTTATGGAAACTGATTGTATACCACTAAGGGCACAGTCCTAACCCCTTATGTCAGTGCTTTCCTGTCAGTTTCACAAACCACCAAAAATGACCATAGAACCACCAGTTTGAGCCATAGAACCACAGTTTGGCCCACCACCACCAGGTGGGCCATAGAACCACAGTTTGAGAACCACTACCCTATGGACATATCAAATTGGCTGCACAACTCTTTGGATCTTAGTTATATCCTATTAATGTCAATTTTACTTGATCCCATGGAAAAAGTTTATATCAGAAAACATAACTCTACATTTAACAAATAAACTTCGAATTCCAGTCCGTAACTTGACAGTTCGAGATGCCAAAGCATGGAGGGAGGTGACAAAATTATGAATGATTAAACCATTTCTGCCCAACGCTGCATACACGCAGTGGTGTAGCTAGTGAGGGGCAGTTTGCCCCAGGTACCAGCCTTGGGGGGGGGGTGACACCACAAATGACCCAACATCGCTACCATTGTGGAAGTTAGGAGTAACCCCATCATGCTATATATAGTTGGATGTGGAATTTCCAGCAGAATTTCTGCAGTGAAATATCTCCTTTCCATCACAAGTTATGGCCCAAAAACAAGAAACAAAAAAATGCATGGAGCCCTATGGAAAGTGAAACTGAGCAGTACCATGTGTTTACTCATGAGTAAGCAAAAGTGGCTTGGCTCCTGGTCAAGTCAAGCAAAGGGGAATGCAAGGCTAGCTGCATGGTCCCAATCTGAAGAAAGTGGAGCTCAACAAATGCTCCAGAAGGCAGAAACTCCCCCCCCCCCAAAAGAATAAAACAGAGGCTTCAGCTGGTAAGGTTCATTTTATTTTTTAGACTTGAAAGCCAGGTGGGTCCTGATAGTGCTATGCTTGAAATATAAGAATTTACACTGAACTGGGCACTGGGAAGGGCTGAAAATCTCACTGCTTTATTTGTAGGGGGGTGTTATAGCAGGCAGGCTACAGAGAAAATTCACTTGGTGAAACAGGCTGGCTTCCCCTTATTTAATTATCAGTTTTTCTTTAGTTTAATTATTTATAATTATTTATTTTATTTTGCTCGATGATGTCACTTCCAGCCATGACATCACTTCCGGTGGGTCATCGACAGATGTCATTCTAAAAAGTGAGTCCCAGTGTTAAAAGTTTGAGAACCACTGCCTTAACTCAAAACAGGCCAATGAGACATCCGGATGGAGTGGTGACACCCTAGTGACCAAAATTCTGGAAATTGTGGCTTTTAGAATAATACCATCATGTTATATAGCACTGATGTGAAATTTCATCCATTGCTTGTGGGGAAAAACTCACTGCATTTCTTTTCTGACCATTATTATTATTCATTTCATGTCATGACTATTACTATCTCTGTCTCACCTACCTCACAGGGTTGTTGTGAGGACAAAATAAGGGGAGGAACCATGCACACCACCCTGAGCTCCTTAGAGGAGGGTGCTATAAAAATGTGAATTAATGAATAACTAGATAATTAATTATGTCGTATAGGGTGACAAAAATGTATGGGCCCTGGTGTCACATGACCTAGCTAGGCCACTGCATACATGCAATAGGGATCAAATGTGTACAGTATGGGCAGAAATGGGTTAAAACAGAGATAAATAAAGACACATCTGCTTGCTACTTGTTTCAACTAAGTATCCCTGCAGTGGGCTTGGCAGACTTGGAGATCAACAGCCCACTCCTATTCTTGTCTACTCAGAAGTAGTTCTCATCCTAGTCAATGGGCTTTACTCCCACGTAAGGGCAGATAGGATTGCAGCCTTAGAGCTCAAGCCTACGTATGTCTACTCAGAAGTAAGTCCCATTCTAGTCAATGGGGCTTACTCGCAGGTAAGGGTGGACAGGACTGCAGCCTTAGAGCCTACTCCTTCACCTTACTCAAGAGTAGGTGCCATTGAAGGCAATGGGGCTTACTTCCAGGTAAGCGCGGACAGGACTGCAGCCTTAGAGCCCACTCTATGCATGTCTACTCAGAAGTAAGTCCCACTATAGTCAATGGGGCTTACTCCCAGGTAAGCGCGGACAGGACTGCAGCTTCAGTCCTTATGGTCCTGCGACCCCCGTCCTCCCGCCCCGAGGGCGCTCCTCACCGCCTGCGCCACCGCACAGAGCCAAAGCCAGCAGCGTCCCAACTCCATTGCTCCTCTCCGCGGCCCGAGTGCCACACCAACAACGCCCGGCACCCGGGAAAGGCCCTGGGGGCCCTTCAACGTCCGGGGCGCCCGGGCAGCGCCTGATTGGAGTGGAAGGGGAAACACCGCTGGGCCCGCGCAGTGGCCATGAGGAAGACTATGAGACCCACCAGCTACATGAGGGGACTCCACAGTGTTGGTCGGGCCGCACTGAACGTCGCCTCAGAGCCCCTCAGGTGCTGATTCTATTCAGGCATCACCTGGGATAGCGCAGTGGGGGCTTCGTCTTCGTGCCTCACAATCGCTGGCGGCGGCGACGTCATGATCGACGAACCGCACCACCAATGAAACCGCGGGAGAGTCCGCTTAAGCACCAATCTCCTAAGGAAAGGTGGCCGGGCCTTCGGGACCAGCCGGCCCAATCAGGGCACCGCGTCTGCAGGCGGGGCGCCGGTTCGGGCTCCTCGAGTGAGCGTTGGTGGGCGGGCTGACATCTGGAACAGCCAATAGGGTGCGGCCGTTGGGGAGCCCGCCACCAATCGGCGCGACCCCTGCGTTCCGGCCGGTCAATGGTGGGAGCGGTGGGCGTGAGCGAGCCCGGGCGTTCGGTTGCTGAGCAGCGCACGCAGACGGGCGGCGGGGGAGGGGCAGGAGCGGGGCGCGCGCAGGGGGTCGGCGGTTGGTGACGGTTGGTGGCGGTTGAGGCGTCTCCCGCTTCCCCCCCCCCCGCGGCGCCGCCCGCCCGCAGCGGCTCTCCCCAGTCGGGCCGCGCGTGATGTCGTGATCCCCGGGCGGACGTGCGACGAGCGGCGCTCAGGCGGCGGCTGCGGCTGCCGATGGGGCTGCTCCGGATTATGCTGCCGCCCAAGTTGCAGCTGCTGGCGGTGCTGGCCTTCGGCGTGTCCGTCCTCTTCCTGGAGAACCAGATCCAGAAGCTGGAGGAGTCCCGCGGCAAGCTGGGTGAGCCGGCGCGGGAGGGCGGCCTGGGGGACCTCGGCTGGAGGGGCGGGCTGGGCAGAGACCCGCTGCCCCTTCCCCTGGAGGGGGAGTTGCGGGGGGCGGCTTCGGGGTTGACAGGTGCAGAAGCGGGGGCAGCCTTGCCCCGTGCCTGTCGCACGTCCTCCTGTCCAGTGGCTGTCGGTGCCATTTGGCGGGGCTGCTGTGCGTAAGAGGGTAAGGCTGCAATCCTGTCCGCACTTACCTGGGAGTAAGCCCCATTGACTTTAATGGGACTTACTGCTGAGTAGACATGCCTAGGTTTGGGCAATGTGGCTGCAGTCCTGTACACACTTTCCTGAGAGTAAGCACCGCTCAGCACAATGGGACTTGCTTTTTGGGTAGACAAGTTTAAGATTGTGCTGTAAGGCTACAAGCCTATGGGTGGTTTTCTGAGAGCAAGCCCCATTGGGTATGAAGGGACTTACTATTGGGTAGACCCACTTAGGGTTGGGCTGTTAATACATGCCATTTCTGCCCAATGTTGCATATATGCAGCAAGGATCCAGTGTGTACACCTGTGGGCTGGGCAGAAATGCGGTTAATTTAACTGTAGATAGCCACCCTGGCTTTGGAGATGATCAGTGTGTGTGGCCGCATTGGGCAACCAGCTATAGCGTGTTCACTGTGGGAACTAGAGATGCATACGTTCACTCTGACTGTAAAATTAAAAAGATGCCTATTTTTTTCTGGGGAGGGACGAAATTTTATGTTTAAATCCAGTGTCAGCTGTTAATCCCCCATCAGTCTCTGTGCTGTGTAGTTTATCTGAAGAACAGAGGGGTGATGTCTTGAAATCAGCCACCCAATGCCTTTTTTTCTTCCTCTGTTAAACATACTAAGAAGAACACCTTCTCTTTAAAGTTAAAACTTTGTAATAAGGAGTGGAATGCAAGGGGCAATAGATAACTGGATCTTGGTATAATTAGCATGCACTAGAAGAGGCTTCTGACATAGGTTTTTGTAGTTAAGAGAGATCAGGTATGTATGATCTGTTATACAGTATATTATGCTTCTAGTATTTCAAGTTTAATCCGCCTTTCCTCAAATGAGAGCAGTGTATATTGGTTGTCCATTTCTCTTCCTGACAACATTGTGAGCAATAGTGACTGACTCAAGATCACCTAGTGAGCTTCATGGCTCAATAGAGATTTAAATTCGGTTCTCTAGTTATAGTCCATTGCTTTAACCACACTAGCTCTTATATCATTGGTTCATTGTGTCACCCACAAAGGCTCCCACTGGCCTCCCTGCCTGGGCATCGCAGTCTCCTGGTGGACATGCAACTAGGTGGATGGGTTTCATAAGTGTTGTTCTAAAACTAAAAAGTGTTAATGTTTTGTTTAAAGGGGTAACAGATTGCCCTAGATTGGTTTATGGGGTTTACAAATGAATCCTGCTCTTTACAAATGAAACTTCAATTGTATTTGACCCTAGAAGTTAATATGTGTTGAATAACCTACCACATGTCTTACAAATAGAAACAGGAATATGTGTGTGATTGTTTTAGGGAATACAAATTTATACCGCATGTGTATTCACAGTGCAGTCCTCCTGCATGTCTACTCAGAAATGTCCCATTGGCTTTTCATTGGGGGTATTATACATCAGATGTCCACTGACAAAGTGCTAGTGCCACTTTGAGTTCTTGCAACTGTGCTCTTGAGCAGTGGCCTCCAAGATTGCTGCTGGAAAATCCTTCCCCAGTGCAACTGGAGCTTAGTGTTCTGCCAGGGAGCCTCCTTTCCTTGCTGTTGATCACCCCCAAACTTCATGCTGGTCAGCCTTGTCTGCCCAGAAATCCAGGTATAAAGCCTTCTGGGGTGACAAAACTTGGCGTGAAATTTGGGGGTGATTGGCAGCACAGAGAGGAGACTCCTGGCAGAACAGTAAGCATTCAGGGGAGGGATTGTGGGGCCGCTTTCAGATACAGGAAGTTGGACTAGATGGGCCTATGGTTCTTATGTTCTTATGATTGGGCTGCAAGAGTTTAACTGTTCTTTATTAACATGCTGTGATTACTTGTGCAGTTGTATATTTTGTCAGCCTTTTTCTAATGAGAGCTAATTTAGCCACACTGGCACTTGAGTAATCATACATCTCATTGAAGCTTGGACACTTTGCCTAGCAGTTATTATTAAAGATCCATTGATGTATATGTTGCTTTAAAGACTTCTTGAGGTCCAGGGTTGTAATGGATTTTTCTTTAGTATTTTAATAGCAGTTGTTTAACTGTGTGTTTTTAGCTTATGCTCATTCAGTTACTGCTGTTAAAAATGTACTTTGTCCTTAATACTTTTGCATAACTTCTTCAACTAATTCCTATGAGATGGCAAATGAACATTTTGTATGATCAAGGAGTACTTACAATTTGAGGAACATTACAGGGCTCATATGGTCAGAGGGCATCAAATAGAACTTTGCCCATGTGGGCTCAGTGGCTGATACTGCTGAAATGTAGGATAGCTTCTCCTGGATCCTAGTGCATAGTTATTTAAAGTATTTATACCTCTCATTTTCCCTCTCCATGAGGGGAGCTTTAGGTGGCTTACAATATTTTTTTCTGCATAGTAGTAGTTCTGTCCCTGTGGGGCTTGCAGTCATAAATATGTGGGGGATTAAAAGAGGACAATGGATGGATGCTAAAGATCTAATTCTCCTCTTCTGCCCATGTTTAAGGAGAGAGTAGCAAGTGGAATAGGTGGTGACGCTGGATCATTGCCCTGTTACTTTCTGTTTTTCCTTCTGTACTTCCCAGGACTGTTGTTTCTATAAACGCTGTCATAGCCATAATCGTATGTAGTGATTTCCAGTTCCTGGGTCCTGTAGGAAACCCATAATAAATATGTTTGATCTAATACATTCTGTGTATAATGCTTAATGTGCAAAATCAACTACTTTTTCTTCCAGTGTTCCTTCTTTTACATAAAAAGCAGTCTAGTTGTAAATATGTATGTTAGAAGACCATGGATAAAGAGTAATGTATCCTTTAACAAACTGCTCCTATTTATACCAGGTGCTATAGTTGTAATGTTAAAATAACAAACTTTATTCCCAAATCCCCTTTGATCATTTAAAAAAATAATGTATTTTTATCCATCCTACTTTGGAACAGTTGAATCCAATTTTGGTTGGTTAAAGAAATGATCACTGTAACGCTGAATGCTTTCTAGTAAAAAAATGCAAGTTGAAAAATAGTATCCAGAGATCTGTACAGTCACACATTCTAAACAAATAATATCTAGTCACTAGTCACCTAGTGAACACCCATGATACTGTGTTTAAGATGTAGGTCTGTATGGAACATATATAGTATTGTATAGACCAGTGGTTCCCAACCTGGGCTAGGTGTATCACCAGGGAAACTTACCTTTAGGAGTACTTGAAAAAGAATTGAATAATGGTGGGAAAAGGCAGGTCTGTATTAGAATGCCTTGCAGAGCTGGCAAGGAAGACAGCTGCAAAAGCTCCAGCAAGTGCGGTTTTCTGTTTATCAATTCATGTATTATCAGATATGGACCAGTAATTGAAAACGTAAATTTAAAATAACAGCAACTATGTTAATTACAGTTTGCTAATATGAGGGGTACCGTTTATGGAAATGGGACTGCCAAGGGATATATGAAAAAATGTTGGGAACCACTTGTGTAGATTACGCCAATAAAGGTGGCTCTACTACTTCTACTATTACTACTGCTGTATCTTGGGTAGTCTTGTGTATTAACTGGTCACATAGCTTCAGTTATCAACTGACGTTAAACGACAGTTGACACAAGTTAAGGCTTGGTTGTATAATTTTCTGCATAGTTTATGTAAACTTCAATACGCTTTTTCAGTGATCCATTCACTTTTGGTTCAAACTCTGAATGCGTGTTCTTTAAAAGAGTAATATTGGTAAGTCTGTAGTTTGACTAAAATAACTGCAGTCTAATTAAAAGTACTAAAAAAATTATACATTAGCATATAAAATCAGAGTACTGTGTATTTTTTTTCACTGCAGTTTTGTATTGACATTGAGGAAAAAATGGCTGCTTGACTTCTGCTGTGACACACAAAGCTGTATGACTCTAGCTTTGACAGTAAGAAACATTTCTTAGAGGATGGATGAGAAACTGTTGATAGAACTAGTTTTCTAGATACATTCTGATGGAACAATATTCTGACACGCAAGCAAGAATGATTTTCTACTTGGATCAAGATTTTAATTCTAGTTCAAGTAATGTAAAGTAACGAGCACATTAAGTTTCCCTCTACAAATGTAGGTGACAGTAGTTGAGTTTCTGTGTTGGTATAGATGGAAGTTGTTGCTTGATACAATTTGCCATCTTTCATGTTCCCAATTTAGCCTGCCTCCCTTCTTTAGGCAGCAACCCATTGAGAGCATTAGTAGGAACTAATTCTTTTAAAAATACTGATTTTAGTTGCATGCACAATTATGGTCATGTTGCGAAATGTAGCAGAGTGACTGATAATGTAGGGCCTGTTCAGTTGGAAAGAGAGAATTTGTACAGACTGAGTTTACATAAGAACAGCCCTACTGGATCAGGCCATAGGCCCATCTAGTCCAGCTTCCTGTATCTCACAGTGGCCCACCAAATGCCCCAGGGAGCACAGCTGATAACAAGAGACCTGCATCCCGATGCCCTCCCTTGCATCTGACATAGCCCATTTCTAAAATCAGGAGGTTGCACATCCACATCATGGCTCATAACCCGTAATGGATTTTTGCTCTAGAAACTTGTCCAATCCCCTTTTAAAGGCATCCGGGCCAGATGCCATCACCACATCCTGCGGCAAGGAGTTCCACAGAACAACCACATGCTGAGTAAAGAAATATTTTATTTTGTCTGTCCAACACTCAATTTTAGTGGCTGTCCCCTGCTTCTGGTGTTACGTGAGAGTGGTGTAAAGAGCATCTCTCTATCCACTTTATCCTTCCCATGCATAATTTTGAATGTCTCAATCATGTCCCCCTTCAGGCGTCACTTTTCTAGGCTGAAGAGGCCCAAACGCCGTAGCCTTTCCTCATAAGGAAGGTGCCCCAGCCCAGCAATCATCTTAGTTGCTCTCTTATGCACCTTTCCCATTTCCACTATATCCTTTTTGAGATGCGGAGACCAGAACTGGACACAATACTCCAGGTGTGGCCTTACCATCAGTTTTTACAGCGGCATTTTAATATTAGCTGTTTTGTTCTCAATACCTTTTCTAATGATCCCAAGCATACAATTGGCCCTCTTTTACGGCCGCTGCACATTCATCGACACTTTCATCGACTTGTCCACCACCATCCCTAGATCTCTCTCCTGATCTGTCACAGACAGCTCAGAACCCATTAGCCTATATGTGAAGTTTTGATTTTTTGCCCCAGTGTGCATGACTTTACACTTACTGACATTGAAGCGCATCTGCCATTTTGCTGCCCATTCTGCCAGTTTGGAGAGATCCTTCTGGAGCTCCTCACAATCACTTCTGGTCTTCACCATTCGGAAAAGTTACATATAACTTTTTATTTCTCAGTTTTATCTTGAAGGCCAACAATGCTTTATAGAATTTTGTTTTCGTGTGGGAGTTTTTTTTTAAACAGCCTTGTCCTGCTGAGTATTAATGCAAATATTAATTCAAATATTGGTGCAGTTGTATTAACGGTTCCCAGTGTTTTTGGCTGTGTGTATGCTGTTTGAGGATGAAGATGAACTTCATCTTTTGACACTCGTACAATTCAGCTTATAACTTTTTGTAAGTGTCTATTTAGATTATCATTTCAATTATCCTGATCGGTTGGATTACTATTGGAGAACATAGTTCTATATGCTTAAGTGTGCAGAAATGAAAATAGCAGCACAAAGTGAAGGGCAGCTTATCAGGTGTTCTGAAGAAACCTAGTTGGTTGATTATTTAGCAGTTAACACACAATGCTGCTGCTGCTGCTACTGAACATCTTCATACTAACTGTGCCTATAATAGTAGTACTTTTTTTACAGTAGTTTGAGTGTGCAAAGCGCTTCACCTGTCGTGTGTAGTATCTTGTCCTTACAACAACTCTATAAGATAAGTGGTATTCTCAGGTTACAGGTGGGGAGTTGCGCCTGAGAGGCTCGCGTGTGGTTCCCTAGTGAGAATTCATGGCAGAGGTGAGATTTGAACAAGGGAAGTACTGATTCACCAGTTGATGTCTTAGCTGCTGTTTTCCAATTGCTCCAACTCATATGATAGCACATTAGCTCTGGACAGGATCTAACTTTCTCTGTTGCTTTTTGGATTATATTAGGCAGTGGATTGTTTTGATGGTCCTGGAAACAATAATGTTGTTCTCTGCATTTGTGAGATGTTGTGCAGCATTCTCTACATACTATACTACATCCATTCTGCACACGAACACTTCAGTGTGTCAAAGTACAGAAATGCATAATTTTGAATTAACATTTCTCACCAAGCAAAAACTGTGATCACCTGCCCCTCCCTACTCCATGCACGTTGATCAAGCAGTGGTCAAAAGCACCACCTCATCTTCCTTTTCTAGGGGAAAAAGGAATCCATCTTGCCCACTTGGCCGCTGTTCAGCCAGAGTGCCCTGGTTGCCTCTGCCAGAAAGGGACTAAAGACATTCTCTCTCTTCCTGTCCTTTTGTGGAGTAGGTAAAGGGGGCAGGTGATCACTGGTTTGCTTATATACCTTAGCAATGCAGCATTCAAACTGTTTGCACCCTTTTTTCCAACCTTTGAAGTGTGGAGGGAAGTGGCAATAACTGTGCATTTCCAGGATGATCCCTGTTCACTCCATTACAATGCTGGAATATTGCCTTGTTCACTCCATTACAAGGTTGGGATATCCAAGTCTGGGATGTTGCCCTTGCTAGATGGTGGCAGCTTACTTGCTTTAAAAATGGAACTTGCCTCAATGATAGTGTGGCTGTAAACACAACTAGGCTAACTAGTTTAAGGTTAATTATCCTTTAAGGCTAACTATGTGTGCATGTGCATTGGTCCCACCTTTAATAAAGTGATGTCAATAAGGTGTAAGGATTCTAACATTTAATAGTGAATTACCAATGAAATACTAGCATGAAATATTGTCTTTCTTTTTTAAAATATGCAAATAGTAATATAAATTGTAAGAAGATGAACACTTGCAAAGTACAATGGGAATTGACAACATTGGCTAGTTACCTATAATCAGAACAATTGTTTGGGTTCCTGGTGAGAAAATACTTGGCCTATGAATTGAGTGATTTAACTGATTTGGTCCTTTGATTTGGCAAGAGATCTAAATGCTATAGAGGATATTACAGTGTTAACACATGCATGTTCTTGCATTTTAGGGGAAATAAAATATTCAGTAGGCTATAGTACATAAAAACATAAGAACAGCCCCACTGGATCAGGCCATAGGCCCATCTAGTTCAGCTTCCTGTATTTCACAGCGGCCCACCAAATGCTCCAGGGAGCACCCCAGATAACAAGAGACCTCATCCTGGTGCCCTCCCTTGCATCTGGCATTCTGACATAACCCATTTCTAAAATCAGGAGGTTGCGCATACACATCATGGCTTGTACCCCATAATGGATTTTTCCTCCAGAAACTTGTCCAATCCCCTTTTAAAGGCGTCTAGGCTAGATGCCAGCACCACATCCTGTGGCAAGGAGTTCCACAGACCGACCACACGCTGAGTAAAGAAATATTTTCTTTTGTCTGTCCTAACCCGCCCAACACTCAATTTTAGTGGATGTCCCCTGGTTCTGGTATTATGTGAGAGTGTAAAGAGCATCTCCCTATCCACTCTGTCCATCCTCTGCATAATTTTGTATGTCTCAATCATGTCCCCCCTCAGCCGTCTCTTTTCTAGGCTGAAGAGGCCCAAACGCCGTAGCCTTTCCTCATAAGGAAGGTGCCCCAGCTCCGTAATCATCTTAGTCGCTCTCTTTTGCACCTTTTCCATTTCCACTATGTCTTTTTTGAGATGCGGCGACCAGAACTGGACACAATACTCCAGGTGTGGCCTTACCATCGATTTGTACAACGACATTATAATACTAGCTGTTTTGTTCTCAGTACCCTTCCTAATGATCCCAAGCATAGAATTGGCCTTCTTTACTGCCGCCGCACATTGGGTCGACACTTTCATCGACCTGTCCACCACCACCCCAAGATCTCTCTCCTGATCTGTCACAGACAGCTCAGAACCCATCAGCCTATATCTAAAGTTTTGATTTTTAGCCCCAATGTGCATAACTTTACACTTACTGACATTGAAGCGCATCTGCCATTTTGCTGCCCATTCTGCCAGTCTGGAGAGATCCTTCTGGAGCTTCTCACAATCACTTCTGGTCTTCACCACTCGGAAAAGTTTGGTGTCGTCTGCAAACTTAACCACTTCACTGCTCAACCCTGTCTCCAGGTCATTTATGAAGAGGCTGAAAAGCACCGGTCCCAGGACAGATCCTTGGGGCACACCGCTTTTCACCTCTCTCCATTGTGAAAATTGCCCATTGACACCCACTCTCTGCTTCCTGGCCTCCAACCAGTTCTCAATCCATGAGAGGACCTGTCTTCTAATTCCCTGACTGTGGAGTTTTTTTCAGTAGCCTTTGGTGAGGGACCGTGTCAAACGCGGTGTACACTGTCAATCCCAGCGTATGGGATTACTAGCTTGTAACTTTCTCGTTTTAGTAGTTTGAAATCTGCAGATTTTGAAAAAGTGCAAAATAGATTTAGGCTTTTTCTCTCTTCAGTTGCATCTGGTAGTCCTCCACCACCTGCTTTCTTTGGCAGTATGAGTAGAATGCTGCACAACGCTCCTGACTTTAGTCCCCTCGATCTTCTATCCCGGTGGAGAAGTGCTAAAATACTCTCTGATCTCCAGTTTTGCACTTGATTTTAACCCAAAGTCTGAGAACTCTCAATTTTATTAGGGGCACATTATCTTGTATGCTTATTTTCCTGATATAAAGTCTTGCAGAGTATCATTTTGTCACTCACTAAGTTTTTTTTTTTTTTTGAGGTTGTATTTATTTTTTAATAACACACACATAAACATATAATATTGGCAGTCAGACCCATAAAGATTAGGTAATTACATCCAAAAATAGTTTCCAAATCTCATCAAATTTATCTAGAGATAGTTGACTTCTGAAAGAAATAAGTTCAAATGTAGAATGAGCTCTTAAATCTTCAATTCAATTTAAATGCGCAGGTAGGAATTTGTCTTTCCAAACTTTAAGAATATGACATTTTGCAACCATTAAGGCACAAACAGTCCACCTGCATTGACCTTCCGGCAGTCTCCATACATATGGCAAATAATTCAGTAATATATGTATATGAGTGAATTCAAACAAACACCACATTGTCATCGTACCAAGTCTTTAAGATCTTTATCACACATGCATTTTAGGCATCCAGCACTCTTAATACTACCTCTAATCTGTAGCCAAAAGGGTTGAATTACAGTACATGACCAGAAAATGTGAATGGTCTTCCGAAACTGAAGGATGCCAATGAATGATGAATTTCCACCACACTGCCAACATACCAAGTCTTTATTGAGACCTTTATCATACATGTGTTTTACATGTCCAATACACCTAAAAAGTATTGTTTGATGTCTCAGCCATAATTTTAGATCTATGAAAATTGTAATTGTATTTGCCAATATCTTTTTCTGTTGATTATCAAATATAGTCACTGTAAGTACTTGATTAAATGTTTTGATATTGATATTTTTGTTTGCCTTCGTTGAAGGTCCTAACTCACTGGTAGAGCACACAGTTCTCTATGCAGAAGGTTCCATTTCTAGCCAAAAGGTCTTTGGTAGCAGGCTTGGCAAGGACCTTTGTGTTTGAAACCTGTGAAAGTGGAAAATATTGGGATGGTGGACCAAGAATAAGGCAATGTAGTATGAATGATTATATGTTTACCCATGATATTTCTTTGAAGTGGGGCAGGAAAGTAGTTACATTTAAATCCCATCCCATTTGCAAGCATATGAAAAACTGTACGTGGGAAGCTTCTTGATTGCCCAAGCAATGTTTAATTTTTATGCTTCCAGCAGAATTGGCTCAGTTTGCAAGAAATGCTTGGTGGTCTGGATTGTCAACTTGTGCTGGTTGCTTGAACTTTTGATTTATCCATGGCATGCATTAGGAAGCCATAGTCAGCCATGGTTTTTCTGTGTATGAGCATGCTTTTGTATATTCAGAAGATATATCCCAAAGGTGTTGTAGGTTCTAATTTTCCTTTTGTGTCCCTGCATTATGAGTGGAAATTTCATTTTCTGTGTCATAATTCTGAGCTAGAAATAACAGGACACTTATTTTCTCCAGATGTACTGAGGAAGCCTGTAACCACTTTTGAAATCTAGCCAAGGAGAGTTAATGTAATGAATTTATATTTAATTTAGCTACATTAATGCACTCCTTTTGTTCAGCCACTAGCCAGCTTCACTGAAAAACTTCCTCCATCTCTAAATGCTGAGTTCATGAAAAGTCTATAATTGTTAATGTTTATCCAAGAGCTAAATGCAGGGAATGTGTCCTTGAAATAACTTTGGGAGATTCTATGAACTAGATATTGTACTTGAGTTGTGCAGAAGGTTTTGCATGGATGCTCTTAAGTTTTAATTTTTAAATAACCTGCCCAGGTTTGAAATGCCTGTTTTTTTAGATATCTAAGTTGCTGATTTAACCTGTAATTTAAAATACAGTATATTGGATTGCTGAGAAGCTCACCCTCAGTTTCTGTAATGAAATGTTTTAACCCTTATCCATAAAAAAAAGCCATCTTTACAGATGGGTGGTATTTTCCTCAGATTCTGTTGCCCGTGGCTCTTGAAACAGGCGATGCAATGGAGTTTTGCCAACAACTATATCGTGGTTGGTTCTGCTTATGCTGAGCATCTTGTGTGACAAAATTTTGTGTGCATCTGATTCTCTGCCTCATTTTCTATATATTGCTGCTTAATTAGTTCAAAACCAATATGTTTCAAAATCCTTACTTCCTGCTTGGTTTCTGCTCCCTTCAAAATAAAATATCTTGGCACAAATTATACTTGAAATGTCATGTTGAATTTTAATTGTGTCTGGCAGAACAAGTGACTTTCAGTAGTACTGCTATAATTTCAGATATGGGATATGAGAATTGTAGGTTTGTTTTTAGGCTTTTCTGTCTAAAAGCATTTTTTTTCCTAAGTGAGTAAGGGCTGCTCAGTGTTGAGATGAGAATACTAAATTCAAAGACAAATCTTGTAAATACAAATGGACATATGCAACCACCAGGTTGTAAAATGTTTCAAAATATGATGTGAGAGAATCTAAGAACTCGGGCTGTATTTCTATTCCTGCATGGGGCTGGTGTCTACAGTTTCAAAATGGCTCCTAAATATTGATGCTAGTGTGCAGGGATTTGGGGGAGGGGTGTCCGTCCATCTGTCCGTCCATCCCCTTCATTTGATGTTAAAAGAGTTTGATATACTATTTATGCAATCAGGATGGCTCTGGTCGTCATCTTAAAACATCTACTATTTAAATGGTAGTTTCTGTCTTCCTGAAGCTGTTGTCATTTTATTTTCTTCTTTGTGTTGAGGATCCAAAGAAGGCCCTTTGTATTCTTGTTTAAATTGCTTTGTGGAGTTCAAAGTAAGATAGAGTTAAAACTGCTGTGATGATTATTCTTCCTTTCAGGTGTTTTAATTGCTGACAGCGTTTTTGATGTCTGTTGATGTAAGCATCTTTTAACTGCCATGTACAGAGGGTTCAGTTTCAAGACAGATCTCTTCTCTTGAAATAACAAACCTAATTCCATAATTGAAATCTATCAAGTGTTGATTCACATTTGGTTACAGGCACTTAGAATAAATTTGGAAAATATATTTACCTCTTCCTTTGCAGTGCAAGAAGATCTAAACTGGAGGCAGTCCTAGATACTTTTTGAGTAAGGAGAAAGGTCCCCTCCAACTAATTTTGTTAGTCAGTACCTGTTTCTAATTAGTCTTTGGATTGACACAAGATGGGATGGGATGGGACAGGTCTGTCAATAGTTCCTAGTCATAACTACATGCTGCAGGTTTAGTATGCCACTGAATACTGTTTGTAGGGAAGCAATGGTGGGAGACAGTTATGTCTGTCTTCCTGCCTGTGGGTATCTGAGAGGCAGCTCTGGGCCTTGGGATGCTGAACTTTGCTAAATGCACTTAATTGGTTTAGTCCACTACTATACTAGGTCCATGGGCAGGAGGTCTGGTCTAGAGGGTAGAGCCTCTGTTAGCCCGAAGATAACATCTGAAGGTCGGCAGTCCAAGGCCACCGGCAGCTCGGTGAATGGCGAGACCTTGAAGCAGCTGAGCTGAGTTATTCCACCTGCTCTTTGGTGTGAGCAAAGAAGTGTCTTGGCAGCCCTTCAAGTGAGAGATGAAGGAGCTGCTTTTCAGCCAGCGTGGGAGGCAACTGGGGGCCAGAAGTTATACCAGACCATGAAACATCTGTCTGAAATGTTGTGCAGTTCTTGGATAGAACCTTTCTGTTATTGTAAAAATCCCATCGGGGGTTTAGAGATAGCCTGCCTATGTGAACCGCCTTAAATAAAGTCAGGGGAATAATCCGATGACCAGAAAGGGGGTATATAAATACCATTGTTATTATTATTATTAATAAAAGTATAGCCCTGTTACCTGGGTAAAGAGGTACTTTAAATTTTGCTTCTCTTATATTCAGAAGGGGAGAACAATTGTGTCTATTCACCAAGCACAGTGTCTTTCTCTGACATTTTACTGGCATTCCTTCTGCATCTTTTTGATTGACCCTTTTTGGGACAGGGAACATGTGTGCATGTATTTTGATACAAGAACCACTTTGTGTACTTTTTTTTGTTGAAAAGCAGTATATAAATATTTTTAGAAATAATAAATAACTGTATAGCATCTTTGACTTGCAATAGGGATATTGTTCGGTTGATGTTGGAATGAAATAATTGTAGTTGGGGTGAGGTTGAAAGACCAAGATTATAGCTTATTATGAACTGTAAGAATAAGGAGGCAAGCTGAAGTGTGCTAAAGTAATTCTGATCTCGTTGTTGATCTGAAAGAGGAGCGATCCTTTTGTTTAACATTGCCTTCTGTAGCGTGCACCAGAACTTATATGAGGCCATCATTATTGTATAGCCATTGTGACTAATAACCGCTGGAAGACCTGTTCTCCATGAACCCTTTGAAACTCATCCAAGCTAGTGGCTCTCACCACATCTTGTGGCAATGAATTCCACAGTCTAATTATGTGTTTGATGAAGTATTATATTGTTTTTATCCTAAATATCCAATCAGTCAATTTCATTGAATGATCTCTAGTTCTAGTACTGTGAGAACTTTTTATCCACTCTCCACACCATGCATAATTTTATTTATTTTGTCTAAAAAATGACCCAACCAATTGGTTTTGTTCCAAACTGGAAAACCCCAAACATTGTTGTCTTACTCATAAGGAAGGTGTCTCAGCCTTTGGATCATTTAAGTTGCTCTCTTTTGCAGCTTTTCCAGCTCTATAGTATCCTGCTTTAGATGTGCAGACTAGAACTATATATAGTCTCCCATATGTGGCCTCATCATAGATTGTATATGAGCATTATATTATTAACAGTATTAATCCTCTTTCTAGTGACCCCTAACATGGAATTTGACTTCATTGCAGCTGCTACACACTGGGCTGACATTTTGTTTGAGCTATAAAACCATGACCCAAGATCTCTTCCATAGTTTGTCACTGTTATCTCAGATCCCATGTGTTCACTTTATGTACGTGGGTGTGTTATTGTCAATTTACATTTTTTTTGTTCTGTTTGGCAGGGCTTCCATTTTACGATGAAAACCTTGCCTTTTTTAGATTCCTTGATTCCATCTGTGAGGCATGCTGGCATCCATCTGGAACTAGTGTGCCTTTCCTACCTAGTAACTTGCATCCTAGATGAGTTTCTCTTATTGTGGTTTTAAATAATCTTCATGTACTCTGGAGAGACTTCACTCTTGCCTTTCCTTACAGCTTTCAATTTACTAGTCTCATGTTTTTTAGTTCCCCTGTTTTGAAGTAAAAAGGATAGATACTGGGCCTCCTTGGAAACTCTTTTTGCATATACAGTATATTGAACTGCATAGCACTGTGGTCATTGTTTGTATTGGTTCAACAACTCTTAAATCTTTCTAGGATTAAGCCTTCTGGTAGGTTCCAAACCACAGTATCTAGACATGTTCTTTGTCAGTTCCTGAATGTAAAGTTGTCCATCCTCAGCAGTCAAGATCATTCTCAGCATTGTGATCAGGGAGACAATTGAATGTCCCCGACTGACATTCTGGCTACCTTTCCCAGTGTCACTGGTGCAGATGTGCACTATGACTGCTATTTCAGCACCCCTTCCCAGCCCTGACTACCAGCTTATGTAGACAAAATGCACACAAAGTGAACACAGCTTTGACAGCTTTGATTACAGGTGGACAAATCCATGTGACTTACATGCATATCTCAAACACATTTTCCTAACAATTGAATTGCTTGTTACTGGCTGCTACTAGGTGTCCCTTAACTGGGTAGTAGTATTGGAGTTGTAACATGAAGAAAATAAGGATGATGTGGTTGAACATAATTGTTTTAAATCTCAGACAACATGTGATGCTTAACATGTTCATTGTTCAAGGAATGGATGCCTTTTAAAAGATTGCTTCACCTGAGATTCATGTAGCTTTCTTTAACAGTAGTTAAAGAAACAGTAGTACTATCAGAGCTGGGTTGCTGTTGATTGATTAGCCAGAATAGTTCTGAGGATGCCTCAGATGACAATTTTGACTCTGTACCTGCTATCTCTCTTGCCTGTAGTATTTCAGTTCAGTCTAGTTGATAGGTTCTGTCTGTTCTGTATCAGGTTCCGTGCTAGTAAATTTATCCATCTTGGCAGATTGGAGTGGATGTCAGAGTTGTGTACCATCCTATGTGTTTAGAAAAAATAATTCTCACATTAACTTTTATATGTGAAAACAATAATGCTCTTCCACTTGGGCCTCAAAGCTTCAATCCTGGATTTTCTGTGTCAGTGTGATGATCTGTATTTGGGGGACAGATATTGTCCAGTTGTAATTGGTCTTTTATTCCAAATGAACTTGAGTTTTGAAGATTATGTCCAGAGCAGCAGGCAGAGCATGACTTTGAATTTTCCATATGGTACTGAGTGGCTCACTTTCTAAAAAAAGTTTTGGAAAATGTTCTAAAGCAATTTTTTCCCCAAGATTGTTTTTATGTAAAGAATTTGGCTGTGTCAGGGACCAATAATTTCCTAGCACTCTTAAGAATCTTTTCAGTCCTTAAATCACTTAAGTTGTAATCTTAAACATATTTACTTGAGAGTAAATCCCTTTGCAATAAGTGAAATTTACTTCTGAGCAGGCATACATACATCAGAATTGCACTTCTAGTTTGTAAAAGTGCCTTTGAAAAATATGTGGCAGCTCCTGGATTCCTCTAGCAGTTTGCAAACTGAGTATCCTGACTAATTGAGTAGTAGCATGAAGAATATAAGGGTGATGTGGTTGAACATAATTTTTAATGGGGTGATTAACATGTTTAAAATTATACAGAATGCAGTTCCATCATCGAAAGATTCTTTCACACACAGAAGGAGTACTGTGCTTTGAGTGCAAGTCTCCTTCTGCTTGCAGAAGATTTCAGTGATGAAACTGCTTCATGTGTGTTGGAGTACAACCTACTTACACAAAAGTGTCTTTGTGATTCTGTGCACAGTATGTTTAGAATTGTATTCTTACTATGATAAACATGCATTCTTGACTGCTCATGAAAAATTACAGTATTAATCAACCAGTTGAGAACAAAATACAGTGAATGCATAATCTGTAGAAGAAGGAAGTTGTAATTTTGGGCAGAACTTTTCTCTAAGCACTGGATGATGGGCACGTCACAATCGAGTCTCTAAATTTGATATTTGCTGCTGAATAGTAATGTATGTTGAAACATATGCAAAATGCAAGTGTGTTGACAAAACATAGCTGTTGAGTGTTTATGCAAACTTCTGCCTAATTACTATAAAACTGTACGATGTAGATGGGAAAGAGCTCTTTAGCTTTTTATTTTAAAATGCATATCTCTCTTTGGATTCAATTAATCAAATAATGTTCCCAAAAGGGAGTGTTCCTTTTTTTCCTCTGATTTTTTTTTTATATGCCTTCCACAGTTGAGGTGCATCTGCATTGTAAAGAGTTCCTTATACTGGAGGCCCGGACTACATGTCCATGGGAGAGCATTAAACTGGTTAAAAGGGGTAGAAAATGAAACTTGTAAGGTGTTAGGGATAATAGTATCTGTGTTAGAAGGCAGAAAAATAGGTCCATTGTGCAATCTTTACATTCTCTGTCTCCAGCCAATTTCCTGCCAGCTATTATTTCACCAAATGCATAAGTTTTGTGCTATGTAGTTTTGTAGAAAATGCCATTTTGAAAAGTACAAGTTTTATGAAGCAATACAAGATAATAACTTGTGTTTGAGGGCTTTTTATTCTGGAAGAAAGTTAACCCAGGGTACTGGCAAAGTGGGCATGTCAAAACTTAACGTTCAGGTTATTAGTGTGAATATTTGATTCTACCTTCCTGTTTACAAATCAAAGACACTCATAATAATCCAAATGAGAATGAAGTTATTAACTCATTTTATTTTCTGTGCAAGTCAAATAACCAATATAAAACTTATTATACTTTGACTATGAATGAAAGTAAACTAAAAATGTAATTAGTTTTAGATTCACTTCAAGTAGGTTTCTTGCGCAGCCTCCTGTATCGAGTCTTATGCCATTACCAAAAGTCCCTCAAGTCTCAGCAGTGGCTTTTTGGAATGGATGGGGGCTTCAGTAGGGAGGAAGAGGATTCAAAAGGTGCTGTAATTTTGTGCACATCATGCAGCACTACCATTGGATGCCACAGAATGTGCATGACTTTTCAACTCCTTACAAGTTTCCAATAACTGTAATTTATCATAAAACTTTGTTTGAATATAAACATTAAATGTGCTTTTATGAATTTTTTCCTTAGTAAAATATTTCCAATCAAATACTGGTGGCTTGTTTCTGCGGTCCATAATATTAATGTTTGTTGAACATACAAGCCAAATCAACTTTCTAAATTGGTTGATTCTATTTCTTGGAACAAGTGTTCCTTGGAACAAGTGTTCCTTCTGAAAGATATAACCTGTAATTTTTCAGAAAAGTTTCTTGCCATTATGTGAGCCACAAAAGAGTGCGTAGCTCTTTAGGCCAGCTGCAGTGCTTCCACAGTGTTCCTCTGTCTAAAGGATACTCTGGACATGCATTTTTCAGTTTGTTGTTGCCTTAAATAACAGAAAAATACATGTTCAAGTTTAGTACGTATTATTGTTAATAACGGTATTTATATACCACTTTTCAATGGAAAGTTCACAAAGTGGTTTACAGAGAAAATCAAACAAACAACTAATGGTTCCCTGTCCCAAAAGGGCTCACAATCTAAAAGGATGCAAAAGAACACCAACAAACAGCCACTAGAAAAGGTAGTGCTGGGGTGAGGGGGGCCAGTTACTCTCCCCCTGCTAAATAAAAGAGGAGCACCCACTTATAAAGTGCCTCTTACTCAGTCCTCTTTGTTCTGTGTTCAAAATATACAGGTGGGTGCTGGTATTCATGGATCCGTTATCCATGGTTTTAATTATCTTCTAATTCAGAGGGTACCTGGAATGCCTTTTAAAAAGATATTTAAAAAATGATTGGAAGGTTAAAAATAACTCTTTATCTTTATAGCTTCCTTTACCTTAGTTCAGTGGTTCTCAAACTTTTTAGCACCAGTACCCACTTTTTAAAATAACACTCAGTCAGGACCCACCTAACTTTACAAGACACTCACCCTGAAGAATGTTTCATCTTACCAGCTGCTCAAACCTCTGTTTTTGTCTTTTTACTGTGGTGATGGTGGTGGTGGAGCCGCCTTCTGGAGCATTTGTGGAGCTCCTTGTTCAATGGATCAGAACCATTCTGGTGGTCTTGCATTCATCTGGCGTTCAATAGAAGCCAAGGCACGTTTGCCTACTCATGAGTAAACACACATGTGTGACTGTTTCACATTCCATAGAGTTCAATACATTTTCCTTGTCATCTTTGCGGGGGGGCGGGGGGCGGGATTGGAGAACCTGAGTGTTTTTTCAGACCTGCATTCATTTGATCAGAACCTTTCTGGTGGCACTGCATTCCTCTCGACCTGCCCTTCAAAGTGGACTGAGGCACGGTTTCCTGTGTGTAAATAAACATGCATGCGCAGCTCGGTTTCACTTTCCATAGGACTCAATCCATCTTCCTGGTCAGCTATCAACTTGTCAGTTTCAGGGCCCACCAACAATCAGGTTGGGAGTCACTGGTGGGTTCTGACTCACTTTAGTTGATGCAGCTAATGCAGTACTGTTTGCGTAGTGGTTCCCGAATTGTGGGCCAGGACCTCCCAGTGCATCGCAAGCCAATTTTGGGTAGGTCACAAAACCTTTTTGGAACATTAAAAAACACACACACACACACACACACACAACAACCTGTTCCAAGCACCCTTGCCTAGTTTGCAAAAGAAAACCATTAGCTGGAATGCGTACCTGTGGTATGAGGTAATCTTCATACCCCCAAATTAAATTGTTATTTTCTTCAATTTTCTTTAGTAATTGGCATGCCATAGAACACATGTGAACCCAGTTTCGGCCTTTTGTCTCACCTGGAAGTACCTAACTGTACACCTTGCTCTCCAGTTCAGCATTCTGGGTACCTGGAATGACTATAAAGATTTGTTGGAACATTCCTTGATCTCCATTTCTAGGGAGAGTTTAGCAAATGTCTACACACAAATTTTTGTAAGCAGCATCAGGAGCACAGCACCCTGATTTATTATTAATAACAAAATATTTTTTTCTAGAACTCTATTTTTTCTTGGTCTAGTGGGTTGCAATAGATTATCATTTTAAAAAGTGGCTCCCTGTGATAAAAAGTTTGGGAAGCACTGACTTAGGCCCAAATCCTAACCAACTTTCCAACACTGGTGTAGCTGTGCCAATGGGACGTGTGCTGCATCCTGCAGTTGGTTGGCACTGACAGGGACCTCCTCAAAGTAAAGGAATGTTTGTTCCCTTATCTCGGAGCTGCCTTGTCCTTATGTTGGTTCTGGAAAATGGGTTAGGATTGCACCCATATGAGTATTTGTGGAACCTCTATCTTGGTATTCTACTTTCTTTGATATTTATTTTCACTCATCTTAAAACGTAGTTGCTACCCATTGTCATGAAACTGAGGATCTTTTGTTTACAAGAAGCACAGTCTTTGGCAGGCAGAATTGTTAAGCTTGTAGCACTCAGCCTAACTCTTTCATCTGTAGTTAATACTCTGACAAATATAAAATCAATGCTTTTTAAATTTGGTGATAAATAGGATTCATTTGGCCTTTAATTCCCAAAACACATTGGAATGGCTTTCCATTGATTTTCCTGTCTTAGTTCTTTGTTATTGATTAGGATGTGTCATGTCAGGTGAATGAACCAAGTGATTCTGCCAGTGACACATTTCCCAAATAAAAAGTAAATTAGAATGGCAGCCAGAATAAGTTTTATTGTGTTCATATTTGGGCAATCTAAACTTAATTAATTTGAATTTGAGTTAAAAGCTCCTGACCTCATTTAATGAAAAATAATGTATATGTCAAAGATGTCACTGGGACTTTTACAGGTAGCCCCTGACTTGAGGATGTTCCAACATTAGGGCAACCACATCTTTTGCGCAGTCACAGTCCGTCCATCTCAACATTTTCATGCGGGTGCAATAGTGCTGTATTTTGGGGGTGGAGAGCAACATTGTTTTTGGGCTGCAGAAGTGGTGGATAAAGGAGAGCTGGTACAGTACTTAATAGAACTAATACAAATGCTAACTGTAACTTGCTGTAAAATACATGTTATAAAATGCAACCAATACAAATACATCTCCCCCATGACTCTAAGGTCATTTTGTACATTACGCAACAAAAAGGCAACAAAGTACATTCATTAGGGAATTATCTATTTTATAGATAATTATTTATAGAAATATTGGTATATGTTCTTCAATCATTTTTCAAGTTGCTCACAATTTAAGTACAGACCTCTAGAACCTAACCTGTTCTTTAATAGGGGACTACCTGTGTTCTAGAACTGGTAAATGTTTGCAGTATGAACGAAAACTTGCATAATTAGTCCACAAGTTAAATAAAAAGGTTGATGTGGAAATTAATTGTGAAAATTTTATTTCATATTGCAAATATTGATCAGTTCTAGGATTGCCCACAGCCAAGAATGTGTTCTTATTGTTGTGTATCTCTATAGTTATAACTTTCCTAAACCGGAGAGTTACACTGTGTTACTTTGTTTAACTCTGTAACAAATGTATCTTTATATGTTACAATTAGTGATTACATTGGAGATATGTTGTGTGTGACTATGGGGGTCCTTTAAAACTAGATGGAAAATATGCCTATGACTGTGCAGAATGGATGCATGTTATTAATGCACTGTGCTTGCTGCAAAAAAAGGTGTTTCCTCTTATCACACATTATGAGGTACTACAGACAATTATAGGCCAAAGAGAGGAGGATATAAAGGAAATAAGCCAACAGGAGTTATTTTTTCCTTTCCTTCAGCCCCAATACTTTAAAAGTTAGTGAGTGAAATTTCTCGGCGTTTAGGCAGAGAAAGAAGGTTTTGGAGCAAAGTGGTAAGAGAAAGGTATTTTTGAAGGAGCTGCAGTGAAGTGGTAGCTTTTTGCTTTACTACAGTCTACATTGTTCAGACTAGATAATTACTTACCATACCCACAGTTAATTGATAGATTGCAGAAGAGCATGTTAAAGCATTGTAAATCTTAAGCAACTGATGGGGATATTTATCTTAGTTTCTTACGTTTCATAACTAGTAAACCTTTTTTTTACACTCCCTTTATGCATACTTTATTTTTATTGGGGGAAAAAACCAGTGCTAGCAAATATTGTATATTAAAGAAATAAAGCATTCATAACTTGTTTTGGAAGAGAATGCCTAGCCTGTTGTTCTGTACACAGTACAATATGTGCTACAAAATATAATGCAACTGGCATTCGGGAGAAGCAGCTAAAATGTTTAAGATGGGATATTTGTAGTAAATAGTCATTGAATGAACCCCAGAAGCAGAATGATTTTCAGTTTTTTAAAAGAGTAAATGAAAATGCAAATACAATAAATCCTCATTTGATGGGCAATCTTTCAGTGAACGGATTAAATAACGAACAATTTTCAGTGTCTGCAAAGGTCTGTAAAATCCTTGGCAGGGCTGAAGGATATTGGAAACTGCTGAGGGCAGGCTTACCTACCTTCCGGGACCCACTCTGTGCTGGTGCTTCCATTCTCTACTTTCAAGCGGAGTGTCCTAAGAATGGAGACTTCCTCAGGAAGTGAGTACCAGTATGTTCCTTTCCTAGAGCAGCCTCAGGAATGGAGAAATGCCCTGCTCAAGGTTGGAAAGGGGCATAGCAATGCTGAGGGAGTCCTAGAAGGTAAGTACACCTGCACTTTCCCAAAACTTACCTACCTTGGAGAGCTCTGTCAATACTGTTGCTCCCCTTCCAGTAGGGAATTCTAGCACTGGATATGTTCCTCCATTCCTTGAGCACCCTGATGAGAAACAGAGTGGTGGTGCCAACAGAACTTTCCAGATTAGGGGTTTAATAGAGTAACAGGTGGATAGAGTCTCCAGATTTGACAGACTTCTGGCATTGCTCCTTCCCCGTTATTAGTTTGTTAAATTGAGGCTTTACTTTAAAGGAAGAAGGAGAATCACTGACTTGTACCACTGTTTTTCATCCTATTAAAGTGAATAGAATAGTGAAAATACTTTTTTGCTGAACACCCTTTAATGATGCCTTGCTTGGGATGCCTGCATTTGTTTTCCCTACAACTATTTCTTGTCCTGGTAATTTGTTCTTTCTAGTTAGGGAAATTGATCATGCCTCAGTGTGGGAAGCTGTGCTAGATGAGGAGCTGTCAGCCTTCTTAAGTGCTAGGACTGACTAAATTTGCTTGGATGTGCACCAAAATCTTAAGAAATGTGTAATACAGTTGTCTGAATAACCTGATCTAACTTACTATTTCTCTTGCGCTTAATGCATTACAGCACGGAAGTATTAAACATAAATAACATAATGTGTTGGAGACCAGGATTAATTGGATTGTGGTGTCTGGGCCCTGGTCTGCTTAAAACAATATTTTAAGAATGAGAGATTAAATTATCAGTTTATTTTCAACCCTATAATTTTGTCCTTCTCAGAAGTCTTGAATTAATCACTTGCAAACTTTGAAATAACATGAATGAATGAACGAACATGTACTTGTTTGATCAAATGCCATGTGAATATTTAAGAAATTCCCAAATTGCTGAGAAATTATGTAATTTGTAATTTTGAACACTTAATTTACAAAAATCTAAGTACATGAGAAATACCTAGATGTCAATTGGTGTGTGTGTCCTCATTTTTAGATATGCATGGCAGATTGTACATACTTCACAGTGAGCCAAAGTGGTTACTGTAGCTGTTGCCCATTTGGTTTAATTTGTTGGTGAGAGCAAGTATTGGCTTGACATTGGTACCAGTGTGAAAAAGGGGGGAAGAAAAGCTGCTGGCCTTCATCTGATTTACTGGCCTGCTTTTCCCATGTAACTTATAATTTTTGAAGGGTTGTGGCTCTTATTTCTAGAATTAGAAATTAATTAGCATTAAGAAGCGAGCCTCTTAATGCTGTAGCGAAACTTTTCATAGACCTAAAAGGAGCTATAGTGGCCATGTTTTATCTTTTCAGTGTTCATGTCAACCTGTTTATATTAAATGATAGACTGAATTGAGACTTGGCGTTTGGAAGCTTTCATGTGGGATGGATGGCTGTAGATTGTACAAATAGTTAACTGGCTGTTGTCCAGAATGATATTTCTTTGGATAGTGTAAAAGAAAAATTATTGGAAGGTGGGTGCTGTAAATAGGTTTTTCTGGGGCTGCCCTGGTATCCTGGCTGTTTGTCAGTATCTCTTTACACATACATCATTTAAGGGACATTGGCGGTATTAAAAACATGCATCTTTGATGTATATTTCTGCATTTGCATAGGTTGCTTTGTGTTTTTCACCAAGACATGTTTTAAAAATGGTTGGGGGGTGGAATCTCTGCTTAAAATTATGAGTTACAAGGACTTTGTCTTTGCAGGCCTAGTGTGCCCATTCATGATAGGTGAGGAGAAAGTCCATAACTGTCTAAAGAACATGTTGAAGTTAGTTCTGTAAATATCAACATGTGCAAAGAGGATATTGCATTTCTAGAATATTGTTAGGTATTAACTTACCAATAAATCCTCCATTGCTTAGTGGATAAATAAATCCTGTTACATTTGAAGTTGGCCACTTCTTGTAGGCCAGTTGACAGATGGTTGCTTTGTGCTGCTGTATTTTCTTGCATGCTAGCCGTTCCATACTTCACACCACAACTGTTGTTGGATTCTGTAATTGCATGTTAGAAACCGTTCGTCTTGGTGGTTATGAAAAAATAGGAGGATACTATACTCATGCATGTGTTAATGTTTTCATAAGTGCAGTATGAAGTGCCTTGGTATAGCTTTGGAAGTGACTGGGCAAATCCAGACAATAGCAGCAAGGTTCAGGATAGCTTTTGGGTGTAAAAATGTAGGGTAATAGGTTATAGGGGAAAGGCAGAGTTGAATAGAACTGAACATCTGCTTTTTAGAAATCCAAATTTTAGGCTTGGGAAATCTAATTTTTATTTCAACTTTCCAGAATGCTGTTAACATTTTTTAATTTGCCAGTGGCAACTATCAGCATAGGCTGCAATCATACACATTTTCTTGGGAGTAAACCTCATTGAACACAATGGAACTTCAAAGTACTCATGTTTAGGATTGTTCTGTCAGTGTAGTAACTAAGTAAGGAGGACTATGTAAATTCCAGGATGGCTCAGTTGTGAACTTGAATGTACTTAGTTCATCCTTGAAAATAATTAGAGTCAGTTGCCCACTCTCCTTATCTACTTGCTTGAGTTTCATTTACCACCTTCATGGGGGTGTGCTTTCCCCCCCCCCTTTGAAGAGCTGTTCTTCAGTGCTGCAAGAGAAGGCAAGCTTCTGAGCCTCAAATTGCAGCATAATTTGCAATTTGGGCAGGAGGTCTGGTCTAGAGGGTAGAGCCTCCGTCTGCCTGAAGATAACATCCACAAGGTCGCCAGTTCGAGGCCACCGGCACCGTGCGACCTTGGAGCAGCTGACAAGCTGAAGCCGAGCAATTCCATCTGCTCTGAGCGTGGGAGGATGGAGGCCAGAATGTGAAGCCAGATTGGAATTGAAACACCTTGAACGTAGTCGTTCTTGAAAGAAAGGACCTTCTTTGAAATTGTAAAAATCCCTATTTAATAAGGGATTTAATAAAGCCTGCCTATGTAAACCGCCTTGAATAAAGTCTTGAATAAAGACCAAAAAAGGCGGTATATAAATACCTGTTGTTGTTGTTGTTATTATTATAATGTGTGTTGTGCAGTAAAACATTGAGCTGGATGCATACACAGCTTGAGTTCTCAGCCTTATAGCCTTAAATGCTAAAAGACTGGTAAGGAACTTGTGTGTAGCTGCTTAGTTTGCCTCATGGAGTGTGAGGGCAATGGCAAATTGCAGGACTTGGCTTATATATGGAAGTTAGATGCACAGGAGAGAACCTGTTCATAAACACTTTAAAATATATATTCTGTTCCAACTCTACTCGTTTGCCAGCATCAAATCAACCATATCTACTATTTAAGGTGTATAAAAAATGTGCTGTTTTTGCCATACATTTCCATACATCACATCTATGTTTGGTGTATTTTATCTACACTCTTGTTTAAAAGAAGCAATTTAATAATCACTTCCTTTGGAAAGACCTATTAGGCCAGGGTGACCAGACATCCTCTTTTTCCAGATCAGGGAGACAGACGTCCTCTTTTTCCAGGATGAAAATATCATGTCCTTTTTTTTTGCCTCATGTTCTGGAAAAGAACTTAAATGTCCTCCTTTTCCCTGTGAGTGGACCCCTACAGGCAGCACATAGCCTTCCTGTAATTAATAAATTATATGTAATAAATGATATAGTTTTTAATTTAGTAAGTAATATAGTGTTTAAATGTACCACATGAAATCAGTATACAAGGTTTTTAGCTCTTATTTTGTCATATCCTACATTTTTCTTGCATGTCCTACATTTTGGGGTGCCTTGTCTTCTTTTTGTGGTTATGACATCTAGTCGCCCTGTATTAGGCGGACCTCTTGAGACAGTCCATCTTGACACTGCTTGACTTGTCCTTTCTAAGCAGTGTAAATACAACTTGCTTGGTAGCATTGTGGAAGAACTGCATGCATTCTGAGTGAGAAAGTAACCCCAGCAGCTGCTGGTAAAAGGAAAGGCATGTAGAACTGCTTGTAAGGTGGTAAAATTTCATAACATTCCTGAAAAAGCAGTCTCAGTTATTGATCCAGCTTTTCTGTCTGCAGAGTTGATGCATAGGCTTTAAAAAGTCATATTCCTTCCTTGAAGATGTGTTATTGATCTGAAACCACAGAGTTGAAATTGGTCATATTTGAGGATTGTTCCTCTTGTAATGACAGCATATAGACACTCTTAAGTAGGAAGGTCTCTTGCAGTGTACACTCCCTCTGGGAAACCTTGGCCAGCCTAGCCTCTTGGGTATTTTCCTGATGTGATTGCAAGTGAGCTACACCATGCTGATTTTAGAATGAACAGGTAGCTTGTCCTGTTCCATTATAGTTGAAGCTGTTATATATCTAAGATGATGAAGCTGGTAAGACTTCTGCAATTTCTGTTCTTAGATCAGAGCTGTGTACTTTCCTATATTTTTATTGATCAGCCCTGACATTCTCTTTTATTCTTACCAAAAAAGAATAGAATATAATGATGGTAAAATATGAATGTGATTAACGCTTGATTACAAGTAATAGTTTTCTACTAATGCTAACATCTGCGATTAGTATGCTTATGTTACTATGCCAGTGGTGATCAGTTAGGGCAGGGGTGGGCAAACCCCAGCCTGGGGGCCATTTGCGGCCCTTGGGGATCCCCAATCTAATGAGTTCCCAGTCTCCAATGAGCCTCTGGCCTGTCGGAGACTCTTGGAGCCCATGGCCCAGTCACTGACCCACTACCAATCGTGACCGCCAGACTCAAACTGTGGGCCGAATTAAAGCAAGGCCTTTTATAGTCTGCTTTTCCCTTGGCATTATTTTAACCGCCCCCCCCATTGCCTCTGAACAACTAATGCCTCCATATGTTTCTCCATGTGTTGGTATGTATGTTTTCATTGTGCAAGAAGTGTGTGGCAAACAGTTCATAGTTCTCATGCGGTTCTACATGCCTGTATTATAATTCTCATGTGTATTAAAAATAAACTCAGTAAAATTCATTCATTCATATAAGTTTCATCTCTAATGTATTCATTTATGTAAATTTATTCAAATTTGAAAGGTAAATTAATTCTTTTTCCCCCCTGGCCCCTGACACAGTGTGAGAGAGATGATGTGGCCTTCATGCCAAAATATTTGCCCACCCCTGAGTTAGAGAACTGATCTATGTCTGGTCATCTGTGTGGAACTTTACAGGACAATTTAGTGATGTACTATAGTTCATCTAATGATCTTGCATCAGTGCCAGCTGTAACAAATGGCTTATCTTAAGTGTACATACAAATAGGTGTGTGCTAGGTTTCATTTGGGTATTTCTTACTAGAGGCAAAATTTGACCTACAGCAGAATTTGAAAAGGCAGCGAACATACAAGTGCATAATTTTCAGTGTACATTGCAACAGTTTCCAAGAATCTAATTCTAACTTGCTATGCAAATACAGAAGTCATTTGGCATGTATCCATCCAGATGGTATTTAGAAATATATATATACTAATTGGGAATGGTATAATATAAAAGAAAAGAGATGAATTCTCACTACTGTGTGAAATTATCTGAATGTTCTAGTTTTGTGAAGAGTAGAATAGCTCTGACCAGCTTAAAGCTTAAGTGCGCACTTGTAACTAGTGGTATGAACCATCATTAAATCATTTGTTACTCTAAGTTGGAATAGTGCATGCTAATTAATGCTGGTTTCCAATTTGTAGTGCAAGTCATTGCGTCACATTGCTATTTACCTAATACCACCACCGCCTTAATTTCTTGATTAGCGGCAAATCATAGCTGATGATACAAAACATTTTGGGGGCAAAGTTATGGAAGATCATGCTATTTTTGTAAAAAAAAAAAAATCCATATACTAAATCAGCAATTTTCATTCACTGTGCTGCAGCATGGTGTGCCACAGGAATTTGACGGAGGGTCATATATTAGTAGCGCCATTGCAGGATGTAAGTCCCTGGCCAGCAGTGCAGTGTGACTTGTCAGTTGGTAAATAACCAATGGTGAGAATTTTAGCACTTTCTCAGTGTTCCATGAGATGAGAGAGGTTGAAAACCACTGTACTAAATGTTGGAGTTTGGCAAGTGGAAGTTGTGGACAGTTCAAAGCTAAACTGAAATGTTAGTGTCTTCACAATTAATGTTATATATACTCCAGATTACAAAGGAAAGAGATGGGATTGTACAATCAGGATCTCATAATATACCACTATGAAGAGAAGTTGCAAATGGAGAAGCAAAGAAACCTGAAATCAGTCCCACAGTGTTTTGAAGGAAGAAGAAAATATCTATGCTGCTTTTGACCAGTCTGTTTTGGGGGTTGAGAGCCCCAGAAACTGTATTTATAATGGTCTGTTCCTGGGAATCTTTGCCGCCTCCCCACCCCAGAGGGCAGAGTGACTGTTCTCTGGGAAGGAAGGGCTAGCATTCCTATTGTTGGGATGCCCCTCCTCCTGGGAAGCAGGATCGGAACTTCGAAGAATAGATACTCCTCCCATGTTGGGGGGGGGCGTCCTTTCTAGTCCCTAGTTCCGGTCCTGCCTTCTAGGAGAAAGGATGGACCCTGTTCTCCTGCATGACTTCCTTTCTGAAGAGAGAAGACACGAGGGCCCCCCCGCAGGATTTGCCCTCTCCCACGATATTCAGGGGGGCTCTGATAGTCTGCCAGAGACTCCATTCACACCAGCGCAGGGGGGGCATAGCTCCGTGAACACCACCCCCACCATCGACACCAGTGGAGCAGAGCGCCTACCAAGGAGTCTCCCCTATTCTAAACCAAAGCTTCTAAAACAAACATTCTAAAACAAAGAGGAAATGTTTGTCTTTAAAATGTGGTGGCAGTGTATATCAATATTAAGAATAGTTCAACAGGAGTAATTCACAAAGCAGTTCACATAGTAAAATAAATCAATAAATGATTCATGCCCCCCAGTACCTTGGTAGCAAAATTGTATTAATAGAAGTGTTAATAGAATAGAATAGAATTAATAGAAGTAAGATGGGATGACAGCTTAAGTAATTCTGAACACAATGGGCTTACTTCTTTGTACGGTAAATAACTCTGTTTTCAAACACCTGAATGTATTAAGAGAATACAAGCTAAAGAGAAAACTAGGGATGCTGACTGATTCTTTACATGTGTTCTACTTTTTAAGATATGCTTATCCAGGTGCAGAAACCAAAGGCGAAAACTAAGCTAGTTTTGTTTTAAAATTGAACTGTCAGCTATGAGACTATATGGTCTTGAATTTGTGATATTTTTGTCTGCAGATATTGTAATTTCAATGAGAGGTGATAACTTTGCCCAGAGAGCCAGTGGTGGAACAATCAGAAAGCAAGCTTATCTGTTCAAATCTTCCAATACTTTGTTTCTTTTTCCCCTCAGCCAGTTCTCCAGAATGAAACTGACATTTTCCTGATCCTTTCATTAACTTCTACAGGGAAAAGAAGTGCCCACTCTTTATGATGTCTCTTTCACTTTTATTGTGGTGCTAAAGAAAACTCTGAGCCACAGAGACTGCTGCCTGCAGACTTGAGAATTCAACCAATTTGTGTTTAGAATTTATTTGTTCATACCTCATGTAGTAATTGACAAATGCTGAAAGCCAGAAGGTAGTACAAAATTAAGTGGCTAGTTTGTATTTGATCACACCATACTGGTGCTGGTGTGTATTACCATAAATTCTGAAAATTTCAAAGTCCTCAAAAAGTAGTGTTTAGTAGAGATTATTTTAACTACAGGTTGAGTATCCGTTATGTGGACTGCTTGGGACAGAAAGGTGCCTGGATTTTGGAATAATTGCATAAATATAATGAGATACACTTCCTCTTGCTCTTTTCTTTGTTACTCAAATTGGTGTCTACTGGCCTCTGACATTTTTCAGTAGCATCTGTACAGATACACTCCACAGAGCAGATAATAGAACTTATAGCCTGTATTTGCACTGTACATGGGAATAAGCACAAGACCTTCACACTACCAAAAACAAGGATTTCAGAATAGTCTGGATTTCAGATGCCTGGATAAGGGGTAATCTACCTGTATGAGCATGTATGTGAATTAATTTAAATCAGTGGTCCCTCAGTCCAGTTCTTGCCAAATTTGTTTTGGATCTAGGAGCCCAAAAATTTAGGACTGAAAAAAACATTTAAGCTTTCAGGATTTTATGTTTAACTCTGGCCAGCGAAAATCATACATGCCACCAAAGAATGGTATAAATTAGATTTTACATATGAGCAACAATTTAAAAAGCATGTTTCCAATCCCTGTGGTGGTTAGGAAAATGTGACAAACGTTACGATTTCCAGTAAATGTTACATAACAAATGTTACGGTTTCTGCCTCTTAGTTGCAACCTTGCATCCATTCCTTAGGCCCTAGAAACCAAGTTGGAGTCTTGGAGACCTGAATTTGTGGAGTCCTAAATCATATGACTTTCCTAGTCATGAAGCACTCTAGGAATAGTATGCTAGGTAAGTAGATCTTAGGATCTGTATGCAGTGGCCATACCAGAATGTTTTCAGAAATGAAAACAAGGAAAGCTCAGTCAGATCTCACCCTTAATTTGGTGTTTGGCATTTATCATATTTACCTGTTTAAAAAATGACACTCCTAGATTTTACTTGAGCAGATGAAAGTCAGCATGGTGTAATGCAGTGTTTCTCAAACTGTGGGTTGGGACCCACTATGTGGGTCACAAGTCAATTTCAGGTGGATTGCCATTCATTTCAATATTTTATTTTTAATATATTAGACTTGATTCTACCATGGTATGTGACTGCATTTGGGGAAATGTTACAGACCTGTACTTTTAACAAGCTACTATGTATATTCTTTTAACAATATTTGTAAATGGAACTTACTCCTGGGTAAGTGTAGGTAGGATTGCAGCCTAGGATTGCTAAAAATGTTCCTGCTTGATGATGTCACTTCTGGTTATGTCATCACTTCTGGTGGGTCCCGACAGATTCTCATTCTAAAAAGTTGGTCCTTGTGTTAAATGTGTGAGAACCACTGGTGTAGTGGCTAAAACCTTGGAAGCGAATTTTAAATTCTTGTTCTCTGAAACTCACTGGTGATCTTGATCAACCCAGTCTTTGATTCTAACCTACCTTTCAATATTCCTGTAAATATAGAATGGGGGCCTAATTGCTACAAATATGATAATTTGTAATCTGTATTTTGTTCTTCTCTTTGCACATGTACCTTTTCCAGGAATAAATATAGATATTGAAAAATGAAACACTGTTTCAAAATTACTTTGTGGGAACACCCAAAGAAGTGGGGAAGGCAACTGAAGACATCAGACACCTTCTCCTACTGCAGCTGGAGTTTGTTCTGATATTTTTGTTTAATGGGAAAGGGTTGATGTGAAACAGGTTAATGTAGCGATTGCATTTTATCAACATTCTGGGGCACTTTGGAAATTCCAATCAAAAAGCAGGATTTATGAAATTTATGAAGTTGGAGCCCATTTTTGGATCTTAAGCATATTGCTTGGTAACCAAGAAGGATGTTTTTGCAAAAGTGATTATGTGCAGGATTCTCAAGTGAGCTCTTGATGGTTGGCAAACCCCCCCCCCCCCCGGTTAAACTAGCTGTGCTTGTTTCTGTTGAGAATCATCCAGCTTTAAATTCACAGTATACAAAGATTCTTAGCAGGATATTGTTTTTAAGCTTAATGTAACACTGTGTCATGAGTGGATCTTTTAAAGATGGCTGTGGTTTCCTTCATGCAACTTAGATTTGCATCCTGCCTTCCTAAAGGATCTCAGAGTAGGTTGCCTGGATGTACTTGTGCTTTATTACTTTCATAGCTACTTTTCTTTGGTTGTGCATGTCGAGATTAAAATGATACTCAAAATTATCCATCTCACTGAACAGAATGACACATGGTTTGTCCGTACACATGTAGTAGATTCCAGTTCTGATCCAAATGCACTGGTTTAACTGGGGTGTGGATCACAGCCATAGTAATTTTATTCTCGCAACCTTGGAAAACTAATTTTTCCCCAAAAACAAAGCACTAACAAGAGTGTTTTGACTCAATCATTTCTAAGCCAAACACACCTTTGTTAATGCTTTTGAATCTCTTTCTGTGTGATAGATGACTGAGTCACATTCTGAGTTGGAAATTCTCTTGGTAATAGTTTTAGATTGAGTGTACGTCAATCATTGAAGCAGCTGCTTTGCTCTGCATTTATATTTAAATGAGAGAAAGTGATCGGTGTTGAATTTTAAATGTTGTTACCATGGTAAAACAATTCACTATCTTGTCTCTTTATCATCTTCGTTAGACAATCTATTGGACATCTTATTCCCAATAACAGGGAGCATTAACATCTAGATTTGGAAACTTTTTAAATTTAGGGGAACGTTTGATGGAACCTAATGGTATTCAAAATCTCCCTCTTCTCCCCCCCCCCCCCAATTTTATAGGTTTAGAATGTAATTTCTTCTAACAAGAAGTTGCTTTCTGAAATATGTATTAAATTTCACTTTGGCAATATGTTTTCAGTATGAACAGTAGTGTAGGTTTCATGTATAATGTGAAGAGTGTAAATCTCATTTTCATTTAACTTTGAATGTTCTATTAAACTGCCCACTACTACTTGAATTGCCTACTAAGCCTCCAGGTCACATGTGAGTAATGAGGGCCCAGTCCTATTCACCTTTCCAGCACCTGTGTAGCCGCAGTGCCTCAAGGTATGGGAACATTTGTTCCCATTCCTTGAGGAGGCCTCTGTGACTACCTACCCACCACAGGATGCAGCGCATGCCCCATTGGCATGAGTGTACTGGCACTGGAAAATTGGATAGGATTGGGCCCCGAGTCAATTACGTTTCATGCCACTGTTCTGAGCAAAACTGAGAAATATATAGTATGGAACATACAACAATTGTGGAGAGAGCCACACATTTGACAAACCAATCCATAAAACCTTGTTTGCTCTGTCCTGACACATGATATAGCGGGACTTCAGTATTCACAGGGGATCCATTCCAGAACCTGCTGCAGATACCAAAATCTGTGGATAATTAAATCTGGGGGGAATGGTGGCACATAAATAACTTACCTAGGGGCTATACCTAACCCTCCAGAAATCACACACAGCTTCCTGGCCTCAGCTTCCTGAATGTGACTGGAAGTCACTTCTGGTTTGTGCTGGTGACTTCTGGCTGCATTCAGGAGGTCCTCTGGGGCCCTCCAGCCGCAGGTTCAGCATCCATGGATAAGAGGGACCCACTACATTTCTCGTGAGTAGTTCAGTCCTCTCATTTCTTCACAGTTGTAGCATGGTATTGGGTCCCAAATTTGTACATTCATGAATCTAAGACTGTGCGTTTAAGACTGTGATAGTATTTCACAGTTTGTTTCTGAAACCAAGAAAATGGAAGGTAGAAAACGTGTGCTTTTGGTAAAATAACTGCTTGTATTTTGAGTTATTGTTTACAAGACTGAAGGTGTGAATATCCTGTGGTGTTTAAAGTCTGGTGTATGTACTAATTCTTTTTTTGCTACTAGTTGACAGTTACACACAGGGGAGCAGAAGCTGTGACTGCTGATTTGTTTACATCTTGTATAAATTGTCCCAAAATGGTAATTGTGACTGCTTATTTGTGGTTGAATGGTTGCAGTGGTTTTCTTGGAGGAGTTGATGCATTTCATTAATTTGATATGATTTATGCTTTTACTGTGTTCAGTTTTCGCAAGCTTCCTTGGGTTTCCTATTCAGGAAAGAAAGTTGAGGGTTAAAGTATGTTAAAACAACTGTTTTTAAGTGAACAGCTGTTTATCATTGTGTCTATTGGAAATTCTCAATTATGGATAACAAAAAAGGTGGAGTAGTCTGCGTACTCAGGAGCATGTTAGCCATTCCTGGTGTAACACAACAACACTCAAAAGGCAAAAGTTTCAAAAATAAGTGTTGTGTTATTTTATATGGTCATCCATTTAGAGTTATTTGTATCATTAATCTCTTAGTGTGTAAAGTTGTCCCCTTTGAGCTTGCTTCGGGGAACCTTTTTGTCACACTGTTCTATGTGTTGGCCCAAGCACAATAAAGTCAGAGGGTTATACAGGCAAGCTTATTCAGTTATTTTGTGTCTTTATAAAACGTCAGCAGAAAGATTTATTGAATGTCTCCTTTTTTCCGTGCAGTTTTTCCGGCAACTACCTTGCTGTAGAAAGGTTTACAAATCTAAACTGCATGCTGCTGAGTCTTTCACTATAGGCGTGACAGAAGCAATAAGGCACCTCTATTTTGCTGGAATATTCTGTTGACTTTTTCCCCAATCCTAAAGACATACCTCCGGAAAAACCTGTTACTACACATAGGAAGTTGCATACTTGCTGAAATCCAGCTGAGTTTGTAGGAGCAGATATAAAACATTTTGATATGTACAACAGAGACTACTTGCTGAAAACTCTCTGGCCCATTCCTTGTTGAATAAAGCAGGAATAAACCTGATCTGCTGGGATCCATTCATGGTACACCTGTTTCTCTTGCAGTAGAAGGTAGAAGTAGAAGCCGCCTTGGGTGCCCTTTGGGGAGAAAGGCAGAATACAAATCTAATAAATAAATATATTTTTTTAAAAAATACTCCTGTTCCACCCTGCCTCCTGGTTCCTTAGTGCATTTGGAGAGAGAAAACCTAAGCCTTTCCCCATAGCAGTACAAATGCTAGTTTGGCAGTACAGCCCTGCAGTTTTAAGGTAGTGATTACCCACCCTGGCTCAACTGGCACTGCTGCTACATCATCACTTTTCTGTGCTGTTCAGTTCTTTTCCTAGGGTTTTTAGCAAGCTTGCACCCCCTTAAAGAACAGAGAACCTGAGCTACATGTATAACCAACTCAGTGCACTTCTTTGCTGGACAACTTTAATGCTAGGGTGTAGAGCAGTGGTTCCCAATCTGGGATATGTTGTATCCCCAGGGGTATGCGCCTGGACACTTAGGAGTATACCTGGGGCCTCTTTATCTGCAAGCTCAGCATCCAGGAATTTGCCTCACCACGGATGCCAAACTCATGGATCACCCCACTGAAAACCTCCCAGACATGACCAGAACCCTGTGCCAGTAGCATATTGGAGGCTTTCTCACCCTCAGAGAGGTTGCATGCCACTGGGGTGCAGTTTTTAAATTATAAATATTTTGCTAATATGAAGGGTACAATGTATGAAAATGGGCTCTCAAGTGGTATGCAAAAGAAAAAAGGTTGGGAACCATGGTGCATAGGACCCACAGTCATAGTAGTTTGCTACTCAGGGCACTCACCTTGGGGTGCTTGCTCTCTGCAAGTTAGGAGAGATGATTGGGAAATAAGACTGTACCTTCTCTCAGACTCTGGGATTAAATACTTGGATGAGTTGGCTGAATCTGACATGCTTCTATGCCAAAAATACCTTTTGTGTGCCCAACTTCTGAACCCATTGTGATGGAAAACCAGAGTTTTTAAAGTTCCCTCTTCATATTGAATTGTAGACCACTTTTTTGGCCATTGGAGGTTAGATCTTATAGTCAGATTAAGCTAAACCTATGAAGGTGTAATGAATCTCATTTAATGCTATATTCCTTAAATTAAGGTTAAGGCGTTAACAGTGATCCCCCAATCCAGCTTTAATTTGTTCAGCTGAAAGCAACTGTAAGTAAATGGGGCATGATTGACTAGTTTTAATTGGGACTTAGTAATGACTAACATAACTGAATTGGGGATCCTGTCTGTAGGTCCTTTCCATTCCAGTAGTAAAACAGCCTGTGAACATCTGTGGCCCCAAGTAGACCCTGCCTGTGCAGGGCTTCAGGGGAGATACTCAGTAATGACACCATAGCCAAGACACCTCTGCTGCTCAGCTGATTGGTGGTGAACTTATCCATCAGCTGCTGCAGGTGAAGGCTAACATGGCTTCATAAAAGAGAAAACCTAGTCTGGCAAGGGTGGACGGCAAGCAGAGGAGCTGGGAGGGGGGAGAAAGCAAGGATGAGAATGCTGGCCCAGGGCAGAACTTTGGAAGGGAAATGATAGAAAATGGTTGGAGGTCATGAGGAAAGGAAGAAACTAGAAAGGAAGTGACTGAAAGGGACAAGAAGAAGGCAAGGAGTAGCAGCCTGGAAAGGAGAAGAAGGGTGACAGGAGGAAAGGGGAGGTGGCTGGCCAGCATTTGAAGGCCCCAATCGGGTACTGAACTTGACAGCCAAAACCCCTGGATGGGAGGACCCCCAGAAGGGAAATCAAGGGGAGATCCCTTGGATTGGGGTGCACCACAGAGGACTACAAGGCTCAGATAATATCCCTCGCCAATAGAAAACTACTGTTTCCCCATCTCAACCCAACCCTGTAGTGCCCCCTACCCGAAATGTGTAACCACGGAACCCTAGCCTAACTAAGGAAGTACGAAGTAAGCTGTTGCTTGTGTTGGAGTTTTCCCCAGGTGGGTTGTATTTGGGTTTTATCCATGTGTAAGTATTTAAAAACAAACCAAAATCTGTTTCCCATAAAACTTGGGTGCTAAAACCACAGAAAACAATAAGATATGACAGGCAATAAAATTCAGCAGTTCCAGTGAAACAGTTTCACCAGTTTCCAGGGTCTCTGAGAGGAATTTTATCAGGGGGTACAAAGTTTCTTTTAGGCCCCTTTGCAAAGGGGGACGGGTGCAACAGAGTGGGGGAGGATGGTGACAGGTGAGCAGAATGGGGGCAGGGAGGGGCAAAACAGGGTGGACAGGAGGGTGAAGACAACTGAAAAAGTCTTTGGAGCCCAGATCCATCTACCCATGTGGCATCAGCAGCTAGGTACAGGAAACAGAAAACCAAACACACTCATAAGTCTCTCTAAAATCTTTTAAATATAGAAAATCCTGCAGAAAATTAACATCATATTTAGGCTCACACTAGAATGGAAAGTGTCCTGTGCGTACTAAAACTTGCTTCTGCAGCAACTGAAGCCCTACAGCTGTGTCCCTGAGCTCCTATAAACTCCTCCATGGTAAGAGGATCCACAAGCCAAAGAGCTATTGTAGCAGTTCAGTTTCCTCCCAGATTTGACACTTTGTTAAGGAGTGTCATGTATGCATTCCCCAGCATATATGGCTTACCAGTAGCTGCAGCTGCACGCTTGTGGTAACGTCCCCAGCATCCCATGCGGGCAACAAGTCTGTGTAGATAGGAAAATGTAAGATCCCAGGAAATTTCTCCCCCCCCCCCCCGGCTCCTGGGCTCCTTTTTTGACCCTGGGCCCAGGTACACATTAGCCCCTTTATCCCCCTCTCCTAGGCTCTGCCAATTTCAACAATGTTTTGGAGGGCCTCGGCTAATGAAAAGGTCTTCATCTGGTCCTGAAAGGATATCTGATTTGGTGCCAGATCAGCATCCTTGGGGAGGGCATTCCATATGCAGAGGACCATAATATATGCATACCTCAATTTGTACAAGGTGAAGGGACTCGAATTCAGCTGCCTCCATTTATCACCTCATTCTGTGTGACTCTAAAAAGAATCTAAATATGTTTTCAGCATAAAATTGAGGGAAGCCAAGTATGAGAGACTTGGGGCCCAATCCTAAGCGTGTCTACTCAGAAGTAAGTCCCATTATAGCCAATCGGCCTTACTCCCAGAAAAGTGGGGATAGGATTGTAGCCTAAATTGTTCACATTAAAACAGTGGCATGTTTGTAATCTTTACTTTTACTAGGCAGGGCAAGCACAAACTTTGCTCATTATTTTGCCTTGCATTATATCTTAATGGAACTTTCCAACCTTCATGCCCTGTCTCTAGTAGAACAGATAGCGTGCTCTATCCATTGAATTGACTGTCTGTGCTGAGGATCAGTGGAACTATATTGCATATTAATGGCCTTAATGTAGGATACTTAACTCAGCCTGTTACTAACTTGAAGGGACTGACCCTTAAAAGGTTACTTGAGTTGTGTACCTGCCTTCTACCTGGAAGAAACGTGTCTTGTATGACTGCATTTGAATTCTTATTTTCAGTGCAACAACCTCAAAAATAGGAACCTAGAATGTAAAAACTTGTAACTTTTGTAACTTTGTAAATATTTTCGATGTTGGGATTGACTTCTTTCCTTACCATAGTCAAAGTGGTGAGCAGTAGTTACATCTCCGATATCTAATAAGTCAATGTGTTGAGTAATAAGTTGCTAAATTTGGAGTCATTTCATGGATAGCTACCACATTTTACTGTGGGAGTTTGAGGTTATGATAAAGCTGTACACTAAGTCTGTGTTAGACAACATTTGCAGTGTTTCAGGAAGGAGTCTCTGAATCAGCCTGTCACGGTTTGCTATTTAATAGAAGTAGAGTAATAAGTGATTCACTCTTTATAAGTGAATCATGTTCATGTGTACTGTTTGGGGGAATTTGAGACTAGAAGGGAGAGTAGTATTTGCTGTGCAGGCAGTTTGGAAGAAATTATTGTGCCGTTTACTTGTCTATTAGTGCTCTGATTTTTACTTTATGCTTACTATAACAAACTCGGGCAGAAGATACATATTACAGCTGATGCAAAGAGTGGTGGCCCCTGCTGCCAATTCTTTGTTGCCTGGTTAAGCTTAGTAATATGAAGCATACCACATGGCAACGTTATGTGACATGCTTTCTCTCTCCACTCTATTAGCTGAATTGGTAAGAATAGGAAAATTCACAGTGTAACAAAGTTGCCCATTTTGCATTACTAAACTTTGCTGGAAAGGAAGGGGAGATGTGGGGTTCCTACATTTGGCAGCAGTTGACTTTAACATTTTAATGCTGGCCTCATGTCTCTAAAATGGGTATATCTTGGCAATGCATTTTCAAAGTGTTGCTACCTGGTAGGTAATGTTATCACAATCTATTCTAAATATCAACACAGTTCATTAGCGCAGTCATCTTTCTGTCTAATACATTCTGAACTTAATTATGTACAACTAATGATATGGAAATGAGGCAGATACCTAAAGACAAGCAGCAATTTCTACATATAGGGGTGCGCCGTGTAACAGTGTGTCGGTCAGTGACAGTCCGCATGTCCTACGGTGGTCCCATAACAGTACCCAAACTGGGCTGCAACCTGATTTTTTGGTGGGTCATGGCAGTTATTGGCTGTGCTGCTACAAGGCATTTTGGGGCACTACCCAACCTGACGTGGCCAACAAGGTGGACCACAGTGCCAAAAAGGATTGGGACGCACTGAACAGTATTCAATTCAGTAACGTGCTTTACTGGTTTGTAGCCTAGGAGCATAGGCTATACAAGTAACACATAAGTCTCGTACTTTTGTTGTATGATGTTCAAGCAATGATGAACTTGTCTAATGATGGATTTATTAGAATGTATCCTAAGTGATGCATACCTGTACTTGGGGATCCCCTAGGAGTGCAGGGGTATTTGTCTGTGAATGAAGAGGGGTGAAGAGGAAAATATGGACTGACAAAGATCTGAGTTTCTAGGACCTACAGAATGTTGACAGTATGAAGGGAGGGGAAATAGGGGTGATAGAAGAAATTGACCTTATTGAGCTCATCTGGCAGGACTCAACAAATTAAAGTAGGATAGGTGACTCGTGTTTCCAGTACCTTGGGAATGGTTGCAGCTGAGAGGTAGCCCTTGCTGTAAAGCACTGGTTTCCAACCTGTGGTCTGCGAGTCCCTCAGAGAAAACAGGATCACCTTTGATCACTTCCAGCACCTCACTGAGTAAGCATTCCCCCATGGACTACCAGAAAGGGCTGAAGTGTTGACTGTGGGCAGTTCATTCTCCACCATCTCTGGTCATCCATGGAGCAGTGCTTGCTCAGAAGATGCTCTCCCATGGATGACCAGAGATGGCAGAGAACGGACCACTTGCAGCCTCAGCCAACAACAAAATCTTAATAAATAAATCTAATAATCTCTAACAAATCTTTTTCTTTTGCTGAACTCTAGAAATTGAATATTTTTAAATCCTAAACTATGAAATGTACTATGAACATTTTAGGCTGTTCAGATATTTCTAAGTTACCTTTTGATCCCAACAGTAAACATTTAACTGTAAGGATCTTGCCTCCTGCCCCCAGCCCTCAGTATTTAATGACATTGGGAACAGGTCAACTTCTTTGTGTATGAATATTGGTAGGTAGATATTGCTTTCTGATGTAGTTTTGCCATGGAACTTCTTTTACATGCTTTGAATTGCCAGGGAAGGCCTCTGTCTAGAACATTGTAAACCTGCTCAGGATTTAAGTAGCTAGTCTACCTACCTACCTTTCTTACAGTTTGTAAACATTGGGGCTTGAGATAAGAATGAATAGTTCCAGATGAATGCTGGAAAGGTCTCAGATATTCAAGAGGAATGCTGTGGCACACCTTCAGCAGCTACATTCCAAAGCAGGGTAGCATTTCATTCTAATCAATAATGGTAAATGGTAAGCATGCTGAAGGGGGTAGTGGCACGTTGGAGGTTCTCCAACAGATTACAATCTGTATGATCTAAAGGTGACATTTAGGGGTTCTTATGCAGACTTGTACGTTGTTGCTCTTCTTTCAGTTTGATATGTTGTCTTGGCAGTAGACTGACTTCTGTGTTTCATTCCAGAAAAGTAGATTAATTTCAGGGTGGGAATGATAGTTTTGAAAAGCTTTCCTTTGACATCTTATATGTTAGCTTATAAATTAATACTACTTCTTGATTACAGAATTAAAGGCATATGGTTTCTTTATGGTTTTGTTGAAAGGCAAAGAAAATTAAGTGTAAATTACATTACCTGTGGAACATCAGTTTACATTTACATAAACTCACATTTACAAAATTACACCAAGAGGGAAAATGTAATGTAATCATTTCATAATTCATAATCAATTCACTGTGATTATATTTTGTCTCTTGATGTAATTTAGTAAACGGGGTTTGTGTAAATGATGTTTCTCACTTAATTTGCGCAGTTTTCAGAGATTTTGGAAGAATGGGAATCAACTATATCTTATGTTTTGACTTAATGGCTATTTTGTTGAGGTCTCCGTTTGTCATAGCTTAAAAGTGGGACACCCGGAAATCACTTTGAAACGGGAAATAATGTGGCATTGATTTCCTTTATATAAAGCATCTCCATTACCTCAATTCCATTATTCAGCATTTTTAATGTAAATTTACAGTAATAGTTGGCATTGTTGCAGGTCTTTTTCGGGAAGAACAGAAGCATGTAGAAAAATGAAGTTGCTGTGTAACAGTCATTGTAGCTGAATGGTTGGAAAGAGATTTGGTGTTTGTAAATCTGTCAGTTTAAAGCCCTTTATGCAAGCTTACCCTGGGTTTTGCTCTGCTAATGTAAAACAAGGAAGATGATGAATGCAGATATTACAGTAGGAAAGAAGGCATAACACTAACAAAATTAGGCTGTGGTAGCTTTAGTGTTGCCTCTCAGATTACAAACTTTACTCTTTACACTCCCACCCTGTGATCTCTATTATTATTCTGTACAGTCTAGTGAGTAGAAAAAAGAATCTGAAGGGATGGGTTGGGGGTGTATGCAAATTATGCAGAGTTTTAGCAGATGAGAGCCAGTGTGATTTCAGTGTTGAACCTAGGACCTGGGAGGTCTGGGTTCAAATTCCTGTGAAAGCCTACTTGGGGACCTTTGGCCACTGATGTTATTTCTCAGCCTAACCTATCTCGCACTGTTGTTATGATAAAGTGTGTGTGTGTGTGGGGGGGGGGGGAACCATGTATGTGATCCTGTTCTCCTTGGAGGTTATAAATATACAGGTCAAACCTCTTTATTCTTGGGTGTTTTGTTCTCCAAACTCCCGCTGATAAAAAAATTCGCATTAAGCCAAACCGGAAACGATGTTTTTCCAGCAGTGACAGAAACTTGCTGTAAAAACGTCCCTTTAGTGTTTTTAAACAAGAAATACGTGTATTGTGGGGGGGAGCTTCCCTTACCTTGTGCAGCAAGCTGGCGGGCAGTCTCCAGCTTGGAAAGCTATTTCCAAATTGTTTAGCTCCTCCCCCCGCCATTGTGGAAACTGCCCCACAGAAGGAGCTGCCGCACCTTGTGGTTCCTGCTGGTCTCTCCAGTCTCCTCGCCTGCCTGCCTTGGAGCTTGCTCCTGTCCCTTAAGAACACTGAGTCTAGGGCAGTGTTGGCGAACCTATGGCACGCGTGCCAGAGAGGGCACTCCAAGCCATCTCTGTGGGCACGCGCGCTGAGCCAGGCAGCCTGGAGAGGGGCGCTGAAGCTGTTGTTGCTCTAAAGAAAATGGAGGCTCTCTCCGAGACTCCCTGTGTGGGAAGGGTGGGCTGCTTCCCTCCACCTCCTGAGCTCACCCTCCACTCCGTTGCCCCCACCTGCCCTGAGTTTGTTTCCCTTTTCAATTTTGCCCACTCTGCAGGCTTAAGATCCCTGTTTTTCCCTTCCCCAACTCTCCAGCAGGCTCAGCCAATCAGCATCCAGCAGGCTTCTGGCTTTTTCTGTTAGAATGGCTCAGGGTCCTTCACTGGCTAACCACCAGCCAATCCTGAGCTGCCCTCCTCCTCAGTCATTTTGAGCCTTTGCAGCCCGCCTTTCCATGAGCAGCTCCCCACTCAGCGCCAGGAGAGGCTTTTCCTCCACAGCACAGGCGCAGCTGGGGGTGAGCAGCGCAGCCAGAGACAAATCCTGTGTGTCTACTCAGAAGTAAGCCCCATTACAGTGGATAAGGCTTACTCCCAGGAAAGGGTGGCTGACCTTGCAGCCTTGGAGCCCACTCCTGTGCGTGTCTATTTAGAAGTAAGCCCCATTACAGAGGATGAGGCTTACTCCCAGGAAAGGGTGGCTGGTACTGCAGCCTTGGAGCCTGCTCCTGTGCATGTCTACTCAGAAGTAAACCCCATTATAGTGGATGAGGCTTACTCCCAGGAAAGAGTGGCTGGGATTGCAACCTTGGAGCCCTCTCCTGTGCATGTCTACTCAGAAGTAAGCCCCATTAGAGTAAATGAGGCTTACTCCTAGGAAAGAGTGGCTGGGATTGCAGTGGCAAGGTCTTGCAGCCACTCCCTCCTTGCCAATATTTCTTTACCCAGCATATAATTAGTCTGTGGAACTTTTTGCCACAGGAAGCAGTGATGACAACTTGCCTAGATGCCTTTAAGAAGGGATTGGACAAATTTCTAGAGGAAAAGTTCATTATGGGTTACAAGTAATAGTAGGTAAAATGTTAATGTATGAGTTGTTTTTTCTAAACTAAAACCTCAGTATTCAGGTTAAATTGCCGTGTTGGCACTTTGCGATAAAAAAGTGGGTTTTGGGTTGCGGTTTGGGCACTCGGTCTCTAAAAGGTTTGCCATCACTGGTCTAGGGGAAAAGTTTGGGCTTCTGCTTCCTCGTGTGCTGGGGGTCAAGGGAAGCTTTGCAAGCGACTGGATGGCCCTTCATCTTGTGGGTGAGGAGGAACCGGAACCAGGTGAAGCCTCCTGGAGAGAGAGACCAGCAAGGAACTTCCGGTCCTTTCCGGTTTTGCTTAATGTGATTTTCAGTGGGTGTTTGGGGAACGAAACACCCACGAATAAAGAGGTTTGACCTGTATATTTATAACCTCCAAGGAGAACAGGATCACATACATGGTTCTCCCCCCCCACCACCACCACCACACTTTATCATAACAACTGTGTGAGATAGGTTAGGCTGAGAGCTAAACTATTTGGAAATAACTTCCCTGAGCACAGGGAGACTGCCTTGCCAGCTTACCACGCGAGGTAACGGAAGCCTACACACACCTTATTTCTTGTTGACAAACAGTTAAAAGGACTTTTTTTAGCAGCTCCACGTGGGTGGCCCTCCGCATTGAGTCAAATCTGCAGATGAAAAATCCGCTGATAATTAGGCTTAACCTGTAGTTAATAGTTCTGTTTTAGAATGATTGTCTTCCTTCACTGAAGTTATGCTTATGGCATCCAGGGAATAAGCATATAGTAGTTAAATCTCAAATCATAAATAAGTCTTGGTTGCTTTGATCATTATTGAATACTCACATAATATGGCAACGGTCTTGAACATTTATATGGCCAAATGACTACATGCATCTTCCTGTCTTTATATTACATATTCCAAGTGAATCTTTTCAGTCTTAATGATTGATATATGAACTTTAAGCACACTTTTAAAATTATCATTTATACTTCATTTTTGCATGCCAGTAATCTGTTTTGAATGATTAACCAATCACTTAGGCTCTGTTACTAGCTAACCCGGTGTCTGTTTCCCTACTCATGCTCATTTTACCTCTTCCCTGATCCTTAAGGGATCTGAACAGAGAGTGTGTCTATAAGCTTTTGAAGTTCTCTTCGTCAGCTGAATATACCTAGGAGGATGCTCTAGATCAGGGGTGCTCACACTTTTTTGGCTCGAGAGCTACTTTGAAATCCAGCAAGACCCAGATCTACCAGAGTTTTTTTTACAATGTTTGCGCCATCATAACATATAACATTTGTGTACAATGTATGTTGGTGTACCTTGAGCCCCACTGAGTATAACAGGACTTACTCCTGAGTAGATATGCCTAGGATTAGGCTGTGAGGCTGCAATCCTAGCCACACTTACCTGGGAGTAAGTCCCATTGAGTACAATGGGCCTTACTCCCGGCGTTTCCTCCCAGAAGCACCTGAAGGGGGGGGAGGTTGGCACTCCGCGATCTACTCATTTTGCCTCGCGATCTACTGGTAGATCACGATCCACCTATTGAGCACCCCTGCTCTAGATGTAACTTTAATGTTAATTATTTTCTTGTTATGCACAGGGTTCCTTCTGATGTCCTATATGCTATGCTTGCCTCTTCCATGCTCCTCCCTTAAGAGTACTACTGGTACATGTATCGCTGTCCAATAGCTTTTACTTCCCTGCCACTGTTGCTAATGGGCTAAGCAGGATATTTGTAGCATACTGCTGTGTGCTTACATACTCTTCTTCCTAACAAGGGAAGAGTGGTTTTGAATTCTAGATCAGGAAGTTGACTGAGAATGAACCTCACAGGCCTTGAGTTCATTGGAACTAGCTTCACCGATTTACTTACTATGAGCTGACATACCTGCTACTGGAATTCCTACAACCAAGCTGCAGGTTGATGCGTTGCTTTACTTATCCCGACTATGGATATGATATAAAACAGTGATAAGCATAGAAATTCATTCAGTGATGAGCATAGAAATTACAGAAAGAAATTCCTTATATGTTACCATGACAGCTGTAGCTTCTAAAGAAGAATGCTGCTGTTACAGTGAACCCTCAATTTACTGGACAAAACGAGGGAAGGGGTGCTCATTAAGGCAGAAAATCTGTTAAATCCAAAAGTATTTATGACATTAGATGTGCTGCATGTCAGCTCATGCGCAAAACATGAGAACTATTTGAAGAAGCAGACAATGTTCATTGTCTCTGGGTACCCTCCAGAGCAAGATTCTATGGTACAGGGAAAGTCCTGGGGTCGGGAAGAGATCAGCAGTTAATTGAATTGATCTTTGGTCAATTTAAGAGGAAGAGGAGGTCAGGATAGAACTTGTAGACTTTCTTTTCTAATTCTGCACAGACATTACCTTAAGAGTTCTCTTAAGAAATAAAAAGCACAGGCAGGTTCTACTTAGGTCCAAGTCAGATGCGAATAATATTCTAGGGTTGCAGGCAAGAAGTGTGGAAACTGTTCTACATTACCTTCATAAGGGACAGGCAAGGGTATGGTGGGGGGGGGGGAACCTTGTTTACTTATCAGACTTTCTTCTCCTTTGTGGTAATGGGCATTTGGGTACTATGGGAGATCTTCATTCTTAGCTAAAGGAGTACTTTATAGCACAGCAGCAAGCAAGATCTTTTTACACTGCAAATGTCAGAGAAAAGCAAGTTGAATTATCATGGTTTCTGCATAGAAAGTTATTGTTAGAAATTTTAAGAAACAGGAATTGCCCTGTTAAACCCAGTGACACTATAAAACAAGGGATAGTATCCAAATACACCTTACTATGACCAAGTTTCATTGAAGTTTATGAACTTGTTTGTTGTGATTACTTGTCTTATTTATTTTAATGATGCTGAATCGTGGCTGGCTAACTTCAGATATACCACAGTGAAAATAGTAATTGAAGTTTATGGAAGTGACCTTACTGGTGTTCTGAATAGTGCTTTCTGTTCTTTAAAAGAGTATTTCTCTGTTTTTACAGTAGCATAGGAAGGTCCAAGAAAGGACCATCAACTGTGAACAGTGCCTGGGAAATAAATGGCTTTCCTAATAGTCTGCTCTGTTTTATTGCCTGACAGCATACTTTTGCAAATAACATATTGACTTAGACAAGCGTAGTTGAGAAGCGACTTTCAAAGTAGTTCTCAGCATTCACTCTATACAAAACCCATTGACCTGTAAAAATGTGCTGCTGACTGCTGCATGTTTTTGGATGGCAAATGTATTTGGCCATTTGTTGATAGTAGTAGTGATTCTGAAGATGTTCTAATACATACATTACTTAAAAAAAACAACTCAGCACTTAGAACCACTGTATTATACCAAATGCAAACAAATTGAATAACAGTAGTGAAGAACTGAGCCTCAAGGTGTAGTTTATAAGGGATTAGAGCATTTCAGAAATGGTTTGCAAATAGAACTAGCACTTTAAAGAGGGTATTCCTTTGTCTAGTCCTTATTATGCTTGCTTGTTGCAGTTAGCTGTGACCTCAAAATACCTTGCTTTGATATGCAAGTAAAATTCAAACAGACACCAGAAGTTCAATCTTGTTGTTGGCTTCATAAATGGTATTAGCTTCGGTACTTGCTGTGTAAATGTGACTAATCTTAACATTTTGAATAAAGCTTAAAAACTGGCTAATGTAGAGATAATATTTGATAGACAGCCCTGTGTACCTAAGCTATGATGCTGTGTCATATTGGCATTTTCCTAAATGAACAGAGCATTTTGTTCCATTTAATATGGTCAGAGGAGCAGTTGCATAGGGCAGGGGTCTCCAAACCCCAGCCCGGGGGCCAGATGCAGCCCACGGCAGCCTTTCTTCAGCCCACGGCCAGCCTCTGATCTCCTGAAAGCCTCTGACCCTGCTGACCAAACACAACCAGAGTTGTGCTTGTGGGGTGGGGAAATGGGGGTCCATTTAAGTGTATGCTTTATTTCTTGGGCTGTGTTGCTGCTTGGAGAAATCCTGAACATTTGAGGCCATTCATTCATTTCTTCATTCATCTAAGTTCCATCTCTAATGTATCTATTTAAATTTTTTTTCTGGCCCTTGACTCTGTGCCAGATATTTGATGTGGCCCTTCAGCCGAAAAGTTTAGAGACCCCTGGCATAGGGCAAAGTGAGTGGCAAGTGTGGGTTTTTTCTCACATAACTCTGTTCTGGCTTTTGCGGTGGTTGTTAGGGAGTATCCGTATTGTGATATTTATGGACTGCTTTTCAACCTAATGTTTTCAAGGTGGTTTATTAGGCACAACAATAAGATCCAAAAGCCAGTAAAACTTGGGGTAGAAAAAAGTTAAACAATACAGAAGCAGTAGTAGAATACATTGCTAAAGAGACTTAGCACCCAAAAGCTTGGTATAACTTCAACTTGGTCTTGCCTCCAAAGGGATGTTGGGGAGGAAAATGAGCAGGCCTGCTGTGGAGGGCACTGCAGAGTTTTGAGAGTGTTACGGAAGGAGTTGAGATATTTGTCTGTCTTTCTACAGAAGTACAGACAGCACACTTTATTACTGACCTTTAGGCATAAATGAGGAATCTCTACCTTTCAGTAGGCTCCTTCGAACTGTGGAGCCTGCCTTGTTGGGAACAGAGCCTTGCTCTCAGTGCTGGGACAGATGAAGAAGCAGTTTACTCCCTGGAATATTAAACATGTATGATTCACAAGAAAGGTGGTCTGCCTAGCAATACCTAGCAAGGTATTGCAATGGCTGTAGAAGGAGGGCAGCTCAGGACTGGCTGGTGGTCAGTCAGTGAAGTGCCCTGAGCCATTCCAAGAGGGAAAAAAACCAGGAGCTTGCTGGATGGTGATTGGCTGAGCCAGCTGGAGACTTGGAAAGGGAAAAAAGTGGGGACTTCAGCACAGCCCGCAGAATTCAAAAGGAATAAAGACACAAGCAGGTGCGGGCGGCGACGGAGCAAAGGGATAGGAGGGTAGTGGCTGGGGGCAGGAAGGCAGCGAGCTCAGGGGGTGGAGGAAAGCCAACCCGCCCTCCCCACACACGGAGGCTCTGAAAAAAGCCTCAAAGGAGCTGCAACAATGTTTTTTTAAAGTGCCCTGAGGTGGAGCCTGTGGGTGGCAGCAAAGGCTGCAGCACCTACATGTCTCCTGACACACGCTCAACCAGGTGAGAGGAGAGGCTCAGCCAGGAGAGGTGTGGGTGCTGCAGCCTCTATTGCCACCCACAGGCTCCACCTCAGGGCGCCTCTCCACACTCCCTCTTGCCTGCCTAAGGTTAAAAGAGAGCCAAACAGAGCTCCCCAAAAGATGAGGGAGCATGCACCTGAAAATCTCCAAGCATGCTCCTCTCCTCTCCTTCCAGTGGGCCTGGGCAGCAGCACTCTCACAAAAGAAAAGCAGCATGCTGCCTGTCCTGCGCATGTGCGAGCCACTCTTTCTGTTTATTTACTCTGTACCTGGAACCCTAAAATGAAGCCCCCAGGGTCTGTTTGCCCTCTTTCAAAATGGTGCCGCCCAGGTCTATCTGCCCTTTTTCAAAATGGCGCCGCTCACTTCATTTTGCCCTTTTTCAAGATGGCGGCCACCAGCTTCTCATGACCCACCAGAAATTGATTCACAACCTACCAAGTGGGTCACGACCTGCAGTTTGAGAACCTCTGGAGTATTCTGTTTGCTCTGATACTGACAGCAATCAATATTTCCAGTTAGTAATCAATAGTCCCAAAGTAGACTGATCAATGAGATCAATTATTAAAATTCACCCCACTAAGAATTTCCTTCCATACCTGAGTCTTCTACTCAACAAAAACCTATTAATCATTTGACCGTGCACCAATTTGTTGTCTAAAAAATACAGCCTTGTAATGGATATCATCAATCAGATGACAGCTCATCTAAGTCTATGAACTCAACCCCTGCTGACTACTAAATGCTTTGTCTGCATTATTTACTATAATGTCTTTTATGAAAGATTCCCTGCATATCTGTGGGTTTGCAATGTAGAATAGTGAACAAGCAAGCAACTGCTAATGCCTCTGAACATTGCTACTACTCTTACTTGAATATTTTGGCAGGAGGATTCAGCTGAGCTGGTAACATCAATGCTAAAACCCTGCCTTAATTCACTGTGGCTCCCAGGAGAGAGGGTTATTGTGACTAGCTCACATTATACTTTAAGGTAATGGAATCTCGTCCAAGGAAAACAGCAAGCATATTACCAAAGCGTATTACTATAGTCTTTCGAGACTGAAGGTTGCCAACCATTTTTACCACAACTTTATTGATATACTAAAAAGCCTGTCATAATATTTCTAGGACTGCATTAAGACTGATGGTAAGAGGTCTCCTGGCTATATTTGAAAGGTAAAAAAGAAAAACCTTGTATCATTCTTGTAATGATAAACAAAATATTTTTTAAATGGTATAGACTACATAATGTGAATATCATATTTCTACATTATTTCATTAGGGACAGATGTAGTGCTTGGCATGAACAAAAGGAGGAAGCTGCCAAGACTACTTCAGAGAAGACTGGTACAGTGATTTATTAGCAATTAGAAAGAGAGTGGGGGCATTCCTGAGTGATGTTTGCTCACACAGTTCTTCTCTGCACTCTGTCACAGAAGTGTAGGGTCCAGCCCAGACCTTGTGCCTTGTCTGCACTGTGGTCTGGCTATATCAGTCTGGCCTTGGAAAGGATTGTTTGTGTCTCTTGCTCATGACCCTTTCTGTGGAAAAGTAGTGCAGTACTCAGCTTGCTGGTGTCACATCATTACTGTGGTGTTTAAGTCCTCTTTTTCCAGTTAAAAATGATCCAAACAGTTACCAATAATAGAGCACTCAGTTTGGGTTGACTCAAGTTGTGCTAAGCAACTGTTTTTGATTACTCAAGTTGACCTGAGCAATAGATGTCACTTTTCCAGACTTGACTTCAGGACCAGTGACTCAAAAAGAAGTCTGGACTTGAAATGACTCTAGTCCCCATCTAGAGGGGTGTGCGCGCGCATGTGTCCTTGCTTGTTTACCCCACCACCATCTTCCTTTTTTCTGTGCAATTTGCTAAAGGACTTGTGACTCAAAATGGCTCAGACAAGCAAATTGAAGAACTTGAAAAATTTCAAGTCAAGTCACAACAGGCGCGTGCTATGGCCCACAAGTAGTCATGACTTGAGCTTAGTGACTTGGGCACATCCCTGCCAATAGCATCATACATTAAACTATAAAAGCGCATAAACATTACCATAATAAAAATAGTTAAGAAGTAGGATGGTAACAGTAGGATGGTAATCAGACAGCAACCTTTTAAAGTAACACCTTATAGCAAAAATGTGCTTTTCAGTTTTCTATAGACAGAAAGTGAAGGTAGCAAACTGATTTCCATGGGACAGTTCTACACCAGGGAGTTTGGGTTTGCACCACCACTGAAAAGGCCCTGTCCCAGGTATGTGCATAGAAGAGAGGAGGTTCTCTAGTTGATCTTGGGACTTCGGGTAGGTTGATGTGTTATAAGTTGATCCTTATTATGCATATCCATGTGCGTCTACAGTTAAGTGACAACATATTGAATGGCACTTAATATCAGAGGAGACCTGTTGGTCTGTGTACTTCATGAAGTAGTGTAGCTTTGTTCAAAACTGACTTGATTTCAGGAGAACAGTTGTGAACTGGGTATCTCAAGCCTGTGACTCTTAGGCTCAAATCCTAACCCACTTTCCAGTACTGGCATAGCTGTGCCAGTGGGACGTGCACTGCGTCCTACAGTTGGGTGGCACACATGGAGGCCTCCTCAAAGTAAGGGATGTTTGTTCTCTTACTTTGGAGCTGCATTGTCCTTATGTCTGTGCTGGAAAGTGGGTTAGGATTGCGCCCTTATGGTTTATTCAAATCCAAACTCTGGTACTGTGTTCGTGAAATCATCATCCATAGGTGATGAGTGACAATGCTGTATCTTCTGAAAGATAGAAGGGAATTATCTCCCACCTGAGGTGGGACTTGGCACATCTTTTCCATCTTTTGTTTAAAACAGATTTTAAAAATTCTATGAATTATCAGCATTTAAAAGACAGAGGGCATACTAAAATGCATAATACAGTTCAAAGCACTATAAAACTTGTCATATTTATCTTGCTCACATTAAATAGTTCTCAGTGCAGTGTATGGATGAATACTATTTTGTGCCTTGTCATTTCAATATATTGTAGATAAACTTTGTTTCTGAACAAATGCCTCTAATGACTTAATTGGCTATAAGAAAAAAGTTCAAATTCAAATACACTGATTTTTAAATGTCTCCACGGCTGCCCTCATTCTCTATCATTTTGAATGCCAAGCATACTCTTATTTCTGCAAGTCTTGCATCAATTTCATTGGTTTCCAGTTTGTTTTAAGGTCCAGTTTAAAGTGCTGGTATTAACCCCTAACCTTTCATTATCAGGGATTGGGTTATATGGTCTTTTTTCATCCATGAAAGCCAATCTGAGCTTTGCTGCTGATCTCTTTGGCCTTCCAGAATGCTGATCTGTAGAGAGTACCAGAGTCCAGGACTTTTCAACTTAGCAGTTCCCTCCCTGGGGATATTCACCCAGCCCCTACCTTCTTGGTCTTTAAATGTGCTGTAAAGTCCGTTCTGTTTCACTAAGCTTTTAACTGACTTGATTTTGATCTGGTTTCGATTTTATTTTATTGTGGTTCTCTTTTCTGCATTTGTGTGTTATTGATTTTATTTTGTATTGTTTGTTTAAGAAAGTAGCAATTGCTTTTTATTCAAGTGAAAAATGTCAATAGAGATTAATTTTTCAAAAACCCTAGTAAAGGAAAAGGGGAATTTACCTCTTGGTACACCCATTGCTAATGGAGAATAAAAGAAAGGGGGTCCGTCTTCAGTTTGTAGAGCTCTCATCTGAGAAACCTGCCACTTGCCCATTGATGATCTGTGCTACAAGACACAGGAAAAAGTAAGGGGGGGAGGGAATACTGAACAGAGGAGATTTGGTGTCAGGTATTGATTATCCACACCTAGTTTATAAACAGAGATAACCCATTTTTGCACAGCCCACAGGTGTACACCTTTGGTTCCTGTTCCGTATATGTAACGTTGGGTAGAAATGGCTTAAAACCTGCAGTCATCTTAATTTTCTAAATTTGTTTTTGAACAGTGGTAGAGCCTTGTATTTTCCCAAAAATATATATGTTCAAATGTCCAGTTTTCTTTTCACCATGATAGGTGACTTCTATGGCTTGAAACGGAGAATCTAGTATCTCACCTCTTTTGTGGCTTCAGATTGATATACTACAGTAGACGTTAATATGTTCCAGCTTTTATATGAGCTGTGGGTATAAAATGAGAACTAATACTTAAAGTTTCTTGATGTAAAAAAGCCTCCTTTTGGTACAGAGGTGAAGAGCACAGGGAAGAAGAGTTCACACATCTGGGTTAGGTGGACGTCTATATGTGGTAGACCTGTCAGGGCATTTCCACTGCCACATCCCAGTTTTCAAAGACTCCCTCCCAAAAATTTGTGAGTTTTGCCCTGAGTGAGCATTTGTTTTGATTTAACAAACTATATTTTGTATTTTAAAACACATTCACAAATTTGAACTTTTTATAGTAAATTCTTAATGTTTTAAATATTAGCCTGTTAGAGGAATTTTAATCTGTTTTTGTATCAGTGGTAGTATCTTTAGTTGGAGAATCTCAACTTGGAAACAATTCTATTTATCCTTGTTTCAACATTTCAATACAGCTTCAGAACCGAGAATCTTAGAGTCTTCCCCATGACTGATTTCATTTTTGAGGCTGTAGCAAGTACAATATTCACCAATATTAACTGTGAGTTGTATCCTAAGTACCACAAGCTGACTAATTTTTCCTGCATTCCCCTTTCCTATGAAAGCGTCATAGGATATAACCTGTCCTTTTTTACTGTTAACAATCATTTTCAATAAATATTTAATTTTAAAACGCTAGTGACTTCTTAACAACTTTTCAGTGTTTCCCAAACTGTGGTTGGGACCCACCGGTGGGTCACAAAAATGTTTTGAAACATTTTAAAAAAGTCTTTGCAAGCACTCTTTTCGATTTCCAAGAAGAAAATAATTAACTGGAATGCTAACTCGTGGTTTGAGGAATCTACATACCCCCAAATTAAAATGTGACACTTTCTGATTTTCTCTAGTAATTGGCATGCTGTAGATCATTTGTGAACCCAATTTCAGCCTTTTGTCTGGTTTAGAAATCCCTAACTGCACATCTTGCCCTCCAGTTCAGCTTTCTGGGTACCCTAGAAAGACTGTAAAGGTTTGGGGAACAGTTCTTGAACTCCATTTCTAGGGTAGGTTTAGCAAATGTTTACATACATTCTATACATAAGGTCTCTAGCAGCACATGACCCCAATTATTAAAAATGTATTAATTTCTAGAATTTTTGTCTAGTGGGTTGTGGTAGTATGTTTTAAAAAAAGGTTGGGAAGCACTGACTTTGCAATACTTTTGCCCTGATTATTATGTTTTTTACATTCTAACTTTCAGAAGTGCATGGTATTACATTATCATAAATTTTAAATCGTACCATTACCAGTTAGCAACCTTGATGCTGCAGTATATTTACAGATGATTTCTAAAACAGTATATTGTTTTTTAAATGGAGTTGCTTTAATGTGTTTTTTGCCATCCATGTGAGTTCTGAGAATGGAACCCTCACGAATATTGAAACTCAACTTGTAGTAGTAGTGTTCTAACCAAAACCTAATAAGTGGCTGGTAGATAAATGAGATTATACTTTTAGGATGCCTTGCTTGCATCTTAATTAACAATTTCTGCTTAGTCATAATCAAACTAGGAACAAATTTACATAAAGTTAATCAAGCTCTTATTTCTAGTATTTGGAAAAGGGTAAAGAATTTTTGTCCTGGTTGCAATGTGTTGCTTGAATAATACATTACTGCAAATACTAAGTACTAAAAATATCTCATAAATGTTTGAAGCTGCCTCTTTTGAAAGCTGTTATAGGTGATGACTGTGATCCTAATTGATGGTCAACTATGGAATTGGAGAGCGTTAGTAGATGTGACTAGAACATATTTTATTGCTTTTGGAGGTATATTCTGTACATTTGGTAACCCTAAATTGAGTGACTATTTTGAATTGATGCCACAAAATATATACGTAGAATTTGGTAGTACAGATGTTGAGAGAATCTGTAAAATCTTTTTTCTTCAGCTATTAAACTGAAACTGAATGTAACTGAAGTCAATTAAGGCCCAAATCCTAACCCCTTTTCTAGCACTGGCATAGCTGTATCAGTGGGATGTGTTCTGCATCCTGCAGCTGGGTGGCACTCATGGAGGCCTCCTCAAAGTAAGGTAGTGTTTGTTCCCTTACCTCAGAGCTGCATTGCCCTTATGTCGGTGCTGAAAAAAGGGTTAGGATTGTGCCCTAAGTTACTTTTTAAAATAACCTGGTTTCAAATGTTGTCTTACAGTTTTCTTTTTCAAGGTTACTCTTTGTAGCCTTTTAAACTCAGTCATCACTTTCTCTTGAACACATTGAATTAAAATGTTATGTAAAAGACAAGCATGGGAACAATCTGATTTCTAAAGCCAAGCATTATGACACAGTAGGTCATATGAATGACAGTCAACTATACTCCATGGATTTTTAAGATACAAGTCAAGTGAAGCTAAGCAATTTAAGTCCTCTTCATTTCTGGGATGATATTAGGCCTTGCCTTCTGCTGTATTGTGTCCTTATTTCCACCTCATGGAGAAACACTGGTGTGTTTATTATTCACCAGACCCTGTTTCTGCAAAGTACTGGACATTTAGTTAAGTGATTTTGCTTTAATGTCCTTGCTTACATACAATGAGCAAAACTGAAATCCATTAATCTGGCCATGTGTGTGTTGGAAAAAAGGGGTCTAAATCAAGCAAAGTAACATTGCAGAAGACCTTCTTTCTGATAGCTCCTTATCAACCTCTGCTAGTATGCTATGAACAGAACAGTTGGAGCAGAGGCAGTAAAAAAATTTCACAGAAAAGTACTACTTTTGTTGGATGTACAGGTCCTAGACCAGGAGTCTCCAAACTTTTTGGCCAAAGGGCTGCATCAAATATCTGGCATGGTGTAGAGGGCCAGAAAAAAAATTTAAATATAAAATTTAAATAAATAAATTAGATGAGTGAATAAATGAATGAATTCCTCAGAACACCCTCCAGACACAGAGCACGTTTCTGGTCATGTTCAGTTGAATGGGCCAGAAGCTTTCAGGGGACAAGAGGTTGACCGCAGGCTGGAAAGAGGCTTGCTGCAGGCTGCATCTGGCCCCTGGGCTGGGGTTTGGAGACCCCTGTCCTAGATGTTGGAACAGGGAGTCTTAAAGCTATCCCTCTTACACAGATGTATGAAACCTCTTGGTATGGCTGACTGCATGCAGCTAGTCAGAACTCTTCCCTGTCCATTTTGTGTGCAAGCAGCATTGTACTTACTTTTCAACAGTTATATGTAGATAATTTCATGTAGTGCAAAAGGCATGGAGACTGTGGCTTGAATCCAGAAAGCCCTTGCTGGAATATTCTTCTGTTCATGCAGAATCAGTGAATTAGTTTGAATACTAGAAAGATGCATTTCTTGTGCAAACAGTTAGTACAGATTGTAATGGCTGTGTTACTCACTTTTGTTCTTGAATCATTTTTTAAGAAGAACCCTAATGTCTTCTGGCTGCAATAGTTCAGTCATGGTGCTGGGCGGGGGCGGGGGCGGATGCAGATTAAGGCCATTATGCTCCTAGTCCTTAGCTGCAAGCCCCAATTGTTATTGCATAAAATTGGTATGCATGCTCAATCAAGAAATATAAGAATTACCTAATAGGAAAGTTCATTTAAATTCATTTTTTTTATTTTGATTTAATAAAATTGTCAAATTAATTCTGTCAAATTAAGTCTGTTTTGACAGACTTAAATAGCCTAGTTGGTCAATAAAAATTGTAGGAGCAGGTGGAGGGATTCTGTATTAAGTTGAAAAAGTATTGACATCTGTGTAGTTTTTTCATTCGCTTTTAGCTTTAATGGGTTTCAGCTCTTTGTGACTAATACCAATACTTTCTTATGGATGAAGGTTTGTGTATTGCATCCCAGTTTCTTTTGATTGTAAAATGTTTCCCTGCCCTACAGGAAGCATCAGACTAGTTGCTGGGAGACCCAGATTCAATTTCTTACCCAACCATGAGTTTCTTGGGTAACCTTTGTCCAATAACTATCTCTCAGCTTAATCCGGAAAATGTGTGCCTCCCTGGCGAACAGCAGGTATAAATGCAGTTAGTTTAGTTAAAGTCAGTGACTTCTGAGATTCTTTAGCATGTTTTCTTTTGGATCAATGGACAGTATTGCAATGGACAAAAATTTTGACCTGATATGTTTGACTAGTCCTCTGAAGAGATAAACTGACAAGTGAACCTAGACTATGAAAAACTAACAAGCTGTTTCTAAACATCAGTTACATAAATCAGGAGTGAACATCTTTGATTCAGCAAACTCTTGAACTGTATTGACACTTCTCAGCTTTATCTCACCCCTTGACCCTTTTGTTCTCCATTCCAGTATGTAACTCCTATCCGCCTCTGACATTTGTCTGTATTATTTGTCAACTCCTCAGACTTGACCTGCTGTTTTCGCAAGCATCTTACAGTTGTACTCGCTTGTTTTGCTTTCAGTACAAATACATATTTTTCAGATCACTTTTATCTCTTGTTGCAGTACCTTTCAGCAGCTTTTCATCTTTCTTACTACACTGTTAAGTTTTTTAGGTACAATTCTACCATCATTGTTGGCCCCAAAGGTTCCTGCTGACTAAAAGGTGTGTCCATGTCCACCATTTTCCAAATCAGCTACAGAGTAGCACATAAACCTGAAACTGTTCATGATGCAGGTGTCTACACACAAGCTTGGACCTTACCCAAACTAGTACAAATATTTGTTTGACTTGTCCAGATAGAGGTGCTCTTAAAATGCTTCACTAGTGCTATGGGATGTGGCCATGAAAAGTACCTCCAATGGGACTAGTATGTTGTTCAAACAGCACTGGTACATTGCATGTTTCTATTTTTAATAGAAGTTCTGTCTCTCTTTTTCTATCATAGAAACCATTTGTTTAAAAACATGAATTTCCATCATTACATTGGGTGTACCTATATACTCTTGACATTGTAGCTTAATTTGGCTGGTAAGACTGCATCACTAATCAGTGTAGTAGGAAAAGAGCCATGAGCAAAATGAGTTGTGTTTGAGAGGTGGGATGTAAATGTCAAATAATGGTGGAACCGAATGTTGACTACTATATCCAAGCAATTACCAGCCTCCCCCCCCCCCCCCCGTTCTGGTTTACCTTAGGTAAACTTGAATATGTTAATCTTTCTCCCTGATCCATCTTCTGAGATGAGGTTGCTTCGGGCTCCTTTTTTTGATGCTAGCATTTTTTTTGGTGAGAATTGGGTATATTTCTCAGCTAAAGCATTTTTATTTCTTCTAAATTAGATATCTTGGTGGTTAGAGGGAAGGAAGCAGAGTGTTCCAAGGATTCAGGACCTGAATATAAAATAGAACACCAAAAGAAGTGTTTAAACTTTGTAAGCTTTGAGTGGCATCAGGTGCTCATGACTTGGAATACTTGATTTTTGCAGTGCCAGTACTAATGGCTTTCTTAAGGTAGCAGGAAGGTTCAGTGACAGTTCCTACATCTGTGACTGCACAATTTAAATGCCTTTGGCCACTGTTGTTTCTCTGTGAATGTTGAGGTTAGGGGAATGCTGTCCTTTTACTTCCATTCTTTCAAATTGCATGTTTCTTTCGCATTCATGAATTGGAAACCACTGAAGTACAATCCATTAAGGAAACACTAATATTACCTTAGAGTACCTCAGACTGAAATACTTTTCTAGTCTAATTCTTTTGTATATGTAGAGCCAAGGCATTCTTTCTATTCCTCCAAGATACCCTAGGCTTCTCAGTGAAAGCATTTGTACTTGTTCTGTGACAGAATAGCTACAGGAAACAGGCTGAGACGAGTGGTTGCATAATGTCGATGGGGAAGAGATGGCATTTTCAGGTCTCTGTCATCTCACTGGGCTTATTCGGCTCTATAAAAGCCTGAGTCTGCTTTTAGAGAGGTTTATCAGTGTGCTATTTTTTTCACATCAGTTAGCTGTATTGGGAAAAACCGCTTCTCCTTGATAACCTATTGAGTCTTGAAAAAGTATTTTAACTGACACATCAGACAGCAACTTGCTTTGATTTTACTCTATTACAAATATCTGAAAATCTGGCCAAATTAGCAAATACCTCCGTATACACCATTCTTCCTCTCTCTACATGTTCTGGAAAAGTGGACTTTCTCACTTCCTTCTCAGCCTGATATTCCTTTGTGCCCCCTGAATAACCATGTTGAAGGGTCAGAGGAACCTCTGGAGCAGGGATTCTCTGGGGTGTGGAGGGTTCTGGGTTTATGGGGAGATTGACAATGACAGAAAAGAGGGAATGGGATAAAGCTCTTTGAAACTGTTTAGTCAAGTGCTGATAGAATATTGCAAGTTAAAAAGTATATTGGGATGTTACTTGCACACTTATAGAACTTTTCAAATTTCTTTTGATGGTTGCTTGGTGTTATAGGTGTATGCAGAAGTTATATAAAATCAGAGTATCAAAATGTAGTCCCAGTGGGGGTGGGTTTGCCACAAAGTGATAAAATATTCAGATTTGTTTCAGATTTGTTTCACAGCATAGAAAACATTAAGGCTGTCCTGTAATGCACATTCAGCCTACCTAAAAAGTATTGGAATGTGCCAGCCCATTAAACTACTGTGACAAAGCATTCTATTGTTTTTGTTCCCTTCTTCCCCAAAATGCACTCTGCATCATGATCCAAAATTATTTTTCAGAAGTCATTTCATTCAAAATGAATGCCAGAGATCACCTTTTAAACTTGGCTGTAGAAGATCAGCCTGTAAATAGCAGTTTGCTCAAAACCTGCTCCCAGAGGCACTGCCTTGCTCCTTTAGTAAGGATGGTCCTGTTCAGAACTTGGTATTGAAACCAAGTTTTTTGAGGCAGGAATTGTTTTGACATTTGAAAATGTGAGTTCTGAAGTAGCTTGTTTTTAAGTCTTTGTACCACTCCAGAGAGATGATGCAGAAATTAAATGTTTTCAAATACTTCTCCATAAATTGCTTCAGTTCAGCTTGTCAAAGGACCAAAATTCTGTTTCCCTGGCTTAACCACAAAATATCAAAAGGAAGCATGATCTTTCTCTCCCTCTAGTGGTGGTTGGATTATAGTATCTTGTCTGCAGAAGCATTTGGACCTATGAACAGTAACCCCTAATAAAACCCTTTTAATGTTGAAATTAGAAAGCTTTAGCCAATGGTCAATGGTATTGTATCTGAACACAAACATTAGGTTTCATAAATATAACTGCCTTCTGATTATAATAAATTTCATTCATTTGTACATTATATGCATCATTAGAAAGAGATCTAATAACTAGTTTCTACAGGAAAAATAGATTGTTTGCATCTGTGAGAGATGCTCAGAGATGGTTAGTCCAAGCTCAGTAATTTTGCTAGACTACTGCTATTAAATTTGCTGATCAATGATGTTGATTTGATTTGTTGATAGTTTCTCATAAATGCATTGGTTTGTGGTACAGATTTTCCTTTATATAAGGAGATATGATGTCTTAAATTATTCCTTCCCCCCCCCCAAAAAAAAATATTTAACAAAATAATCTGGCAGGTACAGTGTTTAAAATACACATGTAAATGGAGTTTTTCTTCTTACACAACGTAAACCTTATTAATGTAATCACATATTTATTTCAAATCCTGTGTCCATAATGTAAAATAAAACTTCTGCTAGCATTTGAATTGTGCTTCCGTATTGCAGCATGCAAAAAACAAACAGGTGTACACACTACCATAAACCAGCAACTTAAAGTACCATTGGTAGGATTCAGTATATATTGGTGTGACAACTGTATAAGGGAATCTAATGTTACAGCAGTGCTCTTATACACTGAAGCTTATCCTGCAAGAGAGATGATAAAAACAGAATTTCAATTGCCAACTTTGGAGAATTAATGTTTTGAGAGCAAATGTCACCAAAGAAATTAAGCTTAAAAGTAAAGGATTATTTCCATTCTGCTTCTTCCACCATCTCGTCATATGACCTCCATCAGCTTGTTTAACTTTGGGTGTGTGGTTCTCAGTCTGTAAAAGAAAGATAAGCTCAACAGTCTTGACAAATCAACAGTATTCATTTTTTGAAATACTGTACAAGTATCTGGGTAAGTTAGTAAAAAAAAAATTTGCTCTATCATATGAATATTTAAGTCTATTAAAAATGAACTAGTGAGTGGAATAAGGCATAATGAATGTTGGGTGGGATTTTGTTTCTAAAACAAGTGATGACTGCTGACATTGAAGTATTTGTCCAAGGTTGAACCAGTAGTCTTTACATGGTACTGATTTTATGAATATTGCTTTCACCTTGTTTAGCAATTCCTGCTGAAGTATTGTAAGAAAACTGTTATCCTTGAAAAGTAATGTAACCAATAGGCTGTTTCTTTGTACGAAACTGAAATAATGAGCCTATTGCTGGTTTACTCAGAGTGCTATAACCAAGGATGTCAAAAATATTTCATATGTGAGCTGAATAGCTTTCATGATGCCTGCTAAGGGCCGGAAGAGACATCATTAAACAGCCTGGTTCTAGAAATAAGCTACCGCTGAATTCCACATGCAAGGGAGTACAGGACACATATCTCTTGTTGTCTTATGTGGCTCCTTGAGACATCTGGTGGACCACTGTGAGATATTAGAAACTGGACTAGATGGGCCTGTGGTCTGATCCAGCAGGCTTATGTTCTTAAGCAGGAAGTGATGTCATTAATCAAATGAATAAGCACTTTGTTCCTCACATAGAAACTCATTCATTGCAAATGACAGAAGAGAAAATGTGCAGATCTTAATAATATCTTCAAGATATGAAAGAGACCAATTATGCTGAGAGTCCAGTTATCATGTGGGCTGCGTTTTCAGCAGCACTGCCTTCTGCAGAGGTGTCACTTCATAGTTCAACAACTGAGAGGCGGTCTGCAAAATTATGCCTCGGCAAAAGTAGCACTGCTGAAAGGGTGGCACTGGGAGAGTTCTTTACTGCTGTAGTAAAGAGCACTAATCTAAGAGCAATAAACTACCTCTTGCGCCTATAACTGCAGGAATCATCTTTATATTTCTGCTACCCGTTTGTGGAAATGAGTTGTCATTTTGGTCCTTCCAATTTCATCAGATATTTCCCAAGGTCACCTTTTCTGTGGTCTTTTTCTCAAAGGCAGAATTCTGTGATGTCAGCTAGTGCTGACACTTTCATTTTGGTACCCACCTGGTGAGGAATCCCTTTCAGGAGAATGAAATAGAATGCAGGGGATAGGTATTCACCTACCAATTTGACTAGACTTGGAGTACAGCAGGGGGAAATAGCTAAATAGAATCTTGCATGGGATTATGTGTTTTCTGTGCTGAAGTTTTAAAAAATTCATAACAAGAAAGTGTGGCAAGTTGGGAAATGAGATAGCACCATGACAGAAGAGTTGAATGATGCCAAACAACAAAACAGCAGCTGGCTCAAGTTGTTTCACTGGTTAAAAAGTGTGAAACCAAACCAGTCAAACTGTTTTGATGCTAAAATGGAGGTAGTCAATGTCAAGGAAGCAAAAGTGACGTTAGTGGTATTGCAGTGGTGAAACAAGGGGAATGGGGACTGTTAAATGCTGAGTTTCATACTTCTGAATATCTGCTTCCCATTCTTCCACTGATTCATAAAAACTCAAATTCAGTAGACTTGCATTTCTATAGGGTTGTCATTCTTCCAGATTTTTTTCTCTTGTATTGGAATGATACCTTATAACTCATCCTGGAAACCTTGAGCCCTTGGACACTTTGCTGTCTTGATACCAGCTAATGCATTTGCAGAAAGTTTAGCAGATGCATATTTCTTTGGAAGGATGTGGTTCTAGCCTGCTGCAAGGTGACTGTTGTCTGCCACATCTTCCATGATGGTTATTTATCGGGCTTTCTTCCTGTTTTTGGACAAGGCCAAGCAGGTAGTGATATCCCAGCTTCAAAGTTTTCTGTATGAATTGGATTTTAAGACTCATTTCAGTCTTAAACTGAACAGTTTAAGGATTTTGAACAGTATTTGGAACAAAAATGACCTTGGCCATTTTAGTTGATGACTTGTGCTAGGAACTGGATGGGGGGTGTGGCCCTCTTGGTGCTGCAGGACCTCTCTGTTATTTTTGATACCAACTCTTCCTGGGTAACCATGAGCCAGTCACTATCTCTCAGCATATTCTACCTCACAGGGTTGTTGTCTGAGCTCCTCGGAGGAAGGGCGATATAAAAATTTGAAAAATAAATTTCCATAGTATCCTTTAAGAACACCTTGCTAAAATGATGCTTGGGGGCACTGTTTTTCTTTTTCTCTAGTTACTGCTGGAGGTGGTATTGGAAAACTTGCTTGATGCTGTAGTCATTGGCTTTCATTTTTGTCCCCCAGTGTTGATAATAGCTGTATGAAACGACTGAGAAAAGTTATCTGGGGCTTCATTTTGAGTGAATGATACAGATTTATGTGGATGATACAGATTTCTGCCTCTCCTATCTTTTGGATACTAGGGAGTCTCTAGCAATCTTGAACCACTGACTGGAATCAGTGGTGGGCAGACAAGTTAAAATCTGTACAAGACAGAGGTGCTCTTGATCAGGAGGCCAGAGGCATTGATTATGGACTTGCAACCTATTCTGGAGGGAGTTACAGTCCTCTGAAGAAGCAGGTTGGGGGTGCTTTTTGACTAGCTTTATACCTAGATGCCCAGGTGTCTGTGTTGTCTTGGGGCACCTTTTCCTAACCTTGGATGCAGCTGGCACACAAGTCTTTTTTGGATCAGTCAAAATAGAGGTGTGACTTTTCAGTGATAAAATAAAAACACACAACACCACTTTCTACACTTCTCATTTTTTAATTAAAAAAAACTCACAAAAAAACCAACATCTGCAAAAAAAAATATTTCTAATTGACTGTGGCTGCATCTGCTGACACTACCTATATCACCTACCTAGTACACTTTTAAAGCTATTATACGTAATTTATAAAAATGTATCCTTGGAATAAAAACACCTAACACCACTTTCTGCACTCTTTCCGGGAGGGGGAGACAAAATCTGTGAAAAAATAAAAATGTTTAAGACCATCTCTAATTATGGATTGTACATATGTTGGTCGCATTGCATTTGAATTACTGTAACACACTATATGTGGGGCTGCTCTCAAAAACTGTATGGAAACATCACCTAGTGAAGAATAGTGCTTAATGAATGCTGCTGGCACAAGATGTGGTAAACACATTAGGCCTTTGCTTGTCAGCTGTGTTTTTGCTAGTTTGCATTTGGTTGCAATTCAGGGTGCCAGTTTTGACCTTTAAAGGCCTTTAAGTCCTCTAAAGAGAACTCAAAAACCACCTCCCCCTCCCATCTGAAACTCTTGGTCAACTGAGAGGACTGCCTTGTGTGTTGTGCTAGCAGAAGTGCATTTGGCAGTGACACTGGAGGATGTTTTCAGCTGTGATGCCTAATACATAGAATTCACTGTCTCAGGATTCAAAATTCAGTGTTCCTTCGTTGCCAGTATTTTAATGATGCCAAATGATACTGGTTTTGTTTAGCGTTTGGGGCCCACTTTTTTAGTGAATCTGCTCTTTTTAAAAATTGATCTATCTTGCTGCTGATATTGTGTTTGGCTGGTACTGTTTTGTTTGTTGCCAATTGTTTTATGGTAATATTGAATTGCTTTTTTTATGTTGCCTTTTCATGATATTGTCAATCGTCAGCACCCCCCAATTGGGAGGGGAAAGGTGGGAGTATAACTATTATAAATGCGTATGTAAATAGACAGGGGCCATGTATCTGCAGATTCACTCATCTATAGATCTGGGGGTCCCCTGCACTCTCCAGAGGTTCTTCTGATGCCTACAGAGGCCACACATGTCCGCCTGCGGCCTCTGTGGGCCTCAGAATGGCCGTTTAGGCCATGCAAGTCACTTCCGGTTTTACAAAAAACCTTAAGTGACATTTTTATGCTTTTAAAAAGCATTATGAGGGCCAAGGAAGTCCTCAGTGGCTTCCCTCTGAGGGAATATAATGCCTTTTAAAGGCATAAAAACAGCACTTCCAGTTTTACAGAGAAACTGGAAGCTCACCTCAACTCTGAAGGGTGCGTCTCCAGAGGGATAAGTGAATCTGCAGATACAGGGGCCCCTTGTATAGTTTGTGTTTGCAGTTGGGACACTAAAGGAGAAAGAAAAGACCTTTGAAAGGTGTCTGTTCTAGACTAATATTGCTCTAGTTATGTACACCACACCAGAATGCTTTTTACAGTTTAACCTTGAATGTATCCAGAGGGAACCTTTGGACCTTGCTGAATTTGGCTCCCTTCCATTTCTGCTCATTACAGGTATCTATGACAATACATTTCTCTGCAACATTATCCATGAAATTTCAAGTGAAATCAGATTATGAAAATGTATTCCTAAGTGGCTCAATATTATTGATGCTAATCCCTTGTTGTATAAATAGCAAAGAGATTATTTCCTCATAAGATGCAGAGGATTTCAGACTGCATTTGAAATGGGTTAATGCTAGATTTCATAGTATTGACTGCAATGGGAAGGCAATTAATTTGGTTGTTCAGAGTAACACTTTTCAATTTAAGTCCGAACGCCTGAACGAAAAGGTAATAAGAGCAAGGAGCTAATTTTTTTGGACCAAAATCACTTGTCAAACGAGTTAAAAGGGAGACCAGATAATGTCATAGCAAGGACTGAAAATGATGGCACTTCAATGGCCAATGAGTATCTTCTGTTAAATAGGAGATTTAAATGAAATGTTTGGGGTTATTGAAATGTTAAATACTGTAGTCTTTGAAACTTTTCCCTTTAGAATTTTCAGGACAGTCTTGTCAAGTCATCCAGGGCCTTTAGACTGGTGTTCTTAAAGAACAACTAATATGTTTAGCACTGTCTAAGCCAACCTCTTGATTTGGTTTAAAATAATAATAATAAAACTTTATTTTTATCCCGCCCTTCTCCCTAACGGGACCCAGGGCGGCTAACAACATATTAAAAAAACAGATTTTAAAAAACATTAATACATAGCAGATAAAAACATTTAAAAACACATTACAGAGGCCATAAAAACAGTAGTCAGATTAAAAGACAGAATAAAAGAGCAAGTCACCGAGGAATCAAGCCTGTAAAAAACTAAAAGATGTATAAAAATGTTAAGAAGGCCAGAAATCAGGCTTGTTTAAACAACAGTGTTTTCAGGCCTCGCCGAAACTCTCAAGAGAGGGAGCCATTCTCAAGTCAAGGGGAAGGGAGTTCCATAATGTTGGTGCCACTACCGAGAAGGCCCTATTTCTTGCAGCCGCCCCCCGGACCTCCTTGGGTGGCGGCACTTGCAAAAAGGCCTTCTCTGATGACCGGAGAGGGCGAGCCGGATTGTACGGGAGTAGGCGGTCTCTAAGATATCCTGGCCCAGAGCAGTATAGGGCTTTAAAGGTCAAAACCAGCACCTTGAATTGGGCCCGGAAACGAATGGGCAGCCAATGTAGCCCCCGGAGAAGCGGACTGACAGTCAAACCGCCTGGCTCCGGTGACCACACGGGCCGCCGCATTCTGTACTAATTGTAGTTTCCGAACCGTCTTCAGGGGCAGCCCCACATAGAGCACGTTACAGTAATCTAACCTTGATGTCACCGTGGCATGGATCACCATGGCCAGGTCTGCACGATCCAAGTACGGTCGCAGCTGGCGCACCAGCTGAAGCTGAGCAAAGGCCCCCTAGCCACAGCCGCCACCTTGGAATCCAGGAGCAGCTGCGAGTCCAGGAGGACCCCCAAGCTGCGAACCTGCTCCTTCAGTAGTAAAGTAATTGTTGTATCTTAGGTGGACTGAAAAACTAGAAGCATAGAAGAACTATCTTGCTTGATCATGCCAGTAGTCTGTCTATACTTAGATAGGGTGCAGGCTCAGTGCTGTTCAAACTGGTCTTTAACTGGGGCTGCATTGAAACCATAAAACAGCAGAGGCTGCTTCAGCATTGTTGAATCCCCTACAACAGTGTTTCTCAAACTGTGGGTCAGGACCCACTAGCCAATTTCAGGTGGGTCCCCATTCATTTCAATATTTTATCTGTAATGTAATGTAATGTAAAGTTACAAACCTGTACTTTTAACAAGCTACTTTGTATATTCTTTTAACAATGAGATTCAGTGGGACTCCTGGGTACGTGTGGGTAGGATTGCAGCCAAGGATAGTTAAAAATTTTCCTGCCTGATGTCACTTCTGGTCATGACATCACTTCTGGTGGACCTGACAGATTCTCATTCTAAAAAGTGGGTCCGAGTGCTAAATGTGTGAGAATCACAGCCCTACAAATCAACTGAACAAACTAGTGCTTTGGGAATTGTCTTAAAATGTCTTGATGAACCCATTTTGAGAGTAGCAGGTTGGCAACCTTCAGTCTCGAAAGACTATGGTATAAGCCTACAGCACTCGGTATTCCCAGGCAGTCTCCCATCCAAGTATTAACCAGGCCTGACCCTGCTTAGCTTCTGAGATCAGACGAGATTGGGCATGTGTAGGGTAACAGTTGCTGCCATGAGAGTAGCAGATTCCTTTGGCAAGTACTGTAGTATGCCTTTGAACATGAAGTCTTGGTTATCATGCTAATAGCTATTGGTCATCTTGCTGTCCCTGAATTCTTTTTCTGAAAGGATTAGACACCATTTATGCTAGTGCATTGCAATGTTCACTGATAATTGTATAAAAAGCAACCATGAGAGTGTTTGTGTTGATCTAAAATTTATCTAGAGCACCTAATATTGTAAAACTGTTTTACCTGCATGCTCTCCATCACTCCTAAGTCACTGTCCTTCCTCTCATCTACTCTTTTGCTGCTTCTTTGAATTATGTGTTTAGCTTCAAAATTAGCCTCTGAATCTTGGTGCAATGTTTCCTAGTATTTGGGAACTTTTATCCCCTTCATTTCATTGGAAAGTTAGGCACATTCTCAGTTCCTATCCATTGAAATTGGTGGAACATGTAATTAACTTTGACTAGAATAGTATCCTGTTTGCAATTGTTACAAGTGAGTATAGTAAATTCAGATGTAAATCGCAGTAAAATGAGCAGTAAATCTAAATCTTGGCTCAAGCATCCTTCCCAGGATTGTGTTTCATCCTCGATTCAATTGAGGAACCTCTTAGAACAGCCTTGCACAGGCAGATGCTGTCTGTCACCTTGATTCTCAGTTGATCTAGAAGTTGACAGTGACGTGATGATGTGGTCACCAGCTGCCAGGAAGATGCCGCTGTGCAGTACAGAAGGTCTCCACATGGCAATGCTGAATCTTAGAGGGAACACTGCTCAAGATTACATCTAGGTTCATCACTTATCAGAAATTGAGATGTCTGCTTTCTGACTAGACTTCTAAAGTATCTGTGTGTCAATATTTGAATTACATTAATAAGCCACATTATTCAAGATAATAATTATTGGAAAGATAGCCCACCACTTACAAACCGTCTTTTGAATGTTTTTTTTCTTCCTCCGAAATCTGGCTCAAGTGATGTTGAGCAATTATTAAGGGTTTGGTATCAAATCAAACCATTTTATTTGGCTACAGAGGCTATATGTGAAGCAAAGTTTATGCACCCCAGCATTTACTAAAAATAAATGCACACATGCAAATATATTCTTCATGTGTATGTTTGCTTTGTTTTTGTTGAATTTGGAAGGTTGGATGGGCAAAGAGCAGTGTTGTGACAAGAAGAAAAAAGCCACTAGTCCAGAATAGATAAGTGGCCCATAGGAATGTGCTGGTAGTCATAATGGATACAGAAACTGTGAGTACCAGAACATTTAGAGACACTTTAAAAGTATAGCTACAGACAACGAAAGCTAAGTTCTTGATATCCTATTTTGGCTGTCAGGTTGTGGACTTCTGTGTATCTGAACACATGGCATGCCACTGCCAAAATGCAGTTGATGCTTCTAATATTTTAGTGTATTTGTCAGGTTGTATTCAAGTAACTTTCTTTGAGAAGAACTGATTTGCAGCCAAAAGTATGATCCTATGCATACAGGAAGATAGTTTTAATTAGTAGCTTAATCTATCAGTGAAATGGATTAGCGCTAAGAAGCCATGGACGAGCATCTACTCAGTGTTACCAGCTGGAATACTTTTATAAATCTTTTTTTCTGCATACCTAGACTACTGTTCTTTTAATTCCCTGTTTGGGCACTATCTGCTTGTCATATAACACTCTCCTCTGAGACTCCATCGCTTGTTAGTGTTAAAGTAATTTTTGAGACTCTATCTTTCCTTATCACTGATGTACTCTTTGATCAGTTCATCAGATGTTCTGAGTGCAATATTTCTGTTAGAAAATATAATATTGGCTTTATTCCAGCTGAGCTGACAGAATCTGTTGGCAGTGTCATGGCAAAAGTCCATGGGAGTTGCTTTGTGAATGGAGGAAAGAACATAAGAACAGCCCCACTGGATCAGGCCATAGGCCCATCTAGTCCAGCTTCCTGTATCTCACAGCGGCCCACCAAATGCCCCAGGGAGTACACCAGATAACAAGAGACCTCATCCTGGTGCGCTCCCCTACATCTGGCATTCTGACTTAACCCATTTCTAAAATCAGGAGGTTGCGAATACACATCATGGCTTGTACCCCATAATGGATTTTTCCTCCAGAAACTCATCCAATCCCCTTTTAAAGGCATCTAGGCTAGACGCCAGCACCACATCCTGTGGCAAGGAGTTCCACAGACCGACCACACGCTGAGTAAAGAAATATTTTCTTTTGTCTGTCCTAACCCGCCCAACACTCAATTTTAGTGGATGTCCCCTGGTTCTGGTATTATGTGAGAGTGTAAAGAGCATCTCCCTCTCCACTCTGTCCATTCCCTGCATAATTTTGTATGTCTCAATCATGTCCCCCCTCAAGCGTCTCTTTTCTAGGCTGAAGAGGCCCAAACGCCGTAGCCTTTCCTCATAAGGAAGGTGCCCCAGCTCCGTAATCATCTTAGTCGCTCTCTTTTGCACCTTTTCCATTTCCACTATGTCTTTTTTGAGATGCGGCGACCAGAACTGGACACAGTACTCCAGGTGTGGCCTTACCATCGATTTGTACAACGGCATTATAATACTAGCCGTTTTGTTCTCAATACCCTTCCTAATGATCCCAAGCATAGAATTGGCCTTCTTCACTGCCGCCGCACATTGGGTCGACACTTTCATCAACCTGTCCACCACCACCCCAAGATCTCTCTCCTGATCTGTCACAGACAGCTCAAAACCCATCAGCCTATATCTAAAGTTTTGATTTTTTGCCCCAATGTGCATGACTTTACACTTACTGACATTGAAGCGCATCTGCCATTTTGCTGCCCATTCTGCCAGTCTGGAGAGATCCTTCTGGAGCTCCTCACAATCACTTCTGGTCTTTACCACACGGAAAAGTTTGGTGTCGTCTGCAAACTTAGCCACTTCACTGCTCAACCCTGTCTCCAGGTCATTTATGAAGAGGTTGAAGAGCACTGGTCCCAGGACAGATCCTTGGGGCACACCGCTTTTCACCTCTCTCCATTGTGAAAATTGCCCATTGACACCCACTCTCTGCTTCCTGGCCTCCAACCAGTTCTCAATCCATGAGAGGACCTGTCCTCTAATTCCCTGATTGTGGAGTTTTTTCAGTAGCCTTTGGTGAGGGACCGTGTCAAACGCCTTCTGAAAGTCCAGATATATAATGTCCACGGGTTCTCCCGCATTCACATGCCTGTTGACCTTTTCAAAGAATTCTATAAGGTTCGTGAGGCAAGACATACCCTTACAGAAGCCATGCTGACTCTCCCTCAGCAAGGCCTGTTCGTCTATGTGTTTTGAGATCCTATCTTTGATGAGGCATTCCACCATCTTACCCGGTATGGATGTTAGGCTGACCGGCCTATAGTTTCCCGGGTCCCCCCTCTTTCCCTTTTTAAAAATAGGCGTGACATTTGCTATCCTCCAATCGTCTGGCACCGTGGCCGTTTTGAGGGACAAGTTGCATACCTTAGTCAAGAGATCCGCAACTTCATTCTTCAATTCCTTAATAACCCTTGGGTGGATGCCATCAGGGCCCGGTGACTTATTGATCTTTAATTTATCAGGAAGCAGTGGTGCTGATAACAACAGAAGATAAGAACATCATTGGTGTAATGAGCTGGTTGCTGCGCATCTTGGCCACTGTTCCAGCTGAGGTGGAAGACTACTACTTTTTCATCTGCCTGGAATTTTCAAATATGAAGAATGTCTAAAGAGACATTTCAAAGAGATGTGTTACTTGGTTTGGCAAATGTAAAGTTTTGTTTTCTGTTGATCATTTTGCAATAGTTCACATTATTGGTAAAGAAAAGGAGGATACTTAGAAATTTCAGGGGCTTGTGCCTTTTTTTTGGAACTAGAAAGTAAGATTACCTATGGATAGTGTACTAGACATGTAAGCACCCGGCACAGTGCATGAAAAAACTCATTTATGAATTTGAACTGTTATAATCACAGACATCTGATGTAGCATTTGGCCTGATTGCCTGCAGCAAGTAATCTCCACCAGCCAGGTTTTCTCTGTTGTGCAGTGAATGGTGTGAGACATGTGGCTGCTTATTCCCCCTTCTTGCTTAAGAATTAGTAACTATTATGCTGGAAGGGAAACTGTGAGACCTTCATACAGTTTCCCCAAGGCAATTTGTTTTTTGATGCAGGCTGCTGTGCAGTCACACCAGTGGTGCTACTAAACAGAACATAGATTCAGTGTATCGTGCTCCGTAAATCAGAGTTATCTAGCAAGTTTCATCAGGTGGTCATGTTCAGTGTAGCACTGCAGGCATTTATCTAATGACTATGCTCAGTTATTTTAATCCGGTCATCATTCCTCTACTCTGAGGTATATACAGTGAGTTCTCATTATCTGCTAGGCTTGGGTTCCTGGAAAACTTAGTAGATACCGAATACTGAATCAAAGAGTCTATGGGAAAAATGGAGTTGGGTTCCAGGGGACCCTCTTCACCATACGCTCTCTGAACTTTATGAACCTGAGTCTTAATTTGAAGTCTGTGAGGCTAGGTGATAGGGAAGGCTCATCAACATCTCCAGTATCTGATGCTTCTTCCGTTGTGCTGGATATCCCTCAACTTGTTGAAGATTGCTGGCCCCATAACAAGGCTTCAGAATTCAGCAGTGGAGAGGAGATTGCTTCATGCTGCTTCTTCCACCTGTCTTTTGGCTCCTTTCCTCGGCTTCCCCCACAGCATCCCTCAGGTAACTTTCCAGAAACATCATTGCCAGGGTTGTAAAGGTTCAGCTGGGGTACCCGAGATAGTGGGGCAAGTCTGGAAGCAGACCCAAATGTGTCTGACAGTTCTCCACGGGCAAATCCAGATGCCTGTGAAAAATTGACCCAATCCAGACAACTTTCTAAAAAAATGAGGAGCATAGTTGGCTGGACACAATTACTACAGTCCCCATCAACCATATACTGGATAGGTGTCTCTTCCTCTCCTCCCTGCATGATATAGGCATTGCCGTCTGCTCACAAGGAGACCACAGTTTCTCCTCCTGCAAGTTCTCTTGTCCCTCCCTACCCACCCACTTATCTGGAGCTGTACCTTCCTGCCCAGTGCACCTGCCCAGTATTTGCAGATGAGAACGGAGTTACAGATAACAAGAGTAGGCTGCCCATAGCGGTTAAGCAAATTTGCAGTTAGTGAGTTTGCATATAAAGAGAACTTACTGTACTTCTGCAAGAAGGGGAAGTTACTACTTCCTGCAGTCTGTCTTCTCTCAAAGGCATAAAAATCCCACCACAGACCTTATGAACTATTAAACATTAATGTCCATGTTATTAAAAAAAAATAGTAACTTCTACTGGGACTTTATTATATATGTAGGCAAACTTGTGAATCTGCACCCCATTCCCATTTGCCCTTATGCTGACTCTTAAATTGGTGTTCTGGCTTGTTGTGGTATTTCCCTGTTCCTCCTGCACAGAGAGCCAGTACATGCATGCTGCTGTCAGCAACTTTGCACATGTAATCACATCAGCTGAGAAGCATTTGCCTGCTTGGTGTTTTTGTTCTCCCAGCATGTTCCATATTTAGTGATGGATGTGGCTGTCTCCTGTGCTGCTCTTTGCACATCCTGTCACAGCCATCACCCTTGGGGTCAGGGAAAGATTAGAGGGGATTCCCAAAATCAGGCAGTATGTAGCCCACACCCTCTTCCACCAACCTAATCCCCCAGACCCCCAAGGATAATGTGATTTGCTTATACTACAATAAGCACCCAGGTTCTTTTAAAATACATTCCCTTGGTCAATAAATATTGCACTTAATCTTCAATAGAAGGATTTTATTATAAAACTTCAAGGGAGCTCTAATTGTTCTATAAACATTAATACATGCATTGCAATAGCAGAATAAAACAAGAAAGGTTAGCTAACTTAACCAACTAAAAGTTACCAACATTACAAGCAGGTCAGCCATATAACATTCCTTCCAGCACAAAGACTGCTAGCCCCAGCTTCCTTCCTCCTGCTGTTCCTGTCTTCTGTCTCTGAAAACCCATACCCAGGTTTTATCCTCAGAATTATCAATGGGACTACAAATGGACAATCTCAGGTCTTCTGCCCAGCATCCAACTTAAAACCTCTTAAAGGAAAAGGCACTTGCCCCACCCTGTGACACATCCCCCTCCATCCTTCCCCTGCCTCTCATTTCATTTGGAATCAAGCTGAACATGACTGCGAGAACTCTTCTGTTGTGGTGAATGTGAACATCTCCCATAGAAAAGGGACTGCACTTATTGAGGGCATGTTGTAATACTGGTGTTGGTCTTGAGAAAAAAAAGATGCATAATGCTTGTTTTAAGCAGTGGAGAGAACAGAAATGTCATTGCTGCAACACAAAATGTAGGTGTAGATGTATGGTAGATCATGGATTGTTAAGGGGTTGCAATCTTATCTGCCTCTCTTCCATTCAGACCCGTATCTCTCTCTCCTCTACTTGTCCCCTCCTCTCAGTCTACTGCAAATCAAGCCCCCATGTGTTAACTATAGGCAGCCTACTTTTCAGCATACATGTGCTCATGCATGTTTGGGCCAATACTGTGCTCTTGGAGCTGGAAAAATAATGAGGAGTTGGACAGGGACCATGAAACATAGGTGGTGTGTGCAGGGTTATTCTGCTTTTATTTGCCCTTTTCTTTTTGACCACCCTGAGTTTCCTTCTCAGGAGGGAACCGGCAGGATGATACATATTCTAATAAATTAATACTATATATGTTATGGCCCTTTGTACAATTTCCTTACTTCTTTGGGGCCTTTGGACCAAAATGTTTGCCCACCCTGATGTATAGCATAGCAATAGTTGATATGCAGTGCATCTAAATAGAACCAACAAAAAATGAAATTCCATGGGAAATTGTTCCAACCCCCCCTCCCCACTACAGAAACCACAGATACGGAGAACTCTATCCATGCAGCCCTTGTACGCATGAACCTTGTTTAGCTCATTACTGGAGCAAAAATGTTCTTGCTTTTGCAGGTTGCTATAAGCATTCAAGCTTATAGTGACTGACAGGGAGGCTGCCAGTAGCCTGAATGCTTGAAGAGACTCAGTCGACATTAACAGGAAGCAGGAAGTTAACTGCTTCCTGTTAGTTACAATAGCTTCTTCAAGCATTCAGGACACTAGCACCCTTCCTGTAAGTCACTATAAGCTTGAATGCTTATAATGACCTTTCAAAGCAAGAACATTTTTATCCTAGTAAGGAGCTGAACAGCATTCATGGGTGTGCGGTCTCAAGTAGCTGGACTGGAAGGACCTTTGATGAGATGGACCAGTATAGTATGGGCCCTCTCTGTATGATTCTGTATGAGGCCATTTCATGATCCTCTCCTGTGTAACCGCAGTGACATCAATGTTTAACTTCTGATATAAAACATGGAATTCAGTTTCAGTGGGAAGTTTGAAGTGGTTTGTTTCAGTTGCCTGCAGAAGCACATTGAGGTGGGATCTATTTACCAAGCAGTACCAACAGGCTGATGGTTCTGTGAGGATCTCTATGCATGTTCTTATTCAAAATTAGCTGTTAACAGTGAATTAAAGTTACTTCCATGTCTCTGAAAGTATAACTCTGGCAAGTAAGCATGGAATATTTACTGACTCTTGTTTTGGGGCATTATACTTTTTGGATTCTTCTTCAAATCATGCACTAATCTGTAGTGCCACATTGACAATGTCTGATGATGTCCCCTTGGCAACTGCTTGTCCAGTATTGTGGGATTCTTTTCAGCTTGTGCAGCCTGAGGATGTGGACAGACTCCTTTGGAGTGTGAGGCCGTCTGCCTGCCTGTTTGACCCTTGCCCAGCTTGGCTGATTAGAGCGGCCCGGGGGGGACTGGCTGAGTGGATGGGGAGGGTGGTCAACTCTTCTTTGATGGAGGGGACGTTGCCGCTCACCTTGAAGCGGGCGGTGGTTCGCCCCCTCCTGAAGAAGCCCTCCCTGGATTCCACTGTGTTGAATAACTATCGGCCATTCTCCAACATCCTGTTTCTGGGCAAGGTAATTGAGCGGGTGGTGGCGTCCCAACTCCAGAGGGTCTTGGATGAAGCGGATTATCTGGATCCTTTTCAATCTGGTTTCAGACCGGGCTTTGGGACGGAAACTGCCTTGGTCGCCTTGGTGGATAACCTACGCTGGGGACTGGACAGGGGGAGTGCGTCCCTGTTGGTCCTGCTGGACCTCTCGGTGGCTTTCGATACCATCGACCATGGTATCCTTCTGGGCCGATTGGCCGAGTTGGGAGTTGGAGGCACTGTTTTGCAGTGGTTCCGCTCCTACTTGGAGGGTCGGTCCCAGATGGTGGTGCTGCGGGATGCCTGTTCGACACCCTGGCCCTTGAGTTGCGGGGTGCCGCAGGGTTCAATTCTGTCCCCCATGCTATTTAATATCTACATGAAACCGCTGGGAGAGGTCATCCGGGGGTTTGGAGTGAGGTGTCATCAATATGCTGATGACACCCAGCTCTATCTCTCCTTTCCTCCAGACTCCAGGGTGGCGGTTGAGGGCCTGGAGCGCTGTCTGGAAGCAGTGAGGATCTGGATGGGGGCTAACAAGCTGAAATTAAATCCGGTTAAGACAGAGGCTCTCCTGGTTCGGAAATCCTCAGTGCAGGTGCTGGATTATCGACTTGCTCTGAATGGGGTTGCACTCCCTCTGAAGGAGCAGGTTCGCAGCTTGGGGGTCCTCCTGGACTCGCAGCTGCTCCTGGATTCCCAGGTGGTGGCTGTGGCTAGGGGGGCCTTTGCTCAGCTTCGGCTGGTGCGCCAGCTGTGACCGTACTTGGATCGTGCAGACTTGGCCACAGTGATCCATGCCACGGTGACATCAAGGTTAGATTACTGTAACGCGCTCTGTGTGGGGCTGCCCCTGAAGACGGTTCGGAAACTACAATTAGTACAGAATGCGGCGGCCCGTGTGGTCACTGGAGCCAGGCGATTTGACTCTGTCAGTCCGCTTCTCCGGGGGCTACATTGGCTGCCCATTCGTTTCCGGGCCCAATTCAAGGTGCTGGTTTTGACCTTTAAAGCCCTATACTGCTCTGGGCCAGGATATCTTAGAGACCGCCTACTCCCGTACAATCCAGCTCGCCCTCTCCGGTCATCAGAGAAGGCCTTTTTGCAAGTGCCGCCACCCAAGGAGGTCCGGGGGGCGGCTGCAAGAAATAGGGCCTTCTCGGTAGTGGCACCAACATTATGGAACTCCCTTCCCCTTGGCTTGAGAATGGCTCCCTCTCTTGAGAGTTTTCGGCGAGGCCTGACAACACTGTTGTTTAAACAAGCCTTCTGATTTCTGGTCTTCTTAACATTTTTATACATCTTTAGTTTTTTTACAGGCTTGTTTCCTCGGTGATTTGCTCTTTTATTCTGTCTTTTAATCTGACTACTGTTTTTATGGCCTCTGTAATGTGTTTTTAAATGTTTTTATCTGCTATGTATTAATGTTTTTAAAATCTGTTTTTTTAATATGTTGTTAGCCGTCCTGGGTCCCGTTAGGGAGAAGGGCGGGATAAAAATAAAGTTGTTATTATTATTATTATTATTATTATTATTATTATTATTATTATTATTATTATTATTATTATTAGTGCTTGATGTATAGTTGTGCTGTACTGCCAGTGAGCTGATATTTATACTGAACCATCTGTTTTCATACCTAGAAAGGGAAAAACAATGGAAAAACTGATAATTCTTTTCCAACTTGTTTAGTCCAAGGATGGTGACGGGATTCTTGATAGTATAAGGCAGGTGTCTTCAAACTTAGGAGACAGGTGTCTCCAAACAGGCTGGTGTCTCCAAACATTTTGGTTAGAGGTCTGCACCAAATGTCCCAATGTCTGGTGCAGTGTTGAGGGCCGGAAAATTTTTTTCCCAAATGTAAAATTTAAATAAATAAATAAATTAATAATAATAATAATAATAATAGTATACCGCTTTTCAACTAAAAGTTCACAAAGCGGTTTACAGAGAAAAATCAAATAACTAAATGGCTCCCTGTCCCAAAAGGGCTCACAGTCTAAAAAGATGCAAATGAATACCAGCAGACAGCCACTAGAACAGACAGTGCTGGGGTGAGGTGGGCCAATTACTCTCCCCCTGCTAAAAAAAGGAGCACCCACTTGAAAAAGTGCCTCTTACCCAATTAGCAGCGGTTATACATCAGATTTTCTCCAAGTACCAACACACATCACAGATAAAGCACACACTTAAATGGACCCCCATTCCCCAACCTTCCCAGCCGTCAGAACACATTCTGGATATGACCGGAACACAGCTCGGTCATGTTCGGTTGAGTGGGCCAAAGGCTCTCAGTGGGTCAAAGGCTCACTCAGTGGCCACGGGCTGGATAGAGGCCCACTGTGGGCCGCATCTGGTCCCCAGGCCGGGCTTTGGAGACCTTTGGTGTAAGGTCACCCACTTGCAGTCTCAACTCCTACCCATCCTGGCTTATAAAATCTGCCTGAGGCACACTGGCTGAATAAACAGGAAAGTTGATGTATTAATCTCTTGTGGGAGGGCACCTTGCCACTATGCCTTGAAAGTGGTAAGATACTTTAGTTTCAGGAAGCTTTCCCTAGTCCTTACTGCTGTTGGATAGTTACTGGACCAGCTATTTTCAATCTCGCAGCACATCTCGCAGCACACTGATAAGGCACTAAAATTTTCAGGACATACCATCAGTTTTTTAACAGTTGACAAGTCATATCACACTGTTCATAGAGGGTGCACATCCCCCAATGGCCCTTCTAATAAATGACCCTCCTCCAAAATCCATTGGCGCAATGGTTGAAAGCCTCTGTACTGAACAGTCCCAGCAGTATTACATATCATTGATTGTGGCTGCCATTTGAACCAGCTGGCCAGGATGTGCATTGGGGGCACTGATCTATAGTGGCTTTGATTCACTGTGGAGGGTATGGGAGTCACTTTATGGGAGTGATTCTGGTGAGCTCCTGTTCTATGCTGCTGCCTTTGGTTTACAGAGTTTCATACTGTCCCTTGTCCTAGTTAATATCTACATGAAACTGCTGGGGGTGATCATTTGGGGATTTGGTATTGGGTGTTATAAATGTGTAGACAACACTCAGTTGTATATCATCTTGCTGTTCCCTGTTGGAGAAGCTGTGGCTACCCTGAATTGATGTCTTGAGTTGGTAAAGGACTGAATTTGGGCAAACAAGCTGAGACTAAATCTGAACATTCAGACATTTTTCTCTCTGGGAAATCTGGTGATTTGGCAACCACCTGTCCAAGTGTTCTCTTGGGGAAATACAGTCATGCGTCGCTTAGCAGCAGGGTTGCAGACCAGCACCCCAGTCACCAAGCAAGGCTTGACATTATGCAAAGCCTCCGAAGGTGAGAGGAGCTGTGCTTTCCTTGCCTCCCGAGACTTTTCTGTGTCTTGCAGAGACAGCACATATCTGTGCACTTCCTCTACAAGGCTTGGAACGCCTGTCTGGGGCGAAAACACGTGAATTCCAGTTTCCTGGGGATCAGCTGAAACAACTGATCCAAGAAAAGCGACATAATTATGCTTCCCGCTTGTGGTATAAACTACTAGCCGCCATAGAACATAAAAATTCTAAGCAATTTTGGGGTATAATCACCAATTCTGCTCAGAAAACTGCACCTCGCTCTCAGATGGTCATCTCCCCACACGAGTGGTGCCGCTTTTTCTCCACCTTATATTGCCAAGAGGATGAAAGTGGCTTAGCATCTTTTACTTTAAATCCTTCAGCAACCACCCCATGGCCTCCTGTATCCACTGAAGAAATTATAGAGCTAGTCTCTCAAAGTAAACAAGGGAAAGCTCTTGGGCCAGATTTGGTATTGTCAGAGATCCTGAAAGTGGACCCCGAATGGTGGGCCCCTATTCTATCCTCATTATTCACAGTGGTGGACCAAACAGGCATAATACCAGCTGAATGGACAAATGCTACTATAGTGCCTATTTACAAAAAAGGCGACCATCGTGATCCCTCCAATTTTAGACCTATAAGCCTTTTATCAGTGGGGGGAAAACTTTATGCAAAACATCTCTTAAACAAGCTGCTATCCTGGATGGAAGATCTGGGCCTTCCAGGGTGGGATCAGATAGGATTTCGAAAAGGATCTTCACCAATTGATCACTGTGCTGTTTTAGCTCATCTGATTGACAAGTACACAAGGCTAAAAAATCAAAAATTATATGTTGCTTTTCTGGATCTTAAATGAGCCTTTGACTCCGTTAATAGATCGCTGCTATGGGACAAACTAGTTAAACTCAATATAGACCCTAGACTTCTAACTCTTATTCAGAAACTTTATACAGGCACCACCTGCCAAATTAAATTTACATCTTCGGGGAAATTGACCCCCAAAATTCAGGTTGAAAGGGGAGTGAAACAGGGGTGCATTTTAGCACCCACTCTTTTTAATCTTTTTCTACACGATTTTACCCCCTTTTTGCTTCAGATAGATGGACATTTTTCCAAACTAGGTTCAATACATATTCCAGCATTGCTTTATGCACATGATGCAGTGCTGGTATCCTGTACACCTATTGGACTTAAGCGACTTTTAAATAGAACTTCTGACTATCTGAAATGTAACAAACTTGAACCGAACTCTCAGAAAACCAAAGTTATGGTCTTTTCAAAATCATGGAGCCCAGGTACTTGGTCTATTGGAGGGGAGAAACTGGAACAGGTCAAAAGCTTTAAATACCTTGGAATTCACTTCCACTACAATCTTTGCTGGGGTACTCATCAAAAATTAGTTACCAACTTGGCCCGTGTCACTTTGCAGAGCACCAATCGATTCTTTTTTAGTCAGGGCAATTGTTATATACCAGCTGCTCTCAAGGTATTTAATGCCAAGGTATCGGCACAGCTCCTGTACGGGTGCCCTATCTGGATTAGCTCTATAAATCACACCCTTGAGAGTATCCAAGCTAAATTTTTGAAGGCTATCCTGGGTTTACCTAAATCTGTACCATACTCTGCATTATGTTTGGAGACCGGACAATCACTCTTAGTATCAAGAGCATGGCTTTTAACCATACGCTATTGGCTCCAATTACATTATAACGTGAAACCAGGCAGTCTCCTATCCAGAATGCTATCTGAGTCTGGTTCTTCTAAATGGTATAGCCAAATTAAATCAAAAATCGAATCAATTGGTTTTTCATTGGATTTTTTAAGTTTCTATCCATTCCCTGAAGTTTATCAAAGGGTAAAGCAAAGAATGCTAGACATTGAGGCACAAAACCTCTTTGAACTTGCTTCTAGAATTTGCTCCCCTCTTAATTTTTCTATCCCGCTAAAGTATGGGCAAATGGCTCCTTATCTATTCTGATCAACCCCTCTGAACATCGTGCAATCTCTTTGGCAAGATTCAATGTGTTTCCATCCAAGGTCACAGAAGGCAGATATAGGCAAATACCATATAAAGAACACCTCTGCCCTTGTAATTTGGGAAATGTTGAATCAATCATACACATTCTTTTTTATTGTCCTCGGCACACTAGATCCCGTCACACTTACATGACTCCACTTCTCGGCAAAATGAATGGGCTTTCGGATGAGGCAAAACTGAAGTGTCTCCTAAATGACTGCTCACCAGATGTGCTAGAGGGAATTTCTAAATTTTTACTTTTGGTGATTTCCAAGCCTTCTTAATGTAATTTGTCAAAAATGTTGATATTTTATGTTGAACTGTAAATGTTTTATTAGTAATTTAGTATCTTAACTCCGTTTTTGATAAACGGGATTAGGACTAATTATGTTTGCTTTTATGATTTCTCTATCTATGCCTAATAAAGGTTCATTCATTCATTCATTCATTCATTCATTCATTCATTCATCCATTCAACTGGAAGTCACATGTTTTTGGCTGAAATGGCCAGTCTGAGCCTCATAGAGGCAACACACAGGTGCCTCTGTGAGGCTCAGAAAAACCTCTGGAGGTAAGGGGAGTGTGGGACCAGTGGTGGCTGTCGCATATGTGGGCTGTTGCTGGTCAGAATAACACTCATCTGTACAACCCATTCCAGATCAAGTTCATAGCTGGAGGGTGCTTTTATATGTTCATGTGATAGCTGTGGCCTGGAGGTGCTTTTGTCCAGCTTTGGTGGGTGCACAGCTGTACCAGTTTCTTGGCTTTCGTTACCCATGTCCTGGTAATCTCGTTTGCACTATAGCATGCTTTATTCGAGGTTGCCTATGAAGCGTCAAGTGGTATAGAATGTGGCTGTAGAAATTTTAGCAGGGGCAAGATAGGATCGTGTCTCACCTCTGTTCTAGCTGTACTAGTTGTGAGTTTGCTTCCAGGTGTGTTTTAAGGGTGCTAGTCATTGGCTTTGGATAATGTTATCTGACATACTGCCTTGTTCCATCGGAGTCTACCTGTGCTCTGATATCTCTTTTGGGGGGCGGGGGGTCCTCTTGCATATCCCTCTGCCATCTGAAGTGTAACTTCTGGGGGCACGGGAGAGGGCCTCCTACCTGTGGAACTCCCTCTCATGAAAGATTTTTCTGGCCTTCTCGTTGTTTTGGAGAAGGCAGTGCCTTTTTCTTGTTTAGGCCTTCAATTGTTTGATCTCTGTTGGTTGATATTGTGTTTTGTATTTGAATTGTGTTTATATGAGTTGTACTTTATGTAGCATTCAGTCATATTTGTGTGCCATTGAGTGTTCTGAATGTGGAGGGAAAGGTGGGATAGAAATCATTTAAATAAATCTTGGATTCCAAAACAAAGGCGGGATATAAATCTTTTAAAACTAGTAAGAGGAATTATCTTCATTTAGCAGAGAATATAGAACTGTGTTGATCCTCCAAAGCTTTTTCTTCCATCTGTTCTCCCCTATGCATCTATCCATGTATCATTCTGATGTCAGAGTGAGCAAGCCTTATTGAACGATGTCTGACCCATAAACCTCATGCTGCCTATTGTTCTATAAAGTTGCTGATACAGAACTACATTTATACGTCCTACCAATAGGTGGAAGTCAGATTTTCAGGCTATATGAGGCAGTGTGCAATAACTTACAGAGGATAGAACCTCTAAAAAGCTGGCCCCACTTTTATTTGCTGCAAAGAAGCTTGAAAAGGGATGAAGTGTTTGGTGTAAATATAGATGTGAGGTAGACTCAGTAGGTTTTCTGGTAATCAAGGGTACAATTTAGTGATCTGCTTAGCTTTTGGTCTTTAACACTAATCTGTCAACCCCTCCTGACTTCCCTGAGGTTGGAGAACTTTTTTAATAGAACATTTCTTCACCCAAAAGTGCAAGCTTATGAATAAAGAAAATGTTAGACAGATAAGACTGTTCTCGATGCCTGATCATATGTGCTCAACTCGGTTGTCATGACAAATAGCTGAGAAAGATTAGCTGCATTTATTTGTAATTGTGGCAACATAATTCATTGTGGCACTCTGAAGACTGAACATCTTCTATAGTATCAGCCTCTTGGTAATTCAATTATTAATATGCATCATTTCCTCTTACCTTAAGAGCATGTATTTGCAAAAATGAAACTGGACTGAATGTTTGCATAAATTGGGGCACCATAAAATCTCTGTGTATTACTTGGAAGAACAGAATCGGCTCTGAAATGGTAGAACTTCTGAAAATGACATAAAGACCCCCCAGCTTGTTTTCTGTATGTGCTTGATGAAAATAACCTCAAATGCAGTTTGCCATGATTGAGCAGTGACAAAGCAAGTGTAACATCCCTATTGTTTGTGATGAACCTGTCGTAATGGTGGAAAAAGTTTGATACCCTTGCCTTGATCCACACCATAGAAAGGGAAATGCAGCGCATGTAATCTTGCTTCAGCAGCTGTTGGGCAACCTTTAGAAATTGTCTTTCAGCAGTTTTGTATTCCACAAGGAGAGAAGAGCTTTGTTCTGGCAATGGGATTCCTTGTTCTTCTCTAATACTATTCAAAGGCCATTCAGAAAAGGGCTGAAGTCCTTTTAACAATATGACATTGTTTTCCAAACTGGGTTGGGCCCCACCAGTGGTCTCGAGCTGATTTTTGGTGGGTCCTGAAAAGTTTCCCTCTCACACAGACACATATTTCCTTTCCTTTTTCTTTTCTTTTCTTTGCAAGCATCCTGGCCTGGTTTGCACAAGAAAATTACAGCAGTGAGCATTCATTCAGAGATCTTCATACCCCCAAATTAAAATGTCACACCTTCCAATTTGTAAGGATTTGTTTCTAACATGTAGCAGCTTTGAGACCATCGGACCCTGATTATTAATGCTTTAAAAATATTAATAAACAAAAATCTTTCTATGTTTATCTAGTAAAGCTATGTGGCTCCCGATAGAGTGTCCTTTTAAAAAGTGGGCCCTCGTGTTAAAAAGTATGGGAACCACTGCAATATGAGAATCAGTGTAAACTTCCTTTATTTTGGACCTAATAATCTAGATCGTTTCAACTGATAGATAGGACCTGAATGTAAACCTGATCTTTCCTTTCCCCACCCCTATTTTAAGTAGGGGAACCAGAGACTGGTGAGCTTGGCGCATTTTTGATAATCTACTGTATTCTCTCTGCCTCCCAATCAAAAATTTGGAACTTGCTCTTGAGTAAATAGTCACAGGATAGTATGTGCAGTTCTCAATGAATGAATGTGTGATGTGGTCTGGAGGTTGAGCTTTGCACTGCCTGAAGATGCTAAGCAGGGTCAGCCTTGGATCAGGTGGGAGAGCGGTAATCGCTGGCAGAGCTTGCAGTGGAATGTGAAGTGTGTGGAATGTGATGGAGTTGGTTGACAAGAGACAGATGAAATCTTGAGAACCAGCCAAGCTATGATCTGCAGCTGCCTGTGAAGGCTCAGAAGGTACAAGTGTGCAGCCAGGATGTTGACCACACGTTGAAAGGGAGACATCTGGAGAAATTGAGGGTTCTGTGAGTTTTATATTTAACAGTAATTGTAAGAGCCTGCCAATGTAAACTGCCTTGTGTCTTGGGAAAGGTGATATAAAAATCTCTTGAATAAATAAATGTTTACTCAAGAGCAATTTTCGTCGGAAAAGACTTTCAATCTATATCCTAGCAGTTGAATTATACAGGGGGAAAAAGTTGATTCACTAATATATGCAAGTTAAATTCAAGCTGGAATGTATTAAAGTCCACATTTGATTGGATTGTGCTCAATAGTGATAATTTATGGTGCAGACTCTTGTTTCGTGCTCTTACCCCCTTCCTGCCTCCACCAGTGCATGCAGAACCTGCCGTAATAGCAGAGAATGGGAGGTTTTTGCATACCTCCCATTCAGCTCTCAGGAAAACTTGCCATACAGAATGATTGAATGGATGACTTTCTAGAAATAGTATCTTACAAGAGCTTCCCAAACTGCCAAGAAGTGTGGCACTTTCTTATGATTCAATCCACATTCCAACATGTGGAACTGTTAGCTCATTTCTGAAAGGCCGTCTGAAACGTGAAACCTTGATCAACTGTCCTGTCTCCAAGACCTTACATCACCCTTTTTATAGCAGTTCCCTTTTCTGTAGGAATCATATCCCAAGGTTTTCATATCCATTCAAAACATTTAGCTGCTTTATTTTAGTGACCACTGAAAGATTTGTGATATAACTAACACTGATAGTTCCAGTTGACATTCTCAATTAACATAAAAATATGATTGAGTTAGTCATTCAATTCTTTATCTGGAAAGGATTTTGTAAAGAGATTTTTATGTCCCTTTCAAGTTGAAATATTTAAGACAGAATTAGGCCACTTGTTTCTTCCTAAGATGGATGTTAGGGTGAAAATGTACATTTTTTAGTTCATCTGGTGCATTATCCTTGGTGACCAATTTGCAATGACTTTATGTGGAATAAAATTGAAGAATGGCCTCTGTAGCAAGGAGGATGGAGGGGTACTGCTGCTAGCTTTGAAGTGGGCAGCGATTTGCCATTTCTGAAGAAGCCCTCCCTGGATTCCACTGTATTGTGGAGGTTGATCACTAAGGAACATTGTTTTTACTTATCAGTGCTATATAGGCTACACCTTTCATTTTAAGTGAAAGATATAGCTTCTTTCAATCAGGAAATTCTGATAAATTTGGTAATAAGCATAAATTGTTAATTTGTAATTAAAGGTTCCTCATACAGAAATAAAGCTGCATAGGCAGCTGTTAGTTCGGATATGTCAGCGTCTGATTGCCTGGTCTTAGAAGTGTTCGCCTTTTTCTCATGTATGAGATTTGGCCAAAAAGTGTGTTTAATCCTGTATGCTGAGAGGCTGTATATTGAACAGAGCCAAGGTGAGTACTGAGATAGTGTAGTGGAAGCAGTTCTGACTTTTCCTGCCTGTGTCTTCACATCCTTTTAGATGCAGGGATTCAAAAAGCAGACATCATTCAATAACACTGAATTAACATTGGGAATGAACCTATGCATATTCTTGACAACTGTGCCAGTTAGCTAATTAAATAATTTGCATATAATGCAGAGTTGAATAAACCTGGCAGGAACGTCAGGACAAAGGAAAACGACAGCTGGTAGTCTGAGCATCTGGTAGCTGGAAAATTTTTTTTTATATTTAGAATTTTATATTCTAAATATAGAACCCTTAGAATTTTATATTGTGGACCTGATTGGATTATGATACAGTCTTGTGTGTCAGGTTACTGAAGCTGTGTTCACATTTTAATCTTGAGCTTTTCATGTAATCTAGCACGTGGGTGCGCTTATTCAGTTATGCCTGGGTTTCTTGCTTTAACAAGGGCTTCTGTTGCCTTGGCCTGCCTTTGATATTATGCTGTATGTCAATGCTATGTGGGACAAGGTAGCTAAAGAAAAATGTTTCTCACTTGTCTTCTAGCTATGAGTGTGACCCTAATGTTGCTGCTTCTACTTCTGGTTCAAAGAAAAAAAAATGGTACATAGGAGGGTTTCCATCAGCCTACTTTAAATACAGGAATTAGTATGTTTGTTCTTCCCCCTCTGGTCCCCTTTTGTGGCTAACTGGCTGTGTTATTTTAAGATTTGTATTTTTATTAAAATTCATATAAGTTAGCTAACAATAAAAACATACCAGTGATTAAAAACTAACACATAATCTTATGTGTTTTTACTTGTGATGCCATGAGCCAAGAACTCTAGTAAACGCTGGCCAAAGTAGCGCCATTTTAGCATCAGCTCACTGATTCTGCCTCTGGTCTTAATATGATTGTTAGCAAAAAGCTGCGTGCCACCCCTCACCCAGTTCCCCAGTACTTTGATCCTTGAAGACCAGACAGAGGTGGTCTGTGTTATCTTGCAAAAGCAACAAAAAACAGGAGGGGTAAAGGAGGTGTTTGAGTGTGGCAGGGATGGAAATTTACTGAACTTTTTGCTATTGAACGTATTGTTTTGAACTGAGTATAAAAAGCTAGCTGCGACTAGCTACACTTGTGCATGATCTGAGGCAACTGGCCTCCTTGCTACCTTACTTTGGTACCAGCAATAAACAAGTTGTTATCTGCTACCCCTTTCCTCAGTGTGTAATTGGATCATGGCATGCCGGGTACCGAACCTCACGCTTCCTTTGTGGGTTCAAAGGCAACACTTGGAAGCAAGTCCCAGTAAGTGAGGAAGGCCAAGATAATACATGCCGTTGGAAGGGGTTGTGTACATACCTGAAGTTGCACATACCTGTGATCTTACATAGATATCTGTTGAAAACTGCCTCCCACAGTTCTGTTCGTACCCGGACGTATTTAGCTGAGATGCCACCAGGATGATTGAAAACAAGAACATGCCAATCAAACTTTCTGCTTTTTCTCCATCCATGGATGTCTCTCTTCCCTCAGAGTAATCCTATGCATATTTAACTGGAAGTAAGAACTGGTCTATTCAATAGAGCTTACTCCCAGGTCAATGTGCAGAGAATGGCAACCTTGGGCTCACTTTTCAGATTCATCATCATCAGATACATCAGGGCAGGGAAGGATCCATAAAATATAGCAAAATGAGATTTATTTAAACAAAAGGAAGAAGTGGGGTGAACTGATGAGGAGCTGAATATTTGGGTACAAGAGAGTTGAACGTATTAGGAAACTAACAGAGTTGAAAAATAATAAAAATCTGAAAGTAATCCAAAGTAATTTTTTAATATGTATGTGTGTGAGTGCATACTTGTGTCCTTTGCGCACACACTGCACACTCAGTTTATTTGCTGTTGAAATAGGCTATTGTCCATTGGCAGAGCAGCGATTCAGAGTCTTATAATGGAAAGCGGTCACAGAAAAATTGCCGCACGTATTTTGCTTACTAAATGAGTATGGAATTCGTGGAATGGTGGTGGTTGTAGTTGTAGTAAGTGTGTTGATCATGGAAGGAAAGAGATCAGAGCAGGTTCAGTCTGGACTATGCAAAATTTGAATTGATGGCTTAGCAGCCCTAAGCACTCACAGTAATAAGGCAGTCCATGTTTTCAGAAGTGACAAGACCAGTGTACAGGTAAAGTGTGTTTAAGTTGGATGCTGCTCCTGGTCATACTTTGAGATAAAGTTAGTTTAGTTGGAGAGACATTGAGGTTTGAGGATAAAGTAGAGTTGTAGTTTTTCTAGTGTTCAAGGACTGCAGCTGTGTCTTTTGATCCTTTCCACTCTGTCTGTTACATTTTTGTATTCAAGATTGGTGTATTGCACCTAAATGACAATTGTGTTTTAAGCTGCTTCTGCCTCTTTTCTTATCATACTTGCAATTAATATATCTAATTGGATTTTGCAAAGCCATTCATTGTAATATCATACACAGGGGAGTGGGGCTTAATTAAAATAAGCACAACATCCGCTTTATCTAAATTTCAGTTCCTCTTTGCAATTAATTGACTAAACCCTGAATGGTCAGTAGCTAATGTTCTGTAAAATTCATATTATGTGCAGTATCATTTCATCTATCTATCATTGCAAAGTGCTAGATGTTTTATAGTAATTATATTTAGATTGGCTGTGGAAAAAATGTCTTATTGTGAATGTCTTTTTTTAAAAATCCACTTTTTTCTTATTCTTGTTTCAAACCTAAATAGAATAAGTTCCCAGGCAGTGTAACTTACATTCAACATATTTAAGAATAGTTTAAGTTCAAATTTGACCACCTCTGACTAAATAAAGGCTGCTTGTATTATTAAAATAACCTGTGCACTTTGTTTTACAGAGAGAGCTATCGCAAAACACGAAGTTCGAGAAATTGAGCAGCGTCATACAATAGATGGCTCTCGGTCAGATGTGACTCTGGATGAAGACGATGATGTGGTGATCATCTACAATCGAGTACCTAAGACTGCAAGCACATCCTTTACAAATATTGCCTATGATCTTTGTGCAAGGAACAAATACCATGTTCTGCATATCAACACAACCAAAAACAATCCTGTTATGTCTCTTCAAGATCAGGTAGGTTATGTCTGTGGAGACTCATCTTTCACCTCAGTACAGTAGCAATCCTGGCCCCTGTGCTGACTGGGGCCAGAACCTCAGAATGCCACGCCCCACCGAGGAAAATGATGCCCCCCCCGTCGTGTCCAAAGGCCTTCTGAGACCTTGAAACTTCTGGTTTTTGAAGAAAAACCAGAAATGATGTTTTAAGGCCCTTTGGAGGCCTTAGAAGACCTTCTGGGTTGAAAATGTCACTTCCAGTTTCCCCGAGAAACTGGAAATGATTTTTAAGGCCCCCTGAACAGGGAGGCGGTGGGCATGGGCAGCCGTCACAGTGGCAGGGCATGCAACCGGGAGTACTTGCACCTAAGGACCCCCCAGGTACGTCACTGCTTCAATAGCTTTATTCTTGACATGACATAAAACACAGTGCACTGTACCGTTCAAGACTTTTCCCACCTTGTTGACTAGAACTTTTCCTGTCTGGGCATCTTTTGCCACATTTCAACCTTCACATTTCTGCCCAGTAAGCTGCCATCTTAATTGGGCATTCTTTTGTCTGTTATATGTTTTCTCCTTTGTGCTGACTATCCCTTGTTAAAAGTCTTTGCAGGGCTATGATAGGCATATATTTTGAAGCTCGCATCACTAAGCAAATAGTAATAAGCATCTGCCTCTGTCCTACAAAACCACTGCTGATGAAGAGGGACTCTCCTGAGGCAAGTGAACAACCATCTTGTCTGTCTGTCTGTTTTCCCACCAGTTATTTGGAGCATAGTTGCCTGTAAATCAGCTGATGGGACCTACAGATATAATCAGAACCTGTAGATTTAATGAAGTCTGGCTTCATTTAACACAGAGCTGTACAGTTGGAACCTCTTTATTCGCAAAAATTTTATTCGCGAATCTGACTCAACACCGGTGCCCAGGACCTGCGTGGAGCCAGACTTGGCCCCACCTAAGCCTTCTGGAGGCAACTGGAGCTCAGCTCCAGTCACCTCTAGAGGCTCTTCTGAGGCCCGTGGAGGCTATGTGCATCCTCCACGAGCCTCACATTGGTCTCCGAGGACCTAGAGAGGCACTTCCGGTTTTCAGGCGAAAACCAGAAGTGCCTCTCTGGGTCCTCCAGAGGTCATACTGACACCTGTGGAGGCTGCGCGCAGCCTCAGCGGCCTTTAGAAGAGCCTTTAGAGAAGTGGCCCCCAAGGCTTTCAGGGCTCTCTGAGGCCCGTGGAGGGTGCATGTGGTCTCCATGACGTGGTTTTCAGGCGAAAACCAGAAATGTCTCTCTAGGACCTCCGGAGGCCTTTTCGATGCCCATGGAGGCTACACGTGGCCTCCACAGTCCTCAGAAGAGCCTCCAGAAAACTGGCCTCTGAGGCCTTTCTGAAGCCCGCGGAGGTTGCGCACAGCCTCCATGGGCCTCAGAAAGGCCTCCAGAGGTCATAGAAGGGCACTTCTGGTTTTCGCCTGAAAACCGGAAGTGCCCTTCTAGGACCTCCAGAGGCCACATCCGGTCATGTTTGGAGCTTGGTGGAGCCCAAATTTTGCATGACTTGGTTTCACACAAAGTTTGGTATTCGTGTGGGTTCCACGAACGGAACCCTTGCGAATAATGAGGCTCCACCTGTACTGTGAAAATTATCTACCAAGAATTCTATAATTGTTGCCCCATCTTGGCTATAAAGCATATTTCTTTCAGTTTTGCAGAACCCTAATTTATCTGTCTGATTCTTTTTGTTTGCTCCCTGGTGAATTGTTGAAGCTTCCATCTGCTAAGAAAACTGAATCCTTATACCAGTCATTTTCTAGTTTTTCCTTGCAGGATTTCTTCTTCTCTATAAAAGTACATTTGATCTCTTTCAATTCCACAAAGCTCATCTCAGCTTAAAACATAAACAGCTTAAACCAGAAATTCAAAAATAGCTTTTAAGCTATTTTTCTAGAAGCGCAAGGGAAAAATTGCTCTGTAGAAACTTGTTCAAATTTTTTGTCCTTTACATTTAAATTTAAGAAATTACCTTCCATCTGAAATACTAAACAACATTATGCGTAAAGTGGAGTGATAAGTAGTAGGAAAAATACTCACAAGCTTTGACTTAAATAGTTCAATATACAGGTGCAGCCTATTTATCCACGGATTTTTTATCTGCCTATTTTTATCCATGGATTTGTCTCAACAAGGATGGGGTGGGGGAACGGAAAATCACACACACCTTTGCCTCTTTTGCCCTGCGCTGGCATCTCACTCCATTTCCAGGCAGCCCAAAACACTGCAAAAAGGCTCTGCCTCGCCCAGGCAGGGATAGCCCTGGAGCCCTGGAAGAGGTTCCCTTTGCAAAGGAACAGTAACACTCCTGGAGCCCCTGAGCTAGCAAAGAGGCTGAAGAGGGGAAGGGGGGCCCGAAAATCTCTGTAGCCAGAATACATGCAGCAAGGTGGAGCTCTCTCTCTCACTCTCTCACTCACTCACTCACTCATACAGGGGCAGGTGTGGTAGCAACAGAGGGGATTGCTTTAAAAAAACCCAGGGAGTGTTTATTTGTATAACTCTATGGAATTTAGTACAACACATTTTTTGTTCATCGTGCTGAGTCACGGAATGGAACTAATGCAGATGAATAGGCTCCACTTGTAGTATTCTTTGTTTGCTTACTGCTGACCTCTTTTTATTACAGGAATTGTCCTTGTCAACAAATTATGTCATAGGTCTGAATATGAAATAATAGACAAAAATATAGGGTGTATAAAAATGTACACACTTTATAATTCAAACACATACTTGTATTATAATACTATAATCCAGTGGTTCTCACACATTTAGCACCAGGACCCACTTTTTAGAATGAGAATCTGTCAGGACTCACTGGAAGTGACATCAGCAAGCAGGAAATTTTTAACAATCCTAGGCTGCAATCCTACCCACACTTACCCAGGAGTAAGCCCCATTGACTATCATTGTTAAAAGAATATACATAGTAGCTTGTTAAAAGTACAGGTCTGTAACATTTCCCTAAATGTAGTCACATACCATGGTAGCATCAAGTCTAATATATTAAAAATAAAATATTGAAATGAATGGGGACCCACCCAAAATTGGCTCGCGAACCACCTAGTGGGTCCCAACCCACAGTTTGAGAAACACTGCTATAATCTGTACGTATACTCTATAGGTTGTACACAGAAGCACTTGCTTGACCCAGTTTAATTAATTTAATTAGACCATGTGCTCAAAATGTGTTCCCTTGTGCCTGGTTGCTGCTGGCAGCTTCTCTTCCTCCTTCCTCTGGCTCTCCCTACCAGCCAATGGAAAGCAACCCTTGCCCAAGCCAGACAATGCCCACAGCAAAAGGTTGGGGTTTTGCTGCTGTGCCTACAGCCAGAGAAAGGTGTGCAAACAAGGCCACGGGGTGATTATTGGCACTTCAGTCCTCAGGATGAACCAGAGGCAGGCAGGGTGTGTTTGGGTCAGCAAAAGGGAGAGAGAAGAAGAGGGACTTGTGGCAATCAACAAGTGTGCGGAAGCTTTTGCTATTTTTATTATGGGATTAAAATCTCTAGCTAATATGAGAAACACTTATGCAAAATGTTTCTTTAAGCTCTTAAATCCAGGCATGCTAGGGAACATTGTTCTACCCCCCCCCCCCACCACACACACACACACCTGCTGGGAAAAGAAACTTGTGTGGCTAGTCTGGCTTTTGTTTTTACTTCTTTTCCACCCTCCCCAAAGATCCTGGCATTTGACAAGCTAATTAGGAAGTGGCAAGTCCTTGCCTGCTGGCTCCCGCTATTCTCCCTACATCTAACAATCTGTATTTCATGGATACGTAGGCCAACATAGAGTTATGAATGCTTAATGCCCATTTACTTTAACGGCTTCACTCTCTGTGGATTGTGGCCATAGTCCCAAGCACACCCTGTCTAGAATATTCCTATTGCATGAGACTGCTCCAGAGCAAGTGAGTCAAAATCAAATGTCTCCAACACAAGTTACTCTTTTGAAAATGTAATATCATTCATTTACCTTGTGCTTATGAATAAGAACAGTGCTAAGTAAGTCCACCATAGCCACTAACTGCTTTAGTAGCTATCTGTATGAAACTTACATATGCATGCACTGTAGAATAGGGATGTCAAGCCTATGGCCTAACAAATGAGAAATATTGAATCATTATACAGCACTATAGGACAGTGGTTCTCAAACTGTGGGTCACGATCTGATTTCTGGTGGGTCACGAGAAGCTGACGGCAGCCATCTTGGAAGATGGCAAAAGACCTAGGCAGCGCCATTTTGGAAGTGGGCAAAGCCTGGGCGTTGCCATTTTAAGCTTCCCTACATTGAGACGTAACTAAGAGCGGCTTGCACATGTGCAAAGAAAGCAGCATGCCGCTTTTCCCCAGAAAGCATGCTGCCACCGCCTTCCAGCTGGACCTCCCTCTGCACTCGGAGGCTTCCCTCAGGGGGGCCAATCACGGAGTGAAGGCTTGGATTGCAGGCAAAGAAGGACCTGGAGAGACGTGGACGAGTCAGTCAGGCTTCTCCCCACCAACCTTTGTCAGCTTGGCTGCCTTGATGGGATGGGCTGCCTTGGGGTTGCAAGACAGAGCAACTCCCCCCTCCCCCCCCTGCAGCTGGACTGGGCTGGAGAGTGTAGGTGGAGACCTGAACACAGGGCTTGGGTGAGTAGAGGCAGACCCGCGTGATCTCCCCTCTTGTGAGCCTGCCTTGAAAGCAGCATCACCACCACCATCACCCCACTGCCGTTCTCATCCTCTGCATCACGACCTCTCTCCCTCTCTGAAATCGCCTGGATGCCCTGATCCTTTCCTGCCCTGACTAGCACGTCCTCTCTTTATATCTTTGCTGGGGATCCCTGGTTGCCTGGCTGCCAAGAGAGCAGCCGGGGGGGGGGGGCAAGCCTGGCATGTGGGGGGGAGCACCCAGGGAGAGTGCTGCTCCCCCAGCCGCTTCTCTGATGTGCGCCCTTCCCCTCTTCTTACTTCTCTCTTAGGCTGCAATTCTGTCTACTCTTACCTGGGAGTAAGTCCCATTGCCAATAATGGGAGTCAATTCTGAGTAGATGTGCTTGGGCTTGGGGGAGATGAGGGGAAGCATCCCTGCTTATCTTCCTTCTGAGGGGGATACTACTTTTTATTTCCTTTATTTACCAAAACTCAGGCTACTTCTTGTATTGAGGTGCATGAGTAGGGTGCACTTGTTTTTGACTAATGCTGTGCACAGGATCAATAGCCACATCAGTGTTTGTTAGTTTCTAGCGCAATACAAGAAGTATCTTGAGATTTTGTAAATAAAGACAGAAATAAAAACAGTAGTAAATAATTACACAAATATTTTGTTCCAGATGTTTTATTCTTTGCTTGATAGCAATGGTAGCGAGGGCAGGGAGAATTGAAGAAGCTTCTGAGCTGAAATACTGTCTCTTGTCATTTACAGTTTGAGTTTCTAGGCAGGAACTTCCTGCTTGATGACATCACTTCCGGCTCTGCCATAACAGTGTTGTCACTTCTTGTTTGATGATGTCATTTCTGGCAATGACGTCACTTCCAGGTTGCTGGCATCACTTCCGGCGGGCTTCAGACAGATTGTCATTCTCAGAAGTGGGTCCCGGGCTAAAAAGGGTGAGAACCACTGCTGTACGATACAGGTGGATAGAGCCTTAACTTACAATGGCTATGAATAGTGTTTACCCACTTTACTAGTCATTGTCTCTGTTATACAAAAACAGTGTAGAAAATTGGCCGACTGCTAGCATCATGAATCTTATTTGGCCTGCTGTATGAAATAAGTTTGACATTGGTCTAGGACCTTACAACCAATACAGTTGGACCTGTCTTTTATGTGGGTCCAGCATTCACGGATTTCACTATCTGCTGATATCGGGTCTCGTTTTAAGAGTTAAAATCAGTAAGAAAATAGCCTTCCCTACCTTCATGCCACAGAATCATGCCATTTTCAGCAAAGCCTTATGCGCTTCTGGAAACCACTTCTGGGTTGCCCCAGAATGACTTCCAGGAGCAAGCAAGACTGCCCTGCACCCCTACAAATGGCATGATTTTGCTGTGCAAAGGTTGGAAAGTCTATTTTCTTACTGTTTTTAATGTTTAAAATGTGTTAGAAAGAAGATTCCAGTATCTGTGGTATAGGTATCCATGGGGGTTGTGGAACTGAACCCTTGTGGATACTGAGGGACTACTTACTCCCACTAAGGGTTCTGTGTCATTGTGTAGAGCCCCTTGCTGGCTACACTACAGCTCCTTGTTGTTTTGAGATCAGTGGTTCCCAAACTGTGGGCTGAGACTCACTGCTGGGTTGCGACCTGATTTTTGGCGGGTCGCCAGGGGTGATGGAAAGATCAGATAATTGTCTCAAGCCGTGAAGCTGTTCAAAAAATAGATACTGTAGCTGCTAACTGCCCTGCAAGGAGCTGAACTCCTGCTGTTTGCAAGCATGTGTAAATATAGTGAGATAAATGTTCATGGTTCTTTCTTTCTGGTTATTTATTCCTTAAATAAATAATTTCTTTCTAGATCTCCTTTTTTGCAAGTCTGGTAAACCTAGGTGGGTCCCCATAGAGTGTTTTAAAAAGTGGGTCCTGGTGCTAAAAGGTTTGGGAACCACTGTTTTAGATGCACAGCAGTGACACCCGTCATCACCTGATTTCTGGGAATTTGGAACTTGGCTTAACTTTGGAGGACTGCATAGTGATGCATCTTTAAAGGAACAATGCTTACAACATACTATGGACAACCAGATATTGGCAGTAGTTGTAACAAATTTGGTCAGTAAATTTCTGTCACCAGAAAACCAGGTGAATAGTAAGTTTCAGGACAGCAGGTGAAATTTTAATGAACTGTCTTACTTTCATAAGTAAAAATCAATAGACTATCCATCAAAATAAAGCTCTTCACAAAAGTGCAGGGATGTAGCTTATGCTGAATTTGCAACATCATCTTACCAAATAACAGCTAAAGCCATCTTGTCAGCTATAGAAAGAAATACCAATGCATCATCATCACCTTCAGAATGCATCCCACAGTTCACTGTCCTATTTTCTCACACATTATGTTTCAGAAACTAAGATTTATTTTTATATTCCTGATATCGTGTTTTATGATAACCCGCGAAATATATCATACTCCAGAAACTCTGCTATATATTGAATATAGGGCTGCTTGATGAGAACAGTGCAATTGGAAGGTTTCTGCCTTAATTGCAGAGGCTATGTCTTTATCTCTTACAGTATAGAGATACTTCCTGGTATGCTCACTTTGTCTGTGCTTTAGTGCATCCATTTCAGGCATTGCAGTAAGAGCTCCACAGATGGCATTATTGCAGATTTATCAGTTCATCTAATAAAGCCAAGTGCAGCCTTTGGCTACCTCTCTTAGTTAAATTGCTTCAAGATAACATCTGGTTCAGGCATTACAGTTTTCAGACACGCTGGTGCCTTGTGAATGTTGTCTGTTTCCATTGTTTGTAACAGGCTTTCCCTGGATCTTCATAAGGTTTCACCTTGTTTAATGTTTAGTCCAGTATTTACATATATAATGTTACAAAGTTGTGCATTTGTGGATCCTAAATAGCAAAGCGAAGGAGGAAGGAAATACAGTGTGTTTGGAAGAAATCTTTTTCCTAGTAGCACCAGAAATGGCACCCGTAAGAACTATACTAGGGAACATTGTTCTACCCCCCCCCCCCAATCTCAGCGGCACTGTTTATACATGAGGCTTCTATGAAGATAGAGGTTTGGTCACTTCTCACTTCATCTTTCTCGAGCTGTCGGCCATCTTAGAAATGCTGAAGGTCAGGTACAAATTTTAGCAGACAGTACAACAGCAAGGCACTGCCCAAACAGGATGGCACAGCATTGAAATCCACTTACTGTGTGGCAGACATGATTTAGAGTGGAACATTCAACATTATATTAGCCTGTTGCTTTTCATCTAGTGGGGGTATCCAGCAAGTTAGTGGATGCCCTCAGCAGAGAAAATGACTTGCCCACAAATGAAGCCTCAACATTGAGGTCGTCCAGTCTAACATCACTAGGGTCTACTCTACAGATCTACAATACAGGGTGCTGGGAATTCTGCAACCATACCAGGCACAATCCCTGTTCTGTAGGGGATACATTTTTCCCCTGAGGAAAGGACCCTCTTTTATGCATTCCCACCCTTCCTGCTAATTGCCAACAGGATCAACATGATTCACTAGTTCAGATGCCACCTGCATCTGGTAACACTGTGGTGGCTAAGGCAAATTTGGTTTGTACCTCTGCTCCACGTGGCAAGGGCTCAGTATCTTCACCTAACTTCCTCAGAATTGAGACTGAACAGCATGCTATAATTTTGAACCACTGAAGCTGACATCTTAGAGGGTCTGACCTTAGCTAGTCTCCAGGGGGAGCTAAAAGACATCTTAGCCCAGTGGTTCTCACACATTTAGCACCGGGACCCACTTTTTAGAACAAGAATCTGTCAGGGCCTGCTGGAAACGATGTCATGACTAGAAGTGACATCATCAAGCAGGAAAATTTGTAACAATCCTAGACTGCACTCCTACCCACACTTACCCAGGAGTAAGTCCCATTGACTATCATTGTTAAAAGAATATACGCGTACATAATAGATTGCTAAAAGTACAGGTCTGTAACATTTCCTCAAATGCAGTCACATTCCATGGTAGCATCAAGTCTAATATATTAAAAATAAAATATTGAAATGAATGGGGACCCATCTGAAATTGGCTCATGACCCACCAAGTGGGTTCCAACCCACAGTTTGAGAAACACTGTCTTAGCCCGTTTGATGGAATTCTTGATGCACAAGATTTATTTAGCAGAGCTGAAATACTTCTGTGCTATGTTCCTTGTAAGGTATTGTAATGCTGCAGCAACTCATCTCATTAAGCTCGGTGATTGCATCACACACAATTGCCAGATTTCAAGGTTGCCAAGTTCTGAGCTGCACAGAGCTCATTTTTGAGCTGTGCAGCCATGTATTTTAGCAGGAACCCTGCTTCTATTTCTTTGTGACAAACAATTTTCAACCAAGGGACATCCTACTGTACAGTATTCACTGTGAGTTTAATTGTTCCTTGAGAGTTCTTTACTGCAATCTACTTTTTATCTGGCAGTAGACAATTTTCTATTTACCTCTGGTTAGAAGGCTTTTCAAAAGCCTAGCTAACATGTGTCAACCTTATGCATCTACCTGTTGAATCTCTCATTCCATCATGGAGTTTGTCCTTAGTGTTATCCCAGCTTATGGGAGACCTTTCAAGTCTATGGATTATGGTGGACTTCTACCTGTTCACTGTCAAGATGACGTTTCTAACGAATGTTACTTCAGCATGGAGGACCAGTGAACTGTGTGCTTGATTTTTCAGACCCTGCAAACTCATCAGATTGCTTGCAGACAAAGTTCTGATGAAACTGGGCATTGCCTTTTCACCTAAGGTGGTCTCAGTGTTCCATACTTATCAAAGCTCAATGTTGCCTATATTCTTGGCTTCAGAAGTAGAAAGTGTTCCTGACACATTGGGCAATCCTGTTCCTTCTATGTTCATAGAACTGCATCATTCAAGGCAGAAAACAGGTTATTTATCTGCTGCTAGGGGCTCCAAAGGCAAAAGTGTTTCTACCAACATCTGGCTCACTGGATAACTAAGACCCAAATCCTAACCAATTTTTAGCAATGGGATGTGTGGTTCATCGTGCCTAGAAAGTACTATGAGACTATAGGAAGAATGCCACAAGTATAAAATACACTTTATCTAGTGATAAGAATCACTTTTAATTGGATATACAAGTATATGCTTCCAAATGTATTTTCTTAGATTTGAAATAACGATTTGCTTAATAGTTCAGAAAATTTTCTCTTTCAGGTACGATTTGTGAAGAATGTGACTTCCTGGAAAGAGATGAAACCAGGATTTTATCATGGGCACATATCCTTTTTGGATTTTGCCAAGTAAGTTGTACCTCAATAACTCAGTTTGCAACGGTATGGTCTTAAAATATTTTCTCTTCAAGTTGTCTTTTTGTAGTTTACTCTCATTCACTTTATATTTCACTGCCCTCTCATGGTCAGGACAAGAAATTACATTATTAAGATCTGCATTCCCATTTTCTTTCCTACTTGCTTCACTTCATCTCTTCTCCTTCCACATTGTTAAGTTCTGATTTGGATTGTTTTGGAACAGTATTTTCCTCCTCTACACCCACCTTTATTTCTTGTTATGCTTTGGGGGCTCAGGTCTTAGAAATCACACTGTCTGAATTAATAATTTTTGTTTGCCGTGAGAAAGAAGAGTGGGTGTGCAAGCATGTATAGACCTCTTTCCTGATTTGCTGTAAAGCGAGATTGCTGTGGCATAGAACCATCAACCTCTGTCTCCTGGTTGATGTGTATTATTCCTTTGAGTAGTTAAAAGTTCACTCTGAATTTCACTATACTTTTGAAGTAGTAATACTGGTGCTGCCCTTTCCCCAGACTCCAGTCAGTGACTATCTGTGCTCCCTCATAGGCTTGATTAGTGGAAGTTGCCATCCAAAAATCTTTGTCCCGTAGCCTGGTCTGTTACTCCAAATGACAACACAAGTCAAGACAATCATTCTTGACTTTTCAAAACACTAATGAAGATGGATTGTCCACATATAGTTACCGCAGATACTCGCCTATAAGTCAACCCCACAGATAAGTCGAGGGCAGGTTTTGAGCCCACAATCATGGAATTTTCTATAACCCTTGGATAAGTCAGGGGTTAAACTTAGGGGGGTGTTTGACTATAGTTTTGTCTGATTTTACCCAAGGCCACATCCTGAAAAATAACCTACCACTAATTGTTACCTAAGAACTGTAGTCTCTAATTTATTAAAAACATAGTAAAAGATCATAAGATACATTTTTATTCTTTTTAATTTCTGGTCTTCGTCACCTTTTTGTAAACACTATCGAAGTAAGTGCACTGTAAACTACATACCAGTAAAACAGTGGTTCCCAACCTGGTATTCACGTACTCCCAGGGACACTCAACAGGACCTTTAAGGGTACTTGAAGAAGAATGGCAGAAAAAGGCAGGCTGTGCTCCAGAATGCCTTGCAAGGATCAGCAAGGCAGGAAGGGAAGTAGCTAGTTGGCTGTGAAAGCTCCGCCAATAGCTAGTTTTTGGTCATCAATTATCAATTCATCTATGAACCAGTGATTGAAAACCAGCACAGTAAAAAAGCTGAAACATAATATGGAAAGTGATCAATCACCCAGAATTTCTCAGCACACTTCTGGTGCAAAACAGGGCAAAGGCGGAGTCTTCTGTTCCTCAGACATAAAAAGAGAAAACACTGTGATGAATACATGAAATCTGGGTTTTCATAGAGAGGAGATGAGGGCTTGTATTATTACAAACATTTTGCTAATATGAAGGGCACAGTTTATTATTGCCAAGGGATACGCACATGAAAAAGGTTGGGAACCACTGCAGGAGATCCATGAATCAAATCCACCTTTAAGGTGGACATGAGGAGAACCATGAATCAAAGACAACTTTAAGGTGTCTGGTGTGTTAAACCAGAAGCTCTACGTACAACATACAACCCATAACACATAACTGAGAGTGTGCAATTCAATTCACAGCAGAGAGATGAGATATTTGCAACCCTTTTTACTCAGAAGTAGACCCACTGCTTTCCATGGATGTTATTCTTCAGTAATGGTGCACTGAATTGTAGCCTGGGAAGGAGAGTCCCATCCTGGTGTTTCAAAAAACAGACCTGCTTTGCAAGCATTTGCCAAGCAGAGCCAGGCTGTAGCAGAAGGAAGGAGAATGAAAGGTTAAGTTTGGCTGGAATGTCCCTGGAAAGTAACTATAGGAACTAATGAGGTGCCTGCCTGAGCTGAGCAATAGCTCAGCTGAGAAAGGAAACTGTTCAGAGTTGAAAGGCTCTGCCCTCTGATTGACCTGGAGATCAGGGGAAGTGAGAATTGGAACTTGATTACTTGGTAGAAATTTCACAGTACTATATGCATCTACAGTAGTTATCTGGTAATTTACCAAGGCATGCGCATGTAATTTTTTTTGATGTTGCATCAAACCATTAATCTTTCAGTATTTTAAAAATATCAAACTATATCCAAAAGTATTCTTTTTGTAAGCCTGTTGCAATGATCATATCATGTTGTTGTACCTCGGAGAGCATTATTTAAAAGAGCACTCACTGAAATCTGACTGACTTGGTTTCACAGCTAATGTTTGGATCCATTAAATTGGTACTTCCAGTAGCTTTAGTTTTCACTGCTTCATAGCCTGTGTCCAAATGTTTCTCTTTAGAGGTAGTGTATGCAGGAAGTGGTAAAGTTTTTGTGCTGTGTCATCAGACTTGCCACCCCTTTGTAAAGACAACTGTGCCCCCATGGTGTATGCTAGTATAGGTCAAACTCTTAAGTAGTCTGAAAAATGACCCCAGTCAGTGCCTACATTGATTAATGTATGCTACCCACTCATGTGGTGAGTATGTTTGCAGTGAAATTTGTGCATATTTTTTTTTTCCAATTAGGCCAGTTATCTTGAACCTTCTTTGTGGGGAAAAAAAAGTATGAGACTGGGACCCACTGTCAGTCCCACCCCTCTTCTGGGACCCATTCTGTCCACCCTGTTTCCCCTCCCTCCTGAATCTTCACGACAACCGTGTGAGGTAGCAGCCTTAGCAGACCAGGCCTTAGGAGCTGCAGGGCAAGTGAGAAGAGGCTGTGCAGGATTATATCAAGAGCTCAGTTTTGTTAAAGCAGTGCCATTATTGGATTGGATCCAAACTCTCTCTTGCACAGGCGCTGAAAGGTTGCAGCAATCCAGAGGTTGAAGAACACTGAATTAGACCATATGAATTAAGAGGTTGCTAGACACCTTTTGACATAGCATAGTAAGCGAAAAGTACCAGAAGTCCATTCCCAACACCCAGAGTAGGTGCTGTGAAATGCTTACCTATTTATTACCAATGCTCCCTCTTGTGCAGTGTGGACTACCTGAATTCCAAAGTTGTTCCTCCCTGTCTGCAAGACAAATCAGTATGAAATCTACATATTCTGAGGGTGTTCATATTTTAGTATTTTAAGAACTTAACTTTATTCTGGTTACCCAAGGCGACCCACAACACAAACATCAAGCAAACAGTAACAATTTTTTCAAACCCTTTCTGAATTAAAAAATGCACAACTGATGAAAACCATGTTGTCTAAGAGAAGCATATTATACCCCTAGTCAAAAGTCAGGCAAAACTTTTTTTTGCTGGAACAGCAGAAAGGAAGATACCAAATCTGATTTCCCCCAGAGAGCCAAAGCAGGATCCCCTTCCTCCCTGCCATAATTCAGTTAGGAGCAGTGCCACTCCTGCTGATTTCAGTGGTTAGGCAGAATTGCAGGAGGAGACAGTCTTAATATTCTGTCATTTAGAAGTAATGACCATTCCTTAGAACTGTACATACCAGAAAAGCTGATACAGTATCAGAGTAACATGCTCAACAAAACTTTTTCTATTCAAAACAGTTTATTGCGTTTTGCACCAGTTGAAACTTTTGAACACTTTTCAAAGGTGGTCCCACGTAAAGCAAATAGCAGTAGTCTAATTCTGATGCAACAAAAATGTGCATGATAGTACTATAGTGCAGTTTTCCTCAACCAGTGGTACGGGTACTACCAGTGTTACTTGAGGTGAAGTCTGTTGGTACTTGCTGCCCAGCAGCAAGACTAGGGACATGACATAACAAATTGTGGTAGGAGGCTCAGCTGAGCAGGCAGAGCTACAAAGCATACATTTCCTCACTCATAAATCCCTCCCATCCACCCTAAGCTTCTTACTGGTGTTTGTCATGTCACATCTGGCATCCCAACCCAGAAGTAACAGGCGATGATGTCATCACCAGTTACATCTGGTGATACTTCGAATAAGTGGACCGTGTGTAGTGGTACGGCAGAGGACAAGCGTTGAGAAACACTGCTGTTGTGTATCATAATGTAGCCAATCTAGATTGGATATGCCCCTATAGTAGCAACTTGTTACAAGAATAGCATGAGTGAAAAGGATAGAATTTCCTCTTCAACAAGTTCAGTTGACGTATATTACTTTTCCTCAGCTGGTTCATCACTTAGCCTAGACTACTTTGGGAGTAACAGTAGCTTCCATAGTGAGTCCAAAAAGCGTTGTGTCGTTATTCAGTTTGTCCGGTATCCATCCAACTGCATTTGTCCTGATGAAGGTGGGGAAAAAATGGGCATGCCAGACATTTCATATCGTATATTTGTGTGTCTATTTGTACAACATAACTATTGTACAAATGCTATTGTCCAACAATGCTGAAGGCTACAACAGCAGGGAAAACGTTTCCACATTGAAAATATTAGAGAAAAAGAAATAGCTGCTGAACTTGTCTGAAAAAAAATCAGAGCATAAAATTGCATTACTTCCTTCAAACTCCAAAGTGCTAAAATGCTATATTAATCAACCTCTTGTGTTGAATACTTAATGAAATAATAACCTTGTGAACAGCCAGGTAAGTATTTTTCTGTCCTATACATTATTCATAGGCTAAAGCTTAAAACATTTTGTAGGTACTGTAACTTTTCGGTCTAAAATAATCATTTGACCTCAAGAAAGGCAGCTAAGCAATTCCACAAATTTCATTCATATGCATATTTTCTCCAGGGCTGCATTATCCTTGTGTTTTCTGTTTGTTACCCTTTCACCCAAATGATTTATTTTCCCGCTGCAACAGCTTGCTTTCTTATATTTGTGGTTTTCATTATTCAAATAACATATTGAGTGCCGGGCTTGCTGTTGGCAATAGACAACAGTAAGTTCTGGTGATGCATTCTTGCAGTTAAGGAGTGTACAATCCTTCAGCAAAGGTTCATCCTCCCAAATAAACTCTGGCATATGTGTATGAAATTACACTGAATTTCAAAAGTTTTACAACAGCTCACAGCCTCTAAGAGGAATTTTATCAAAGGGGGTACAAAGTTTTTTTGGGGTCGCTTTTGGGGTACAAAGTTTCTTTTGGGCCCCTTCTCCATTGACTATAATTTAATACAATCACTGGATCATAATTTCTATGAATTATAAAAACTATGTTGGCTTACACAAAATGTGAATTGTAGGCTTCACACAATATGTCAACGTTTTCTGAGATCCCAGGAAATTTCCAGCTCCCCTTCTTTGGTTCCCAGGCCCCATTTTGGCCCCATGCCCATGTACGATATGCCCCCTTTACCACCACCCCCACCATGGGCCCTGGTGAGATTGGAAGATGTAAGATCCCAGGAAATTTTGGGATATCTTCTTTGGCTCCTGTACCTCATTTTTGAATCTGGGTCCAGGTGCACTTTACCCCCAGTACCCCCCCTCATGGGCCCTACAACAGCTTTAGGAGAGTGTTCTGGAAGTTAGATCAAAGAGAATGAATCCATACTTCTACTTATTTACAAAGTTCACCATTGTGGCGGTCTCTTCCTTGATTCCTTTTAATTAATTTGCTTCATACTATTGAGCCTCCTTTAGTCCTGTTCTCTGTTAAATGAGCAGATAAACTTTTCTTTGACCCAGACTCTAAAGGATTAGTTTTATTATTTGGTGTTCATCTTTGACGCCATGGGGTCCTGATTGAGTTTGAGGTCCATTTTTAATGCTACATCTGTGTATGCAGAATCTGAAGAAACTTGCGGTGCCTTGCTTATGGGCTCTAATGGTAATCAGCCACTTTTCTCAGAAAAGATATTTGTTGAAAGGTACTGAGTCATTCATGACAGGCTGCTGTGGCATGGGGCATGGGAAATCAGCATGATGAAAGCTGGTGGAACCAAACTCCATTTTATCTTCTTGGTGTGGTGGCAGCAGTTTATTTTTCCTGGATGGACAACTTTCACCACTAACAGGCGGAAGAGAGGCAACTAGGGAATGAACTCGGCACAGACCTTGTCTCAACTCCCTCCACCTCTCACAGCTGCACTGGTAGCTTTAACTCAGTAAGACTGTGTTCATTGGCCTTTCTAGGTCTTTCCAAAGCTCAATTAGATTGCCAATGTAATAAGAGAAAAAAAAAAGTTAAAATAATAATCACGAATAGAAAAGAATCTGTAGCAGCACAGGACTATAACCTGGCTGGGTTTAAACTTGTGTCCTCCAGTGGTGTCTACAGTTGCTTTTTGGCTCTCAGGGTTTTTGTTACCTAAAACAGAATAGGTGGTTGATGTCTGCCCTTCACAAACAAGGGATCCTCCCTCCTAAAGTTTAGTGCTTACTATTTCAGGTAGTGGGCCTCTGACCTCTGCTTTGGCCTTAACCAGCCAAGATAGGTTGGTCTGTAAGCAGAATCCCAAGCATTCTGGCATTATCCTCATGGGAATTGAAGTTGGAACAATTCAAGCAATTGTGACAACTGGCCGCTCCTGACACCTCTGGTAAATTTACCTTCTTTTGCTTGACTTAATTATCCACAATATAGTTGTGCAGAATGTTATGAGTGAAACATTAGATGAGAACCCAAAAATGAAGTGCTAGATTTGGAGAAATACAATCCAGTTAACCAGTGATTTTCAACCCCTTTCAGCCCTTTTCAGCCCCGGCATACTGGTTGAAAATCGCTGCGTTAGACACAGTGTTGATCTGTTGAATGGAGTTTTTGGGTAATTGCTTCTCCACCTATCAGTTTGCACAGAGTTAACTTCATCATTTCTGTGTAGAAACAAGAGCTTAGAAAAGTGAGAGCAATCTTTGAGTAGTTTGCTCATCCTCATACCTCTTCTCTATCTGGTCACTGTGGTTACACTAGCTGCATTATCATCTTTGCTACAGAGCATTTTTTAAAAGGCTGCATCTGTTAGAAGTAGAACTGCCACACAGAGCTTTTGCTGATAATGCTTGTTAGACAAAATAAACAGAATGAATATATGTAAATACTAAACACATATATTTAAAATCTACCAAAATGGAATGTACTGAGTTAAAGTTTGGTGACTCTTCAAAAAAAGAAAATCCAAAGCATTTTTAAACTTTAAATTTTTTCTTCCCTCTGAAATTGACAACTTTCCTCCTTTACTGATCTCTTCTACCATCCTATGGCAAAAGGGCACAATCTTTTCAAGCAAACTTCTTAATCATGCTTATTAACAAAATTATTTGGAAACAAATTTGTCCACATTTATATCATGCAAGAGAAACTGTTGATTTAATTGTATTTTTCTGTTGCAGATTTGGTGTTAAAAAGAAACCAATATACATCAATGTCATAAGAGATCCTATAGAGCGACTGGTTTCATATTATTACTTTCTGCGTTTTGGTGATGATTACAGACCTGGACTCCGAAGGCGAAAACAAGGGGATAAAAAAGTAAAAGTACATCTTGGTGGTTTTGTTCATGGCTTTGACTTAATCTATACAGATCCATAGCATACTGAAAGCACAGATGTTTCAAGTAAACGTGGTTCAGTGTTGTGTAAAGACTGCCAGTGAATTAGGTTAGGCAGAAACTTGGTCTAATGCTGACTTGAAGAACCCCTGCACCATTTGTGGAAACACCACAGGCTGTATCCTCTGAAGGTTGTCATACTAGTAGGCCTATCAGTGAGCTTGCCTGGTCTACCATTTCTCAGTAATATCATCTAGAGCAGTGGTTCCCACATATGTAGCACCGGGACCCACTTTTTAGAATGAGAATCTTGTCAGGACCCACCGGAAGTGATGTAATGACCAGAAGTGACATTATCAAGCAGGAAAATTTTTAACAATCCTAGGCTGCAATCCTACCCACACTTACCCAGGAGTAAGTCCCATTTACTATCATTGTTAAAAGAATATACATAGTAGCTTGTTAAAAGTTCAGGTCTGCAACATTTCCTCAAATGCAGTCACATACCATAGTAGTATCTAGTCTAATATATTAAAAATAAAATAATGAAGTGAATGGGGACCCACCTGAAATTGGCTTGCGACCCACCTAGTGGGTCCCAACACACAGTTTGAGAAACACTGATCTAGAGATTTTTCTGCTGAAGTATGAAAGGCTTTTGCCATCATCAACCAAGATTACATTTTAAAAATGTTTCTAATTTGAGTATTGGATCTTGTGTTTGCTTATCTAGCTGCCCCATTTGACTTAGGTTTTTAACTATTATGCCTGGCTATGTTTTGAGACCCAAATGTGGTTTTGCTGCTGTAAAAATAGGCAGAGGTCATGAAAGAAATTTCTGTTCCTGTCCAGTCTTTGTGCAGTTGTACTGAGTAGATCCATTCTCCTATATGAAGCTCATAGAATTTACAATATAATTTTCCGTAATACAAGGGATACATTCTTGTGAACCTGAGCACTGTGTGAAATGGTGCGAAAAGAGACATCACTAAACAAATGGCTGCAAATTGGCACAGATTGGTCTGCAGAGTAGGTAGTTCTCATTGGCTGCAGTACCTGTCATTCACATTCAGGATGAGGAACACTGTAATGAAGCAGTGTTAAAAATAAGAGCATTTTAAGAGGTATTGCTTGTGTATGAAATGGATATTATGGGAAGGAGGCTTGTATCCACAGATTCACTTATCCATAAATTGGGTCTGCTGGGATCCCTCCCATGTGTGCCCTCCCACACTCACCTCCTCCAGAGGTGAGGGGAGGTCTGCTTCCCTCACCTCTGGAGGGTCCTTTAAGACCAGCAGAGACCACTGGCATCCATCAAAAACAGCAAAGAACAAAACGGCTAATATTATAATGCCGTTGTACAAATCTATGGTAAGGCCACACCTGGAGTATTGTGTCCAGTTCTGGTCGCCGCATCTCAAAAAAGACATAGTGGAAATGGAAAAGGTGCAAAAGAGAGCGACTAAGATGATTACGGGGCTGGGGCACCTTCCTTATGAGGAAAGGCTACAGCGTTTGGGCCTCTTCAGCCTAGAAAAGAGACGGCTGAGGGGGGACATGATTGAGACATACAAAATTATGCAGGGGATGGACAGAGTGGATAGGGAGATGCTCTTTACACTCTCACATAATACCAGAACCAGGGGACATCCACTAAAATTGAGTGTTGGGCGGGTTAGGACAGACAAAAGAAAATATTTCTTTACTCAGCGTGTGGTTGGTCTGTGGAACTCCTTGCCACAGGATGTGGTGATGGCGTCTAGCCTAGACACCTTTAAAAGGGGATTGGACGAGTTTCTGGAGGAAAAATCCATTATGGGGTACAAGCCATGATGTGTATGCGCAACCTCCTGATTTTAGAAATGGGTTATGTCAGAATGCCAGATGCAAGGGAGGGCACCAGGATGAGGTCTCCTGTTATCTGGTGTGCTCCCTGGGGCATTTGGTGGGCTGCTGTGAGATACAGGAAGCTGGGCTAGATGGGCCTATGGCCTGATCCAGTGGGGCTGTTCTTATGTTCTTATCTGTGGCCTCTGCTAGTCTCAGACTGAGCCTTAAGATTTAAAAAACATGACTGCCGGTTTCTCCGTGAAACTGGAAATGGCGTTTTAAATGCCAGGCCTTGGGCCGCCTAATGCCTTATAAGGCAATAAAAACATAACTTCCAGTTTCACAGAGAAACTAAAGTCACTTTTTTAAACCATAACTCTTGGTTTGAGCCTGGCAGAGGTTGTGGACAGAGGACCCTCCAGAGGTGAGGAGAGCAGAGCTCCCCTTAGCTCCTGAGTGTGTGTGTGTGTGTGTGGGGGGGGCATTTTCCTGTATCTGCAGTTTCACTTAATTACAGGAGGTCCAGAATTCCCCATGGATACAGGGGCATGCCTGTACTTATTTTCTTACATTAACATAAATGCAGCTGTCCGACCTCTAAATTCTACAGAATGAATGCAAATTCACAAAGAATTAATTTCTCATCAGGATTTCTTTATATATTCTCAATATTGTTTTGCTCCTTACTTAAGTAGTATCTGTACTAGAAAACACTAACTTCCTGTTGCACATTAGTTGTAAAGTAAAAATGCAACCAAAGCACATTAGATGGACAGTAAATAGTTGTATCTGTCTTGGTGTCAGTAGTGTGCCTATCTGCAGAATGTCACTGCTACTTCCTTTTGACAGACATGTTATACTATGGACTGGTTATCAGTGCACAGTAGCACTGATGGAACACTTTCTTAAAGGTTTCACTCTTAGTAATGTTGCCTGCATAAATCACTGGCAGGGAGAAAGTAGGCTGTCATCCACTTCATTGGTTAACTACACTTAATGGGGTCCTAAGGTTAGCTGCCTGCACAAGTGTCCACTGGCACCACCTCAATTATAAATGCTCACTCCCCTGTACAATTCTACCTTTGTATTGGGACACAGATACTGGCTGCAGTGCCGTCCCTCCTAAATAAACTTCAGAATCGGTCATCAATGCAAGCCTTTCCATATATAGTAATATAGCTTGCTTTCTGGCACACTTTTTAGAGGATATAAATAGTATTTTAAATCATTTGGTGTAAACAAATTTCTTACTCAACTACCAGTTCATTCTAAATTTTAATAATCATGTTTGTAGCAATTTCTGCATGTTGTGGCAGCCCATCTTGAGTTCGCTGTTGATTTGGTGCCATGCACTGACATAATCGTTCTTATTGGAACAAAATTTGACTCAGCTTTTTGCCCACTAAAGTAGTTGCTTTTTAGCACTAGCAGCTGCATATCAAAAGTGCGTTGAACTTCACATTCACCATCAGTCTTACAATCTATCTTGGGTACCGTATCTAGTCACGGTCATGTGAATGGGCTTCTCTTAGTGCTGTTTTGAAGCAATGTACTTAAGAGCCCTAGTTCATTTAGCAAGATAAACCACATTAAGATGTTTGATATGCAAGATGGATATTTATAGTTCACGCTTTGAGTTTTTGTCTTTATTCCAGACCTTTGATGAATGTGTAGCAGCTGGAGGCTCAGACTGTGCCCCTGAGAAGCTCTGGCTTCAAATTCCATTCTTCTGTGGCCACAGCTCAGAATGCTGGTAAGAAGATGAGGTTGACTTAAGGTGCTGATCAATACATTATGAACATGAACTGAATTTAGCAAGTGAGAAAACGTACCAGACATTCAGATTTTAGGAAATAACAAAAGATTAGACTGTACATATGTGTACCTCAGCGACACAATACTTTGTTGGGAAATTCTTCCAGAGTATACTGAACAGCAAAACCTTTTTTTGCGCACTGCAATCAAACAACAGCTAACTTTGGAAGTTCTGCATTCATATGTTAATGACTGACTATCTTGATTTGAAACAATATGGGGTTTTTTCTATCAAACCGTTAAAATGATATATAGAGAAAAATATATTCTACTTACAGGTGCTAAACCCAACTCACTTTTAGCTAGGGAAATTTAGGATGATGATAATGTAAATGTGAACAGGTGTGAACACTGGAGATCCTGGTCCCTCTGCTGCCCGGAACCAGGACTACAGGGTGCTACCCCCTGCTGCGTGCCCACCCCCCCTGCCATCTGGAGGCCTTTGAAGAGCCCCCAAAGGCCCATGGATGCACATGGCCTCCCCGGCCCTCTGAAGGCCTTCTGAGGCTCCAGAAGATTGAAAATTGAGCAGCCTTCCCAGCTCTCCAAAAAACCCTGAATGGTGGGGGTGAAGAAAGTGGCACTGCCCCTGGAGGCATGGTGCCCTGGGGCATTTCTCCTCCTTGCCTCCCCCAGGAACACCACTGGGTTTGAGTCCATCACAATGGAACCACCTTTTCTCTATATGCATGATAGAAATTGAAGTTTGGAAGTTGATTTGTCATACTGTAACTCCAGTCAAGCTTTGCTATGCCTGTGGTCTCATTAGTAGGAGAAAATATCTTTGAACATTAAATGAATATGAAAGAAATTTTTATCAAGATACAGGTGGCAGCTTGATATCCACAGGAGATCTGTTCTTGGAGTCCCTGCTGATTTAGAAATTCACAGATAATGATATCTGTGATATGGTCCCTATACCCTTTGAAGGGGACTGTGGCTTCACTCTGGTCCCCTCCAGAGGGCTTTCTGAAACCCACAAAAGCAGCATGCATCCACCCGCTGCCTCTGCGGGCTTCAGAATGGCCAGAAAGGCCAAAAAAATACAAGTTTCGCAAGGGAACAAGGAAGTGATGTTTTTATGCCACAAGGCAGCTGTTCTCAAACTCACAGGGAGGTTTGAGCTCCAAAGTAAGTTCTTGCAGGGGAGGGGAAAGGCAGCGATGCGATCGCCAGGATCCCTGGTCAGAGCGTTGTGACACCCCAGAAAACCACTGCCATAAGGCATTCTGAGTCCGGGGAAGGCCTCCATGAGATTCCTGGCTTCCCCAGGCCTCTCCTGGGCTTCCCCAGATCTCAGAATGCCTATGGCATAAAAAATAACTTCCGGTTTCCCTTGGGATACCGAAAGTTGCGTATTTTCTGCGATTTTCGGCTATTCTGAACCCCGCAGAGGCACCGGGTGGATGCATGCTGCGTCTGTGGGCTTCAGAAAGCCCATCTCAAAACACATAGACGACCAGGCCTTGCTGAGGGAGAATCAGCATGGCTTCTGTAAGGGCAAGTCTTGCCTCACAAACCTTATAGAATTCTTTGAAAAGGTCAACAGGCATGTGGATGTGGGAGAACCCGTAGACATTATATATCTAGACTTTTAGAAGGCATTCGACATGGTCCCTCACCAAAGGCTACTAAAAAAACTCCACAGTCAGGGAATTAGAGGGCAGGTCCTCTCGTGGATTGAGAACTGGTTGAAGACCAGGAAACAGAGAGTGGGTGTCAATGGGCAATTTTCACAATGGAGAGAGGTGAAAAGCGGTGTGCCCCAAGGATCTGTCCTGGGACCGGTGCTTTTCAACCTCTTCATAAATGACCTGGAGGCAGGGTTGAGCAGTGAGGTGGTAAAGTTTGAGGACGACACCAAACTTTTCCGAGTGGTGAAGACCAGAAGTGATTGTGAGGAGCTCCAGAAGGCTCTCTCCAGACTGGCAGAATGGATAGCAAAATGGCAGATGTGTTTCAGTATAAGTAAGTGCAAGGTCATGCACATTGGGGCAAAAAATCAAAACTTTAGATATAGGCTGATGGGTTTTGAGCTGTCTGTGACAGATCAGGAGAGAGATCTTGGGGTGATGGTGGACAGGTCGATGAAAGTGTCGACCCAATGTGCGGCGGCATTAAAGAAGGCCAATTCTATGCTTGGGATCATTAGAAAAGGTGTGGAAAACAAAACGGCTAATATTATAATGCCGTTGTACAAATCGATGGTAAGGCCACACCTGGAGTATTGTGTCCAGTTCTGGTCACCGCATCTCAAAAAAGACATAGCGGAAATGGAAAAGATGCAAAAGAGAGCGACTAAGATGATTACTGGGTTGGGGCACCTTCCTTATGAGGAAAGGCTATGGCGTTTAGGCCTCTTCAGCCTAGAAAAGAGGTGCCTGAGGGGGGACATGATTGAGACATACAAAATTATGCAGTGGATGGACAGAGTGGATAGAGAGATGCTCTTTACACTCTCACATAACACCAGAACCAGGGGACATCCACTAAAATTGAGTGTTGGGAGAGTTAGAACAGACAAAAGAAAATATTTCTTTACTCAGTGTGTGGTTGTTCTTTGGAACTCCTTGCCACAGGATGTGGTGATGGTGTCTGGCCTGGACACCTTTAAAAGGGGATTGGACAAGTTTCTGGAGGAAAACTCCATTACGGGTTACAAGCCATGATTGCATGTGCAACCTCCTGATTTTAGAAATGGGCTATGTAAGAATGCCAGATGCAAGGGAGGGCACCAGGATGCAGGTCACTTATTATCTGCTGTGCTCCCTGGGGCATTTGGTGGGCTGCTGTGAGATACAGGAAGCTGGGCTAGATGGGCCTATGGCCTGATCCAGTGGGGCTGTCCTGATGTAAAACGCTCTGGAAATGACAGGAGCACAGCTCTGGTTGCCTCCAGAGGACTCAGTTGGGGCCAAGTCTGGCTTCACGTGGGTACGTGAGATTCACATTTAGACAGTTCCCCAGATACAGAATTCACGGATACGGAGGCCCCACCTGTAATGTTATTCTTAATGTGGCAGGTCTGAAGACCACTTAGAGTATGACAAATTCTACGTTTGTGCAAGAAAGAGGTATGTACCACATCACTTCTGCAGCTTATGCAGTGAGGACATGATCGAGTGCTTGCAAAACATGCAGGGTTGTATGAAAGCTTAATCATTCTAGAAACCTGTTATCTGTCTTTTTCTCTTCATTGTTAAAGTAGTTTTGCTATAATACAAATATTCTGTAACTGAAGGTTGATACAAAGCTAAAATGTGCCTTTCTGTTTCTATTTTTATATTATGTCAAAGTGTTTCATTTGAACAATCTCGTACAACAAAAAAACTTTCTGTGTTGAATAGTTGCACAGTTCACTTGAAAAAAAGCATTAGTGTTACTAAGAACTTAGAAATCAGAGCTAATCTTCTGACATCTAACCTATGCAATGAAGAGAGCAAAACTGGGGAGCAAGGAAAAAAGCGAAGGAAATTAAAAATGTGTGTGGCTGAAACTTTGTTTTCTTGCCTGTGCAAAGATAACAGCGAGGCCATTCTTTAAGCCTGGTGTGAGAATATCTAAATGAAGGGAACCAAAATTCTTGGCAGACATCAAAACCTTCCTGTAATTACTTTTTATCGTTTTAGGAATGTGGGAAGCAGATGGGCTTTGGAACAAGCCAAATACAACTTGATTAATGAATATTTCCTAGTGGGAGTTACTGAAGAGCTTGAAGACTTTATTATGTTGTTGGAGGCAGCTTTGCCCCGCTTCTTCAGGGGTGCTACAGAATTGTATCGCACAGGTATTTAAAAAGCTGTATATTAGGTTCTCTCCCCCTTTTTAAATATGTTCTTTCACAACCCTCTAAGATTCTCCACCTGTGGGACTGGCACCCACCAGTGGATCTTGAACTAGTTTTGTTACACAAACTGAGATGGCATATTAGGCTATGTGCATCAAGGGTCAAATAAGCTATTACTTAGGGGGAGACACTGCTCACCAATCACCATAATAGCCACACCCCTTTGCATTTATAAATCGGGCAGCAGCTTCTGGAGCCTCTAAAACTTTTGAGAATCATTGCTAGGGTATGAATGAGCTGTTTCTTGAAACAGTGGCTCACTTTTGCTGTAATTCCAGAAACTCAATAGGCTTGTAAGTACATATGTGCAGTGTTTGTGCCTATTTCCAGCTGCCCCTTGTGTATATACTTTCCATCATCCATAAACATTCATGCTTTGTTCACTGGTTTCCTTTCTACCTGAGCTGGGAAATCAAGTAAAGCACAAAGAGCCTTCCTTGCTGGGTTCCAATTGTCCACTAGCTCGATTAAGTAGGGAAGGGCCTGTGACTCACTCTGCACTGAGGATATAGCTGAACATGTGTTGCTGCAGCTTATTGGAAGAGTTGGGTAACTTCCTGCCAAGTAGCAGCAAGTTGAGCAAGTTGAGGAGCAAGTTGGGCAAATCCACCTTCCAGTCTGACCCACATTCTTTTGAAAAGTGAGAGCCCCACATTTTAAAGGGACCTGAACCCTCTACTACCCTTAATTATCACTGTAGGTACTACTTTTACCCACAACTCAGGACTAGCATTTCCTCTAAGTTACATAGCCTCACAGCTGGAACTCAAGTCCTGCTCAGCTTCCCTGTTGGTGCTCTGGAGTTTGACACTGTCATTGCCGAGTGTTTTGGAACCAATCCCATACAGTCACTGTGTGACTTGGCACATTTCCCTCAAGGATTAAAGGGAACATTGCTCAAGATCCTATTGACTTTCCTTCAGCAAGCTCACTGAAGTCATAGTTGGACTATCCACAGCGATGCAGGCTGTTGCCCCCACATCCAGTATTAAGATGGAATAGGACTGGATGTTGCCGCATAAGAATATTGAACGAATATTTCTGTTCTCATACATGCACTGACTATAACAATTGCTTTAGTCTAACTTATAATGTACTTATTATGATGGGTGATGTGTGAGTGTAGGGGGAGAGATTGTAAGTTTCATAAGCTCCAGGGTTGTACATTGTATCCCTGTGTGCTCATGCATGTTGGCCCTCCTATAAGATCCTTATCAGAGAAGGCTGGCACACCCAGTATCAAGAGAGAGCCAACTTTTCTCTGTCTGCTGTAGTCCCCACACTCATACAAGTTTCACAGTTGGACTGAATGGCAGGCATTCACTAGTATAGAAAAAAGTAAAAGGTTATATTCAAACCCTCCCTCCCCCTGGTGGATTAAACTACTTCCTGCTTGAGTGATAATTGAGAAATGATCTACTTCTGCTTCTGTCTCCCTAACCCCCTTCTGGGTTATGTTTCTTGAGTAGGATATAGTGTGACAGAACCTTGGGAACTTTATAGCAAGTAGAAGGTACTGGACTGTGAGTGTGTTTATATTGTTGTGTATATATGTTGTTAATGATATATACCTGTAATAGTCTCATTTGATTACCTGTCTTCTTAAAAAAACAAAAAACAAAGTCATAATGTGAGAGCTTGCTGTGAATTCCCTGAAACAAATAGCCTGCCCAACTGAGATCTAAGTTTTTGTTAACTTTATTGTCAATAATACTGAATCTCCAAATGGGTATTAATCACAATTGAAACAGATATCTTAATAGATATGATGTGAGAAATTACAGTTCCCTTTACAAACACTTCCTCTTCATGGTTTTTATAAGCTGTTAAGCAGTGAGAGGAATGTTCGCTGAGCAAGTACACTCATGCAAATACATTCATGCTTAATGTTGCAATTTCTAGTCTCTTGGTCCCAGAGGCTTAATAAATCTTGGCCCAAGTTCTGCAACTTTGTGGGTACTCATTTAACAGCCTACTCTCTAAAGAATGACCCTTGTGAACATGTGCATGTACATACACATCTCTTCTGGTCTGTGCTGCAGTGTTCTGGCTACAAGTCAAAATGAAGGTATGATTTTTATGTTTTACTTTTAGGCAAGAAGTCTCATCTTCGAAAGACAACGGAGAAGAAACTCCCCACAAAAGAAACCATTGCAAAACTGCAGCAGTCTGAAATATGGAAAATGGAGAATGAGTTCTATGAATTTGCGCTGGAGCAATTTCAGTTTGTCAGAGCACATGCAGTTCGGGAAAAGGACGGAGAATTGTATATCCTGGCACAAAACTTTTTCTATGAAAAGATCTACCCTAAATCAAACTAAAGACCAGTATGTCCTATTAGATTAGGAGACTAAACCTTTGGCCACATCCTTATTGTTCTGAGCCCCAACTTTAGATTGTGAATACATCAGTCGAGGCACTACAGTTCTGGGCTTGCTATAGTGGGCTGTTAATTGCTCAAAGAAGATGGCTTCTGAAGTACCATCACCTAGATATGTTGGTAATGGAAAAGTATAAGGTTTGGTTTGTTCAGTATTTTCAAAGGGGACCCATTGCACCTGAAGAAGACTACATATTGGTTTACAGAAACTAACCACATACCAATTGTAGCTGAAATTCTAAAGGCTTCCCTTTATGCTCTTTTTGATTCATAGGGGCTTATTTTACTTAACCTCCTGGAAAGAGGAAGCTCTTTGTTCCCTGGCTTCAACATGGAGATTTGGGTTGTATACACTTATGAATAATGTTAATAACTGGCTGACATCTGTGCTTTGTTCTTGTGAATTCATATCACATGACATTCATTGGAATGTTCAATCATGTTCCGCTGAGAAGTGCTGCAGCTGGACTTGCCCATATTTACAAATGTGGGTTTTCATTTTAAGAAGCTAGAACTGGTCATCAGTGTGTTTTAAGAATTCAAGTTCCATAGTGATGTTATCAAAAGGCCGAAAATTAAGGCAGTGTTTCTTTAATACTCTCTGTACTTCCAACAGATGTTGGGAAAACACTCACCAAAAGCTGGCTTTTGCCTGCACATCAATCTAAAACAAATAGTGAATTCTATAGCATTGTTCCATTGGTTCTTTGTACTTTGAAGAAAACTACTGGTGAATCCATATTATGACTCGATTAGTGAGCTGTGGTATGGTTAGGGTTTTCCTACTTAGATACTTTTACCTGTAGAATATTTTTACTAAGGTGCTTTATAATGTGTTTTAAAGCATTGCATTTGCAAAAGGAATAAAATGCTGTAAATAATGCATATTTTATGTATTTGGACCAAAAGGTTACAAGTAACTAGTTTAAAGTGTTTTGCACCAGTTTTGTTGTATGTGAAGTAAAAGCATCCCATCTGCTGCTCAAATTCCGGTTCTGAGTTCACTCTTGGACATCACTGAAATGCACTTCAGTGACCTCAACAATTTTAAATACACAGTGCATCTGTCCAGGAGCCTACAGAAAACTACTTAATCTGCATCCTTTTATCATGCTTAAAAGAGGAAAAGGAAGACGGAAGCATGTGGCCTGGTCGCAAGAGATACAAAGAAATTGACGTCAATGTATTCATGGAACTGCCTTATGTTGCTTCAGTAAACTTACATTTGCCATTATTAGCACCTTATAGTACGTACTTACGTGAGGTTATTAGCAATTGGTTAGATACTGGGAAATCATATTCTTAAAAAAGGTAAAAAAAATTAAAACATAGAAAACTTGTCATTCTAAAAATTCCCTAACTGCATATGTTTTATCAGGAGGTTTTAAAAATAAGTATTAACATTGAGAATTTTTAAGAATTTGGTTCAGGCCTTGGACTTTGCATTCTGTAGGGTATTCAGAATGCAATGTCGATGTGTTGATAGGAGAATATTTTACCAAAACTGTATCTGCTATACAAACACAAAGAGGTTGACTGTCGCCTATAAACTGAATGTTTGATGCCAAAAAACATGATCCTGTTTTGAAAGGGTAATGAGACTGTTACGTAAAGCTTTTAATTTGCTATATTCTTTATTTGCCTGCCTTCTAGAGATTTACGCGTAAAAATAGCACTACCTTCCTAAGCAATTTCTTTTCAGCTGCCAATGGTTAGATTCTTTGTTTCGCTGTATTACCGTAAGCCAGTGTGTATTGTAGCCATGGTCCAAATGAATGAGAGATAGGAACATGAAAAGAACTTTTATTGGATGAATAGATTACTGAAATATAGCAAGTTTATGAACCTGTGTGTTCAACCTCAGGTGCTGATGCTCAGAGCACAACTAAAATTATCCAGGTTGATGTATGTGTGGTGGACCTGTTGATTCCATTCCAGTGTGGTAGAAAGAAGGTAAGGTACTTAGTGCCTCAAATGGGCAGTGTGGCATGGAGTGAGCTAGCACTGGTACACAGAGTCTTATAATTGTACAAGAGATTTTACAAACTGCAGTATGGATTCTTGGAGCCACAGTACAGATTGCATAAGGGGGTATGACTACCCTCTTTCCAAATTCTCCACTGTGTTGACATACCGTCCAAGCAAAGGAAGCGTTTGAATATTTATTAGATATTAGATACTTAGATTTTCCCTATCGAAATGACTTTGGAGCTTCAGGGGACTTTTTATATATTCAATCAGTGTAGCAAACAAAAAGTAAACAGCAAGTGGATAATATAACCAGCTTGAAAGCTTATTTTCTCAAGTTCCCAAGTACTTAATCATGTGGACTAGCAGCAATATAAGACTGAGTCTGGTTATCATACTTCACAATGCAGTATGCATTATATTCTGCTTCATGAGCCAACATTACTAGATACTGCAGTAGTTGGAGGGAAAGAATGATTCTCATTATGTTTGGTTCTTCTAATTAGGAGAAGATGCTGCTGGAATGTTAAAAGATAATGGAAGAAAGCAGTTTATAATTAAGGATAGATGGCCATTTTGAGGAAAACATATATAGAACATTAGTACACTCTCCTTTCTTAAATGGCCTGCACATTACATAATTTCTTCAGTTCCTTTCTTGTTGCTTTTGTAAACTCCTTTTGAAAGAGAGCACTGAATCAAAGTGTTAATGTTTACATAGTGGAAATACAGGCATCTAAACACTTAAACACATTTGCAAGTTTACAAAAGTAGCTGGAACTGACACTTTGTCCATCTTGGTCATAATTAATGGTTTAGAAAAGAAGAATCTACTGTGTTTGGCTTGAACATGCTATTCTTCACAAGTTCCCAGTTCCACAGGTACATTCTTAGCAGTGACAGGGAGAAGCTTTTGAGTCTAGTATGTTGTCTTGATTCTTAGTTAGGGGGAGGCAAGTGAAGGCTTACTTCTCTGGGATATTGTATCACTACTTGTTCTCCTGTGGCTACAGTTCTTGTGGTCCTTACTATTCCAATTTACTTACCTCTTCCCTGTTTGTAACATTTAGGGAAATGGCTGGGATCCAAGCTAGTCTGATTTGGCTGCTCTGCTTGCACCCAGGCTTTTATGTTCCCCTTTTTGTGCCAGATATCATCCCAATGTCAGGTCTCTTCCATAGGAGCCTTGTGTAGCCATGCTCTGTAAGGCACAAAATGCTACCATCAAAAAAAACAACAACAACCTTGCACCTCCATTGCGTGTGTTCAGAGTCGTTCCAGTTGAAGAAGAATAGGAATTTGCTCTCATTCAGTGTTTGCTTGATATGAAACTCAGAATACACCCTTCTGCAAAATAGCTTTTTACAGTTGTCTGAGTTCGAAAAGTGTTGGATGGAAGAACAAAAGACTGGGAGAATTGGTATCCAGAAGTCTGCTAGTTGGATTCATAACCAAATAGTTTTAGATGCTCATCTGCCAAGCCTGGCATTATACATTTGGACTGCTGTGATTTATTTTTTCACTTTAGGCCTCTGGAGCAGGAGAAACCTATTTCATGAGCTTCCTTGCCCTAGTTCTCCAGTTAACTGTAAAGCTGGATTAACTTGGTACTGAATTAAATTAGTAAAATATAATAAAGCGCAACCATGATCCTGATTATTAATCTATAGCCCTAATCTCATTGAAATGTAAACTCTGCATTAGTTAATTGAAGCATTTTGATAGATGGCTTAAGAAACAGAGATTCTTTTAAAAATTCCTAACTTCAGATTGGGAAAGTACTATTTTTCTCTGACTTTATTTTCACAAATTTAGCCTTGAACCCTTGAGACGTTCTATTTATGGGGTGCAACATTCCTGGTTTTTAAACATTGTCCCCAATCCCATGAACTGTATCAAAGAGTTTCCATAGGCATGTATACTGCCTCTGCCAGTAATGTGTGAATGGAGGATGCAGTTCACTGTGGATCTCCTACCTTTGCTGAATGGGAGCCCTACATCTACAACTGTTCTGTATGTGGCTATGGTATTGGGATGACATTGAGACCTTACATTGGTCTACATAAAGTATTCGTCTGCTCCACAAGGTAAGCTGTTGGTCATTGTTGATCTAGTTGTGCACCCAGTGTATACCCAAAAACATGAGCCCACTTCTCCTTTTCAGGGAAGTTCTTCCTCAATGATCAAACTATACAGGTATATTAGATTGTTTGTTCTGAAAACCATATTTTTCAAATTCATATTATAAAAGTGTAGTTGAGAACAGAACAATAATGGTTGCCCACTCTGATTATTGTTACTTTCTGGCAAAGCTAAAGAGCTTGAGCCACATAACCTAAAGCAGGAAGACTGTAAACAGGTCTAGCAAACAGGTGCTTCAAAGCATAAAAAACAGGTAGTAATTTAAATATTGTGCACTTTTACACATACATGTTTCATCAGTTTACAACGGGAACTAAAACGTGCGATAACTTCTACAATGTAACGAAGGGTGAGTACATTGATGGAATCTGGATTGCCTCTAGATATTTTGCATTTCTAAATATGAGCAGCTGCTACACTGCATTCCCATCTTAAGTGTTGGCCTTTGTTGAACGCCTCTGATCCTTGCTTTGTAGATTTGGAAATAAAGCCCCATTGATTTTGGTGGCATTTGCTTCCATGTAAACATGCATAGGCTTGCAGGTAAAATGGAAGGTCCAATTGTCCCTATCTCTCTTTTTTAAATCATGTGGTTTTGGAGACATTGTGTATGAGGAAACCTGTTACGTGTGATACTTAAGCTGTGCTGCAGAGACAGCATGCTGAAAAGCCTGTATCGTGCACTGCCAATTTAGCTCTTAAGAGGAGCATTTTGTGACTACTAGATATGGGAGTAGAGAGAGTGTAATCAATGATCAGTCGCCTGGATATATCCCATTTTTAGCCTGTGCCGCCATGTAACCTTTTGTCACACCTATTTATAAACTGAAGCCCTTGTGAAGAATTTTATAGCAGGTTTGCTATAAATCTGTTTAGATGCTGGTATTTCTCTAATATTTACATTTAAAAAAAAAAGCTGTAGCTTCTGTTAGTCAGATTGGTGAGCATTTCAGAAGCCGTTTCGAATGTAATCTTGAGAACATGGATTGTGCCTCATTATTTTGTTTAAATATACACAGCTAAATAGTGCCTTTTTTCCTCACAATCCATGTTGGAAGATGCTCACTCCTCTGTTTTCCTTTCTTTTCACTTACCGATTCAGTTGTGCAATACTCCCAAATTTGAAACCATTTTGTTACATCTGTTTGAGATAATTGCTTCATTTTTCCTTACTTTGCTAAGAGCTTTCTTCTGTTGTTGAAGTGTTTCAGTTGATTACCTGATGCAAATGATATATAAAATAAAATACCCAATGGGAAAGGGCAGATCAGTCTGGTGTCTTCTTTTAAAAAAAAAAAAAGTCTTGTACTTATTCGCAGTAGCTGTAGTCAAGATGAACACACACACACACACCACTGAGCCTAAAACTTTCAGGGAAAGTTTTATGGAAACTTGTCATGGTTTTCATCATAATCATTTAAATATGCCTCCAATAGGATATGGCTTTGTTACTGGAAATGTACAAGAAGGTGGGAGGCTGTTGCAGGAGAGAATCCTGGGGTTAATTATAAAATCAGCTGGGTGAGTGAGCAGTTTGTCACAGATGCTGCTGAAATGAGCATCCAAGTACAGCAAGTGGTTCAAATGGGAGCCGATGACTGCAAATACGTACTTAGCAGAGGTCACTAAAGCAATGAAACAATGGCTGTGTTGTAAACCAAACTATTGGTTGTAGCCAGTGGGGAATCATTTCATGAGAAGAGACCAGGGTCAAGAAATGAATACAAGGGTTCGGGTTCTGGAAAGCAAACAGGGTTGGAACTAGGATTGCTGAGTCTGAGTGACTACAGCAGTCTCAATCACCTTGCCCAAGAGTATGTGTCCTTGGCCTATTCAATCCTAGCTTCTGTTGCTGCTGGCCTATTTGAAGTGGTAATAACAGCAGCTCCAATTGCTGGTGCAGTTTTAAAAAGCTCCAAGTGGTGGGAGCTGGGGTTACCAGAACGGGTTCTTATTTTGCAGAGTAGGAGGCTCTTGAACCACACCTCTGGACACCAATGTGTTGCTTTAGTCTTGAAATGCTCCATTTGCCATAAAAGCTGAATATCTTCTGAGAGAATATTCAATAGGTGATTGAGGAAATGGCAGCTTCCCCTTTGTTACCTATTAAGCTATGATGCAGAAGCACAAACTTTTATAAAGTTTGTTATTTTAGTGCACACTCTGCTGCAGCTGTCTTCGAACTGGGGGAGAATCAAGCTGATACCACTTCAAATGCTTGCTTTGATCTCTTAATAGGAGAGTTCCTAAATACATTTAGTCAACAGTGTTCCCAGCTGAGGCAACTGTTGTGTGGTCATTCAGTCCTTTTTTAGAATCCAGCCAAGGAGAACATAAGAACAGCCCCACTGGATCAGGCCATAGGCCCATCTAGTCCAGCTTCCTGTATCTTACAGTGGCCCACCAAATGCCCCAGGGAGCACACCAAATAACAAGAGACCTGCATCCTGGTGCCCTCCCTTGCATCTGGCATTCACACACACACTTCAATACCTTTATTGGCATATTAGAGTTTACCGAGAATAAATAACATAATAAAATATGGCATTCTGACATAGCCCATTTCTAAAATCAGGAGGTTGCACATGCACATCATGGGGTGTAACCTGTAATGGAGTTTTCCTCCAGAAACCTGTCCAATCCCCTTTTAAAGGCTTTCAGGCCAGACGCCATCACCACATCCTGTGGCAAGGAGTTCCACAGACCAACCACACGCTGAGTAAAGAAATATTTTTTTGTCTGTCCTAACCCTCCCAACACTCAATTTTCGTGGATGTCCCCTGGTTCTAGTGTTGTGTGAGAGTGTAAAGAGCATCTCTCTATCCACTTTATCCTTCCCATACATAATTTTGTATGTCTCAATCATGTGTCATCCCCCCAGGCGTCTCTTTTCTAGGCTGAAGAGGCCCAAACGCCGTAGCCTTTCCTCATAAGGAAGGTGCCCCAACCTAGTAATCATCTTAGTTGCTCTCTTTTGCACCTTTTCCATTTCCGCTATGTCTTTTTTGAGATGTGGCAACCAGAACTGGACACAATACTCCAGGTGTGGCCTTACCATCGATTTGTACAACGGCATTATAATATTAGCTGTTTTGTTCTCAATACCTTTTCTAATGATCCCAAGCATAGAATTGGCCTTCTTTGGATTGCTATCCTCTAATTGGTAAACATTTGCTATCCTCCAATCCTCTGGCACCATGGCCGTTTTGAGGGACAAGTTGCATATTTTAGTCAAGAGATCAGCAACTTCATTCTTCACTTCCTTAATAACTCTAGGGTGGATGCTATCAGAGCATTTATTGATCTTTAATTTATCAATGAGGTCTGAAACATCTTCTCTTTCAAACTCTATCTGACTTAATTCTTTGGTCAGGAAGTGCCGTTCGGGCAGCGATATTTGCCCAAGGTCTTCTGCGGTGAAGACAGATGCAAAGAACTCATTTAATTTCTCTGCCATCTCTTAAGTCTCCTTTTATCTCCCCTTTCCCTCCCTCACCATCCAGAGGGCCAACCGCTTCTCTGGCGGGTTTTCTGCTTCTAACATTTGAAGAAGCTTTTGTTATTCCCCTTAATGTTGTTGGCCATGCATTCCTCATAGTCTCGCTTGGCCTCCTGTATCACCTTCTTACATTTCTTTTGCCAGTTTATGTTCCTGTTTATTCTCTTCACTAGGGCAAGACTTCCATTTACGGAAGGAAGCTTCCTTGCACTTTACGGCCTCTCTAACTTGGCTGGTTAGCCATGCGGACACCCTCCTGGACTTAGTGGAACCCTTCTTCCTTTAAGGTATACACTTCCACTGGGCCTCTATTACTGTTGTTTTAAGCAGCCTCCATGCACTCTGGAGAGATTGGACTCTTTACCTTCCGTTTCAACCTCCTTCTAACCAGCCTCCTCATTTGAGGGAAGCCTATTCGTTGGAAGTCAAGGGTTTTTGTGAGCGATTTGCCCTGTATTCTTCCCCTGATGTGCATGTCAAAATGGATCACAGCATGATCACTGTTCTCCAACAGCTCAGTAACGTTTACAGGTGGAGCCTATTTATCCATGTTAGTTCTGTTCCGTGACGCAATTAACAAAAACGCATTGTGCTAAATTCCATAGAGTTACACAAATACACTGCAGCCTGACGTTTCCGGATGGAAGGAAACTAAGGAAGCTGTTATCAATCCCCTCCTCTACGCTCCATACTCAGCCTTCCCCATTGCCAGCTGCCCAGCTTCTTTCACAGTTGGGATGCTGATCTTTTAAGAGTCCAGCCCTATGCACTTCTACTCAGAAGTAAGCCCCATTCCAGTCATTCTAGTCAGTGGGGCTTACTCCCAGGAAAGTGTGGAGAGGATTGTAGGCTATATCTCATGCTTTGCTTGGTGGGAAGGCTTGTGTCAGTGATTGCCTGCACCATGGGGGGGATTGTGTTGGTGATTGCCTGCACCATCTCAGTGGGGGGGGGATTTGGCAAACACTCCCTGGGTTTTTTAAAGCAATCCCCTCTGTTGCTACCACAGTGTGAGCGAGTGAGAGAGAGAGAGCTCCAACTTGCTGCACGTGTTCTGGCTACAGAGATTTTTGGACCCCCTTCCCCTCTTCAGCCTCTTTGCTGGCTCAGGGGCTCCAGGAGTGTTACTGTTCGTTTGCAAGGGGAACCTCTTCCAGGGCTATTTCCCTGCCTGGGTGAGGCAGAGCCTCTTTGGAGTGTTTTGGGCTGCCTGGACATGGTGAGATGCCAGCGCAGGGCAAAGGAGGCAAAGGTGTGTGTGACTTTCAGTTTCCCCACCCCATTCGCATTGAGACAAATCCATAGATTAAAAATCCGTGGACAAATAGGCTGCACCTGTACATCTCTAACCAGGTCCTGAGTACTGCACAATATTAAATCCAGAGTCGCCTATCCTCTGGTGGGCTCCATGACTAGCTGCTCTAAGACACAGTCATTTAACATGTCAAGAAATCTGGTCTCCTTTTTGTGACCAGAACACAAATTGACCCTGTCAATATGAGGTTAATTGAAGTCCCCCACGGTTACAACCCTGTCCCTCCTTGTCACCTCCCTGATCTGTTTCCTCATTTCAAGGTTCCCTTCCGGTTTCTGGTCTGGAGGACAATAGTACACCCCCAGTATTACATTGATCTTCAGGCCTAATAATTTAACCCACAGAGATTCTATGGTGGAATCGGACCCACCTTCAATCTCTACTTTGCTGGATTCTATCCCTTCCTTAATGTAAACTGCCACCCCACTTCAAACATGCCCCTCCCTGTCCCTCCTGTAGAGTTTATAGCCTGGGATTTTGGTATCCCACTGATTTTCCGCATTTCACCAGGTTTCCATTATGCCCACTATGTCAATGTTTTCCCTAGTCACCAGACATTCCAATTCTCCCATCTTTGCTTGGAGACTTCGGGCATTTGCATAAAAGCATTTGTACATGGAATGCCCCAGGATGGGCTGCTTATTAGCTCCTTTGTCCCCGCATCCTCTCATTGTGCCAAACCATCTATCACATCCCATCATGCTACCATTCCCAATTTCTTCTCCTACTCTGTCTTTGACTTGTTGTTCTCTAACCTCCCCATCCTCGTCCCATAGGGATGAGGAGTCCCGAACCGGATGCCCCTTGGCTCCTGTTGGCTTTCCCTCAGGGATCAGTTTAAAAGCTGCTCTGCCACCTTTTTAATGTTATGCGCCAGCAGTCTGGTTCCATTCTGGTTCAAGTGAAGCCCATCCCTCTTGTACAGGCCCCGCTTGTCCCAAAACATTCCTCAGTGCCTAACGAATCTAAACCCCTCCTCCCTACACCACCATCTCATCCACACATTGAGACCCGTGATCTCCGTCTGCCTAGCTGGCCCTGCGCATGGAACAGGTAGCACTTCCAAGAACACTACCTTTCAGGTCCAGGCTTTCAGCTTCCTACCTAATAGCCCAAATTGGGCCTCCAGGACCTCCTGGCTACACTTGCCCATGTCGTTGCTGCCGACATGCACCACAACCGCTACCTCCTCCCCAGCACTGTCTACCAGCCTGTCTAGACAAGAAGTGATGTCCGCAATCTTCACACCAGGCAGGCAAGTCGCTATGCAGTCCTCACATCCATTGCAAACCCCTCTCTCTATGTTTCTAATAATCGAATCCCCCACTACAAGAAGCCCCCAACCCCCCTCCTGCCGAGGAGTATCCCGAGTGCATTCAGATACAGGCCCGTCCCCTGGAGAAGGGGTCCCCCCTAGGGGATTGTTTCCTTCCTCTCCAGTCCCAAGACGTCCTCCAGTCCCAAGACTTCCCACCTGGGCAGCTGAGGAGCTGCACGCCTGAGGTTGGGATGAAGCCTGATCATCCCCGGAAGTCTCCCCACGGTTGTTCTCTGCCTGCCTCTGCTTCTCCAGGTTGGCCACCAAGGCTTCAAGGGAGCAGATGCGTTCCCTGAGTCCCTGGAGCTCCTTGCACCGAGGACACACCCATGACTTATGCCCCAGAGGCATATAGTCATACATGTTGCACTCGATACAAAACACTGGGTAGCCCCCACCCTGCTGCTGGCTGTCTGACTGCATAGTTTTTTGTTTGTTTGTTTAGGCGTACTTAAAAACTCTTCACTGATTTGCTGTCCTCTTCTCAAGGAAAGAGAAGGACAGTGCCTGAGGCCCTGGCTTCCTCGCCCTGCTGCTAAACTCACACTGAGGCTAAACATATGGTACCTTACCTGGCACTTTGTTGCTGAGGCACTGGGTTTCCCAGAGGCCACATGCACTTCTGCAGAGAGGCTCACGCGGTGGCAGGCACTAGCTTTATACCCCAGCTGGCTCCTCCTCCCTCCCTCCTTGTTGATGAATGGGGGGGGGCTGGTCTTCCCAGGTGAGATTACAAAAGATCTGGAAGACAAAAGGCTGCTGATGGGCCTAATCTACCCTGCAGACTCCTGAATGGGGTACTTGGATTTGCCTAATGGGGCTCTTATCACCTCCTAAAGGACAATGACTATGCTAATTTGCTAAATTGCTAAGTTTATGACTATGCTAAACTAAATTGCCCTGGCTGGCTGGGAATGGGGCACTTCCTCAGTTCTTACCCTCCTAATTCAGTTCTCTTAGGCTGGACTGTTTTTTTAACCTCAAGTTACTTTTTATTTGAGTTTAAACTGCACTGGTTTAAGAGTTTTTTGGGCTTGGCAGAACTTACACACTAAAGGTTTAAATCCTGTTTTGCCCTGTTTATAAAATAGACACCAAGTGTACTTTCTCCCCCTATTACCCTCTTCTTTGTTTAGTTTGGGCTCTAGCTTCCTAACTAAATTATGCCTCCTGCTTTTATTAAGTGTGCACCTTTATTTAAATTATTATTTATTTGTTGCTCTCACCTAGATCCTGTGTCCCAATTTATTGAACCTTTAGATTATGTTCTAACTTGGATTAAGTTTAACTTGGGTTAAGTATAGGGTTAATTTAAACAAAGTAGAAAAACTTGCTTTCTACTTTATCCTCCTATGTTTTATTTACTTTTCCAAGTGCCTGTACCTTGGGCTCTTACTCATGAGTAGGACTTTGCTCCTGCTTAATTAGACCTATGTACACACTCACATATATTTTTATTGCCCCTACCTAGCTCCTGTGTCCCAACTTGCTGGACCTTAGACTCCCTCCCTCTGGTTAGATTAGGTGCTAACTTAGGTAAAGCTTAGGTAAAGCTAAGCTAAAGGTAAAGCTAAATTTCAATGTTGATTTAAGGTTAGAAAACAAAGAGTTAGAAAGACAAAGAGTTAGAAAGAGTACACTTACCTTCTCCTTCTTGTCGTCCTTCTCCACAACTCAAGAGTTCTCCCTTTCCTTCTCCAAAATCTCAGAAGTCCACTTGCCTTCTCCCTCTCTTCACACTGAGGCCAAACTCGCGGTGCCTTACCTGGCACTTCGTTCCCGAGGCACTTGGTTTCCCAGAGGTCACGCACACTTCTGCAGAGAGACTCTTGAAGGAGACTCTTGAAGGTTAAATCTACTGTTAGCTTGGGGAGGTGAAGAAGACGCAGGAGGGGTAAGTTTGAAAGGAGTATACAAACTCCCCTTAAAAACACTCTGCTGCCCTCACAGGTGCACTCCCTTTGATTCAAGCCCATATATCTTTTTTTATACTTCAGAACCAGACAGGTACAAGTGGAGGGATCCACTGCATGGCCTGTAAATGGGTACAAGCAGCTTCTCTGGGGGCACTGCTGCCTCCATTGAAATATGGAACCTCTCAAGTAATGATTGCCAAGGAACAGGATCAGAGCTCAATATGGAATGCATTAGCATCCTGTAAAGAAGAACTTTTTCGTTGCTTTATCTGTCACATTATTGGCCAAAGAAATCTTTTAAAACAGATGCTGTTTTGTGACTAGCCCGCCTGAACATCCCCAAATCCATTGGAAAGAAGGCATATTGGTTCATTGCTCAGTTTTTCTGCGTGGGTGCTTTTTTTTCTGGGTGTTGCATTCGGACATGGCAGAAGTTTCTGCTTCTCCATAAAATATAAGAAGCTGCAAGTGAATCTCAAAGCTATATCCAGATGTTCTCTTCATGCATAAGCCCCCCCTCCTGCTGTGACCTCCCCCTGGGTTTCATTACCACATAGCACAGATGTGGTAACTCACATTATGAGCTAATTTAAAAAAACAAATAATACTCTTTATTAAAAAATAGTCCCTACAAAGAACACCTGTGGCTTCAAAACAAAAGCTTCCGGACCTTTCAACTTGTCGTCATAACTCACTGTAACCCCATCAAAATGAAACGGGCCAGGCAAGAGTTTCTGACCAATTTTTATAAACAAGTTGTTTCTGAGAGTGCTTTCAAGTTCATCTTCAGGCGTGAATATTAAGCTATTCACACTATAAAATGAATGTGATTTGCTGGTGATGTGCCTGTACTTTCTTTTTTTCGAGCAGGAATCTCGAATAGTGAAATTGGTTTTTCTGGCTAAAATAGAGATGCTATGTTTGTTCTGATTTCAAATGAGTATAGGGTTTAAAACATTGGAATTGCTTGTGAGTGACTGAAGGCGTGCCTCATGTTCAGGATTTCAGTTGGAGTAATGCAAGTGAACCTCATGGGAGGGGCAAGAGCCCAGAGAGTGAGCAGAACTCAAAAGGGTCACAATTTGATCAAGGATCACACCCTTACTCTAGAATATACCATAAATGGCATATCAGACTATGATTGGCAGCTTTATAGTCCAACCTTGATGTCAGAAATCTCCTGATTGGAGACACTGTGGGCTGCACTCGTCTTTCACATGCAAAGTGTAAGCTAGATATCACTGCTTTTCAGTCTGTCACAAATGTTGCCCCATGTCACATTCTCAGCAATGACAGGGTTCTTGACGCACAACTTGCCATCTTGTGCATAGCGCTGAATTCTAAATACTATATTTTCAGAAGTTATCTTTCTGGCATTTCTGGTAGATCTGCCACAATCCAATGCTTATAAACTGGGTTGTCCAAAGAAGGTTTGTCATGACTCGGTTCCATTGAAATGAATGGGACTTTAGTTGAGACTAACAGGTCTTTGATTTCAATGTTGCTTAGTCATAACTAACAGCACAATCCTATGCATGTTTACTCTGAAGTGCTTTCAGGAAAGTATGCCTGGAGTTGCAAACTACCTTTTCTTTTGGATACAACTTGAAGTATTTTCCTTACTGAAAAATGAAAACTGTTTAAAAAGCTCCTCTTGACAGCTCTGTGAAAGTTGTTGTGCCATTTGCATCACGCATTTCAAAGTGCTTCATGTATATTGCTTGGCCAGTATCATGTAAGACAGGCTAGTATAACTTCCCTATGGAGAGCAGAGGCCAGAAGAGTGGGGGTTTTCTAGTGAGCTCATGACAGGTAACATTTAGTTTTTAAGTCGGTCATAGCCACAACCCTACATCAGCACTTAGCGCTATATCAGGAGGGGATTAGCATGACTTGGTCTCTGTTCCTCTGTATTTTACTGTCTTCTTCAGTCATAACTGTAACTACTATGTAACCGGGGGGGGGGGGGCATCCGTAATTTGTGAGCATACTGCCGCCCTGTTTTTTTTCCTGAAGACAAGTATGTTGCTTCCCACTTCAAATAGTTTTTCGTTAGGTGGCTTTTAAAAAAAATAAATTGAGAAACCAACCATTGTTTTTAATAGACCTAGGTTTTGGGATACAGAAGCCTTTTCTTGTGCAATGTCTTGGCCAATTTCAAAAGTATACATGCTGCTACATTACCTGGATTCTAGGAATGGCTTATCCATGCTAAACACTGAGCTTTGGCTTAGCTAGTCATAGACTGTGACGCGTAAATAGCAACAAGTTGGCGTATACCCCTTCATATTTGTTGCTTGGAGAACGAATCCAGTTCCAAAACTCAGAACTTGAATGGGGGGCAGGGAGTGTATTGCCACTTTTACATTACGTACATGATTTTTGTATACTCTTGGCCTAAAGAGAAACTGCCCCTTTCTGGATACTTAAAAAATGTGTCTTTGCAGAGACATTTTGCAATAAGTCAATTGCAATATCTAATCAGTGTGCTAAAAAGACAATTCTAGCCTTATCTGTAGGTCTGACATTGGTCTGCTTGTATGTGCAGCTGTCCAAGTAGATGTTTATCTGTAAAGCAATTGCAAGAGTGGAGCTGCCCACAATAAACTATTAGCATCAGTAGCCACCCATTTTGTTGAAACAGGGTTTTTTAAGGGCAAATAGCAGTCCATATCCAACCACCATGTGCCAGGCTTCATTTAGAGAAGAAAATAGAATGGGGTCCAGAACTGCAAATAGCAGGTGCAGACTGACCTTAGGTAAGACTAAGGAGGTGGTGAGGACCAACACAATGGGATTAACACCAAGTAATTAGCAATAGCTTGCCCTTTGCCCTTCTATCAAGAGTCCCCAAATTGTAAACATACCCTGGAAGCCTGGTGGATTATTGAGACTGAGTGTATACAGGATGGCTACCATGCATAAGACTGCATGGATTTGGGAATGAAGCCATTTAAGCCTGCGTAGGGATGTTGTGGTCACCCTGTATTTGTACAAGCTAATGGCAGCAAGAACAATGCATCACTTAAAATATGGCCAGTGCAATAAAAGGCACCTCAATTTTAATTCAAATAACAAATCCCCCTTTTCAATTTGCCTGTACTGGTAAAAATGTCTAGTACAGGACCCTATAAGATGTCTAGGGCTTCCCCCTTTAAATTTGAAATGGTGAACCTTTACCCTTGGTTAATTTATAGTAGCCTGGCCTTTACTGGAGGAACAGGACTACCTTTAGCATGTTCTCATTGTCCTTTTCTCCTTGCTACTTTCTGGAGCACGGATTCTCCTCTGGTCCTATGAAAAGCTATTCAATCACCTGTTGGCAATGTTAACCATCTCATAAAATCCACAGTGTACCCTTATAGTATACTTTTAAGGGATGACTCTGTATCAAGCTACAGCTTGTTGTCATTTTTAGGCATTTTACAAGCTGTGTGCACTTTAACTGTCCTCATAAAACTCCGTTTGAACCCTGATGTCTCGGTGTCGCCCTGTTTTTTCTCTCCCCACCCCCTTTAAAGAAGATTTTTCTCTTTTATGTATGGAGTGGAGTGACCTTCCTGTGCACGGTGTATTCCATCTGTAGCACTTGGTAGTCATAAACAACTGTCATGCCAGTATTCCTCTGCTTGCAGGGATAGCCACGATCAGTGGCTTTGTGTCTTTGGTTCTACAGAAACCGGCTTTCTTATTTTTGTTATCGAATAGGTTAATCTCCAAAAAGATCTCTGCTAACATACTGAAGCGATGCCTTTTTGGAGAAGTGGTAAATCATTTGACTAGTGACTATTGTTCACCAGATCGCATGCAGAGCATGCGGGAAGTGTTCCCTGTCTCTTTCCCTGCTGAAGTCTGAGTTTATTTCTGTCTGAGTACTTAAAGGAACTAGGGTCAATAAACAGACTTGCTGTGGCCACATATAATAAGTGACCCAAATATAAGGGAATAAACTCATCTATTCCTTTTAAAAAAGCCTTAATTGACATTGTACCTTTAGACAAGAGGTAAACAGAAATTTTATAACCCACCATACTAGGGTCAATAAACAGACTTGCTGTGGCCACATATAATAAGTGACCCAAATATAAGGGAATAAACTCATCTATTCCTTTTAAAAAAGCCTTAATTGACATTGTACCTTTAGACAAGAGGTAAACAGAAATTTTATAACCCACCATACTGGTTTTTAAAAATTGTGGGGCTGCAAAAGGTGAAAAGGTGTCCATACGCTACCTACAAAAAGCCTGTGGTGGCTCATTTTGGGTTTTTGATTTTGAGTAGATGTTAGATGAATATATAGTTGTATGCTTGTGTGTATGTGTGCGGACCAAGGGACATGGCTGCAGATAGGTTGAGAGATTCCGTCATGGTAGGAAGTAATTTGAGCATTTGCAACTTCAAGCAAAGAGGAAGGCTCCAAGATGGCCTTTTGGAGAGACCTTCACACATTCCCTGTCCATGAGCTGTACCAAAACATCAGGGCACTGAGACTGATGAAAGAGGCAACAGGCACATCATAACTCCCACCTCCCAACCTGATCTGGCCACTCTGGTCATGGGCTTGAGCATAAGTATGATTGGACAGATAGGAAATTAACAAATTAATATAGGAACCAATTGGCAAAGCTAATGAAATTAATTATATGTTGGTTGTAACCAAAATAAAGCTATCATAATACAGTACTAGCATTTGTATCTCAAAACGAACAAGATCTTCTGAGAAAATTTGCTGGGCTTGGGCTCAAGTGTGATCACATCCAGTCCAGCAACAGCAGCCCTACTTCAACACATGTTTAGTCAAAAGTAATTCCTACTTTGTTCAATGGGACTTCCTAATAAGTGCATTTAGGATTGCAACCTAAGATAGGAATCCTCAGAAGTTAAGTGGGAGTAAGCTTCATTGAACTCAGTGGGACATACTTTTGTGGAAACATGTCTAAGATTGCATGACACTTCATAAAACCTGGAGCTCATGCCTTTCAAAGGCAGTTGCAGTCACAGTTCTCAAAAAATCACAGAAGTTCTACTTAGTTCAGTGGACCGTCCTTCCATGAAAATTTGCATAGCAATAGGACTGTCAACTTTTGGTGTTAAAAGTTAAAAGCCCTCAACCCACATTATATTGAGTAGATCCACTCTGGCTGAACCAACAAGGTATCTGTGGTGGTGGTTCTGATGTTAAATTCATACTACATTGGGACGCTGTGCAACTGTATGATTCTAAGAATCTTTACACAGAATGAAATAAGGACCATTGAATGCAATGGGACTTACTCTTAGTAGATACCTTTAGGACTACAGATTAAGTAGTTAACAGTCTATAGATGAATCCCTGAGTCAACTGCAGCATTGAATCAGGCCTTCTTTATGCCAGTAAAGGTATGCTGAAACAGAATCAGGCCTTTTCCTGCCCTGTAGCTTGCTTTGATTTAGAGCTTTCTCTTCTACCTTCTTCGAAAGATAGTTTGAACTGGAGCTTGGCCTAGGGCTTGTTTCTGTCCTAGAACTTTTTGGAAGAAACTACAAGCTTAGAACTAATGTCTTGGTTACAATGCATGATAGCTAGGCCCTGCTCCTACTTCTTGGCCTTCATCTCACCATATTAGTGACAAAATAACCTACGACTTGTAGATATCTGTCCTTTTGTTGCTGAAAACGTATATGGATTCATCCTTTTTCTTTTTCAAGCATAACACATTATGAATTTGTTCAAACAGCATTAATACTTCCCCTGGCCATCCCACAACACATCTCCCTATTATAATCAATTGCAAGAGAAAAGTCCTGCCCCATGACTAGATGCTAAACCATGTGACTGAGGGATAAGTGAGGGATGAGTTAAACAGTCAGGTTAGGCAGAATTCATCCCCTCCCCCTGATCATTGCTCTTTAACACTATGTAGAAATTCTCAAAAACTTCTCTTTCCGCCCCCCCCCCGCCCCATGGGTTCTTTTATTTTAGAATATATAACACTTTTCACCAAGAAGTAGTTCACAAAGCAGTTTATGTAGTTAAATAAATGGCTCCTTGTCCGGAAAGGGCTCGTATGCTTAAAAAAAATGTGTAAGAGCAATTGTTTGTACAAAAATCCAAAGTGTGCTTTTTGCTTAGAAGCACAATTGCATATGAGGTAACTTTACAATTAACTCTCAAAAACTAGAGTTGATCCTGTGACTAGTTCAATTCTTTGAGTAATTCAGTTGGCCAATTTCCCCTTCCTATCTCCACCTCAGTCTCGCTTCTGCATACTGGAGAGTTTCCAGTATGTTTCCAGTTTGCATACTGGAAAGCAGGCCAACTCCACACTTCATACAGATTGAGGGTTCTGGAAAATTCTTCTTGAAATTTTCCCTCAGGTTCCCATATCAAATGCATCAGGACACACATGCTTTCACTGTATCACCACCTAAAGATGTCACCTCATAATCAGCTTCTGGCTCTTCATTCAGAAGTGGCTTATAAGAAGAGTTCTTTAAACTTGCTGTACCAACTTCACTGATTTCCAGCCTCAAGTTCTGGTTTTCCTATCCTCTGCCACCGTTCCTGGCAACACTGCCTCTCCAATCTCAGCAACCACCTGCTACACTGGCTATGCTGCCCCTTTTATTTTGTCCCCCTCAGCCCCTGATCAATTATTATTTGACATGCAGTCATGTGATACACACTCTCAAACCTACTGATATTTGTGCATTGTTTTAAGCCCATAAGAACTCTTGGAGGGAATTTTCAATAACTAATTGGAAGTGGTTACCTATGACCTGTCAGAACTGCAGGATTATAATGTCTTCTGGATCATAGATAGTCCTAGCACACTCAGACCTCCACAACTGTTATTTTTTAGTAGAGTATGTTACTGTGACTGCCATAGCTCTTCCTCTATCTCCATTGGCACAACCTATCAGCTATAAGACCCATACAATGCTTCCATTTTTTCTCACAGACTCTGCCAGCTCAGCTTTAACCTTTTATTGTGGTTCTGTTTACAAATCACTTTCCCTCTGAATCCAGTTTCTACATACTGTTAGACTAGATGTTCCAACAGGGCTACAAATTTGTGCTATATTGCCTGGAACTTCTCATAACTTTCTCTTGTGATGTGTCAATTTTTCATTGGTAGGGTGATACAGCAAGTTAAGTACCCACTATTTCACCCCCGCAGAGTGTTCCCAGCTTTGTCGAATCAACCTTTCAGACACTACACAAGTCTTTAAAAACTACTCTGTATGTCTAACACTAATTTTTAGACCACAAGAGCATGGCGCCAAAAGATATGTACCTGTCTGAAAATCTGGGATGTGTTTGAATCCAGTTTGAATCCAACCAAACAGACGGGCCACTTTGCAGGGTCACAAAAAGGTGACACCACCTTGCCCTTTGTGTCTTGCATCTGTGGCATTTGTCCCTCTTACTAAAGTGAACTGAGGTTCCCAAAATGTAAAGCAGTATTACTTTTGTTTACAGTCAATCTAAGCCTTAAATCTAAAACCTATCTCTTGATAGCTAATAGTGTGACTTTCCATTCCACTGCCACAGGTGAACGAGGGGTGAGTTGTCCAGTCATATACAGAAATCATGTTGGGCTAACTAAATTGCCTATGTTTGCTGCCTGCCTGGGATTGCATAAATAACCTGATTGCCATACAGTACAGATTACAGTACATATTACAATACATGACTAGTAAGCTACATTCAGCTTGATGGGTCCCATATTTTGTATGTCTGCCTGTCACTTACCTCTCTACCTTCGGGCATTCTTCCTGAGTCTCTAACAGTGTGGAGTTTATGAAGCTTTGTCTGACATGCAGATGGGAAATGCTTCAAGGCTGAACTCTGACTTGTTCTTGAAGCTGTGGGACAAAAAAACCCTACTAAGGAACAAATTTGGCCACTCTCCTACTGTTTGTGGTAATTACTTGCTCCTTCAGCCCACAGGCAGGGAATGAAACTCATGGTTCCAGGTCCTGAAGCGTTGATGTGCCATCAAGAAGCTCACAAGGCAGAACAGGTGAGAAGGGTCTTCTACTGTTGCAGGATAGCCCAGGTTTTGAAGTTACAGCCTTTCTCTGCACCTGCCCTTTGAGTTTGACCACATTTATGACCAGTTTATGCAACTGGTAGGTCATAAGAACATAAAAACATAAGAACAGCCCCACTGGATCAGGCCATAGGCCCATCTAGTCCAGCTTCCTGTATCTCACAGCGGCCCACCAAATGCCTCAGGGAGCACACCTGATAACAAGAGTCCTGCATCCTGGTGCCCTCCCTTACATCTGGCATTCTGACATAGCCCATTTCTAAAATCAGGAGGTTGCACATGCACATTATGGCTTGTAACCCATAATGGATTTTTCCTCCAGAAACTTGTCATTCAACCAAAGCAGTTGTTTACATGTGTGGTTTTAGATGTACTGTATAACCTTCATCCACTACTATCCTGGCTGAATGGAGGAGAAGGTCCTGAGAAGAGAAGTCCCTCTCCAATGTGGGGAAGTCCTGCAACTGTTGTAGGTTTCCCAATTGCTTCAAAGAAGTGAAAATCAGAAGTGCATTTTTTCCTTGAGTGCACTGCTTCAGTTGCAGCTTGGGACAGAGGGCGCTCATTTGCTTCAATGCTTCTATGTCTGAATAACTCTCTGCAACACTAGCAGAGAGAAAGGTGAAGCCTAGGCTGAACCTGATGTGACAGTCTACATACACAAAGGATTAGTGTGTGTGTGTGTATTTACATGCACTCAAGCTTGTGTGCACATAAATGCACATGCTTGGAATGGTACCGTCTAAGAAAAGCCCTACTGCTTAATTCTGCTGATTGTGCAAATGGATCTGCCCTTGTTAAGTTGATTGTTCCTCCTCTGATTCTGAGGACTGCAGCTATGATACAAAGTGGGGACTAATTAGTAATTGGCAATTTGTGCATTTTACCAGGAGTACGATTGCCAGTGGGCCTCCCCTTGACTCTTCTGCTTGACGGATCTTCTGTTAAAGGCCGATAAAACCAACTGCCTTACTTCAGCTCTTATCTTGTGTTGAGCAATTATCAAGAGGCAATTATCTAACTGCAAGCCCAGTGACCATGAAAGATAAGTAGCAACAAACACTTGGCTCTTGCCATTGCCTCACTGCTTCACCTTCTTGCCGAACTTTTTTTTTAAAGGCACTCTTTAAAAATCAAGACACTGTACTTTGATTTTCTTATATCTATGCAGCTGTTGAAAAGGCTTTATGCAGTTGGCAAGACTGTTTTCCTGTGGCTAGAGAAAAGGAGAGCTTGATAAATTTCCTGTTTTTAAAAAACATTATCAGAACCATGATTGGAAAGTAAACTGCTTGGTAATTGTGCATTGCAGCCACTGGGTGGTGCAAAAGGAGTTTGTAGCTCACACAATGGAACAAAAAGCCTTCATGAGGCCTGGTAGGTCCTGAGATGCCACCTCATAGCTTCAGTGGGGATACTTTTATTTTGCTGTCTAGTTTGCCTTCGTACAGAGGGTCAAAACTCTTGCAGCTAATGTTTAATCCCAGTTCAATTTCATGGGAAACCAGCAAGCTGAATTTTAGATTTTTACTTGGTCAGATGGTCTGACAATGTTTGTATGAATTGGCATGTGTAGAAAAATAAAGAGACCAGGAAACTTTATCTGGTAGAGATGGGCCAGCCTTAACTGAAGTTCAGTTAGGAAACTCTGAGTGAATGTGGAACAGTTTTCCAAATCGTACACTTTCCCATTCAGTTATATGTACTAGTTGCTGGACTGTATCAGACATGTACATGTATCTATGTACATTCCCTAACACTATGTTTAGGGATGAATGCTTTGCACCTAGATCACGTTTGTTAGCATACTTGCAAGGGTGTAAGAATTAGTATGCAGAAGGCTTTATAAGCACTGTACAAGAAATTCCTCATTATTATTTAGTTTCATTTTGCTCCTGTCCCCTTCCCAATGGCTTTGGCAGGGTAGCAGATGTTTTAAAACAAAAATACATGTACAAAACAAGGTAACCAGCTAAGTCACAGCTACCAACAAATTTGTTGAATCCTGGTAACCGAATGCTCGACCAAAGAGGGAAGTTTTACAGCTCTTCTGGAAAGTCTTGGATTTGATGGGCACCCAAGGGATGGGAATTCCGCAGATGTGGAGCAGCCACAGAGTATACCTCTCTTGATGACCTTGTTGTTTGGATTTTTTTGCACATATGGTACAGAGTCTTCAGGTCTGTGATGGAACAAATGAGAAAGACCGTCTCTGTGGCATTGAGAGTTTTATAGGTCAAAACTTACATTCTAAATTGCTACTTTGTATGTGTGGTTTTGTAGTGGAGAAATGTTAAAGGCTGTTTATTTTGGGTGGTGGGGAAACAGAATCTAATGCTAAGGTTTCTGTCATAGAGCATGCCTACACACCAGATCATAGTGGAATGGCTTGTTCAAAAACCCAGGCAAACCAAAAGGTCTTCATCTAGCTCCGAAAGGAGAGCAGCTAGTGATTTCTCTCCCTACGAAAAGCATTTGAAATACAAAGGCTCCACAACAGTCACCATGAATGCAACTCAGATGTGGGGGGGACTGGACCTAATAGGCAGCCATTAGTGGGAGGAGTTGGTGGTCCTCCCACTATCCTCTCAAATAGGTTGCAACCCTATGCATATTTACCCAGGAAGAAAGTTCCTTTGAGTTAAGTGAAACTTACTTCTGAGTAGGCCTGTTTACACTGGGCTGCAAGTACACTTGTATTTTTTTTACCTATCAAACACTGGAAGGCATGTTAACATTGCCAGAGACTTTTGTTTCTTTAGGGTTGTACGACACTTGTGAATCCTGTGAATCGTCCCCACAGAAAATTTTTCGGTGGTCTGTTTCCAGGATTCGAGCAACAACTGACAGACGTGGTGTACAGAATTTAATGACTTCATCAGGCCCACACTGTCAAATTGACCTTGGGTATTAAAAAATTGATCAGATTCTAAAAGGATTCTGGCACAGACTCGGTGCCAGAAGAATAACCCTTAAAAGGCTGCCCTTCCTTACAAAATGAATAGCCCAAGAGGTACTCCGTATTGATTAGCTGGGCATTTAAAGTGCTGTGTTTATCTTGCTGAACACTTAGCAAATTTGTCATGATGGTATTTAACAGGGCAACCGCTCGTTACTTATTTTCCCAAACCTTTCTGGCATATCGCTTGAAACCTTATTACACCTTGGGCAAGACGCTGTTACAGTATGAAGGAATGATAATGCCCTTTCTGCTTAAATAAGCATGACGGAATAGCATCTCTATTCAGTAGAGGCGCCAGTGAAAGGAATGCCCTGGTGCCAAATATAATACACTTTGTGGCGGGTGGAGAGACGCTGAATCTGACTCAAGGAGGCTTGGAAGATTCACTTACTGTTTCAAGGCCCCAGAGTTTCTCTCCATTTCCGCTATTCTGTATCTCTCAAAATGGTCTCAAATCTTTTTTTTTTTTTTATAAAAGGTGGAAGGTCTTAACTCAAAGTTATCCTGAAGATAAAATCCTCCTATTAGATTTATTCATTGCAGCAATATTAATGCTTAGCATTTGTATAGCACTTTCAGTGTACTAAGTGCTTTAGATGTCTTATTTTGATACGGGCCTTACAACAACTCTATACTAAGCCCGTGCTGCAGTTGGGAAGTTCAGGCTGAATGGGAGTGGTCTGCCTAAGGCTACCTAGTGAGTTCATGATACAGGTGAGACTTGAATTGGGGAAGCCCTGATTTTTGCAGCTTAAGCTCTTGGGCACAGTGTTCCATTGCTGAAGACTGAGTTCCTCAAACATCTAGGCAGCCTAAGCACTGGGGTTCAAAGACGCCATCTAGGCTACAGTAGCAGCTTGCCTGTAGCAGTAGTAGGCTGTAATGCCAGCTCGCCTATGTATTGTCAGATAATCCGAAGGACCAATTTGGATCAACCAGACTGTATCAGTACCTGGCTTCAGTGTTAGCTTCTTAGCTAGAACAAAAACAATATCCGGTGCTTAAAAAAATAAATAAAAGGGCACCAATCCAGAGAGGGATCAGCACCCATGCTCCAATGTATATGCACCTAGCACCCAATAGGTGGTTCCCCTTCTCAGTGGAAGGGGGAGAGGGTCATGGGGAGCTCATCTCTTGCCAGACAGACAATTGGCAAAGTCAGTTCTTTCTCATTATGTGTTGTTAAAGGAAAGCTCACAAAGACCTCAGCCAAACTCTTCAGTCTTCAGCAATGGAACTTGCTCTCTATCAGTGTTTTTCAAATGATGTCACAGTGAACCTCTCCAAGAAAAACTGAAGTGCACAGCCAGTCTTGTCTGCATCCAAGATGAGGCAAACCAAAGCAAACGAAATCTTCAAGCCTGCACAGGCCTTCAGTGCGCCCTGAAGTTCTCAAGGGCTCTTCTTCTCCTTTCAAACGGCATACCAAGCTTTCTAATACAGCTGCTCTTGCCTCAAACCATGCTACCTTTTGCGAGGAGACTGAGATCTGGTCTGAGGTTTCTGGAGAATGGAGCTGAGTTGGGTAAATATCCTCAGCATCCACGCTTTACAGTGTGACCTTGCAAATTCGGCTCATAGAGGCAGCATAATTAAGCGGTTCCACGGAAAATGGAATGCATCTATCATGCAGGAATTGTGCAAAAAGCATTTATTCAAATGAAAGTGTCGGAGTGTTTGAACTGGCTAGGTATCTTTTTTTGAGTGGAGCTGTGAATGCAGGTAATGGATTTAATTATTAATTTTTCCATTGTTCCATTGTGTGCTGCCAGGGTTCAAGGCACAGTCGTTCCCTGGCTTTCACAGATCTAATTTGTATAATTATTGCCTGCATAATAAAGAATGGCTCCTTAACTCTCTCCCTCCCACCCCTTCAATATTATTTCAGGCCCACGTTCCGCAAAGCGGCAACACCTGCCGCTGCTTCAAAGTCAGCTGATTGCGTTCCATGATGCAGTACGAGCCGCCAGCCTCGGCATTCCTCTTTCAGACTTTTTTTTGTCTAAATGAATTATCGTGCGTCTTTTTAATTGTATTGAACAAATTACATTTGTCAAGGTCTATCTTTGTAAATAAATAACTAGAGACACATGGATGAGTATTTATGCTGCTCGGGGTCTCTTGTTCCATTTGTGGGAGCCAGATGAATGTGAAACAAAAGAAAACTTTCCTCTAAAAGCAATTATCTTCCTGCATTCCCATCAGGATAATTATGTTGCAGGGAATTTTAAGAAGCTGTAGAAAGTAGAATTGAATGCTTAAAAGCCATGTTCTCTGAATTGTTATGCAAAAGTTGAGCAGACAATACTGAATCATATTCATGGGGACCACCACCAATCTGTTTGTATCCCATACTAGAGGAAAGTTTGAAAATATATGAGGGGGCGTGTGTCTACAACATGAGGTTAATGCAGAAGTATAAAGCCAGGATAATAGAGCCTGCAGTCAATGTTGCATTTAGACCCTAAAGAGAAATTAACCAGGACACTGTTGAATGTGCTACTCTTGTAAATGGCCAGCAGGGAAGAAGATAGGCAAGCCTCCAGGGGAAGTATATTCTAAGCTTGTTGGTCTCTGGGAAAGCCTATGTTTAGTCCAGCACTTTCTCTGAGCATATAATTAAGTAGCTATTAACACAGTGCAGGGAAAGAAGAAAGGAATCAGAATGAACTGTCTTGGAGTGACTGACTGCCCATCCTGATGGAATCCTTGATGTTCAGCTTGGTTGGGACACGTTTGATTTCTCGGCAATGGGGAATAGACTGAGAAGCATTTCATCCTTAATTTGCAGTTTTAATTTCCAGGGCTTAATTTTGAGCTAAGCTTGTGCTCAGGCCTAGAACATAAAGAGGGCATTTTAACTTGTGCAGAGTACACTTTTCTCTCAGTACCCAAGCATCGTTTCTCCATGCCTGGTAGAAATTTGTAACGTGTCGTGGTCCCCTTGCCACCTCATGTAAGACCTTGTGTGTTTTGAAAAACTGGTGGCCTGATTGGTGGTGTCTTATTTTTTTTTTAAAGGTATCTCCAGTTAAGCTCTATATGATTCTGGCTGCTTGATTCATATTTATGATAACTATTTGACACTGTTCCTTGTCCTGATTCTTCTACACATGTTAGAGACCAGAGGACTTAATCTGTATTTGCTGACACACATTCTGGAACCTGGAAATTTCTATCCACAGTATGGGATTCCACTGCCCCTGGGATCACAGTATTCCTGTTTGTAACAGTGCTTGTCCCCATCTCCTGCTGCCATTGGATTGCCACACCCTGTTGGCACCACTAAACTGGCCACAGAAAGTGCAAGGAGGCACTAAGCATCCATAGGACTTCTAGTTCCCATAGATGAGAGCATATTGTCTACATGTGGAAACTTGCCCCTGTTGAGACTGAAAAGGCCATCATTCAAGCATGTTTTGAAGTTGCCTTGAAGCCCTAAATGTGAAGAGCCCCAAAAGAAATCTTAAGGCAATAAATAACAATGTTTGTATTACTTCCCTTGCACTTGATTTAATTCAACCATGGTCAGCTTTTGTGATCCATCAAGCCAAAAGCAGCCTATTAGCCACGGATGATAGTTTACCAGTGGCATAGTAAACGTCTTTGCTCTGCCATTCTCTGGGCCTGCAAGTACTGATGTTCTGAAGAGGGTGAGCAGCTTTTAGCTTGGTGAGTTCATCCAAACACCATCAATATCCTAAAGGACAAGAGTAATGTTTTCTCCAGAAACCAGTAGAGATCAACAGCCCAGCGCTTATAAGAAGTTGACTTCATTTAGCTTTGCTTTAAACTGTCATGTGCCAATGTCGGGTGTGTCATCAGTTCACCTTTGGGAGGAATTACTGGACTCATTCCAGCCAAGGTAAGCATTTTCAATGGTGTCACTGGGAGAGATTTCAGTGTGTTATTTACCTTACCATTGTGCTCAGTGAAACTTGGCACTTGCTTGACTTGATTGAAATGAACCTAATATTATCTGTGTGTTTAATTATAAACAGCAGTGGAATTTTATTGCCTTTTAAAACAATTCTGTATCTTGAACTTCCCCTTGTTATAATTAATTCCAATGTATGTATCATCCACTGTATCTGGTTGACTTTATAGTTGACAGTTGATAGAACGGTCTCCATTAATTTTAAACTGAACTTTGGATGTTATTCAGTTTTAGCGTGTATAGCAAAACCTATCACTGCATGCTTCTAGTATGTCAAGGCATATGCAATAGAAACCCATTTATTGGGGGGAGGGTCCAGCCAGCAGCTGAGCAGACGTGCCTTCTCAAGCTCTTGAAAGGCACTGTTTTTTCCCCAAAAAAACTGTGGATCCAAGGAGACCCGGGGATGTTTGTCAGGAGAGACAAATTCCTCCATGTGATGGCACGATTCCTGAGGAGATAAGCCCCGCCAAGGGAGCTTTCCCAGGAGATTTCGCCGGCAGTATTGGTGAAGAATTCATGTTGAATCAAGCTGAAGGCCCCAGCAGGGAAAGACTTTGAAAGACTTAAGTAAGTGTTATTCCATTTGTGTGTGCCTGGCGTGGATTGAGTAATTGATTGCCTGATTTGGTTGTTTTTTTTTGCCGTGAGAAGAAGAGGAGGGGGGAGGTTCCCCCTCTCAGCTGTTTATTGGTGTGAGGAGAAATCATAGAAGAGATTTCCCAAGCTTGTTATGGTGATCTGAAAATATAATTACAACTTTACAACTTTGAATTTCGGTGGATTACAAATTAACTGTCCTTAGATAAAGTTTGTGTATTGGAGCGTCTATTGCCTTGGTTTTATACTATTGTTTGGGATTGCCTGAAAACTGCTGGATGTTTTGAGATTCTTGTGGACCTAGGAATGTGGTTGCCAAAGCTACAAGTATAAATAAGAAAAGAGAACAGGAACAAAAACAGTGCACCAGTGACATCTAGTGGATTTAAAAAAGACATTGCAAGAACTGGATTTGTGTTTATAAATGCAGCAAGGAAGGTAATAAGTGCAGCAAGGAAGGTGCAGCTGAGGACATTTAGTGGTCTTAAAGAGCACTGCAAGCAAAAATTTGAGTTCCACAGGAAGGAAGAGCGAAGATGGCGGGTAAGAAAGTCCAAAGTTTGCCAGCGCTGGAGATGGGATTTGGAAAATTAATACAAAAGGAAGCGAAAGGGAAAGACTGGAAACAGACTATGCAAGACAACATGGAAAAACAGTTGGCAATGGTACAGCAACAAATAAATCAATCTGCACAGACCCAAGACAGCGTGCATGCTTTAACTAAACGATTAGATGAACTCAGTGGACACTTGATAAATGTGAAAATTACATCAGAAGAAGACAAACAAGAGATTGAGAGATTGGGAAAAAAGATAAGAAAAGACCAAGTTAAAATATCGGAGATAGAAGAAAATCAGCATGACGCAGAGACAACATGGTATCCTTCTGGGCCGATTGGCCGAGTTGGGAGTTGGAGGCACTGTTTTGCGGTGGTTCCGCTCCTACTTGGAGGGTCGGTCCCAGATGGTGGTGCTGGGGGATGCCTGTTCGACACCCTGGCCCTTGAGGTGCGGGGTGCCGCAGGGTTCAATTCTGTCCCCCATGCTATTTAATATCTACATGAAACCGCTGGGAGAGGTCATCCGGGGGTTTGGAGTGAGGTGTCATCAATATGCTGATGACACCCAGCTCTATCTCTCCTTTCCTCCAGACTCCAGGGTGGCGGTTGAGAGCCTGGAGCGCTGTCTGGAAGCAGTGAGGATCTGGATGGGGGCTAACAAGCTGAAATTAAATCCGGATAAGACAGAGGCTATCCTGGTTCGGAAATCCTCGATGCAGGTGCTGGATTATCGACTTGCTCTGAATGGGGTTGCACTCCCTCTGAAGGAGCAGGTTCGCAGCTTGGGGGTCCTCCTGGACTCGCAGCTGCTCCTGGATTCCCAGGTGGCGGCTGTGGCTAGGGGGGCCTTTGCTCAGCTTCGGCTGGTGCGCCAGCTGCGACCGTACTTGGATCGTGCAGACCTGGCCACGGTGATCCATGCCACGGTGACATCGAGGTTAGATTACTGTAACGCGCTCTATGTGGGGCTGCCCCTGAAGATGGTTCGGAAACTACAATTAGTACAGAATGCGGCGGCCCGTGTGGTCACCGGAGCCAGGCGGTTTGACTCTGTCAGCCCGCTTCTCCGGGGGCTACATTGGCTGCCCATTCGTTTCTGGGCCCAATTCAAGGTGCTGGTTTTGACCTTTAAAGCCCTATACAGCTCTGGGCCAGGATATCTTAGAGACCGCCTACTCCCGTACAATCCGGCTCGCCATCTCAGGTCATCAGAGAAGGCCTTTTTGCAAGTGCCGCCACCCAAGGAGGTCCAGGGGGCGGCTGCAAGAAATAGGGCCTTCTCAGTAGTGGCACCAACATTATGGAACTCCCTTCCCCTTGACTTGAGAATAACTCCCTCTCTTGAGAGCTTTCGGCGAGGCCTGAAAACACTGTTGTTTAAACAAGCCTTCTGATTTCTGGCCTTCTTAACTTTTTTATACATCTTTTAGTTTTACAGGCTTGATTCCTCGGTGATCTGCTCTTTTACTCTTTTAATCTGACTACTGTTTTTATGGCCCTGTAGTGTGTTTTTAAATGTTTTTATCTGCTTGTATTAATGTTTTTTAAATCTATTGTTTTTTTTTAATATGTTGTTAGCCGGCCTCGGTCCCGTTAGGGAGAAGGGCAGGATAAAAATAAAGTTTTATTATTATTATTTTATTAACATTAATGGAAATCCAGATGGATAGTGCAGCTCGAGTGGTGAGGATACAAAATATACCAGAAGAGAAAGGAGAAGCTATGTCGCAACAGACTCTCAGATTAATATCAGAATGGATTGATACACCGATGGAGAAGATACCTAAAATATTGGATTCAGTGAGAAGAGTGAGCACTTTTTATTTGAGAAAACACGAATTTCCAAGAGAAATTCATGTGAAATCCATCAGAATCTTTTACAGAGATAAATTACTGAAGGTTCCACAGGAAAAGAAATGGACAGTGGATGATAATAGAGCTAGAATTTTGACACATGTTCCATGGAGAGTGAAGAAGAAGAGAAAAAAGAATTGTCAAAGCAAGGTGTAGAGATGGGCTGGTGGACGTGCCTATAATTAGATTCAAGATTTGGGAGAGACAAATAAGAAGGTTTCTATATGGAACAGACACCATTTGATAGACTATTGCTAGAATATGATTTTAATTGTAGCGAGGATTTTATATGTTAGATATTGGAAGGATTTTAAAATACCAGTGAAAGATGAATTAATAGAGAAAATAGTGAATGTGGTGGGAATGGTCAGGTTTTCAGAAAATTTGGATCAACAACGAAAACTGACACAAATTGAGTAATGGAAACCATTTTATGCTTGGTTGAAAATGAAGTTTTAGAAATATTTGATAGAGCATTTAGATGATTGTATTACATATATATTATATTTGATATGATATAATAGACGAAGGATGAATGAAAAATGATATTAAGAGGTAAATTTAGAAGAGGAAATTGATTAAGATATGTAATGATTTATTAGTCTTAGTGATATATAATGATATATTATTTCCTGCACCCTTTTTTGTGTGTAGTGAATGTTTTTTTGTGTTATGTGTGTTTGTTTACATTTGTTTTTGGAAAATAAAAAAAAAGAAACCCATTTATTGGATCCCAGTTTTCATTTATTCAAATTTGCTTCATGATCCCCATGTTGAGAAGTATTCATGTACTGTAGATACTCGCCTATAGGATGAGAAATTTCTGCTAATAAATCAAGCTTAGATCATCACCTTGTCTTATCTGTGAGGTTACTAGGGCTCAGGGCTTTTTAAGGAAGTTGCGGCACCAAAGAAGCAATGTAGAGATAATTAGAAGGCTGTGAATTTCCACAGTAACCTCTCTGGCAAGCTGCAGCCAAAGATAACCTTTTATTCTTCTCCTGTGAAAGAAAGCAAGGTTTCCATTGAAATCAAGCAAGCCTTGTTCTCTTTAGCAGACCCTGCTGCAGCTTTGTTCCACTTTGCAAACACTTTGCAGAGGTCTGTTTTCTTAAACACTAGGATGTAATCCTTGTTTCAATTTGAAACAAAGTCCCAGGCTACAATTCAGTGCACCATTACTTAAGAATAACACCCATGAAAAGCAATGGGTCTATTTCTGAGTAAATAAGGTTGCAACTATGTGCAGCTGCACTTGCTCACAGTCATTCCTTGTCTCTTTGCTGTGAATTGTGCTGCACACTCCCAGTTATGTGCTGTGAGTTGTATGTTATAAGTAGAGCCTCTGGCTTAACACACCAGACACCTTAAAGGTGGATTTGATTCATGGTTCTCCTGCAGTCGTTCCCAACCTTTTTCACTTGCATACCTCTTGGCAGTCCATTTCCATAAATTGTACCTCTCATATTAGCAAAATGTTTGTAACTAATATTAATAATTTAAGCCCTCATCTCCTCTATATGAGAACCATACTTCATGTATTCATCACAGTATTTTCTCTTTTGATCTGTTTGAAGAACCGAAGACTATGCCTTTTCACTGTTTTGCACCAGAAGTGTCCAGAGAAATTTTTGGTGATTGATCATTTTCCTTATATTTCAGCATTTTTACTGTGCTGGTTTTCAATCACTGATTCATACATGAATTGATGAGCAAAAACTAGCTTTTGGTGAGGCTTTCACAGCCAACTAGCTACCTCCTTTCTTGCCTTGCTGGCCCTTGCAAGACATTCTGGAGCTCTACCTGCTTTTTTCTGCCATCATTCAATTCTTTTTCTAGTACCCCTAAAGGTCCAGTCGAGTGCCCCTGGGGGTACATGTACTCCAGGTTGGGAATCACTGTTCTACTGGTATGTTGTTTATGGTGCACTTACTCTGATAGTGTTTACAAAAAGTTTGTGAAGACCAGAATTTTAAAAGTTAAAGAATAAAAATGTATCTTATGATCATTTACTATATTTTTAATAGAGAGTGTATAGTTCTTAAATAACAATTACTGGTGGGTTATTTTTCAGGAGCTGGCCTCAGATAAAATCAGACAAAACTATAGTCAGGCACCCCCCTAAGTTTAACCCCTGACTTATCTGAGGGTCATAGAACATTCCATTATTTTTGGCTCAGAACCTGCCCTTGACTTATCTGTGAGATCAACTTATAGGCGAGTGGCTGCAGTATCTAAAGCTTGGCCTAAATGTGCATTTTTGGTCTAAACTAAACATTTTTGGCTCAAAACCTGCCCTCGACATATCTGTGAGATCAACTTTTAGGTGAGTTTTTGCAATCTAAAAATGTTTGCTGCAAATAGAAAACTAATACATCCAGATGAAAAGGTTCTAGCCCAGACTAGTCCCTGCTCTGCTAGTTGTCTGCTTGGAAGAAATTTTTATGTGTGGGGAACACTGAAAAATATAATCCCCCCCTGCAACATGGCACCATTCATTCTACCTCCTCAGGATTTTACCGTCTCCTTTCCACATCATTCTATTGCATTGTGTGGACCGGGCTTAGCACTCAGTTTCTCCAGACTTCTGATTATCTGCTTGTTCTGAATCTCATTTCCTTTAGAAAGCATTTTCCTCTTGAAAGAATGTTTTTTAAACTACACAAAATGTATTGTGTTCTAAAAGTGGCACTTCATAGCTTCTTTAGTGATGGAGTGGAGGGGTGAGGAAGCCATCAAACATTATTTTTTCCCCATTACACTGTCCATAGGGATTTGTATTGTACAACACTACTTAGAGCTTTATACAGTTATGTCCCTTCTGTTAACAAACGAGCAGAGAACACTCATGCCTATTATTGCAGTTAACACTTGCAAATTAAATCTTAATTTAACCTCTTGGCTATTGGAGTTCATGACTGCATTCAAACAGGAACTTCGTAGGCTTGTGCTTGGCAGGATGGTGATGGCACTCTTCCCCAATTTGCTAATTCAAACTCTGACCTGTCCCCCACAAGTGGTGAAGACATCAGGAATGGTTCGAGATTTACTGCCCCGTGACTCTCCAAAATTCTCATGCATACGCTACCACAGGTCTTGCTGCCGCTGCCACTGCCATCTCATCCATCTGGCTGCTTAGGAAAGCAGCCAGGTGGATGAGGAGGGGAGGACAAGGTCAGACAGCATGTCCTGCTCATCCTGTTTATTCCCAACAGGAAGGTGTGAAGGAAGGAAGCAGTGATGGAGCTGAAGGTAAGGGGCAGTGGGGTCTAGTTTGCCACACTCCACTTCTTCTTGCCCACCCAGTTGTTTTTCTAAGTGGGCAAGAAAGTGAGGAGGCAGTGGCAACCTGTTTTTGCCCTTTCTCTACTGTTGCTGGAGGAAGAGATGGCGCACTGCTGCCCCAATCTTCTTCCTGCTCACCCTCAGTGAGCAGGAAGAGAATCGGAGAACCAACTGAAGCGGTTCAGTGGGCAGCAGGTCAGAAAGCACTCTCATTGTTTTGCCATTTCCCCACAATGTGCCACTTAGAGTTACCACTTCTGTTGGCCTCATCAACTAGGTCAGGCCTGGAGGCATCATGATCTCTATTCAGGAATGACACAAACTTCTTGCCAAAAATGTCTCCACTGTGATCCTTAGAACCTGGGCAACCAAATAGAGCATGTGACCAAAACAGTCATGAGCCCATATAAAAATGATGAGACTCCTAAAAATACAACTACTGCTTAACCTGTTCATTGGTTTCTAATTGAATAGATTGAAGTAACAAAGCAGTAGCCCAGCTTCCAATCTGGATAGATGTTCCAGAAGGCATACCATGTTCAACAGTACTGGAAGCATCTGAGAAGTTCAGGAAAATCAATGGAGGAACACTTCTATGTCTGGGCAAAGATCATCAGCCTGTTTCATTGGTATGGCTTCTTTCCCAAAACCAGTTTTAAAGTCAGATTTGGAATTGGACCAGATAACCTAGAGGTGGTCAGGGGAATAGCTACAAGAACCTTCTCCGTATCCTCAGGCTGCAACAATTGAAACTTGGCCAAACACTATAAGATAAGGCCTCAGACTGCTCTACAAGTAATGTGGAATCCCAGTCAAAGTGGACACACAATGCAATCCACAAAATGTCTTGCAAACATCATAATGGATCATCAGTCCACTCCAGATCTCACCGTATCTTGAACTTCCTTAAGCTGACATGGGACATTGAAAAAGGGATGTGATTACTTCACTGCCATCATTTCTACTGAGTAGCCTCTCAGTTGACCACCCTATGTTTTGTAGCATTTGACTGGAGTATTTCTCCACTTGACTATGTTGCTTCAACATCTACAGCTTTGGGTTATAACAGGGAGTTTTGTGGGCAGTAGTGAGTGGTAGTAATTGATGGCTGTTGTAGTCTTCAAATTATGAGGGAGGAGAAGAGGAGTCCTGGCCTGCTTTTGCATTTTGTACTGTCCCATTAGCTACAGTGTTTAGAAGGCTATGGTGGGGGCAGGGGGGAAACTAGAGGAAAACTGGAGGAAAACAAGAAGTTGGCTTGTGAATTTCATTAAGGCCCTCCTAACTTGAACATTGGGCTGTAGTGCTCCCAACACCATTCCCTTGTTCCCTTAGTTCTACTCCCCCCCCCCCAAGATTCCCCTGGCTCAGGTTGACTATTACAATGTGCAAATTCACCCAGATGCTTGGGCTGAGTGACAGGGTGTTAGAAGCTTCTTTTGGATATGAAGAAATCCCTAATTTTTCCAGGAGGAGCCCCATGGAAAAGCCCCACATGTACATGTGGCAGCTGTTGTTCCAGCCTCTCTCATGGGTTGAATGATACACAGCAGGGAGTAGTCATGAGTGGCCTCCTATATTTTTTTAAGTGGTTTGCTTCCTTGAATTCTTTTCTTTGGTAACCTTTAGTGCTTCATATTCCCTCCACTAAGTTATTTGTCTTTGCTGCACTTGGGGAAGATTTAATGTTTCCTTATTGTTAAGGACAGTTTATGACAAAACTGCTTGGGCTACACACAGACTCTTCCTCTGACCCTATGTGGTCACAAAGCTTCCTGCTCTTATAGCAAGCAAACCCACAAATCATTTTTCTTTTAACAGGACTCATGATCCTGCTTATTTTCCAAGGAGCAAACACTTAGCAAGTCTCGTATAGCTGCAGGGATAACAGGAACCTACTGACTAATATTTTATCTGGAGAAAAATCGTGAGCCAACCAGGAACCAAGTCAAAAGGTGACTCAACAGCAACTAATGGCTTGCACCACACAGACTGCTGAGTAGATGCATGTGGTTAGTGGTGTATTATTGAGTCACTAACTATGCATACTTGGATATAGTTTTTCCTTCAGGAAGAACACTCTCCTGATCTTTTGTGGTTTGTGCCTGGATTTCATGTACTCATTAGATATTGTAACACAGACGGGTGCATTCAAAGCGCATGTTTATTTTACATAGATGTTTTTCTTATTTGGAAGACTGTGTGAGGCTAAAATTTCCTTCCAAAAAATGTGGTTTTTCTTTTCTTTTTTTTCTTTTTTTGCAAAAAGCTATTAGAAGTGGTTAGAGTGTTTTGGAGGAAAAGAGTGTGTTGCTCGTTAACATGGCTAATAAGCCTCAAATTCACACCACTTCAGCTCTAGACTACTAAGGCACATGCCCTACAATTTCCCTTAATTAATTTCCCTTGATCAGAGATATTTAAATGAAGAAGGACATAACATGCTTTAAAAACAACAACAACATTATTACTTTTGGAAGAAGCACTGCACAAGGCTGGGGTTATTTATTGCTCTTTGGACAGACAGTCATAGTGAGGCTATGGGGAGAGCTCTACATGACCTGCTGGATATGATGCTTCTAAGCATTGCTTATTAAGTAAACATTGACTTATAATATCAGCTACTATACCAGTCTCCACCTCCTTCTCAGAATGGGTAGCTGCTGGCTAGAATAGTAGTCACAAAGGGATTCAGCCTTTGATGGGAGCGTAGTGCTGGATGCAGCTTGCAATTCAACCTAGAAGCAGGTTGTACACTGGTTGGACTCATAATGAGGAGGGAATGGTGGCCCATGTATTGCTAGTCCTAGCTTTAGCACACACTGCTGCAACCCATCTAGAATTCTGTTAAGCATTTAGTAAAGAATTGGCTATTGTTCACCAACTGCAATCTTACAGGAAGGGGAATCTGCTACTTTGCTACAGTACATCTCTTTCCACTGCCGGCTTTTCAGTTTGGCTTCTCTCTCCCTCTGTCCTTTTTGGCCTCTCCAGCTAGCTACAGCACATTAACTCTTCTTGAAGTATAAATTGGAGGACAGCAAGTGCCAGACCATTTTTTCAAATTGTTTCCAAAAGCTGCGGAATTTCCTGCCTGGCTACATCAGATCGGCCAACAAATTCGTAATTGTCTAAAAACAGTTGGTTAACTTCTTTCCTCCCTTGCTTTTAAGCTGGCCTGGCTCAGTTGCTGCTTCTTTCTTTTCTTAAAAAAAACAAAAACCCTCTATCTTGAGGTTCTTCTGTTTTCTCAGGGTGTGCCGTGGTTTGTTATTTATGATCAACATGTCCTATAAGAGACAGTTTTAAAATGGTGGTGAAAGGGAGTGTATTCCTTTTTAATGATTTGAGAACAGGAGCAGGAAGCCAGTAAGTTGGATACAAAATTAGGAATCCATTTAAAATGAAGTCCACATGATTCCCAACTGGTGAGTGTGTTGTGGGATATTTTTTCTCCTCCCAAAGAAAAAGAAAGGTCAGTCCACACTTTGAAGATTTAATACTGGCTTTGTTTATCCCAGCTTGAACCTGAGCTCCCAGATTACAACTGGAAGTACCCAGGCGTTTGTGTGGCTGACATTCAGAATATGCCATAGTCTCATTAGGGGAGCAGTTTACTAAGTGTAAACTGGGGCACACTACTGTTCCATGAGAAAGAAATCAATGACAAAAGGCAAGTCTCTTGTGAGCCCCAAATTCCCATCTGCAAGGGAGGCGGCGTACTGTTTCTCTGCAGGACTTGCTGTTTGTGGTAATTCTGCCTTTTGCACTGTGCTTTGTTTTTCACTTTGCATATAGATCTGATGTTCTTCTATCATGGAACTCAAGATGGTATGTGTGGGGTTCCCCAGTGGCTACCCATCCAAGCACTGATCAGGTCAGCTGCTCAGCTTTGGCTGTATACTTTCAGGAGGCATGACCAGAGCAACAACTGGCTCTGGAGAAAAAAGGAGATGGCCTTTTGTATGAGTGGTTTATGAGGAAACCCTTTTGGGAGGGAAATACAGCATGCTTCAATTATAATTCAGAAGGACGTGTCCCTTGGCAGAGCTGCAGGTGAGGGAAGCAAGTGTCCCCAGACCAACTAACTTGTCCCCTACTAACCCACCCCACTGCTGAATCATTAACGGCAAATTAATCAAAATTAAAAGATGACTGCAATCCTAACCCGATACTTTGATGCATTAAAAGTGAGAGAAAATAAGTTTCGGAGAAGAGCATTAATGTGAATTGTGCCACTGTTTCTCTTTAAGAAATTGAACTAAGTTTGGTTCCATCCTCCAAGAAATGGTCTTTGCCCCTTCTGTAGGGTCCCTGATACTTTTTTTTTTTTTTTTTAGTGTCACCAATGGCCTTAGTTGCCACAAGTTTGGGAATCCTTAAGTTCTTTAGATTTGACACCTTGAGAAGTATTTGTAGCGACCTCCCATTTGTGAATGGAAATAATAAATTAGCTGAGCATTTCGGCATGAAACTTCCGCTGCCGAAGGGAACTCCTCCTAGGAAAACATTTTGAGTTTATTCTTGATTGTTCACAAAGCCTGCCCAAGCTTAATAAATGGCGATGTATAGGTTACTTACTGTTGGTGAAATTATCAGAGGCTTTTCTTTCCTTTCAGCTGGGAATACAGGAAAACCTACATGTTAGTGCCAAGGAAAACAATAATGCGGAAATGTTATGCTCGGATTTGACCAAATGACCCTTCCCTTTTTAGATTAGTTCTTAATCCCAGCACAAGGGTCATCCTGTGAGAATATTTACATGACAAGTCACTGTTCACCACTCATGTCGGAGGAGATGGGGGGTGGGGAAGTGACTTATTATAAAACTCACTGTACTCATTGCAGTTAATGAGATGTGGAAAGCTTTGTAATTTGATTTGCTGGACCATATGCTGTAAAAGGATACTGCTGATTTCATTCCTCCACATTTAATTTAAGCAGTATGCAACAGCTTCTTCATATGGCTACTTGTATAATAAAAATTAACTTGGAGTATTTAAAAAAAAATAAAACTACTCATACACCATTGTTGGGTTTATTACTTAGTGCGGTTCGATTGCACGGATTTTTTCCCCCTTTTCTCGTTGAAACATCTGTAAGTAATGTGTGGGTCTAATTTTAAATCTTGGCAAATATTTTCCACTTAACATTAGGTTTTCACTGACAAGGTTGGAGTGGCGGTTTTTGGAGTCTGTCAGTAACGGATATGGATTCGCAAGGACAAAAACATTTCTTAATTGGAGCAAACTGTAATTCAAAACGTAGTGTTCTTCTGACCTCGCTCCCACACTTAATTTAGACCCTGCAATGCAAACAGTGGTGCCATTAAATTAGGCTTCTGTCTTTTTAAATACTGCCTGCAATTAAATACATTGTTTCTTTCCAAATAATAGTCATCCTGGGTGGGGCTTTTCCTCTGCTGTCTGCTTAAACTGACAGCACAAAAAGAGTGCACAAAAAGCCCAGTTATAAAAATGGTTGGGCAGAGTTGCAACCCCTCTGCAAGGGGCTCTGCCTGAAGCGCTGCTTCACAAAGCCCAGCACCATGAAACTTGCCTGATGTCAAGGTTTGACCCAAATTTTGTTTTGCTTATTCAACCACAAATGGTTATGGACTTGGGAGTCCCATAAGTTGCATCCAGGTTTTGGATCCAGTCACGTCTGGCATGTCTGTACTAGAAAGAGCATATTTGCCAATGTAGACGATAGACTTGCCAGTTAAAAGTCTGAAAAATGAGAGCTGCAAAGAGTCCGATGGCCAAATAGGAACTAGCATGTGTTCTGCTCTTCGCAGGCAAAGGCCCACTTCATCAGGCAGATTTGATCTTCGTTTCTGCTATCCAAAACAAATAGGATAAAAGTGTCTGGACAAACGGTGTGCAAAAGTATATTAAGCACTCTGGACTATGTAGTGAATCAAATACACTTTGCAAATGAATGGGGCAGACCATGCGTAAGTATGCCAGCTGACACATCAGAGGTAGTGTAGGCCTCACTTTATTATACTTCATCCAAGTGTTGGTTTATGGGGGTGGCAAACAGACACCCACCACCTCCCCCAGTCTGCCATGGGTAGATCCAGCCACCTTATCTGCTGCTTTGTCCACACAGGCACTTTAATCAAATCCTGCTTCATTTAATTGCCTACACAGAGGAGGGAGTGAGATCACTGCATTTCCATCCTTTAGAGCAGCGGTTTTCAACCGCTGTGATGGGGCACACTGGTGTGCCGCGAAGCTGCCTCAGGTGTGCCGCAGGATCAGAGGAGGCAGGCAGCAGCTGCTTTGAGCCTCCCGCGGCAGGCAGCACAAGCAAGGGAGCAGCCAGGGAAGGGGCTGGTTGAGGCTGCTTTGCTTTCCTGGGAGTAAGCCCTGTAGGCTACTATGGGGCTTACTTCTGAGTAGACATGCATAAGGTTGGGCACGAAGGAGGTTGTTGCCTGCCTGCATGCTGAATGGCCAACAAGAGAAGCCCGGAGGAGCCAGGAGGTGGGAGCTACAGAGTGAGGGAGAAGAGGGAGCCAGAAGCAGGCAAGCAGTTACATAGCCGGCGAGTCTGCCGAGGCCCCCAACCTAAGATTTCAGGGTCCCTGAAGGTCCCTTTTCCTTGCCAGTTCACCTGCAACTCCCCAAAGCGACCCTCCATGCACTTTTAGAGGAAGGGTGCTGGGCCACAATCCTATCTACACTTTCCTGAGAGTAAGCCCCATTGACTATAATGGGGCTTACTTCTGAGCAGGCATGCATAGGTTTGGGCTCTGGGGGTGCTTCCCATTCACACTTACCTGGAAGTAAGCCCCATTGACTATAATGGGGCTTACTTCTGAGCAGGCATGCATAGAATTGGGCTTTTGGTTGCACTCTTTTTTCTCAAATACACAAGTAGGCAATTGGCACTTCTCTCTCTCCTCTTCTCCCCCACCCCATCCCCAGGAATATTTCCTGGAGAAATAATAAATAAGTTAATGTAAGTAAAAAACTGGGAGTGTGCCTTGACAATTTTAGTGCCTTGTCAGTGTGCCGTGAGCTGAAAAAGGTTGAAAATGGCTGCTTTACAGTGCACTGGTCTGACTCCTTCCCTTCAATACTTTCTCCACCAGGCTCTTTAAGAAAGCCCCGTGGAGGAAGGAGCAACAGGAGAAGGCTGCAGGGGGCCAAACAGCGTCACTCTGAGGATCAGAACACAGTGATCTTGCCCAGTTACTAGGCTCCTTCCTCCACACAGGCTCTTGAATCCAAGTAGGAAAGGCATAGCACACTCGGAGTGATCCCAGAGGACCTTGCTTTTCCTGCTGTGACTCAAGAGCCTCAGTCAAGGAAGGAGCCAGGTAAGGGCAGGACCAGTGCCAGGCTATTTTGCACCCTAGGCGAGGCTAACTGAAACAGAAACTTTTCATAAGACTTTATAATTACATTCCATAGCACTGTTGTGGTATTTCAGTGGTGTTCCCAGAAAAGGGGCAAAACAGTAAGGTTTGCAGGTGCCTCAATGCATCCTGTAAGCAGCCCCTTCCCTTTGCCATTTGAGTCATTTTCAGCAGCCAGAGCAATGTGAAGGCATCTCCTTACCATTCCCCCCAATGCCACTGTAGTATTTACCTCAAAATAAAAATTATAAATTGTTGGTTACATTTTTACATGGGTACTAAAACTGTGCCCCTCAAGGGTCAGTACTGTGCCCCTCTGAGGTCTGTGCCCTAGGCAGCTGCCTAGTTGGCCTAATGTTAGTGCCAGCCCTGCGTAAGGGGTGTGCAGGTTGGGCAGGCAGTGGCACCGGCCGAGTGGAGGGCAGTGCTATTGGCGGCCCAATAATTGCAGCTGGCCCTGGTCTTCCTTCCCTCTGCGTTTAAACATCCAACTTGACAAACAGCCTGTGTACCTTAAAAGCTCAGATAGTGTCTTGTGGTATACAATGATGGCATCTTATTGTCCCCTACATTTTAACGTGCTGCAACAGAATGCAGAGGCAAGCAACATGCTGTAAGAAAAACAAAACTTGTAATGACACTTGCGGTTCAGTGTGAATTGATGGGCTGGATGCATGGCACATGGGAGCTGCTTTGGGTGCATATAAATGAATATCCTACCCATGCAAATTGTGTAATATTCCTGCCTTACTGCATCAAAGATGAGATGCTTGTGGTGCCTGAACATCAGTCTTTAGACTCTCAGAAGTGATACTAAGTTAGGATTCTCCCCTGCCACATAATTCCTGTTTCAATCTATATTATGTTTCATGCTTCTGCTTAGGTTGATTGGAGCTAAAGCAGGGTCATGGCAAACAGACAGGCCCCAAATTGATTGAAATGCGCTCAGATTTTAGAGGAGCAATGCAGCATGGGATAACTGTGCCTTACTTTGTGATCATAGCAAATTGTTAATCATTTATGAGTTCAGTATATGGTGTGTTGCCAGATATCGGTCACATCATATTTGTGCGAGTATTTTTGCTGGTGAAGTCACACAACACAAATGAGCCATGCAATGATGGTAAGCATGGGCAAAAAACGTATGGTGCATCTAACTCAAGTAGGAAGGAGAATATTACAGTCCTATGATGCAAAGCCTCTCCCATATGAGAGCCCCAGAGTGCTCTCTGGCCCCAGAGAGCCATTGCATTTCCACAAAAAGCTGCAAATGGAATTAAAACAGAATCTCCACACACTATTTAACATAGAGCTATATCTACTAGCAATGCTACTCTCCCTGGCCAAAATACTTCCATAATATTTACTCACAAGTAAGTTCTATTCCACAATTGCAAATTCAAATATTTTTAAATTTACAACTTCACATAAAATTTTGTTGCTTGCAACAAATGAATTTTGTTCATTCTGCTTTATTGATTCCATTGACCTCAGCTGGGAGTTTAGTGACTAAGGGCCCAATCCTATCCAACTTTCCAGCACTGATGCAGTTGTGCTAACAGGGTGTGCATTACATTCTGTGATGGTGGGGGCAGTTACAGAGGCCTCCTCAAGGAAAGGGAACATTTGTTCCCTTTTCACGGGACTGCATTGCGGCGGCATTGGTGCTAGAAAGTTGGATAGGATTGGGCCCTAATTGCTTCTTCAGTAGCTTCTTGTGAATCACTGATTTCCTTTTATTTTTTTAATAATAATAAAATGATACTATTTTGCTATTTAAAAAAGAAAAAAAAGATTGATAGAGAATCAGTAAATAAAACCTGAAATGGGGCAATTCACAGAGAGGCTATGAAAAGGGGCAACATTCTCTTAGCTGAAATCAAGGGAAGTAATAAAACGGGCTGAACCTGCGAGGGAGAAGCATTTAAATTTAAAGGCTCAAGAATCCTTGAAAGGTATAAGCTGCAATGGCATTTTATTACCCAAAACAATAAGCAGAAATCAGAACTGGAAAAAAAAACACAGCAGAGAAATGAAGAAAACATGGGAAGACGAACAGTATCACGCTTTGTAAAAAGTCAGGTAATAAAGGGTGAAAGTAGCAAAGAAAAGGTCTAATGTCTAAGTGTCCACTTTTGATATGACCACATCTTTATGGGGAAGGGGGCAATGGCTTTGCTGGCAAATTTAGCCACTCTTTGTCTAAGGCAAGCCAAAATATAGAGATACTTTGACTCACAACCACTTAGAAAGCACAAGGGAGGTGTGAAACCTGGTGTACACATTCTGAGGACAGATTATGTGTGAGAATTGTTGAAGGTTGCACTTGGGGTTTGTAGGGCACTGAACTATCTTTGCTTTGGGACTAGTACTGCCTCCCTATGTGCTTGTCCCTGTGCCCTTATAATGATTGCTCAGGCTTTACATTTTAAAAAGAAAATGTATTGTTCTGAAGGCGTACTCAGCCTCTCGCACTCTCCTCCAAAGAAAAATGATCTTGTACAGCTGTGGGGAACTTTCCGCAGCTCAGGGAAAGGGGACAGTGAAACAATATTGTTTTGAGCCCAGTCAATTTTCCAGCAATTATTTGTAGAGCTGGAGTAGCAATGTATAGGCTGCAGACCAGATGTGGCACTTCCACCTGTTATTTGTGGTAGCTCTGTTGTATAGCAGGATGCATCATCTACAGATTTCTGCATGCAGACGTGCCAGCGTGATTTCCAAAAGGCCGTAGCTATAACGGTGTTAATGCGGAGGAGGGTGCCTCCTGTCATTCTTCCTTTTTGCTACCCTTGATGTCATTTTGCCATTCAGGATGGATAGATCTTGCCTAGAACTTGTGAGCTGGCACTTTGCCAGCTGTGTGCAAAGAAAGGCTGCATTTTGTGACCTGACACCACAGAAAGTAAGAAACTTTGGAATGCATTGGAAGCTATTGCTTTGGATTTAGTCTCACTTTTCTCCTGCTGTGTTCTAGTGTGGGAAGATATTATCTGCATGCAGAAGAGCAATTTTGGGTCTAATTGTGTGCCTTTAAATAAGGTGCAGTGTCATGGGACTGGGTGCTGAATGCTCATGACCTCCGCAACCTCTCCCTGTCAACTCTTTTCTCTTAGGTGGGTTTTTGTTTCCAAGTCGAGGAAGTGGTTACTGGGACAAAAGCAACAGGCCATACAGGGGGTTCAGCACTCCCTTCCCACTCACCCAATTTCTTCTTAAAATAACTCGTAAGTCCTGCTCTCCAGTTATTTGGTGCAAGCGGCTATGGAATACCTCAGTCTGTCTCCATCACATCTAAAGTTTTCCCCTCAGACTGCATGCAAAGTGCATTAGCAGAGGTTTTCCAAGATAATCTTTGAAGTTCTTCTCTTGCACAAGTCCTTTCCAGCCAATGTCTCATTCCAGTTGCGGCCGTTTCACAGAGAGAGAAACCCTGAAAAGCTTAGGGGGGCAGAGGAGAGAGAAACCTTGCCTGACACGAGTGGGCCCACTACCAAATGTCATATTAAAAGACAGAACATCTGTTGGCCTCGCTTATGCTGGGAGGATGGGAGAGACAGTTGCCTCAATGACAACCATTTATTTCTCCAAGCCCACATGCCTTGGCTTGCATGGCAGGTCAAGCCTCTTTGGCAGAGGTTTATTTCAGGTTATTTGATTTTTGCTTGCAGAGAAAATGAAACAGCTTTAGCAGGGAGGCCAAGCAGCATAGCCCATAAAAATTAAAACCAACTTGGCTGGTTGGAGCGCGCATGGCCTTCGTCTGTTGAAGCACACACAGAGTTCTATTTATGGGGCTCCATACTGGAGTCAGAGAACCAATCTGGAGGGGGTGTGAGGAAACAGTCAGTAAAGTAATTAAAGGTCAGTTTGGAAATTTAATAGGAATGTGTTAAAAGAAATCTTCAAAGACTCAAGTTTATTGGTTTCACCTTAATATTTTTTAGCATTGGTTTTTCTTTAAATTTTTTTTAAATAAACCTATTAGAAATGTTTGTTCTGGCTCTTAATATATTCGTCTGTCTTGGTTTTAATATCATTCAAAATGTAGTTTGGAACTAACCTAAAAGTATGAGTGTACTTTACTGGGAATTATAAACAACAGGAAAGATGCCAAAATGTGTAAGGAAAACACCCACAAAGCCATGTCTTTGTGCTCTTTCGAGCTCTTCCTAAAAGCTTTCCTGTACTCCAAAGACCACTTCACATGTGACACCACCGACTCCTATGCAGAAATAATGTGTGTGTATGAATTGCCATGACTCAGGTATGTAAAATCCTAATTTTTTTTTTCTTCAGTGTCACACATGCCAGACCCCCATGGAGGTTTGCCATATGGAATAATCTACTATGGATGCAATCCAGTTGTAGAAATCTTAATCATGTAATCAAATTTTAGTTGATTCATCAATTAAATTTGCATATATTTGCGTAGGAGTTTATTCCAATAATGGTAGGAGTTTAAGAAATGTGGGAGCAAGGAAACTTGTGCAAGCAACCGTCCCCAGCCCTCTTCCCTCTAGCAGCCCTTCAAGACACCCAAAATATTGCTCTCAAAGGTTCACTGACCCTTAGGAATGGAGAGGGGTGGACCACAAGCAGGTGTAGGGGAGAGGGTTTTTCCTCAAAGCAGGTGCAAGCCATTCCTGTGAGCAAAGCCTTCCTCATTTTTCTTAACTATTTAAAGTTGAAAAGGAACAGGAGGGCTCCTATGGCAGTGGTCTGTAATGGTTACTGTCTCTTTTCCATGATTCCATGACACACATAACTCTGTGTCACCTGAGGCACTATGGGTTAAAAAAGAGGCTGCTGTCCCCAAAACATGGTGGCAGCCATTTTCCCCACAATGTCCTGGAATGACACAACATTCAGGCCATTGGGTTGGTGGGATGGAAATGGGCACTGACAAAAGAAGCTCTGCCACTCTGTTGTTGTGGTATTCTTTTTTTAACACATGTTGCACTGCAAGGTAAGACCCTGCAGTTATGAAAACAGGAGGCCATTTATTTTAAATCTAGTGGCAGTCTTAATGAACAACTAAAAATGAGTTTTGTTCACTAGTGAGAACAAAATGGAGTAATGAAACAAAAACATACTGCCCACCTCTCTTGGGGGCCATCTAATTGTGGGAAAGGATCTTGAAAATCACATACAGTGTGTCCTCACTTAAAGTTGTTTTGTTTTGAGTTGTTTCATAATGAGGGAAAAAGATCAATTCCTGACTGGGGCCATTGTCTGTATGGAGTTCTCCCCGTGTCTGCAAGGGTTTTCCCCAGCCCGAAAAGCTCACATGCAATATTTCAGTATTTAATATTAGAAGTGTTTGGGTCTTTATTTAGAAGTTTGGTGGTGTTCTTGCGACCAGAAATATGCTGTAGGAATGCAATTCTTGTTTACATATATCAATTAGCCAATGGTAAAACTGGGTTTGTTTTAAGTCGTTCTGCTTAAAGTTGCAGTTTCCAAGAACCAGTCAACAATTTTAATCGAAGACTTGCTGTACATGGTAGCCCCAGCCTGCAGGAAGCAGATTGTGTGACTCCTTCCTGCTTGTAGACTTCATGCATCTTTCAGCTGCAATAGTATAATCCAGACCCTGGACACACTACTTACAAAATCTTTTGATATCATCACCCTGCAGTGGGCAGAATTCTAGTTCTGGCCCATTAGGTGAGCACAAGCAAGTAGCGGGAAGGGGAGAGAATGGGCAGGTGGAGTAATGCCTTACCTTTTACTTCACTGGAGATGTAAAATCATGTGTTTGGGGTCTGGCTTGTGAGGTGGCAACCCTTCTTTCAGCACACCTTGGCAAGCACCAGGAAATAAAGTAACTTCCTGCTGTGTGCTGAAAACTCAGATTCTTTGTGTGGCAGTGGATGCAGACAGTGGGCTTGGTGTGGGCCATAGGCCATCATTTTCTTCCCCATGTTCACCCTGTGCCCAAATGTTTGCATGAACAGGTTCTCGAATATCAATCATTTCAATATCTGTTGGATTTCCAGCTCTCCCCTGTTTGAATGTGTTGTGTATGTAAGATAATAATAACAAAAATAATTCCTAATGGCTGTAAGAAAAGAAAACCAGTAGGTTATTTCCCCTCAGACCAAGATTGTCATCTTGTTGAAAACTTGACTTCAGCAGCAGAAAATTAGCTTTCTTCTATCCAGGGATTAACTAAAATGAAGAATTTTGGAATGTGAGAATCAGAAAGGCTTGTGATCAATGACTCCTAACAGTCTGACAGGAACTTTTGCTGTCACAGTTGTATGCTAAGACTCTTAAGAAGGCTCTCTAAATTACCCTGTTTAACAGCTTTCACGTTGCAAATGCTTCCACTGGAAAAAGAAAAACTTCCTTCCATTTCTAACTCAACGTTTTCATCTCAGGATGGCTTCCCAGTCAGAACAACCTTGGTGGGGAGGATTCCTGTGAGTATAACGACCTTTGGGGATAAAATTTAAGATTTTAATCTGAATGCGTCCTGGCTTTCTACTGCCAGTAAGCTAGAACTACTTCTGCAGAGAAGAGATTATTACTAATGGCAAACTTGGCTCCCTCTCCCTTTCTTTTTTTTTTTTTTGGTTTCTAAAGATACTGCAAGTTGGCCTGAAGAAGATGGTCAGTTTTAGTGGATGGTGTATTAGTTGTTTTTAAATCTGGGTGCACTAGAGAAGCACATAATTTTAATGAAAGAAAACGAGCACTCTGTTTACCACAGTACCAGCCCCAGATTTGTTTTTGCAAAGAAAGATGTTTTTTCGTACCAAGATAGCAGAGGCCAAAAGTTTAATCTTTTCTAGACAACTTATTTTATTGCCTTCTTAATGTCCCCTTGCATTAGCACGACCCCTTTCTGTAGCTTTCCATGCCTGGTGCTTAATTACTTATCATTAGCAACAAGCATGGGAGCCCTCCCCCCCCCCCCGCATATTTATAAATGTGATCATTAGTACATGGAAAGACAAAGGTTTCTTTAGGACCCTCATTAGTTATTCTGTTTTTCATGGAAATGATCATTAGGAAAAGACAGCCCACCTGGTTAAATAATTATAGTCAAGATTTGGAAATCTTCCTTGCATTGTTCATAGTTTTGGTGCTGAGCTTCTTAAACACCAAGCCAGCGTTCCAGCTATGTGTGCCCCCTTCTTGTTGAAGGTGGTTTTGTTAAGCAGGTTTAAATGTCCTTATTTGGGCGCAATCTCTGTCCTGATAATTTATGAATGGATTGCTTTAAAACATAACAAAATGAAGCAAAACACCCAAGCTACAACTCACCAATTATCTCTGAATTCATTAACAATGCACCAGCATCAAAATTATTATATAAGACGGTTATTGGCATGCAGCATGTGAAGCTGAAATTAAAATGAACAACAACAACAACAAAAATCATGGATATATTTTTCATCCATAAATGGGATCACTAAGAACATTCTTGCACTTTATGCAAGAGAGACTGGGATACCAGTATTATAGCAATGCTTCCTGCAGTAAACAGCCTTCCTTTACAGCCCATGCTGGAGCTGCCCTCCTGCAATGCAGTTTCACACAGCTATGGGATGTGTGTGTGTGTGTGTGTGTGTGTGTGTATATATATATATATATATATATATATATATATATATATATTTATGTTGTATATATTTTATTGATTTGTTTCTTTGATAAATTGCCTAATTTTTATCTTTTTTCTATATTGTATTGTATATAATGTATATTATTTTCAGGGTGCTTTGTTACGGTGTGGTATAGATATAATGACAAATATTGCAGGCATGTAGGTAGGCCTTAATCGCACGGGTTTTTTCCATTTGATTAGCCCATGGAGTCTATGAAGTCTGAATGACGTGTTTATGTCTTAAACATCCATCAATACATGTCTGAGAACATGATTTGGTTTGCACTTCCCAACATGTACACCTGAGTATCCATGTGTTGCAGAGGGGAGGAAGACCCCCTCCTCAGAGCCCACTTTCTCAGAGCGAAGTGCAAAATAAGACTGAGTTGAAAGGTAGAATGGCAAGGATTAGGTGTTTAAGCTCAAAAGAAGCTCATGCCTCTGAGGAACTTGTAAGGGCACACAAGTAGCTGATTTTTATATCATTCTGAAACACATTGTTTTCAAGCTTGCAAAAGGCACCTCCCCTTTGCTTGACATTTCGCCCACCTGGTTACACTTCCTCTTTAAGCGTGTTCTGTGGTTTGACCTACTCTAGCTTGTTTTTCCTTAAGCAGTACAGCTCCTAGGCAGAACTGAGAGTGTACACACAAAGTTCACTCTTTGGTCATCATGGAAGCTCTGAATCAAAATGGAATCTCTCTTGTCAACACATGGAGGTACTTGCTGTGGGAAGCAGTGGCATACCACTGTAACCATACAACAATCATATCTAAGATGTTAAGTTGCCGCCATGCTGCTTGTCGTAGTTGGTATCCACCTTTCCAGACAAACCTTTGACTCCACTGGTCCTCCTCTTTCCACTCCTTGGATGGGAAGAGGGGGACAGAGAAGAAAAGGGGAGGGGAGTGCTGAAGTAGAACACTGGAGACTGCGAGGTGCACATGCTGGCACATTCATCGAGTAAGGGGGGGGGCAGCATTTGGCATGGCACGTCAGGCTTCAGGAGGTCTTGGGTTGGCCGTGTTGTACATGACCTTTGTAAGAGTTGAAAAGACCACCACGTCTACAAGTTAAAGTATTTTTAAAATGTTGTGCACACAAATGTCTTTCCAGGTCTTACTACAGGGACATAAAAAGCTGCCTGCAGGTGCTTTACTCTTAAAGTATGGACCCACCCCCATGCTGTTTATTGTACATATTATCAAAATCTGAAAAAGGCTTAGCAGTGCAATCCTAAGTAAGACATTCACCCAAAGTGAGCCCCGCTGTGCTCAGTGGTGCTTTTTCTCAGGTATGTGCATATAAGACTACATCCTTAATATGTATAACTGCATTTGCTCACGTTTTTTCCTTCTGACCTTGCCTCTCCCTACCCTTTTCATCTTTTTCTTTCTTTCCCCACTGACAAACGTTAAGCATTTGCACGATGACATTCTTTTAAAAACAATTTCTGTTTTTTCCCCAGGTGTAAAGATACAAGCAGTTCAGAGTTCTTGGCATACAGGCAAGTGCTTACAGATACCTCCCACTAGGGGCCTGCCTTTGTTGCTTAAACTGCCACAAGTCATGCTCGTTGACGGCAGAGTTGCCAACGCTCCAACACTGTCCTGAAGTCTCCAAGAATTGGCATCAATCTCCAAGTGATGGAGATTTTAATAGGGCCTCCAGGAATTCCCAACATTACATCATGTTGAGATGCGGGGGTGGGGGTTGGGAAATTCAGGCATAGCTTCAGTCAGCGTTGACAAGCCAAGCTGCAACAATAATAGGACTAACCACCCAAAATGTGGCATTGTTCTTTGTTACAAGGCATGAATTCTGGAAATAAATGTGAAGGAAAATAAGCATTGTCATTCATATGCCCACTGCATTTTGTCATTAGTGCTTTATTGGAGTAGAAGGAATCCTGATAGGATAATTTCTACCCCAACGATAAACCACCACTGTGAGAAAAACCTTGTCAGAGGCCTACATCTCATCTGTAAACAATTAAGCAGCCACTGCTCCTTCAGTGCAGCTTGAAAACCTTTCGAAAGTCTGCAATCAGTTATATCTCCAATTACCATAAAAATATATTATCCATCTATTCATTTATTAATGATTCATCAGTTAACCACACATAATGAGCAAATAATTAGTAATGCTGTATGGTTGCCAAAAACTGAAGAAGTGTTGGCATTTTAAAGATGAAAGGTTGCGTTTATGCAGAAGCCTGGTGATGATAAAGTTAATACCAAAGATAATTATGAGAGGGCCTACCCTGCATCAGAGGCTGAGGGCCCACAAAATGTGCCTAATTGAACTGAAATTAATATTCTTCAAAAGCATGCATGTTACTGCATATTAGTGACTGGATTTGCTTGAAGATCTCCCTTCAGTGAGGTACACACAAAATAATGCAAGTTAATAAAATGCCAGACAGCAAGACTACATTCTTTGTTTGCCTAGTTCAGGGCCTTTTGGAAAACAATAAATTGCATTCATGTCAGCCGAGGCCCATCCCTTTGCTAATTACCGTTTGGTGCTGAAATGACTTCTGTGAAATTGGGAGCAAGAAGAAACATACAGCCATACAAGGGAGGCTTTTCAGGCGATGGCAGTAAATGTGAGATAGGCCTCAGGCACACAGATGTTAAAACAGTGAATTCCCCTACAGATTACACTAATGGAAACCCTGTCAGGGTAAGTCAAATCCGGGGTCTGTGGTCAAAATCTAATTAATGTTTCTGTACTTAAAAAAGAATGAGAATGCCTGGAGGTGATGAAGACTGTATAAGAAACTCGTTTGTTTGTAAAATTGTGAGCGTGAATAGTAACTACCACTGAGCGATTGCTTTACAACGTAACACCTGTTCGCTGTGCAGCCCTATGTAAGGAATTTAATATAGTACGTGATTGGTGGGGCTGGTTAGTTCAGCTCATGCAGCAGCAATCTTTGACCTCTGGAGAAGGAGCTGGAGTCCGTTTTGGAGAATCTGGATGAACATGTTCATTTCTTTGCTGAGTCTCCAATGAAGGCCTCACCAACCAGCGTTAAAACACTCACTGCTTACGATCCAGCACTAACTGAGCACTGTTGACAATCTTCACTGGGGAACTCCTAAGATTGCCCCTAAAATGGGCCAAATTGCTGACTTACACTAAAAACAATGGATTGTCCTTGAAGGCTTGGCTTAAGGACACTGTAGGGGCTGTCTGCTGGAGTTTTCACAGCTGCATCATACACATCCTGTGCAATAGCAAATGAAATGAATTTCTAATGCAGCAATCTCTGTTTTCACAAGCACCAAAAGTTCCTACTACATATTTAACAAATAACACTGGGAGCTGGATAGGCCTTAAATTTCAAGCAAACAGAGCCCTAATCCAGTGTATAGTGCTCAGATAAGGCTATGATATTAAAGAAATAAATTTGAAAACAGTGAATGGTTTGAGAATTTTAAATTTTAAATTATTTAAATCTTCTTTAAAAGAACTCTCTAGCGCTTTTCTGGTTTCCCATGGAGAATGCGTGTTTCTGGGAAAGGTATCCCACTCTGAGCCTTGGAACTATTAACTTTCATAGGCACTGGTGATCCAAGCTGTAGAGGGGAAAAAATCATAAAAACATAGGAAAGCATTAAAGAATAACTTGGCAATATTTACGTCCCTGCAAGATGCTAGCATAAAAATTGCACAAAGTAATTTAGGATCTTAGGGGAGTTCATTGTACTCTTTTGGCTGAGTATAAGGCACAGGGCTGTCAGATACATTGGCTGAACATAATCCTTCTGTAGCTCTTTAGAGAAGAGAGACTCATCCTTCAGTAGTTTATCGCTGTGGCCCACAATGAAGGGAAATGGGACCAAAAGCAAATTTAATTGCTTGTTTTTAAATAGGAAGCACTATATCTGATGTTTTAACGTGCAATTTATTGGATGATCAGGTCAATTTTGGACTTACTATCACTTTATAAAATATATGCAGAGGCATTTGACAATGTTCCTGTTTCCAGTTGAAACTGCAGGTCTTTACTGACCATGAACTCAGTTTTTTTTGTCAGCTTGCTCTTATGGCTGCTGTCTTCAAGCTGGGTTCTTATACGCCATATAATTTTCAATTCTTTCCCCTCCTGGTCTTCCTAAAGTAAAGCAGCTTCCCCTAATATGTGCTGTGTAAAAGTATGACTTTAAGGTGGCCTCTGTAGTGGAGAAAGACAATCCAAACCAGGTAAAGTGAGTAGTAAAGAGAGTACTCCAAATCAGGTAAAGAGCGTGAATACTCCAAATCAGGTAAAGAGAGTTTGATGAAAATAATCCATCAAAAGGAGAAGTGTTGGATTCTACCAATTATCTGAAACTCCCTAAAATTAAAGTGGCTTAAAACAATTTCATGAATTGGGAGTGGAAGTTTCAAAAGTTGGCGAGGACTCCAGGAATTGGCTTGTGCATGTAGAGTTGATAGAGCCTGCAGTATTCTAGAATGTTGGAACTGGAGGTGTCATTCTAAAGGTTCATGAAATGGAAAGTAAAGCTTCTTTTCACAAACCTATACAGACTTTGCTGGATTATCAGAGCATATCGATATAGGATATAGAACAGTGATTTTCAACCTTTTTCATCTCATGGCACACTGAGAAGGCACTAAAATTGTCAAGGAACACCATCAGATTTTTGACTATTGACAAGGCATACCGCACTGACAACAGGAGCTCACATTCTCCACAGCCCCGCTAACAAATGATCCTCCCCCCAAATCCTGTGGCACACCTGCAGACCATCTGTGGCACACCAGTGTGCCACTTGAAAATGGCTGGTATAAAATCATCTCACATCACACCATCACTAGTGACCAGGGTGAACTTTTACCTCATTATCCCTCCTTCCCACTGTATGTTGCTTCTGAAGGCCTAATCCTTGAAAATTCTGCTGATTAAGGCAGAGCCTCCTTAGGGTTTTCCTTATCATCCTAGCACTGACTGGGCTTGGATGCAACACCTCAGGATAGATTTTACACCTTATCTTTCCCTGAAGTAAAAAAGGGAGTATTTTAATTATAACAGTGAATCATGCTTGGTTTTCAGGATGCTTACTGGGGTCGCACATATACATACAATTCCACACTTAAGCCTAAACCTGGAGGCTCTTGAACCTGAGCAGAACTACAGCATTAACATAGTCAGTGCTACTGATCCTATGGTTCTCGTACTCAGTTGTGAGGATTATCAGAGGTCAGCGGCATGTGGTTGATGATAAGCAGATGTGCCAAGATTGAAAACACCCTGTATAGATATGTCCCTGGTAGTATTACTCATGTAAGTCTTGCCATATTTCAGAAGTTCTTATAATCTGCTGATGATATAGTGGTTATATAGAGCCTTTGGTAAGACTGGCAATAGGTGTCACATATTCTATGGGTGTTGATTATGAAACAGAAGTTTATGTGATAAAAACGTGCATATTTTCCAGTATACATTCCCATTTTGTTAAGTGACTGAAATCACACAGCGGCATTTGAGTTTACCATAGTTCAACATGGTTGCAGCAAACAGCGAAGGATAGCCATGATATCTGAATGCATCTTGTGTTGAGCAATCCTCCAGAATGCCACTAGCAAGCTCCGAAGTGATGAGTGATATTTTGGGGGTTATGAATAGGAACTGGAGTGTAAAAAAATCTCTCCGCTTTTGTTAGCTATTGTGCAAGCATCTCAGGGTGTGGAGCCCGAAGCCTTTCATTTTTACACATTTTTTACCCTACCTTTGTCTACAAAAATTTCTAGTGTTGGCGAACCGATCTTAAAAACAACCACTGAAAATGTTAAAACAATAAACAGTTGCCCCTCATCTTATGTGAATTCAGCTATATATGGTCAACAAACCAAAAACAAACAAACCCAGAGAAAAACAACAGCTTAAATAGTGAACATGATTCCACTTACTAAATATGTGCCTGAGAGTGAGTCTGAGATTGGAGAATGAAGCTGCTGTTCCCTCATTCGGTCTTTGTTTCAATTGCCAGATAGTTTAAAAAGAGACAGTATTATTTCCTGGTTGTGAGGGATTTTCAGGGTAATGTGAGTACAGGTGAACTTAGCTTAGCGATGTTCCAACCAGCGACAGCCCGCATATGCAATGACCACCACTAGTCCCTGTTCACCCCTAAAGCCTACGAAGAGGGGAGCCATGCTTCATTTTCCTCTGGAGACTTTTCTGAGCCTTGCAGATGTTCAGATTGGCCATTTTGGCCAAAAACACATGACTTCCAGTTTTCCAGTAAACTGGAAGTCGTGTGTTTCCACCTAAAATGGGCATTTTAAGCTTCATAGAGGCAGTGCTGCCTCTGCGAGGCTCAGAAAAACCTCCAGAGGTGAGGGGAGCATGGCTCCTCTCTTCTTAGGTTGGGTGATGAATAGGGACCAGCAGTGGCAGTCACATATGCTTCCCTCACTTTCGGAGGCTTCACATAACATCAAGCCTCACTTGACGATGGAGCTGCTGGTCTGTATCCCTGCTGCTAAGTGAAACACGGCTGCATATACAATTTTAGCTTTATGTTCTAACCTTGGAGTGTAACCCTTGTGAAAGACAAGGAATGACTGCAGATTTTAATAAAGCAACAATAAAAGCAATCAGTAATTACAGAATACTTGCTGCCTCAAAGCAAATTGAGTAGACAGTAGCAGAACGTTCCTTTGGGGAATATTCTACAACTGGTGAAGCCACCACCAAAATAGTCCATGTTATTTCCTGCCTGACATTCAAAGATGGGAATCTGAGAACAGACTTTAAAGAAGGGAGCAGGTGGTTCTCAGATACTTAGGGCGCAATCCTAACCCCTTATTCAGTGCTTTCCAGCACTGGGATAGCAGTGCCAATGGGACAAGTGCTGCATCCTGCAGTTGGGTGGCACTGACAGAGACCTCCTCAAAGTAAGGGAATGTTTGTTTCCTTACCTCAGAGCTGCATTGCCCTTATGTCAGTGCTGGAAAGCACTGACATAAGGGGTTAAGATTACGCCCTTAGGCCCCAAATAATAGGGCATTATAGGCCCAAACTCAGCTCTTGGATTTATGCCCCCAAACAGAAAGTGAATTTTTTTTAAAATATGTATATTTTAATAAGACCGGCTGTCTTTTCTTTTGCCTTTGCCACATTTTCTCTCTCATCCACTTTTCTCATTCCCCATTTGGGACTCTAAGCACATTTCATGAAGCATTGCGTTTCCTAGTCCTCTGGAGGTTTTGCTTGCTGAAGAAAGGAAAAGATTCAGTTCCCCATGTGCATTCACCTGTCAATTTCCAATGGCTTTTGAGTTAGTCTGGAACATTTGCTGGTCAGTTTTGAATTGAAACACACACACACATGTGTGTGCCCCCCCCCCCAAAAAAAAACACCTGGGTGAGTTTACCATCATTTAAAGTAAACCCTTTTATAAGCAATCTTCTGTGTCAAATTCCAGTGAAAAGAAAACAACCTCTGCTAAACTTTCCTTTGGTCGCTTTAGTAGGCTGAGGAGCAGGAAGGTAGGCGTGCAAACAATGAATGGTGGGATGGGAAACTTCATGTGGAAACTTGTAAGTGACTGGACTCCTCTGATGCATCAGGTTCATCTGTTGTACAAGGAGTTTGAAGCCCTGGAGGGTTTTCTTGTCGAGGAATGTTTCCTTTATAACTGGTTTTTAATAAAGCAGTTTGCGATTAATTAGTCCAATACTGAGGTAAACCCACAACTAAGCTATTCGGTTTCCAGCCTGAAGCAAATACCTCACACCAAAACTCTTTACTGCTTTAAAAAAAAATTCTTTTATTTTGTGCTGTGCTGTGCTGTGTGTGTGCGCGTGCAGACTTTCATGTTTTCATTTATTCATACGCACAGAAATGTTGGTTCTTCCTAAGAGAAGAGGGGTGTGTCTGTATATATAATATTTCTATTAAATGTTTGGTTAATAGGTTAACCATTGACAAATATATTGTGCAACCTTTAGAAGTGTTGCAATTGCAATTAATTAAATTCGGGAGAAAATCTCATTTAGGACCATTCTGTTAATTAATCTATTATAGATGAGAGGCTCAGCAGGAGTAGTTCTTCCAGGGTTAAACATGTACCTTGTTTTGTTCTGTACAAGCCACATTTATTTTCTATCCCAATGTACCCACTCAGCTCCCCTCACACCACTTAGGACCTCCCCTTTACCTGTTGACGCCCTGCATTTTGTATTCTGTATGAATTTGGTTGGGGAGTAGTGAGTGACACTACATCCACATGTTTTCTAGGATGGTGGCATGCTAACTAAGGCTGGCATCCTAACCAACTTTCTAGCACTGACATAGCTGTGCCAATGTGGCACACATTGCGTCCTACAGTGGGGAGGCAGTCAAGGGGGCCTCCTCAAGCTAAGGGCATGTTTGTTACCGTACCTTGGGGCTGCACTGCAGCTAAGTCAGTGCTGGAAAGTTGGTTAGGATGGCAGCCTTAGTTACTGTTAACTGAAGGTAATTTTTGAGTTCAGTGTTTTAAAAACTAGGTAGAGGAGGACCAAATGAAGGCTTATCCATTTGTTATATTTTGTCAGTGAAGTTCCATTCTTCTGTATGAGAGTTTATGCATTTGGTAATGAGGGAACATGCACATTTGGCAATGAGCTGTGCAGTGTGGTGCAGGATGGAGTGAAGTGGACCTTGGTACAAAAAAAATAAAATCAACTGCCTGACAAAGCATGAGCTGTGGTAAGTATGAGTTGTGGACTGGCTATTGATGCTAGGCCTGGTTTAGCCCAGTTGGGGTCTGTGCTGTTACTGACAGTTCTGCACTGAATCTCCTATGGCACTCCCAGCCACCTCCTGATAGCCCCCTGAATGCTGCCACTTCTACCTGTTATGAGTGTTCAAGGCTAGCCCAGCCAGATTGGCCCTTTGTCGGTGCCTGAAGTAGCTGCAGTGGCATCACTAGGCTTTGTGTCACCCGGTGCGGGAGGCCAGCGCGTCATCCCCATGATGGACCTCCTTCTGTGCAATGGGCAGGGCAATGCCCCTGAAGAGTGGGCGTAGTTATGCATCATAGCCCCACCTCCTCATCATTGCCCCACCTCATCTTTGCGCACGATGCTAGATGTAACTGCAGCCGAGTTTGGAAGGGCAGGAACTCGGCTGCAGGTTTGAGGCTGTGGCGTTGCGCGCTTGATAAGCGCGCAAGGGGCGGGGGCAGAGGCATGTGGTGCGTCACCCCCCGCAGCGCGTCACCTGGTGCGGCCCATACCCCCCTAGCGATGCCACTGAATAGCTGACCTTTGACCACTACCCTTGCCACTATCTGACAAACTGTACAATAACTTTGAATGATCAAGTGTATTTTTCAGTTTGTCCTTGGAGTCGTGGCGTCCCCTGATGTGGGTTGCTCTAACCCTTTGTGTCCACTGCCAAAGGTTGTCCCAAAAGTGTATATTCTTTATTATTCCCCTTCCAGATGTACCTCAGAAAGTGCCCTGGGCTGCTCCTCCATGGCAGCTCTTCCATGCCCTGGACTGGCCTCGTACTCACTCCTGTGCCTTCCCAGCCTCCTGCCCTCTCAACTCCTCATTGGGCAATGAAGCAGGTTTATATCAGTGTCTGGAGGGTCAATAGGCCCCACTGCTTCCAGAATGCTGGGCTCTAGTAAGTCCCTTCCTCCTTCCAACTCCAATTGCCTTCCCCCCTCATCTCTTTCCATGGCACCTGCTCCCTCTAAGGCAGGAGGCTCTGCTTCCTGCCTCCCATGATGTAGTCAACATGTCTCCTTCGCTGTGAGAACAAAGCTGCAAGTTGCAGATGGCATGTGGCTCCTGGCCTTACCCTCTTGAATCTCCACAGCAGCACCCGGAGACCACCCAATTGAGCACAGCGAGGCCTCTGTTTCTGACAAGATCAAAGGGCTTCATTCTCACCTCCTCAAGGAGATTTGAGGATGGACTGATCACCACTCAGCCAACGTGGTATCCACTGTATCCTACGGGGGAGTTTCAGCATGTTGAGGCCTTCTTGGGGTAAGAGAACATTTGTTTCCTTGCCCTGGGGTAAACCCCAGCTGCAACCATGGGTTAACTTGGGCCTGTGTCAGTGATGTCACTGGTGCAAATCCACATTAACTCATGAAGGTAGATCAGGCCTGGGAAGGCGGTTAGGATCAGTGGGTGCCACTGCTGAGGAATGCAGCCCCATCCCGGGCCCAACCCATCCTGTCCCCATTTGCTCCCCATTCCATCCACCTCCGCTCTGTTCTCTGACCCACTGCATGGCTTGCACCAGCAGGCATCCATGGTCAATTTTGCACAGACCCAGCTGCTCACCACTTGGAGGGGCAGCCAGGCCATACGCTCCAGTGCTGTCACATTTGCAACAGCCGCAAAGTGTGTTATGCAGATGGAACATGCTTTTTACCAGCGTAACATGCCCATAAGATTGGGTCATAAATTTGCTTTGCCACACCCCAGGCAAACTGCAGGGAAATTCTCCTGTGTACTGAAAATAAGGCAATGGCCTTTTTTTAATGAGAGGTTATTTGCCACCACCCCTCCGCCCCCCCAGGAATGTTGCTAAAATACTCCCCAAAGAAATCATGAACATTCTTCAATGTTTTTAATCAGTGGCGTAGCTAATGATCCTGCTGCCCGGTGCAGAGCTCAAGATGTTGCCCCCAAAGTGATGTCACATCCGGAAGTGACATCACTTCCGGGTTTTGATTTCACACCCACTTTTTTAAAAAGTGAAAAATAAAAAATCTGCCACATCCCCCAAGCTGCCTCCCCCCAGCACCAGTTCCCTCCTACTTCACCTCCATTCCCTAGCCCGGTGCATTTGCTACCCCCTGCACTTATATAGCGACGCTACAGTTCTTAATTAGCGTTGTTGGCTTGTGCCACAGAACTGGAAAAAGCTTCCAGTTGTCTAGTCCTTCCCATCTGGAAATTCAGCTGGTCTGTTGTCTTACCTGAACGGTGTGTGCACTGTTGAATGTATCCAACACAATCCTCAGATTTTTGCATCGGCAAGGAACATCCATGATGGGGAAAAGGAACACAAGAGAGGAGAAAAGATCAGCAATGGTGGGCAAATGCTTTTTTTGACATTTCTTTGCTATTTCTGATCTTGTTGAAAAATCCCTTATAAGCTGCTAAGGAACTCTAAACCTCCCAAGAACACAGTTTGAAAAATCACTGCTCTAAGAAAGAGCAGCAGTAAAGGAAGAGAGTGGTTGTTTATAAGATAACTAAGCATCTATATCAATGCGAAAATACAAAAAGTGCTCTGATAACTTAGGGGTACTTATGCAGTGCTTTGCAGGTACTTATTCTTTCTCTTTGATTACTGTGTAGTGGGGAAAATATAGAAAATATTTTTTTTTAATCGTTTTACACAGTTTTGTTTGGGCAAAGCTTTGAGAAGGATGTGAAAATCAGGCTGCAAAGAAGAACAACTTAAACTTGGGAATATGCTAGTGCCATTATTCTCTTCCTAGGTGACGTTCTCATGTGGAAGGCCAAGGCTGTATTTCTCACTAGTACTCAGCCAGGACCATATGCTCTTCACGTTCTTGTAGACCATTTGATAGAGCAGTTCCTGTCAGGATCTGTGCCAAATGCGGATGCCAACATTGGGATGACCTATGGGCTAATCATTCATATTTCTTTGTTTATTCTCTTTCCTTGAGCTTAATAAAACTGTCAGATAGTAACTTCCCTTAGTCTGGTGTGACCAGAATGTACTATGGTTCAATTTACGTGTTGGGTTCCAAATCAACCTTTTTGGAATGTGAACTAAGGACACATTTCAGCTTCCTCCTTCTACATATAGGATTACAAATGCCAGTCCCAGTGCTGTTTATAAAACCCATAAAACAGTGGTTCAACTGTCCTACTGTATTAAACTTAAGCACACTGTAATCTTGCCTAAGGGTAAATTTGCACATTGCCTTCCTGGTTCACCTCAGTTCTCCCTTGCTCAAGCCTTATTCACACATTATGCTCAACACAAGGAAACCTTGTAGAGCATACATATAATTGTTGATCTGTACATATGTGCAGTTATCCATCAGTTACATTCAATGGGCTTAGAGTGCACATTGGATCTGCAGTCTACATTTTTGAAGGGTTGAGTCCCTGTGTTGACTTCTAAAATGAATGCGTGAACAAGGGGGCCCCTCCCAAGAGTCATATGAGCCCAGCAGAGGCTGCTCAGAGACTGAGCCTTAGGGGCAAAAATACATGACTTCCAGTTTTTCCGAAAAACCGGAAGTGACGTTTTAATGTCTTATAAGATAATGGGAGACCTGAGGAGGGTGTCTTCAGGCCTCCCAAAGCCTTATAAGGAATTAAAACTGTCACTTCCGGTTTTTAGAAAAACTGAAAATCATGTATTTTTGCTTCTAAGTCTCTGTCTGAGCCTGGCAGAGACCATGGACAGATGTCCGCAACCGCTGCTGGGCTCAAATGACCCTCCAGAGGCAAGGGAAGCACTACTCTTCTCTTCTCCGGAGGGTGGGGGGGGGGCGTTTGCCCATATCTGCAATTTTACTTAACCACAGGAGATTCCGGAACAGAATCCCGGTGGATACGGAGGCATGCCTGTATTGTCATTCACAGGCAAGCGCAATGTATAGACACAATGTAATATGTTAATAGCTTTTAATTTTAGTTCATGCCTATCTCCATATAATACTGTTCTACAATGTTCAATTACTCACTGTATTTGTTTAAAAAAGTAATTTACAAAAAGGCCTCAAAGGATCCAAGAGAAAATATATTGCTTGGATACTATGTTGGGATGGGGCTTTGGCCCAAAACGATGGTCAAAAATAAGGAAATAATTGCTGAAAATAATTTTTTAAAAAGTCAAATGATGATCGTGAAAGGCTTCTACCAGTCAGAATAGGCAACAGTGAAAGAGATGACCCAATGGGCTGACTCAAGGCCTGATCCAGAGCCTGTGCGCACCGGCTTACCGCCAGCGTGCACTGTCGCAAATGAACCATACGGCACATTTGCAAACCTTACTGCAGGCTCTGTGCCAGAGCTAGTCCAGGTTGATTCTGTGCCTCCAGAGCTGCTGTAGAATCGAGTAGACCCATTGTGGGCCTGCTTCCCTTACCCGGGGGAAGTCCCCTTGCCTTGAGGAGGTGGCAACGGCAGCAGCAGCAGCCCAGGGTATGCTAGATGCCATGGGAGCCCCTTCAGAATTGGGCTGTCAGTTGGTGCCCTGACACACACATCCCATTGCATCAAAGGCTCACCCAGCCTGTTCAATAGGACTCGGGTGAGGGGGGCTGTTCTCAATCCACATGGACTTTTCTTGCTGGATTTCAGGTACTGACACTCATTATAGGCATGGTGGGATGGAAGAGAATTCCCAGTGTCTACTGGTGTATGCATTCACTGAACGGGCCACAGTAGAATGGAGAAGATGTATGTAATAGTGTGCAAACACTATTTGCATTGGCAATATTTCCCTAGGTCCCCTAGCAGACTGCAAAAAACAAACAAAAAACCAGGACGTATGAGGGTATGCAAGACAGAACACACACTGCAGTACAAACAGCACCACCTCGGTACAGCAGCAAGAGCAATGTATTCTGTGAATTAATGCTGGTACATGTACACCCTAAAATTATCTGGATTTTTTTTTTTTTGCTCTGAAATGCACTGCTTGTGCAAGTCAGAACAACTGGTGACCCTCTAAGCCAAACCCAACTCCAGTAATGTATGGTTCCCTCTCTTTGTAGGGGCTTGAGAAATCCATTCTTTGCTTGCCAGGGGCAGTATAAAGTATGAGGATTGTCAAGTATTCAAGGTCTCTGCAATGTATGGCTGCTGTATTTGGCATGGTGGGTCACAAATTATTTTATTATATTAAGAATATTTATCATGCTTTTGAAGAAAAAGTCATTCACAAAGTGGTTTGCATAGCAAAATAATTAAAGTGGCTTCTTGTTCCTCCAAGGGGTAACAATCTTTAGAAAAAAAAAAAAAGACACCAAGGAAACACCAATAAATAATAGCCACTGGAAAATATGCCATGCTGGGGGTGAAGAGGGACAGTTCCTCTGCCCCCACTAAATATAAGAGGGCCTTGACATAGTAAGATTGCACAGACTGGACTAGGGGAAAAAAAAACTCAACAAAATCCATCCTCCCTGTGCTTAATTCGTTTTTAAAATTCACCATTCAGCTTACATCAGTGTTAACATCTACTGAGAAATGCAGCCATCAACAATTTGCAACTCAATGTGTGTTACTTTAATTAGTATGAAAATTAAAGGGCAACTATAGGCCAATGTGAATGATTATGGAAATACATGTGCATCCCATGCAGTGCTCTCATTTAATTAATCGTCTTGTAAACTATATCGAGCACTTTAAGTCAGTCACTGAGTATAACAGCTCCGTTTTTAAATAACTACTTAATACTCAACAGGATGTGGAGAAAAGCACTACAACAGACAGCCGCTTCTCAAGTTTCCAAGCCTGAGGTTTTTCAAAGCTGAACTAAGTCAACATAAAAAAAAAAAATGTAACAACCCGTGTCTGAACGCCAGCTCTGTGATGTTCAGACATCCAATTACATTTTTCTCAGGGCTGTGTGTGAAGGGGGGGGGGGAAGAGTAGTATTTTGTAAACTAGTGACTTTAGAAACTAATTGGCAGATGCAAATGCGTAACTGAAGGCCAAAACTGGAGGGGGAACATTTACTACAGTAACTTTACTGAAGGCAAATGGGGCAAAAGAAAGAAAGGTATCTTTGTTTTGCAATCAAATGAGTTGATCAAGAAATAAAACATTTTTCCATGTTTTAAAAGTGGCATTAATGATATATATAAAATCTCATTAAAGCCAGGTTTCATGAATTACACTTTGTGTATCTGAACTGGAAGTTGTGGGAATAGTAATCCTTTTGCATGCACTTCTTGCTTCATTAGCAAAATGAAATATTAAGGTCAGTATTCATTTAAAAAAATCTGCGTTCAGGTCACACCTTCATATATATTTATGGTACTTTTTTAAAAATATGGTTTGGAGAAAGGATCTAATTTTAGGGAGGGACACTGCTAAATGGATGGAAATGGAAAAGCACAATGATTCAGGACTGGGTCTCATTATCCACTCTGTAATGAGGTTCTAAATCAATGGCATAACACTGGCTTAAAAATGGCTTAATGGAGGGGATAAATAGGCCAATTGGAAATGAAGACATTATAAGCATTGGGAATTTTCTCCTCTTTACCAAAACTCTACATAAGCACAAAACTTAACAGACTTTTAAATGCTAATTTTTTCTTTTCTATTTTCAGTGGGTGAATTTGGGGCTAGACCAGTGCTCCTGAAGCTGGGTGGTGCATCACCTACAATCCTTTCTGAAGCAATCTTAGGACATAATGTGAGCTCAGACTCATGGGAATCACACCCACCCTATCTGGATAACATTGCTTGCTGTTTCTGAGTCTATGTGGTGAGAAGTTATGGATGTAAAAGCTGCTCAAATGGTTCATCATATGCTTAAGCCAAACTAAGCCTTATATACTCTCCATAGGAAATCCAGGTTCAAGCCCCACTCTGACATGATACCCACTTGGAACAGTTACAGTTTCTCAGTGTAGTGTTCATGTTCCTCGTGCCTTCCTTGGAGGAAGGGTGGGATAAAAATGAATAAAATTTTTTCAATCAGAACTTTGTACACTGTGTCTTACTTTCTTTGAAATTCTCTCATTAGACTAGAAAGGATGGGAGAGAACTGTTATTAGCCACATAAACAAAAACATAACATACGAAACCTAAAATACAATTAAAATACTTTTTAAAAACACACCTATTAATTAATTGTTAAATTATATATTATGGCTGCAATCTTATACACTTCCCTAGGAGTAAGCTCCATTGAATACAATGGAAGTTTCTTCTGAGTAAATGTGCATAGGCATGTGCTTTCGCTTTATTTATTATAAGGGCTTTATCTATAAGTTGTTATCTACAAGTAGATAAAGCCCTTATAATAAATAAAGCAAAAGCACATGCTTTACTCAGTAACTGCCACTGTATTCAATGGAGCTTACTCCTGGGGAAGTGTATAAGATTGCAACCATAATATATAATTTAACAATATATTTCTTAGATATGACATGTTTACTATTTTAGAAAATGGTATATAATATACTGTTTGTTTAATAGATAACTTAGCCTATTTATTAACTTATTTAAACAATTTTTATATCACCTTTCTCTTTTTACATAGCATTCAAGGCAGTGTACATAGGCAGGCAAATCTAAAGCCGCCATTTTTCAACAGGGTTTTAAAAATATTGTTCTGTGAGAGGAACTCACAGAACCCGCAGTTCACCAGATGCTTCTTTAATGGTGTGGTTATCTCTTCTGCATTGGGGTCCCTGGGTGAGTCCACAGGTGCAAGTGATCCTGGGTGGCACTGCTGGGGGGTGCTGCCACCACTCCAGCCTTGCTGCCCCAAGGGCCACCTGCACCAAATGCCTCCCAATCTAAGGCCTCTAGAGGGCCTTAAAAAGTCACTTCCAGTTTCTTGGGGAAAACCAAAGTGACATCTTCAGGCCCTTGGAAGACCAATAGGCCTCCTTGGCTTTCTAAGGTCCTGAAAACATCACTTCCATTTTCCCCAAGAAACCAGAAGTGATGTTTCTAGGCCTTCCAGAGACCTCCAAAGGCCTCCAGATGTGAGCGGGGGGTGGCATTTTGCAGTTCTGGCCCTGGGTAGCACAGGGGCCAGGATTGCCACTGCTCTTCCAGCTACATGCCATCAAACTTCCACAGGTAACTGTAAATCAAAGCCAGGAAGGTTCTTAAGGTCTTAACCATTCTTGCCAGTTGACCTCTCCACATTCCCCTGCTCTTTCACCGCAGGTAGCTCATCAGTGACACTGTCCTTTCACAATGGGTTATAGCACTTTATCAGCTTGGCTTCTCATCTCCCCTCCACGGGGATGACCTGAGTGGTTCCTGCTTCGCTTCAGGAAGTATGACAGCTCAACCACTGGACCACACCTCCTGCAAACAAGCACTTACTTCATACAAACAAAGCAATACATAATGCATTTTATTACAAATTATGGCTTTCTAACATAAAAACATAAGAAGAGCCCTGCTGGACCCATCCAGTCCACTGTCCTGTATCTTGCAATGGCCCACCAGATCCTTCAGGAATCTGTTTGCCTCTCTGTCCTCCTGTACATGTGCAAATACAAGGAGCAAGACAATTACTTGTAGACCATGTGTCTAGAGCTCTCTAGAAGCAATAGCAAATTGTTACTAAATTCAGAAGTGTTTTTCCCTTTGCATGGGATGTAAATTTGGTTGGCGGTAATAAATATTTGTACTCTGAGAACTGAACAAATTGCAGAGCAATTTGCTCAGTTAGAAGGCATAAATGTCTATAAATGTAAAAAGTATATAATTCAATAGGCCGTACACAGATGGAGTGAAAGGTAGTAACGTAAGTGAATAACAATGCAAGGTAGATGCAGTCCAAGTGCAGCGCAAAGGACTCTAGAGGATGCTATTTGGTGAAAATGTACATTCCATTCATTCTAGTCAAATTGTTCATCAGCTGGACAAGAGACTTAGCCTGGCCATATTCATTTGCATTTGTGTCCAGTTCAGGCAGTCAGCATGCACCATGTGATTGTACACAGGAGCATACAAAACCTCTGACATGTTGGCAACCCGGTGGGTTTTCACAGAAGCACTTAATTGTGTAATCCAGTGTGTGAACATAATTAACACAACTGCACTAGCTTAGAAATCATGAGCAAACATTCCTAGCACAATGATGAGCTTTGCTGTAAGATTTTAGGAGTGAGAAGTCCAAGACAGAAAGCTTCTTGCCCTCCGGTTATGCCTTTTTCTTTGAAATACTCTGCTGCCTTGTTTTACTTGTAGCCATGAACACTGCAAATGCTCTGCTGTTTTCACATGCAAGACCGATGCGTTCCTATTTTCAACCTCTTGTAACTTCTCGCTTTCATCTTCTGTTCCTTATCTTTGAAGAGCACTTGAAATGATATTGGTAGACGGACCACAGTGAAACTTCATTCCTGACTCCCTTCTCTGTATTTACGGAGAAAATGGTTGAATTATGTCTTTCAAGAACAAGCTGTAAAAATGAAGTACATAGTCCTTTAGCTTTTACAGAAAATGGCGAACTAGAGGGTGAATTTTAGTAGGCAAAGCAGATGGATGAAGGTCTATTGCACAGACATTTCGAAGATTTGTTTTCCTGGTTGTGGTCAGGGTTTGGCATCACAGGAGCAAGGATGGAGTCATGGCCTTCAGAGGGTCCCACCTCTGTGCCCATAGCCCTTGTGCAGTGATGGTAAAGCAACTCTCTCTTTCAAGGCTATTGCTCTGTTGTCTTCTCCATCTGATCCCATCCACAGAGATAAGCCCCACAATAGCCTTAGGTAGGGCCCAGCTCAGAAGGGATGTGGAGGGCCTCTGAAATCTGGAGCTGGTAACATGGCCGGCAACTTTTGTAGTGGTGGTGGCCGGCAATGTAGTGGTCCTATTATTATGCACTGTAAGAACCCCCACTATTATCCATTATTGTATTTGCCATAGCAGAGCTTTACAGAAATGTCTCTAAGCAATCCTCCTTGTCAGCTGGGAGCACATTTTGTGTATTGCACTGAACCATATTTCATTTGGGAATTGGTTTTTGTCCACCATAACCAACCACCCATAAAAACTACGCCTGTTATGAGTAGAGTGTGCTATGATGCCCTCTTGTAAAGGGTAGAATGAAAAACAAACCATTTCAGACTGCAGTCATATCACTACAGACCACTGCCTACATATGTCAAATGACTGATGGCAACTGCTGAGGCTTTTTCAATTCTCCGCTAGTGCCGTCTTCAGATATCCTTCCAGATAAACCCCCTTTGTGTTTCAGTGAAGAGCTTGAGGAATAAATGATGCCAAGAATTATTGCTTCTAAATGCCTTAGCTGCATGTGTTTAGAGGAGAGAATTTATACATGGAATGGCAGCATGGAAAAAGAATTGTCTATTGGTGCTCTGTCCAGCTTGTTAAGAGGAATCTGAATCTGAATTAGAAAATCTGACTGATATTTGCCATGCTTGTTAAAATAGAATAACAGTTGTCTTCCTTTAGTGAGAGAGTTTGTTTGAGAATGCCAAGCATATGAGAGAGACTCTTTATGGTGCAGCTGGCTGCCAAGGTCCCTACCAATGTAAACTTTAGTGGTACAAGAGCCACTGCAGTGGCACAGACCTCTTGAGGTTACTGATCAGCATGGGAAGTAGGAATTCTGCAGTGGCTTACAGCTGTTGTGGTTATTAAAGGTTATGTTGAAAGAGCGTTGTAGCTTGGGGACAGAAAATATATTTTTTGCATGCAGAAGGTCTCAGGTTCAATCCCAGGTCATTTCCCGATTGAAAATGACAATCTGTCTGAAACCTTGTATAGCTGCTGCTAGATAGACCTGACTCATGTAAGGCAGGTTACTATATAATGTATATAAGAGGTTCTTTGAATGTAGCAAATTTTAGATTGCATGCTCATTGGGGCTGGAACTGTTTTTTTCTTATTGCTCTGCCAAATACCACGCTCACTGATAGTGTAATCTATTAAATAATTTGCATGCAAGTAAATCAAGTTGAACTTAATGGGGTTTGTTTCTAGGTAAACATGCTCAGGATCAGGCTGCACGAATGTGCTTGTGAATGGTATACAGCCGTGGTACTCAAACGTTTCCAGCCAGTGGCTCCCTTGACCCCTGTGGCTGTTGGCCATGACTCCCCATCATGTTCCTGAAGGCTGGAAGTGACATCATTAAACAGAAAGTGGCCAGAAACATAAACCATTATGTTTATTATAATATAATATTAAATATATATTAACTATATTAATATTAATTATATTAATTATATATTAATTAAATGCAGATCTTAAAAATATATTATTAATACACAGCAATATACATGCTTTATAAATGATCAGCTGCTGATCACTGTTGGAGACAGGATACTGGAGTAGGTAGATTTTGTCTGGTCCAGGAGGACTCATTTTTTAAAACTTTGTAAGCATACCAATAGAATTGTTTTCTCAAATGAACTTTGTGAACAACCAGTCTGACCAACATTACACACACACCTCCCTGTGGACCAATCCAACTAGTCATTTCTCCCATTCTCCTTGGATAGGATCGAACCCTTTATTAATTTAATGAAATTAATTTTTTCCAGCAGCTGGTGGGGAACACAAAAATAGACCATGAAAATATATCAAAGCTGATAAGGGTTTGGTTAGGAAGCTGATTTGTCTCCTATACTAGGAGATGCACAGCTCAAGCCTCTGCATGTCTACTCAGAAGTAAGTCCCATTAGAGTCAATGGGGCTTACTCCCAGGAAAGTGTGGATAGGATTGGGCTGGCAATCACTTCATCAATGGCTGATAAGTATTCCCTTCAAATAGCAAGATTCATCACTTTACAAATACAGCCTTTCCTCTTCAGTCAAACAACAAGATTAATAAATCACTTTTAAAACAGTACCCCTTTTCTGCTCCTGGCCAAGTAAAGTGTGTGCTTGTCTCTCACCTCCCCCTTTACCAACTGTATGGAAGCAACTTTAAGACCCCTGGTGACTGGTAAAATAGGAAGCATTTTATTTGGGGGAGGGGGAGGAAAGCGGGAAGGTTTGGAGATCGAAAGGGGGGAGTGGAAGAGGGAGGGGGTTGAAAAGAGATTTTACTTTGATGAGAAGTGATCCTAGGCTGGGAACTAGGAACCAACCAGACAAGGATCAGCGAGGGTTAAGGACTGCAAGCTGAGCATGCTCGGAAGAGGGCGGGGTGGCGGCAGCCGAGCAACTCCTGTTTCTACTGCTTTGAAAAAAAGCACAGACTACGGGCATTGAAGACGGGTTCATATTCTGCCCAGGGGTGTGACTGTATGGCTGCGAGAGGTCATTCCGCGCCTCCCCTTTGAGTTCCTGGAGCCGCCCTAAAACAGCCACGCCTCACAGTTTGAATAACCCTGGTATACAGTATTTGGCAGGTCTCACTCCTATTGAATATTTTAGATGTGGCTCCAAAGGTCATGAGGTTTTGGCTGAAATTGATCATGATGGATGATTATTCAAAGCAGCAGCCTAGAGCTAGAGTCTTAACCAGTGTTACTGTCTTCACAGATGACAAGCTTCAGTTTGGTCAAACGTACTATCCAGGCTCGTTGTGAAGTTTTGATTTCCCTTTCCAAATGTCAAATTAAATCTATTTCTCCTATGCTCTTTTTTTGCTTGCCATTTCTAATCATAATATCATTCCAGTTGGGTACCAAACATCAAAGCAGTTACCTTAATCTTTACTGTAGAATTTTCCTTAGGTTTATTTGCTTCAGGGACATAAGCAGGTATCCACTGTTCTATACGAGAGAGAGAGAGAGAGAGAGAGAGAGAGAGAGAGAGAGAGAGAGAGAGAGATTTTTTTCCCCAGCAGTCTTTTAATCTTTGGTAATTTGAATGTACATGGAGAATTCACAGGTGACAGACTGGCTTTACTGAGACAAGTGGGGATGAAACCATCCCATAAAGGTCCCAGGATGTCCAACAATGTGCTTGAAGCATTTCAAGACAACTCTTGATCCAAAGGCATCAAAGGGTTACAGTTAAGATCAAGAAGAATTAAAACTGATGGTGTGCCAGAAACAACCTGCAATGCAAGGTCATTACTTTCCCTCGTTAAAGCGGTCTCAGTACAGTGGTCTGATCTGAAACTTTAATTGAAATGCTTCAAATGATGCATTTATAAGGGTGATGAGGTGGATGCTGCCCATTTATTGACCTCTGCAAAAGAACACAGAACTGTAACAGAGTGAGAGTCTTGATTGCTTGAGGACAGTGGAGGCCTTTTAATGAGGTAGCCCTTCACTTTTCATTGGTAGGAAGAATGCTTCAAGATGTTCAAAAGATGCTACTGACAAAATGCCAGAGAAATATTGTAACTAACCATAATTCTGACTATTGACAAGGCAAAAAGGGGGATACTACATGACAAAGCATTACCCTTCAGCACTTCTCTTTCTGTGGATGCAGACAGGCAAGAATTGACAGTGACTGGAAAGGGGATTGCTGCTTGCTCTGTGTCTGCTTACTCCATTTTTGTCTCTGGTAAGAAGGATTTGCAGGTTTTTGAATCATTTTAGAACTTTTAGAATCTGTTTGACTAAAGGTTACCATTAAATAAGTGGTGTTAGCCATGAGAGTTGAAGCCTCTTAAAACTATTGTCAATCCACTGTCAGTTATTCTTTTGGGTGCAGTTGATTTCCACAATCACCCTCCTAGACCCCAAGATATCTGATGGCTTTCCATCATGCCTCACCAGTTTATCGGATTTTGAACCATCAAGAGACAAGACGGTGGGAGCCAAAGACATCTGTGTGCTGATGTTATCAATATTGTTTTTTTTAAATCCACATTCCTGCTAGTCAGTTTTAGCATTATAATAAACTGCAGATACCACAATGACTGAAGAAAACAAATCCTTCTTGACTCTTTTTTCGTTCTGTTATCTCTTCTAAGCAGGGAGGTCCATACTCCTACCCAAATTACTATCTTTCCATCCAGCTGCTAAGTTGTGAAATTTTCTGTTCCTGGGCTTACTGATGGGGCAGCCATCTTTAGCGCTCTACATGTACCTCAGGATGACATGTGACTTTCATTCCACAGATAGCTTTCTAATCTCTTGTCAAAAGTCAACTTGCCCTTCATAATGCCTATCTGTAGACACTTCTTTATTTTATGAGAAAAGGGTGAGTCTCTCTAGATTAATATCTTATTAACAGGTTGCCTCACTTTTTGTAATCTTTTCTTCTGATATGTTCTTTGCTGTATTGTGAAATGCCTCAACTGCACATGAAAGCTAAACAGAAATGACATTGAGCACCAGAACACCAGCTCTGGAGTCTGAGAACAGAACAACCTGGAATTTGAAACTCATCTCCATATTTCATTATAGTATACAATGCTTACTTTATAAATGTTGGTGTGGAATTAATTTAAAGTCTGCTAATTAGCACTTTTCATGGTTGGTGAAAGAGAAGGAGATGCATGAAAGGGCCCAGAATTCCCTGGCATTGTCCTCATGTGTAGTTTCCAGTCCTGCTCCCTGAACTCCGGCTTCTGCCATTCACTTCAAGGGGTAAGAGGCACCCACTCTTTAGCTCTAGGGTGGATGAACTTGCCACAAGAATATTGAGCCCATGAAGCATATTTGGCTTAGTGAAGCTCGGTGTGAAGAAGTCCTATGACACGAGAAGGGAGCTTAGCTAAGGATGTAGCAGAAGCTGCTTCTAACTCCCTAGTTCTATGCCGCTGAATATATTCAAAGCAATTTTATATATTCAACATCGGAAGAATAAAAAACTCTGAAAGCCAACATTTATCTCATTAAAGCATGTTGATTGAGACCAGATTTTGAAATGACATGCCAGAGTGAATAATTCTACTGTAATTATTTTTTAATGATAGGTTTAACTTGCAATATATTTTTTTCCTTGCTGATCAAACTTTGTTTTAAAAAAGCTGCTATCCTGGGAATTATTTCCAGCTCGGCATGACATTGGGAGGTATCTACTGGATGTTCTCTCTCCCTTCCTTCACTTCCTTGCTTGCATTTACAATCATGCTTTGCATTAGTCTTATACAATTAGATAAATTGTGTGTGTGGTATTTAAGTTTGTTTTTCTTTTCCCTAAAAAGTAACCAAATTGGTATTAAGTATTCAAGATGTAATCTCCACAGCAGGAAGCAGCAGATCAGATTCATCTTAAATAACAGAGGAACAGCAGAACTCTGAGTAGAAGGCATTTTCTTTCCTATCAATTATTTTTATGTCAGTTTAATGCTCAGGAAAGTTACTGATTGACTATGCGGGAGAAATAAGACCTCCATTTACTCTCATGTTTATTTGAAAAATATTAGCATTTTGCAGGCACTCCTGGAAACTCCATTTTGCATCCTTATGGTTATCCGCCTATAACAATAGCCTATAGTGTTTTTTTAAAAAAAAATAAACTTGTTTCCCTTGTTATTCTTGTTCTTATTTTGAATTTCTATTAGCAGGTAGGAGCAGGTCTGACCTCCTGACCCGGACATTGTTATCTGCTCTACTCCTGGATTGGCCCAAGGGAGCAGATGGCAAGGGCTTGCTCTTTGACTCAGAGCCTTGCACATAACATTACAGGCAGATTTGCTCAACTGTATTTGGTCTCCCAACCCACCCCACCCCTGCTATTCTAACTTTAGATAGAATAGAGGTATTCCAATGTGTATTGTTTCATTGCATTCTGCATGAAAATGCACATCAAATGATATATAATGTGATGGTATTATTCAAAAATACCAAGATTTAAAATTTTTTTGGCCAGTAGTGTTGTCACTCCCCTGTGCATTTCACCCTGTGAGGTCTGCACCTCCCACAGCCCGTAGTGATGCTACTGGATGGCTGCTGTAATATACAGTAATGTTTCTGATAACGCTGTTTTCTTTAGTGCTGCTTCGCCACAGTGATCTTTGTTTTGGGTTGATTGACAGCTACTGCAGTCAATGAGGACAGTGTACTCTGGCCGGTCAGCACTAGTCTCCTGCCTTCTGTCCCATAGTTTCTCCAGTTTGAGACAGGGCTTGGCTTCCAAGGCAGATATCCCCTGCATTATAGGTATTACTGTACTCTGCTGCTACAATAGACCAATATGATGGCAAGGGAAAGGTTTGCCCTTTGGAGTATCCATTGGTAGATGGCAACAGAGGAAACAGGTGGCTCTGTCAGTACTGTGCTACAGTACAACTGTTGACTGGCTTGCAGTCTATGTTAACTGTACATCCTGACACTAGAGGGGGCTATTAGTTGGTCCAGAGCTGTACATTTGCACATACAGACTGAACTGCTCCAAGCATACACTTCCTGTGGTTATTGGTGGGGATGGCATAAGGGAATTGGCCAGGCTTGGCGCTACCAAGGGCCTGCATCTGTGAGAGGGCCCACTTGGTCAGACCAACTTCTAAACAGGCAGACAGAGGTGTCATGGTGGTCCCAGTGGCATCAATGTACTGTAATGTCTCATCTCTTTTGAAGGCACCTTCATCCCATCTTGTGATTGATCATTTCACAATTTCACGTTGCTGGAGTACGTAATTTTGTTTGTCCTGATTTGACCCAACTCCCATTCAGTTTATATCTGAGCTTTTGCAGAAGTTGGGTTCTAGAGATGGCAGCCTCTGAGATCAAAGGCAGGTTGCCTAGTTAAAGACTGGCAAGAGGGCAACTCCTGAAGGCAGCAACACTGGGCTTGAAGGCCAGAGGCAGGTGATGTAATTCAATACCGGTAGGCAGATTCCAAAAGAAGTACAGAGAAGGGGTAGGGAGGCATGACAAGAGACTCTGTAGAGCAGATACTTTTGGGCCCTTGCTCAGATTAGGCAACCAAGCCTGGGCATACGGTAATATAAGGTCAGTTATATATATATATTGGTTCTCCAGATCACCTGATTTGGCTGGGTTGATGAACTGCAGAACATCTTTCTGGATATGATCCAGGTGGTTCTACAGAGCAGCAATAATTAGTCCAGTGGTTCCTTTGCCAAACAACTGTTGAGTGGCACAATGTTTAACATCTCTGTTGGACCCTGCTGAGAAATTCTGGGCTCAAATGTTCTGGTGCCTTACCAAGTGTCTTCCATGTGGGAAAAACCTAATGCCTTGTACAGAGCAGATATGAGGTCCAAAAGCTGGAATTCTACTTTTAGCTAGGCTACCCTAAAGCATTCCTACATGCTGGACTGATCCATTTGCCTCCAAGATTCTCTTCCAACTGGGCACAAGAATGTAGAATCCCGTTTCTGTGCACATACAGCCCCTAGCTGGTGTGAAAATGGCCTTAACTCCCTTGTCTTATAGCTTCTGTTGGATAATGTTTTAATAATTTCTTCTTGTAAACTGTTGCGCTGTTCAACTGCTGCCAGGTTTCACTCCAGAGACAGCTGCATTTCAGCAGCAAATGGAGAGATTACGGTATCTATATGGAAGTGCTTTGGGATTTTTCTAGATTAAAGGCACTATTAATGTAAGACATTATTAAGGAGAAAGGGAACTCTTTGCTGCTTAAATGCAGGTGCTGAATGGCTTTCTGTGATAGATGTGTTCCAAGAGAAACGTTTCGGATTGTGCTGAAAATTTGAAAGCGTAAACCTTCAGGCTCTTTTGGGGCTCTCTCCTAAATTCATTTTTTCCTGTATAAATAAAAATTAAAACACTTTGAAACTTTACTTTAAACTTTCTTCAAAAGGAGCAATGAAAAGAGAACATTAATAGGAAGAATTTTTTTTTAAACCCCATCATAAAATAGCGTTAAGCATAGCAGATAGTGAAGGTTTTTAGAAACGCTAATGGATGGATATTATATTGTATGAAGTTACATAAGGGAATAGAATGGGAGGCAGAGAGGGCAAGGCTGCAGAGTTGGGGGCTGGGAGAGGGAGATGCATAACTATTGAGTGTCTGTAGCCAAGCCAAGAGGTATAAAAGGATTACAAGAGTGAAATATTGCATTTAAGGAGTAAATAGAGAAAGGAAAGAATGATGCCGGCCAAGGTGAAAAGGAAAAAAGACTAAGTGTTTCAGCTACATAGCTGATAGAGGAATGTGTAGAAATTGTTCCTGCTATTATTTTTGGATGCGATTATGAAAAGCAGCAACAAAGATATGTCGGGGTATCAGTTGATGACAATGAATTATCATAGGTCAGTGTTTCTCAAACTGTGCGTTGGGACCCACTAGATGGGTCACCAGGCAATTTCAGGTGGGTCCCCATTCATTTCAATATTTTATTTTTAATATATTAGACTTGATGCTACCAAGGTATGTGATTGCATTTGGGGAAATGTGACACATCTGTACTTTGAACAGGCTACTATGTATATGTTTTTAACAATGATAGTCAGTGTGGCTTACTCCTGGGTAAGCATGGATAGGATTGCAGCCTAGGATTGCTAAAAAATTTCCTGCTTGGTGATATCACTTCCAGCAATGACATCACTCCCAGGTTGATGACATCACTTCCGGTGGGTCCTGACAGATTATCATTCTAAAAAGTGGACCACAGTGCTGAAAAGTTTGAGAATCACTGTCAATTTTGAAGTAATTCTACTTCAAAAGGCTCATTATGTTCCTTTTCCAACCAGAGGGTTAAAAGATTTTGAGATATGCAGTAAGGTTGGCCTCTGTTGAAGAGATAGAGAGGACTGAAGACAGCCACCCTTTGCAAACCTGCTGCCTGAGGCTCGCCCCTCAACTGGTTTCATAGATGGGCCGGTTCTGCAAAGAGGTTTTATTTAGCAGGGCAATATGCAGCTCTGTAGCAGGGCTCTAAAGCACAAGCCTGCAAAAGAGATTCTCACAGACTAGGACTAATTCACTTGCTATGCCCAAATACAACTTGGGTGGGTGGCGGGGAGAATTGATTGGGAGCCAGGGAACAGAAAATGTGGAAGACTTCTCTGAATTCACATGTGCTCTCCCTTCCGCCTCTTGCAGCGGAAGGGGGCACACTGATGTATCTTGTCCAGAGGAGTGCATTGTTGATCAGATAAAAGCTGAAAGCAAGGCTCCTGGTATTTTTGCCAGGCGTGAGGAATCCAGAGGCCTGCCAGTGGCACCTTCATTTTAACAACTGTACTAGCAGCCATGCTTAATGTTGACACTGAGCTGTTTAATATTTAACTGCCTGGGAGTTGCAGGGGTCAACATCCTTCTGTGCCTTAAGAGAGCTCTGAGACCTAAGGACACACGATAGTTCCCTAGACTAGGCCCAAGCTCCAGACACTTTAGACTCTGTGGCAGGGGTTTCACATACTCAGAGGATGAACTGAAGCATCTGGAGCATGGCAAAATATGAGATGAGTGCTTTTCCCTTTAAAAGAGATAGTGGTCCTAAAGACCATTTGGTAAAGTGCCCAAATTTGGGGGGTGGTGTCAGAAAGGACCTGGCTCCTTATTTATTTTTTTCTCTGACCCCCTTAGCTACTGTTTTTATACGATTATGGTGTCCATAGTATGGCTAAGTTAAGGTACATCCTGACCTGTTCTCCCATAGCACTGATGCATGCAGGGTAGTTTCTCTGGTCTGAAGTCTGTTTCCTGACTTACCGAACTAGATGCATAAGATGTGTTTAAAAGCAGAAGTACCTCTTCTTTCATTTAAAACAAAAACAAACAAACAAAATAGCTGTTGAAGACCTGATCCTGACTGACATGATGGTGGATGTGGAGGGTTTACTCTTTCTCCTCATTCTGTTTTCCCAATGAAAATCCCACTCTACATTTTTTTTTTTTACAGCAAATAGCTGCTTCAGAGGCAAACCATTGCTAGGGAAGGTGAATTTTGGTGGGGAAAATGGCATGAAAGAAAAGAGTCTTTCCCTATGTCTTGTGATTCTCATCAGGATCATCAACCCATGTCCTTTTTTTTTTAATTTTCAGAAAGAAAAGGCACTTTTTTCACACACTTCTCTCAAGCACATACATAGGTGAGCTTAACTATTTTTCATTTGGCCCTGGGCCACTCTATGTCCTGAAACTTTGGGGAATGTTGGGGCTTGTCTCTGAAATCGCACAAGGAACTGTAAGTTCGTTAGTGCACTAACAAGTGGCTTGTATGCAAATTGGGGAAAAAAGTCTAGTAAAAAGCACTCTTATAATGAACAGTGGGACAAAGGCCAGAATGAGGGACATTTGTCCAGACTGACATGAGGACAGGGCCAGTGCCAGGCCGATTTTCACTACTCTGAGGTCTGGGCCCTAGGTGGCTGCCTAGTTGGCCTAATGATAGCACTGGCCCAGCATGAGGGACAAAGCTAGTGTCTACTTCAAGAGGTAGTAACATTTTCATGGAACCCTCTTCCCATTAGAAAATTTTCAGTACCCAAAATGGGACACAGGATCCAAGTGATGGTATGATCAGGTATAAATCTTTGGAAAATAGCTGGTGCAGATATAGCATTTGTCTTTGTTTGCTTGTTTGAAGCTGATTGATTGTAGCTGGTATCTTTAGATGAAGCAGGGAAAACATGCAGGCTGAAGTTTGCATGATTGGGAATTGCATGGTTTGGGAAGCAAAAGTAAATAATGAAATAGCCCACTGGGATTAAATAACGGACAATATATTTCCTTTTGATTTTAATTCTTTAGATCAACCTCTGAAAAAAGGTGTCACAGCTTCCCTTCCCCTGAAAATGAGTAATAGCACAGGGACAAAGAAATGCCTATTACAGATGTCCTTGTTACTGCTTTGAGCAAGTTGTGTGTGGGTTTGTTCATCATGCCCCTTCTTTCTATGTAACCTGGAACATTTACACAGCCCTAGCAAGTTTCCCAGGACAGGAACTCCTAGTTTATTACTTGCTCACATTGTCATCAGAAATTAATTTTGTCCCTGAAAGACAAATTGGCTGGTAGCTTGTGAAGTTAAATGGGAAGAACAAGCAAGCATCTGTTTCTTCTGCATTTTGTCTCCTTGGTGTCTTACATATAAATGAATCTGAGTGTTCAAACTTAAATTAAGATCTTTGGCTAGATAAACAGTTAAAACTGGTTCCCATAGCTACCTCTCACACATAGCTGTGATTGCATTATAATCCCCTAGTAATCAGGTCTAAATGAAAGAAAGATGATAAGGGTGCTATTTTCAGTTTTCAGTACTGATTTTTATTAGCTCTCAATCAGATCAGGACTGCTTTGCCTTTCATCACATTATGGCTGTGTTTGTAGAATCATTACAGTTATAAAGTGTAAATCTTACCAAGGTGCATTTTTTTCTCGAGGTGTTTTATAGAAGGAGAACTCGGAAGATTACATTGGCTGCTACAAGAAAGATTTGTTTCTGCAACTAGAATGGCAATGTAATGTATGTTGTGGTCATTTATTCTGCACCCAGGTGAATTGCTACCCTGCACATGCCCGATATCGTCTGAACTTGGAAGCTAAGCAGAGTCAGGCCTGGTTAGTACTTGGATGGGAGACCGCTTGGGAATTCTGGGTGCTGTAGGCTTATACCATAGTCTTTCGAGACTGAAGGTTGCCAACCATAGGCGAATTGCTAATGAATCACCTAACTTAAAGGTAATACACAGAAAAGGGGGAGGGTGGAAATGCCAACTACTATCAGCACAAATACTGTTCAGTTTGTGGGAACATAACTACAATATTTATTGTATATATGTAGGCAGATAATTCAGCTATTTCTTAATTTGCTTTATTATCTTGTTTTGCATCTCTTTCAAAACATCACTATGCTCAAATGAATCACAGACAAAAACTACAGTCTTGGTCTAAGCTTGCATGTTGTTTTTAGTGAAGTAAAGCAATCCAATAAAACATCAGGTTGCAGCAATATAGGAATCTTTTTGGCAGGGCGTGTTCCAGCAGATGAAACACGTCAACATAAAGATAAGATTGGAGCAACACACTACAGTATGATCAACTGAAGAGTCACAGGAGTGGATGTTGTTATTATGAGAATGGACATACCCAGAAAAGTTCTCTTGACATCCTATCAGGCCACACCCACTCCAGTGCATACAATCCAGTTTAACAACAAAAGGCACCAGTGAAATTTCAGATAAGGCCTTTCGTGTTTCATTGATTTCAGTGGGAGTGATTAAGCTTAGACATGTAAGCAGTGAAAAGAATTTTACCACTTTCCACCTTCTCCAGCTTTCTGATCAGTTGCAGAAGCAAAGGAAATGAACAAGCTTATCAAGTACTTACATGTGCAGCAGGGTAAGCTACTACTTTGTAATTGTTATCTCTCTGTTCACCCTTTGAGTATATTGCAGACATAATGTTCTGAAGCATGTGTTTTTCACCCACCTACATCCTGTCTTATTACACCTTCCCTCAGGACTTGGCTGAGCAAGAGGAATTGCTTTCCAGATCCAATTTGAAAACAAGATATTAGTTAGATGAAACTTCACTTCTGGTATCAGAACAAAGAGTCTGACCCATCCACCAACCGTGTCCTTGTTTCTCCAAACAGAGCAATGTACCTATTCTTTCTAGTTTACCTACTCTGGGATTTTCAAATTTGTTTTTCAATATAATGATAAGTCAGGAGTTGGAGTCAGGGATGAGTTTGAGGGCCAAGCAATGGCCACTTGAAATAGGTCTGTTCTCCCAACTATGACTATCTTCTTCACATTCTTTCTGGTTGCTTGTAAAATCCCATTGGATTGGTCTGGGCCCGCTGTGCCTTCTTTTGTAAATATGTTAATAGTTATATGGGCCTCAATATAACCCTTCTGCACATGTATGAGATTGTACGTAGTGGGGTGTAATGGAAGATCAGAAGACCATCAGGTGGATGATATGGTGTTGACAGTGATCCCATGTTTTGGTAGCTGGTTGACAGCTCTGGGAAGGGCAGGGCTGGCTCCACAACTGTAATCAATCAAGGCCAATGGAGACCTGGTTGGACACCTGAGCTTCATTTGACCTTGATGGGACTTTGAATGGACATGGACTGAAGAGATGGCTCACCTGAGCCTAATTTGGACTTAATGGGACATACAAGGATAAAAGGCAGCTTCAGAAGGAGCAAAGCTACCTGACCTAGAGGGAACCTGACCAAGAGGCTACCTGACCCTAGACCTACAGGACAGACACACGGGAGAATGGGACTGCCAGGACTCTGATGGAGGACACAGAAGAGAGGACTGCCAGGACCCTGCTGGAGAGGACACTGCTGCAGAAGACTAGATTGGGAAGACTGGACTGTGCTTTGGACACTGGACTTGGACTGGAGGCTTCAGACCTTTACCCACTGAGTTAAATGGAGTTTTGGGGAGGGAAAGCCTCTGGACAAGAGGACTTGCAGGGAGTGTCTGTGTTGGTAGCAATAAATTCTTGTTAATTGCTCAACTGATAAGGAGTTCTGTTTATTTCTTTGCACGCCACAGCTGTTGTTCTTGGAAAAGGAGGGTGTTAGTTAGCCAAAAAGTGGGCATTAGAAGGGAGTTGGTCACCCCATGCAGTGGGCGGGGCAATGCCCCAGGTGGTGGGCGTGGTGATGTACCATCGCCCCGCCCCCACTGGTTTTTTGGCCTTACTTTTTGTTAGAACACAGATATTTCAATGTGGTTTGTTTCACTGCATTCTGCATGAAATTACACATTGATTGATATATAACATGATGGTATTATTCCTCCAAACTCTGATTTTAGTTATTTTGAAAACTTGTAGAGTCTCTCACACACACGCCCTGTGTCAACTTACTAACACCTTATTGCAGCAGTTCTCAAGCTTTTAGCACTTTTTAGACCCACTTTTTAGACCCACTTTTTAGAATGGCTCCCACTTTTTTAGAATGGCTTTTTTAGAATGGCTCCTTTTTTAGAATGGCTCCTAAAACTAAAAAAGTTTTAGAATCCCACTTTTTTAGAATGGCTCCCACTTTTTTAGAATGGGTCCACTTAGAGTGGGACCCACTTTTTAGAATGACAATCTATCCTGGACCCATTGGAAGTGATGTCATGGCCAGAAGTGACATCATCAAGCAAATTAAAATAAATAATTAAATTAAAATAAAAGAAATAATTAAATAAGGGGGAGCCAGTCCTGTTCCACCAAGTGAATCTACTCTGAAGTAAGTCCCAGAGTGGTCAATGGGGCTTACTCTCAGGAAAGTGTGGGTAGGATTGCAGCTTGTGAGCCCAAGCCTATGCATGTCTACTCTGAAGTAAGTCCCATAGTGGTCAATGGAGCTTATTCTGTAGCCTGCCTGCAATAACCCCCCCCCCCAAAAGAATCTGTGAGATTTCCAGCCCTCCCCAGTGCCCAATTTAAAGTTCTTCTGTTTCAAGTATATCAAGATAAAGACCCACCTGGCTTTGCAAGTGCAAAATAGAAAATTTTCCCCTTACAAGCTCAAGCCTCTTTTTTGGTCCTTTTTAGTGGGGAGGGGAGGCTGCTTTCTGGAGCATTTGTTGCGCTCCAGCTCCATTGCATCGGGACCATTCTGGTGTCCTCACATTCCCCTTTGCCTGGCCTGACCACCAGCCAAGGCATGTCTGCCTACTTGTGAGTAAAAGTGGGCACATGGCTTCGTTTCCAGCTCAATAGACGCAGCTGGGAGGGAGGCAGGGACCTCCTTCTCCCTTTTGTGTTTTTGGTGGCTGCATTCATTGGATCGGGACCATTCTGGTGTCATTGGATTCCTCTCAGCCTGCCCTTTCCGATGGACTATGGCAAGTACACCTGCTCATGAGTAAACGCGAGATACGGTTCAATTTCACTTTCTATAGGGATCCATTCATTTTTTCTTTCCGGTTTCTTGGCCATAATTTTTGAAGGAAAGGAGCTATTTCAATTTTGTTTTTTCTACTGCATTCTGCTGGGAATTCCGCATCCAATGGTGTATGGCATGATGAGCTAGCTCCTAATGCCGTGAATTTGGCGCGTCCTCCCCCAGGGCGCGTCACCCCCGGCACGTCACCTGATGCGGCCTGCACCTCCCGCACCCCCTAGTGATGCCAGTGATTGTATGTGTACACAAGTGTTTTTTAAATGTTTGAAACTGAAAACCAACCCCAAAACACATGCTTTTATTATTTTTTTTAAAGCACATAAAACCAGTACTTCATATATGCTGCTGTTTTCTTCTAGAAACTGAAAGTCCTGTATATATCTCTGGATCAGGGCCATAGTTTCATTTGTATCCCTCTTATACTTCTATTACACCTTTTCTGATCTGTTATTATTTCTCCCTGGCAAATTTCAAGGAAAGTTAATAATATCCTCAGATGAGTTAGTTGATGGAGCTTTTCATAAGACAAATGAACCCCAGAGTAACTTGATTCAATTTCCAATAGCATTGCATGAGTCTTTTACCATGTGCCCCATATCTGCAATTGTCTTTTTAATACAGCAGTGAGTTTATTTTCCATATGTTGTATTATATCTGGAATCTGGTTCAGTGCATCATGTGATACAATTGGCATTAAGAATTTAAACCTGATTTTTTTAAAACATTGAGATTTGTGTTTAGATTTATGCTTATTCGAAACTTAGGCAACAAAATAATGCAACAGTATTCAAATTATTCTAAAATCCTTGAAAAGCAGTTTCATTTGAATGTTTTATTTTAATGTGCAGAATATAATATGTATCTTGCAGGATTCCTGTGCAAACAACCAGGAAACAACTTAGAAAAAAATCATTACCATTATTTGTGAAGTTAGTCAATCCTCAAACATAATCCCAATTGCTTAAAAAAAAAAGGTTGGATTATTACATTGATATGAACAATCTGAAAGATAATTAAACATTACTATTAATCAAGGTAAGCAAAAAGTATAAAAAAGATATCGGTTCATAAAAACATACTTAAACAGCAAAATTTTGGTGTACAATTTTAAGCTGGTGCCATGTTGAATAATATGTAGAGGCTCTCATCTTAAAATGCTTTTTTCATCATTAATATTTTAAATTCTAAAAGCTAAAATTCAACATTGATTCATCTGAACGTAAAGCAAAGTACAGCAATCTGCTCCCGAGGTTCTGTTCGTGTGCATTTCCAGTGCTGTTAACCACATGTAATATCTAGGAAATGTTGCTGTATCTAACGACACACTTGGAAAATAAGGGTAAATTGTAGACCCTGATTATCAACAGATAACAATATATGCTGTATATAAATAAATGCTCAGCATCAAAACCCATTATTGGATTAGCTATATAATCATGTTTCAGGCGGTAAGTCTGTGCTGACAAATGAACACTTTTCATTTGGCTCAAGGTCCTCATCAGCAACGGAACTAATTTTACATTCTCACCCATTAAGTGAATAAGATGTGGAAAAAAGCTGTCTGCTTTTTGAAGTGTAAATTTGCTGCTACAGGCTGTGCAGACCAAAGCTCTTTTGAAGCAGTGAAATGCAATCCTCTCTGGGGACATGTGAACCTGACCAAGTTTAGGTCATTTGTGTATAAGGTACAGAGGGCAGGAGTGAAGGGAGTGTATATATGTTTTGTCATTTAGCTATGGTTTTAGACAGATAACGGGTCCATTTGGATGACTCTAAACTTTACAAGCTTATCCCCTCCTCCTTGAGCTTGCAGAGGGAACTTGATTCTAGAAATACAGATGTAATCTTTCAGGGCTCCAATAGGAAGTTTTATACATATCAAAAGCAGCTACTTGGCTAGTACTTAAAAGTCATGCTTTCACTCAGGTTTTCTTACATAGTAAAATTAAACAAATAATCTTCAGAAGTTGCACAACGTGTTTAGAAGAAACACCATCTTTCCTCTTAGCAGAAAACCTGGCACAAAACATAATCTCACTTTGAGGAAAGGAGACTTTAAGAAAGAAGATCCATAGGGGCTGGAAGAAACCAACAGAGGTTCTAGTCCAACGTAGTACTTGGGACATATATCCTATTAATCTAAAGCAGTGTTTCCTAAACTGTGGGTTGTGACCCAGCAGTGGGTTGTGACCTGATAGTTGGTGAGTCGTGAAACTGACAAGCTGATTGATAACAAGGAAAATGTATCAAGCCCTATGGAAAGTGAAACTGAGCCGCATGTGTGTGTTTACTCACAAGTAGGCCACTGTGCCTCTGAAGGACAGGCTGAGAGGACCACAATATCACCAAAATGGTTCCGATCCAATGAACAGAGGCCCCCAGAAACACTCAAGAAGGAAGTCCCTCTTTCTGAGCTGACGAGGAAAATATATTGAGCCCTTTGGAAAGTGAAACTATGCCACATGTGTACATTTGCTCAAATGTACCTTGGCTGTTATTGAAGGCTCGGCAAAGGGGGATGCAAGACCACCAGAATGGTCCTGATCTGATGAACGTGAAGCTCAACAAATATTCCAGAAGTCAGCCCACCCCCCCAATAGTAAAAAGAACAAAAACAGAACTGGGTCCCGTTAGGGAGAAGGGCGGGATAAAAATAAAGTTTTATTATTATTATTATTAAACAGAGACATGAGCACTGGTAAGGTGAAACTTTTTTTTTTAAGTCTTGTAGTGCTAGGTGGGTCCTAATAGAATGCCATTTTAAAAAGTGGGTCTTGGTGCTAAAATACTTGGAAAGCATTGCCCTGGAGTACGCATCGAAGGTGCCAGTGCCCCTTAAGCCTGTAAGGGAAAGAGGCTCCTCAACCTCTCCTTATTCCCTTCCCCAACTGATCTTATAGATAGGAAGTTCTCCCAAGGCCCCAATCCAGCAGCCTTGTTTCATTAAAATAAATGGGATTGTTTCAATGGTCCTTAGCCTTCATTTGAATAAAAAGTGCATTTCATAGTGTACCTTTAAGTTAGCATAGAAACAACAACCTGGGTAGGTTGCCTTGAGTATAACACCGGTTGCAAAGGGAAACAACTCTTCATTAAGTATTTCCCTTTGACAGTACAGGAATAGAATAGAATAGCAGCAGCAAAATCATGGGGTCTGTAATAACATACTTTTGGATATACAAAAATGATACTGCATAGCAAGTACTGCTGAGTTTCAGATTCCCGTTTAGTACAGTCAGTGGCGGACCTCCCCAGTCCTGCGCCCCGGGTCAAAGGTCTGTGATGGCCCCCCTGTGGGCTGCTGCCACCCCCCCGTGCACAAATCTGCCCCCCCACTCTCCTGAGGCTTATAGAGGCTTGCACAACCTCAGGCTGTTCCGGTGAAGCTTCCTGAGGTTTCCCCGAGGCTTTAAACTGCTTCCTCGGGTTTCTAAAGGCTTGCGCCTGGGGCATTTGCCCCATCCTCCATAATGGGAGGTCAGCCACTGAGTACAATGTGAATACAAAATATCCTTAGTACAATTAAGAATATGTAGGAAATTGAAAAAAAAAAAGTAGTAGGTCAAACACCACAGGTGAATTGGCCTTAAGGATGGGAAATATGACAGTATGGAGATGAAGAAAGTTGAAATCTAAATCAAACCCATTTTTCATGCTAGGGCTATAAATATGAACTTTTTAATTACCCAGTTTGAAATATGAATTTGGTTCATTTAAAATGTGTGCCTGTGTCATGATCTGGGTCCATTCCTGTTCTAGTCTCCGGTTCAGGATGTGTCCTTTCTCCACACTCACCTTACCCACATGGTTCTGCCTACAGCAAGCTGCAGTTTGATAGCAGCACAGAAAATGACAGGCTCTCACCTCTCCTTCTTTCTCTTTCTCTCCCTTCTCTTTCCCTCCAAGGGTAAAACAGTTCAAGTGGAGAATTGCTTGATGGAACCTTTGTTCATAAAAACACTCCTTAAATGCAGAACAGAAAAATGGATTTGGGTCCATGTGCTACATGCAGAGGTGTTAGGTGCATGTGCAGTTGTCTCTGCCATAAAAGTCCTATCGAGTAGTGCAGTAATGGTGGATTTAACGCGGAGCATGTTTGTTGGGTGCAGGGACTAATGAAATGGCATGATAGGATATCAAGAAGGATCCTAGGTAATTCTGACACAGCCAATGCAGAGAGTCCCCTTCCCATTGCAAAAAGGATGTCACAAGGGGAATGAGTAGCTCTTGCTAAATTGATGAAGACAGAGGAGTCGACAAGTCAGTAGGTGAACACATAAGCAGTGGCATCGCTAGGGGGGTGTGGGCCACCCCAGGTGACAGACACTGGGGGGTTCACCACTACTGGCCAAAATTTTTAAAATCTTGGTGTTTTTGAATAATACCATCATGTTATTTATCATTTGATGTGTGATTTCATGCAGAATGCAATGAAACAAATCCCGTTGAATTACCTCTATTCTATCAAAAGTAATAGCAAAAAAAACCAACAGTGGCAGTGGGGCAATAGTGCATCATCCTGCCCACCACCTGGGGTGTTGCCCTGCCCACTGCATGGGAGGAAGTCTTTCATGGGGGTGATGCACGGACCCCCCTCCCCCGCACCAGGTGACACAAACTCTAGTGACGCCACTGCACATCTGCCTCGTGATCAGGAGCTGTGTGCTTCTGAGGGTAGTGTAACTTTGGAAGGGGGCTTTGAAGTTTTCACCTACTCTAATACTCAAGGGGCTGACTGACTGATGTAGTAAACCATTACTCAAGAGTGGCACAGATCTGTTGAGGCAGCAAGAAGGATTTTGGAACATCTTGCTCACATGCCATTTGGGAAGCATGTGATTTTTGTTGTCTTGATCTTACCCCTACTCTGTGCTGAAATCTATATAAAGCAAAGCAACAATCAGGCTTGTCATGCTGATTTGGCGAGGCTATGCCACTTCCCCCCCAGCATCTATCTTTACAGATACTCTGAGTAAAAACCTGATCCGCAATCTTGGAAATCTGGTGTTCTTTAACAGGGTACCAGACAGCAACATAGTGGGTGGGAGGGGGAGTTGAACTATCTTCCAGACCTGTACAGTAATTCCCCTCCTCCCACATGCTTTTTGTTTAGTGGAGCCTCACAACTGGAAATACATTTCCTGGGAGAAATATTAAAAAGTGGTTTGGTGAGAAAAATCTATGAAATGTGTGGCGCGGGAAGGTTTAGCTCCTTCTCACCTTCTGAGGTTTAAATTGTCCCCACTTTCTGCTTTATAGGAACCCGGCAGGATCTGGATTGAATTCTGTTGCTGTCATGTCTAGTTGCATGGTCAGGGAGACAGGTTCTAGGCTAAACTTTGTCATGCTAATGTGCTAATGCTAATTTGCTTTGTGTAGGGTTTGGGTCTCCCTCTCTCTCTTTGGTAGGACCATGTTCCAACATTCACCACCTTCACAATACTGCCAAGGATAACTTTTATCATATGATACGCTATTTGTTTAGATAATCTGTAAGTGTGCTTGAATGCTGTTTAAAACTATAGAAACTATTGAACTGTATTGAACAACTTCACCTACAAACAGATCACCACTTGTTCTTGATGGCTATGCCTAGTTGTTCTCTTTTTCTTTCTTTTAAGACTCTAAGCAGGGTCAGGCCTGGTTAGTACTTGGATGAGAGACGGCCTGGGAATACTGGGTGCTGTAGGCTTATACCATAGTCTTTCGAGACTGAAGGTTGCCAACCATAAGTAATTTTTAAATACCCGCATATCTCTCTTCATTGAGGCAAAATATATACTTTCAGTTCCTCTACTTGTCCTTGTGGGCAATTCTTCTAGATCAGTGGTTCTCAAACTGTGGGTCTGTGGCCCACAAGTGGGTCATTGAACCAGGTGGTTTGTGAAAATGACAGGGCAGATTAGGCTATGTGCATCAAGGGTTAAACAACCTTCTACTTGGGGGAATCACTGCTGCCCCATCACCATTATAGCCACAGAGGCTTGAGTGGCTGGTAAAGTGAAACATTTTTATAGATGGGTCCCTGATGTTAAAAAGTTTGAGAACCACTGTTCTAGATTATTTATTATCTTTATATCTGTCTTCTGAATCTTTCCCCACTTGTCAGCATCCATCCAGAACTGTCATGCCCAGAACTGAATAGAGTCCTCCAAATGATGTCTTAACAGCATGACTCAAGAGTACTGTACCTGCTTTTCAAATCATGGCAATATATCACATTGTTCACTCATATTCTGTTTATTATTTCTTAGGTTTCACTATATACTATATAGCTGCCTTGGGTGCCCTTTGGAGAGAAAGGTGGAATACAAATCTAACAAACAAACAAACAAACAAACAAACAAACAAACAAACAAACAAACCTGCACATTTAATGGTTCTTTCCTACATGTAACATTTTGCTTTGACTTTGCTGGTTTTCCTTATGTTGTGTAGTGCTCTTTTTATATGCGCAGATCATTTTGAGTTTCAGTTTACCCTCTAGTGCAGTGGTGGCCAACTTACCACTGCTGCACAACAGAAAAGCGGTCCCTGTTCGAACCACTTCTTTCTGTTCCACCTTGGCACTGTGTGAAGTTCCCCTCGTTTGGGGGACAGGGATGCTCTGGGCAGTTGTGTCATCTGCCCAGCATCCCAGAAGGCCGTGCGACAGTATGACTGCACAGATGTGACTGCCCAGAGTGTCCCTGTCCCCTGAATGAGGGGGACTTCACTTGGTGCTGAGGCAGAATGGAAAGGTCTGCTCATCGTGCAGAAGGAGTCTACCGAACCCCGGTTCTGGCCCTTGGGCCGGAGCATAACCAGCCCTGCTTTAATGTTTACAGTCCTTCCTGATTTTAGGTCACCTATACATTTGGGAAGTCATGAATTTATTGAACATAAACTGAATGCTACAAAATGTCTTTCCACAGCCGATCATCACACATATAAGTCTCCATAATCTTATGGTGTGACATGTGGACTGTGAGCATTGTTGCAGCTCAAGTGGGAAAAGTTATTTTACTTCCACGTAAAACAAACTGTTCTACTGTTTTTCCTCTCTTAACAAAAAAAAAAAAAAAAAAAAGGGCAGGGAGAATTACCGCTGAATCACATAGTGATTCATAGTTGAGTTCAAATGCATTCTGTTACATGTCAGTGTGAAAGTAAAAAGAACCAGACCCTTGAAAGCTCATATTCAGAAAAGCATAGGAGGAAAGCATCTTTTATGTTACTGAATAGTGGTCTTACTAGTTCATTTACTGCATAGAGGAACAAATATACAGCCAGAAAACCTCTTAAAGGATCTTATGTGCAGGGCCAATGTGGGAGGGACAGGACATTTGGCCTAGAGCTTGATGGGGGCCCTCAAATATAAGCATGTTAATTTTTTTTTTTTTTTTGGCAACCATATCAGAGCAAAATGTGACAATCTCTCTCATTTTTTATTTTTATTATGGCTAGGGGCCTCATAGGCTGGAGGTGGCTTCAGGTCTTTCTGGACCTCTGAGAGGGTCTGCTTATGTAGTCCTTGACATAAAGGGGGTTTAAGAAGTGGTGACACTCTGGTTAAATTCCATTAAACACTAAAACGTGATTAAACCATGGGTTGGCATATTCTAGCATGAACCTCAGACTTGCATGTTTCCCCCTTCTCTTAGTGTATAAAGGGACAAGGAAATTTGCTTTGTTAGTTTGCAGTTTAACACAGGTAGGACGGGGGGGGGGTAAAGGAGGTAATTTGTACCTGGGCCCAGGGTCAGAAAGGGACCCAGGAGACAAAGGAGGGCGCCCAGAAATTACCTGGGATCTTACTTTTTCCAATCTCATCCAGACTCATTTCACACACAGGATGCTAGGGGCATTACCATGGGCACATGGCAGCAACTACTGCCACAAGCCATACACACCAGACCCAGGAATGCATACATTTCTTAATAGTGTCACATCTGGGAGGAAAATGACCTGCTACAGTAGCTCTTTGGCTTGTGGATCTGCTTACCATGAAGGAGTGTAGAGGAGCTCAGGGACACCGCTGCGGGACTGCAGCTGCTGCAGAAATCAGTTCTGGTGTACACAGGACACTCTCCATTCTAGTGTGAGCCTAAATACAATGATACTAATCTCTTGCAATGATTTTCTATATTTGAAAGATTTTAGAGAGACTTAGGAGTGTGTTTGGCTTTCTGTATTTCTGTATCTAGCTGCCAACTCCAGGCAGGCAGGTAGACCTACGCTCTGCATTGGGAAGACTGGTAGACCTGAAGTCCAAAGACTGTCTGTTTTGCCCCGGTTCTGTTCACCCTCATTGTCACCCCTCACTCTGTTTCACCCCTCTCTCTTTGGGAAGGGGTCCCAAAGAAACTTTGTATCCCCTGATAAAATTCCTCTCAGAAGCCCTGAACACAGGCACTGATTTATTATTGCCTGTGAACCCAGAAAATTCTAACTACAGTTTGTGAACAAGCCGGGATATCATTCACTCTTGAACAGCGTGTAGGAGAGAAATCATGTGGACAAGGTTAAGTGGCATGGTTCCTTCCCACAGAATATTGCAAGTCTGGGTGGGTGGGCTAGAGTGGGACTGCACTGTATGAGGTGGTCCCTCCACGCTGCTGCAAGTAAATATTAAATTTTAAGCTGTAGGTTCATAATGGTGTCCTGCAGGTTCAGCATAAGAGGGAGGTTTACAGTGGATCTTATCAACAAATAATAGTGTTGCTTGAAATGCTTAGCTGGCCCAGTACCTTGCAGTACCTGAGACAACATGCCAAAGAAATAATATCTCTTATCTGGCCGAACCTTCCTTCAACCACTCTTCCTCCTGCTGCTTCTTGGATCTGAGACATGTCAGGGACAATCTAGGCCACCATTCTCCACAATTCCTCTTCTGCTCCTTTTCTGTCTTCCTTTTTGAAGCCAGAGAGCAGGAGAAGCAATGGAAACAGATGGACTGAGGTGAATTCCACCAATACACTACCTGAGGCAACTGCCTCAGGCAGCCTTATGATTGGGCCAGCCCTGTTGGAACAATCCTATTCCAACCCTATGATAATACTGCACCGAATCAGATATCTGCACCAGAAACAAACAGAGGTGAAATCACATCTGTTGGATTGGAGATAATAAACTATGACCTGGCATGCCTCTGACTTGTGGATTTGTTCTAGTATAGACAGAACCCTGAGACATTTTGCAGTTTCACAACATGCAAGGGTACCCAAAGGGTAACATTTCTATGTAAATTCTAAATTCACAAAGAAGGGAACAAACTATGTGCTTATGTTACACAGGCAAATATCCCATCAACTTTATTTGCCCCTGACTAATGTCGCAAGTTTTGGCATCACTGGTACCTACAGAGTCCATTATTCAAATGAGATAGTTGTCTCACTCCTCAAGACAACAACAGAAGAGTAGCTCTCTGAGGTATTAGGGCACCTAGTTGAAGATTTAAAGTCAGCAATAAAACTGTGCAGCCTTTTAATTGATGTAGAAAATAAGAGTTTGCTATCCTTGTTAGATGCTTGTTCTGTCTCTTTAAAAGAGAATCCTAAAGAGGTTATGGAGAAAATGAGAATAGAATCCTCTAATGGTCCAAATACAGAAATAAATTTAAAAACTATCAGAAACCTTTGAGTTATTTTGGCTTGCATAGAGGAAGAAAGACTTTGTGGCCTTCTGCAAATTATCCATTTCTACTTCCCAATCTGCAAAACAGAACTTTAACAGATATTTACACCCCTTTTTTTTTTTGCCAGAGCAGGGTAATTAATTGTCTGTAAAAACTTGATAAGTCCTATGGTCTTATAAACTGTGAGGGTCCCACAAAGTTCATGCTAGCCAAAGGGGTTAAGACAAATACGAGACTTTAAAAATTATATCAAAGACAAAATGCAGAAGAGGGGAGAACAGATTAAGGACAAGTATTTTAAAATGGCTTATCAAGAAATGTTTAGTGTGGGCTTCTAAAGATGCAGCCAGAAAAAAAACACTTTGGAGGCCCTATTAATAGTTGCCTGAAATCATCTGCTCAATGCACTCAGATAATTAAAATGACACAACAGAAATTACTCAGAAAGGGATAAAACTTAGTTAAAGAACATTGTAATATCTCTCTATGAATTTGCACTTCATTTTCACCTTTAATGCTGAGTGTAGTTCTGATTCTCTTTCCAAAGACTGTTTAATGCTCCACTCTTAACAACTATCATTTCAAAACTCTGTCAACTAGCCCTTTCTGACAGATTTTTAGTTCCAGCAGATATAATTGGTGAGGGAGGAAGTTGAAATATTGCTTCCCTTTCCAGCACTGATGCAGCAGTGCCAACAGGATGTGCGTTGCATCCTGCAGTAGGGTGTCAGTCAAGAAGTCAGTCAAGAATTTTGTTCCCTTACCTCAGGGCTGCACTGTGGCTGCGTTGGGAAAGTTGAATAGGACTGGACACCTTGTGATTCAAGAAGACTCTTGGAGCTGCCTCAGTTTACATACCCAACACTTCCATTTTTTACAGCCATGACTCGACCTCCCCAGCACCCCATATAGTAACAGGACCTTATTGTTCTGGGATCCACTAACAGTGCAATCCTATGCATGTTTACTCAGAAGTAAGTCACATCGTGTTCAGTGGGGCTCATTTTCAACTAAAGTATATAGGATTGTAGCCTAAACCCAGGAGCCTTCTTCACATTTTCTTGGGGAAGTCATGATAGGAGAAGAACTTTTGGGAACGATGCAAGATTTAAAAACCACTGGGCTCAGATCCTTTGGCCAGGGTTCAGCAGGGCTTTTTTAAAGGCTGATTTCTTTTTCTTGCTCAAGTGTTTTAATGATACATTGCTTTTGAATGTTGTTACCTTCCATATACTACTCAGCACAGACAGTATTAACAAGTTCATACAAATGAATAAACAAAATAGTCCACATGTAGGTTGTAATTTGGTATATATAACTTAGAGCAGCGTTTCTCAACCAGTAGTACTCACACCACCGGTGATACTTGAGGTGGTATCCGGTGGAACTCGTGAGAGCACAAGCCTATGCATGTCTACTCAGAAGTAAGTCTCAATGCATTCAATGGAGCTTACTCCCAGATAAGTATGCATAGGATTGCAGCCTTATTTAAGCATTGTCCTCAATTTATTTTTTGCAAGCCAGGTGTTTGTATGAAAAAGTTTTGAGTGCGAACAGTGTTAACTCCTAGGGCAGTTATCCAAATGGAAAAAAAGCAAATATATAGTTGTTTTTTGCCTGTTTTCTTCCCATCAGGTGACACATGGGTATGATCCAGAAAGTTCCATTGTAAGCCTGTTGAAATTCTTTTAGCCTGTACTGACCCATGTTTGTAGGATTGTTCTTATGAGTTTCAATCTAGATAAGGTAGCAATTAATCAGATCATGAGTTTTCCTGATATGGTTTTACTGTTTACAAAATATCACAACATCTTATAACAGTGATTGCCAAGACATTTCATCATTCTCCTTCTTTAGAGACTTTGGCTTTGTATGTACCCCATTCTCTGGCAGAGGGAGGGGGCATTCGTCACTCGTGGGTAGCCCCTCCCACTGCACAAGATAGAGCTGGACATGTTCCAGTCTCCTCTGTTGGGGGGGCTTCCGAGTCCCAGTCCAGCTCTACCTCACACAGAGGAAGGACATGGCTGGCTGAGTTCTTGCAGCTCAGCCCTCTTCAGGTCTCCTGGATTTCTCCTTCCCTGCCCTCCCAGGCAGCAGCCTTCTCCCTCCCTCATTCCTCCCCCCCCCCCCGAGTGGCGACAGGCAGAAGAAGGGTGCTAGTGAAGCAAGTACGGAGGAGAAGTTGCGTCCAGAGCCTACTTAGCCCCAGGCCGGAGAAGGAGGTCTCTAGGACCCAGTGGAAGCCAGGAAGCAACAGTGCAGGCCAGAGCAACATGGAGCAGCAGCAGGGAAAAGGAGAACAAACAGTGGTAGATCTGTTCGCCACAAGAGAAAACACGCAGCTTCCAAGATTCCTAACAAGAGGGGAGATGGAAGGGTCAGAAGGGGTGGACGCTCTCAACAGTCCCGCCACAGAAGCTGCTCTATGCTTTTCCCCCAATTCAGATCTTGCCCCGGTAGTAAAAAAGATCAGAGCCAAGTGAGCGGAGGTCATTCTGGTCACCCTGTTCTGGCCAAGGCGGCCTTGGTTCCTGGAGCTAATCAGGATGTGCCTAGGGGGGTGGTGGAGGCTCCCCCTAAGGGCAGATCTCCTCAGACAGGGTCCTTTAGTCCATCCTCAGCCAGGCCTCTTCCAGTTGACAGCGTGGAGGTTGAGCAGCAAGCGTTAACCAAGTATGGATACTCTGAGGGGGTTCTTACTACCCTTCTGGCTTCCAGGAAGCCATCCACCTGTAGGATCTATGGATCCACCTGGAAGCATTTCAGCTCCTGGTGCCTGGAAGGGGGTAGTGGTTCCCAACGGGCAAGGACTGGGCATGTTCTGGACTTCCTGCAAGCTGGCCTAGAGTTGGGCTTACATACCAGGACCTTAAGGAGGCAGGTGGCAGCTATCAACAGCACCCTCAGTGCTGGGCTCGGGCAGAGTGTGGCTTCATACCACCACATTAGGTGTTTCCTCAAAGGGGTGGCTCAGATTAATCCGCCAATGGCACATAGGTTCTCGACATGGGATCTTAACACAGTCCTTAGGGCCCTGAGGGGGTCCCCCTTTGAGCCCCTGAGCAGGATTCCTTCCAGGGAGTTAACGTTCAAGACTATTAGTAGCAGTAACCTCAGCCAGGAGGGTGTCCGAGCTGGGAGCTCTCTCCACAAACGCGAATCTCTGTATCTTCCACAGGGATAGTGTGGTGCTGAGGAAGGATCCGGCCTTTATTCCCAAGGTAAACTCCTGGTTCCATAAGTCCCAGGAATTGGTGCTCCCTTCCTTTTGTCCAAAGCCAGTGCACAAGAAGGAAAAGGAGTGGCACATGCTTGATGGGCAGGAGGTCTGGTCTAGAGGGTAGAGCCTCCGTCTGCCTGAAGATAACATCCACAAGGTCGCCAGTTCGAGGCCACCGGCACCGTGCAACCTTGGAGCAGCTGACAAGCTGAAGCCGAGCAATTCCAGATGCTCTGAGCGTGGGAGGATGGAGGCCAGAATGTGAAGCCAGATCGGAACGAAACACCTTGAATGTAGTGGTTCTTGAAAGAAAGAACCTTCTTTCAAATTGTAAAAATCCCTATTTAATAAGGGATTTAAATAAAAGCCTGCCTATGTAAACCGCCTTGAATAAAGTCTTGAATAAAGACCAAGAAAGGCGGTATATAAATACCTGTTACTATTATATTATTATTATTATGTGCACTGAGCTTATAGGTTCTATACTGAGCGCATGAAGGAGGTGCACAAGACTGATGCCCTGTTTGTTAACTTCCAGGGTAGGTTGGAGGGGAAGAAGGCATCTTGAACCACACTATCAAAATGGTTGCGGGTGACCATTGAGGAATGCTATAGGGTGCTAGGTCTCAAGCACCCTTCGGGGGTCATTGTAACAAACATCACCCCTGGGGTAGGGAAGGACCAAGGGAGACCCCCAAACCAGCCAGGACTCCACCTACACCACCTTCCACAACCCCCAAGAGCAATGCTTATTTATTTTTGCTCACTCCAAGCCCCAGGTCCCATCATACATGTCCCTGGTCAATCACTGCACCCAATGTTTTATAAAAGATTTTTATTAAAGCTTACAGGAGCTTCAATTGCTCCAAAAAGACATAACTACATGCATCACAATAACCTTAAAAACAAGAAAGATCTTACCTAAATAGAGGCTAAAACTACCATCTTGCAGGTCTCAGTATTACTTCCAATATAAAAGCTGTTAGCACCCTTCCCCCTACTCTCAATATTCAGGCACCCAAGCCCAGGTTTTATTCTTTAAGTTATTAATACCCTACACCTGGTTAACCAACACCCAGCCTAAACCATCTTAAAGGGAAAGGGACTTGCCCCACCCCGTGACAGTCATGGCCCACTCTATCCAGGGGGTGGCCACATCAGCAGCATTCAAGGGGTCCTGGTCTCTCAGAGACATTTGCAGGGCTGCAACCTGGTCTTCCCCAAACACTTTTACTCACCATTACAGAATTGATGTGGCTACCTCAGCAGAGGATGCATTTGGCAGGAGGGGTCTACAGAAGGTGGTGGCTCAGTAGGGGCAGCCCGATCCTAGCCCACCCTAGTTGTTACTGCTCCATCACATCTCACAAGTGATGAATGCCCCCTCCCTCTGCCAGAGAAAAAGGAATTCCTTACTGTGAATCTCCTGTTCTGGAAGAGGGAGGGGGCATTCGACCCACCACTCTGGGATCGGACTGCATGGTCTAGCTGGCACCACACAGAGTAAGTGATCCGGGGAGATAGTGGGGGGGGGCAGCAGGTAGCCTGGTGTTCCTCCGCCCCTTGCTTCTGCAGGAAGTGCATCTCAGCCTTCTGCCTTGCCCAGAGAGGGAGAGGCGATCCTGATGGTGAGTAAAGGCGCCAGGAATGGCATCATGGATGGAGGCTGCTTGATCTGGCTCGATGTCTAGACTGGTACTGGCAAGCCCCTCCCACTGCACGAGGAGACTTGAACAAGTCCAGCCCTACCTCGTGCAGTGGGAGGGGCTACCCACGAGTGACAAATGCCCCCTCCCTCTTCCAGAACAGGAGATTCACGGTAAGGAATTCCCTTTTTAATGCTTGGGAAGACCCATAAACCACTTACTGTCTTGACTCAAAGATCTGAAATGTTGGTGACTGAGCTGGCCCAGGGGTTTTGGTGGATATTTCATTGAAAAGATCAACTCATGGTACAAAAAAATGATGTACAGTAAAAGGCAAATTTCATTATATAATTTATTAGGAATTGGATTGAAAAAATCAATTAGGGGAGTGCTATTGTTTTCATGCCCTGCCTGAGGATCTTTGGAAGTATCTGAATAACCACTTTCTCTTTATAATATGTAGACAGGGACCAAGGTCCAATGACTCCCAAATTACCGATTGGTAATCAGACTACTCCTGTGCCACAACAATATGTCATTAACAAAGATAATATCTTTTATCATGTAGTCTTGCCAAGTTTTCCTTTGCAGAACCTCAGATCTTTTGTCTGTTCCGAATCTTTGCAGTTCTTGGATAACTACAGTGCCTATGGTATTGCAAGCAACTTTCCCTCCATCTACAGCAGCAGCATCAAAGATACGTCAGCTAGTCTATATAACCACATTCGGTTGTCTAATGGTAGGGTGAGCCTTTCAGTCACCCCAAGTGACTGCATACTTTGCTCATACTGCCTGGACATCAGCAAATGCCGTGGCTTTCACCTCCAAGTTGGCGCTATTATGTTACTCTCCAGTTTTGTAATTGCTGAGGTAACATTCATCCTGTCTTTGGCCCTGAATCATGAAGCAAAATAGCAAAAGCATTGAGACCAGAAGAGATTGTGAAGAGCTCCAGAAGGATCTCCCCAAACTGGGAGACTGGGCAGCAAAATGGCAGATGCGTTTCAATGTAAGTAAGTGTAAAGTCATGCACATTGGGGCAAAAAATCAAAACTTCACATATAGGCTGATGGGTTCTGAGTTGTCTGTTACAGATCAGGAGAGAGATCTTGGGGTCCTTGCGGACAGCTCGATGAAAGTGTCGACCCAATGTGCGGCGGCAGTAAGGCTAATTCCATGCTTGGGATAGTTAGGAAAGGCATTGAAAATAAGATAGCTAATATTGTAATGCCATTGTACACATCGATGGTTAGGCCACACCTGGAGTATTGCGTCCAGTTCTGGTCACCATATCTCAAAAAGGCTATAGTGGAGATGGAAAAGGTGCAAAAGAGAGCAACCAAAATGATTACTGGGCTGGGGTACCTTCCCTATGAGGAAAGGCTACAGCGTTTGAGCCTCTTCAGTCTAGAAAAGAGGTGCTTGAGGGGGGACATGATTGAGACATACAAAATCATGCAGAGGATGGACAGAGTGGATAGAGACATGCTCTTTTCTCTCTCTCGCATAGCACCAGAACCAGGGGACATCCATGACAGCTGAGTGTTGGGAAGGTTAGGACAGATAGAAGAAAATATTTTTCTACCCAGCGTGTAATTAGTTTGTGGAACTCTTTGCCACAAGAAGTAGTGATGGCATCTTGCCTGGATGCCTTTAAGAGGGGATTGGACAAATTTCTGGAGGAGAAGTTCATTACGGGTTACAAGTCATAGTAGGTATGTGCATGCTCTTGGTTTTAGAGGCAGGCTGCCTCTGATTGCCAGAAGCAAAGGAGGGCACCGGGATGCAGGTTGTGCCTGTTGTCTTGTGTGCTCCCTGGGGCATTTGGTGGGCCACTGTGAGATACAGGAAGCTGGACTAGATGGGCCTTTGGCCTGATCCAGCAGGGCTCTTCTTATGTTCTTAGGATGTTTTAAAATAAAATCCTCAAAAAGGTCTTTGGACCCTAGAAGGAAAACAAAATATAGGGAAGGTCAAGCGAAGTATCAGGTTTCTGATACTCACTATCAAACATAGTGAGAAAGATACAGTTTTGGCAAGACATTTATAATAGCTAGAACACATTTTACATCCAGATAAGGAGCAGGCTATAAACGCAGTCTAGGTGGCCTTGAAGCAAACCACGCTCCTGATGGAATAATCGCATGTGGGAAGACCTAGCAAGTGTGAATAATGCAGAAGTTTCCATTCGAACTGCTGAGAGAGGTGAAAACAATCTATGTCAGAATGCAGTGCTATGAGTAGGTCATGAGGCAGCCTTTGCTCTAGTTACAAAGATGGTGATTTAGAGAATTTTTGAAGTGAATGATGGAGAAGAAATAGCAGATATCTGGTAGATAGAAAATGCCAGAGAGTACTTATTGATTGGGCAAGAAAGAACCTTGATGGATGAGGCCAGGTGATGGTCATGATGATGGTGTCAGGATCTGATTTTTAAATAGAATAATGCTGAGGGTCAAGCCTACTTGGAAGGCACACGCTCTGACCTGGGAGCCCTGCTACCTTTCTCCAAGTAAGTAAGGGATGCAGGGTGCCTTTCCTAATTGATGAAGGGAATGAGGACTATACTTGGTCACAGGCATGATCTTTATCATGAAAATACATTATTCTAGTACTGAGTGCCTTGCACAGAAAGAGAAACCTTGAATGCTCCAGCTTTCAGTGCCTTTCTTGGGAGTAAGATATCATCTGTGTTCAGAAATCTTAGTCTCCAGCATATCAGACAGTTCAGGAACAAAGGTGTACTATATAGGAAGAGCATTAAAAAGTCACACTCATGGATGACAGCCACATTCAACACGTGTAACTTTCTTCTGACTGTTAAAAGCAAAAAGTAGCCACTGAAAGCTGAAAATCTGATTGGAATACTGGCCAGGTGAGAGTATGCTTCTGCCGTTCTCCGTGGAATGTTTTTCTATACAAAATTAGCTTCTTCAAGCCATTTCTGCCCAATGTTGCATATAAGCAACAGGGATCAAATGCGTAACCTGTGAGCTGGGCAAAAATGTTAAGCTGCTTTTCCCTTTCAGGGTAAAAGTTTTGCAGGAGGCTGAAAAATTGTTTGGAGGCATAACAGGGGGAAAAGCAGCTTGGGAAAGTGATACTGAATAGAAAAATAACCCGTGATTGAAGGGTTAACTCTCCTTGTTCATCCACCATCTTGCTCTCGTAAGTTTTTCTTGAGGTTGGTTTTCATTAAAAAAAAAAATCAAAAGCATATGACACACATTCACTTGTAATTCTATTTCATGTTTCATTGTGAATTTTTTTTTTAAGTGTTCAGGTATAGGGGGAAAAATGACAAAACACTATCACTTTACAATAGTTGTTTTTTTTTTTTAAGGCAAAGAAAAATTTGCCTGAAAAGAAATCTTGCTAAGAAAACATATATAAACTTAAGAAATCAATTTTTCACATGAAGAGTATGGAAAAATGCAAATGGTACACTTAGCTTTAGTGTGAATAAAAATTAAAGAAGAATAAGACATTCTTAGCTGGAAGTCGGGCTCTGTTCCTCCTTGCCAATGCAAGCCCTCTCCATTTCAATGTCCCAATGGAGCGCTTTGAAATTTCGCTACCTGTTAGAATGAATGAAATTTGCAAAACATCTTGCCTACTTTTATCACACTACGTTAGATACTTCAGTGCTTTGCTTTGGCTTCAGACTGAAAATAAGTTAAAATACAATAGGTTTAAAATAATCAAGTGAAAATAACTGCTGTGAAAGAGAAGGAACAGTCCTAGATGGAATTCATCATTCTTGATCGCTAAAACGTGTCCTTTGCAGAGGGATAAAATGAAAAGTCATGCAAAGGATCCCATACATAAATGCTAGATTTAGTGATAGGGAATCTTTCAGCATTGACAGAACTACCTGTAGAAACTAATGAGTCCCCATGTGCACAGGAATAAAAACTGGAGTAGCTATAGCTTTGGGGTCTTTTATAAGCCTTGCTGTAATCATTCTCTTTCCTGAGTCAAACTTCCTTTGATATTGTGCCCAAACTAACCAGATCTCATCTAGCAGCTGATCTTTGTTTCCAGTGGGCCTGCACAGGAAGAGAGGAAATATAATCTGAAGGAGTGGGAAGCCTTGGCCAGAACCATCCAGGGAATATTTATAAGGTAGGACCTGAACAGACAAGATGAGCAAGAGAGAAAGGAAGAGAGCAACCAAGATAGATAAAATACTATGAAACTATTCACAGCCAAACTGTTTGCTCATTAACAAGAGGATCTCTGCTTATACAGATATAGCAGCAATAATGCTCCCTAGGCTGTAATTTGGACACTTTGGGGAGTCATCTGCATTATGAACACAAACAAAAACACAGGCATAGCACATGTTTTAGGAGGAATACTGACATCATTATTTACATGTGAGCCACTAAATAAAAATTGAAATCGCAAAGTGAAATTAAGGCTCAAATTTCATTTCAGCTATAGTTGTACTAGAATGGAAGGGGTAATAGTCACAACAGGGAGATGCAGCATCCATAAATTTCAGCATGGGATTCCCTCATACCTTTGGTTATCTGTGAGCGGTGCATTGTCTTTCCCCTGTTTGTGTGGTGAGGCAGAGGTCCAGGTGGGTGTTCGTGTGTGGAAACATCCTGAGGCAGGTTATGCAGTGTACAAGTGATGTCCAAGCTACCAGGGCTTGGCATTTTTCCAGTGTTGCACGACATCCATGATGCATCCATTGGCAAGTGGGCTGTTGTTGTGCTGGTGTACATGGAAATATACTAGCATGTCTCAAGAATAGGAATGGGACTTTAGCCATGCAACATTCTGTCCTGTGAGGCAAGTTGCTCAAAATTATAATCACTCTCTGAGGCTGGCATTTTATAAGACCTGGGGGAACCAGATTGACTGAATTGGAGTCAGGTGGGCGGGCTTGTATTGCAGCAGATATGGTGTCCTTGTAGCAAGCAATTGTTTTGCCAGCAAGGTTTTTGGCAGGAATATGGCCCTGGTGACATGGGGCTAAAGTGAGTTCTGGCTGCCATGAGGTCTGTTTCCATTTCCTACATGGTTCTGTACTATTCCAGATTAAAGTGTGAAGAAAAATAACAAAAATGTAGGGTTTTAATCTGAAATATTACAAGTGCTTTCAGTATATCTGTTCAAAAACACAGCCTATGAAGTGCATATACCCCTATTAACTATAGCTGAGTTGGTCTGCTTACATCTTATATCTTAAGTGATTAGGGCCTAAAATGACAGCCTGAGATATTTTTTAGAACTCTATTATAACTAGGGATGGGAACTCGAGCTGGGTGGTTCAAGTCTGAGTCACAAAAACACGTTTTTGCTTACTTGTGTGCACTCAAGTCACCCACGTTGATGACTTGTGCACTTACTCAAGTCTTAGGCCACTGACTTGGCACTGATTCCCCACGCATGAAGACTGGAGTCTGTCTGTATCTGGGTGTGCTTACTTACTTTTTTTTTTGCAGTGTGGAAGACATAATGGGGCCATCATTCAGACCAAGCAAGCAGCAAGGAAGTTCCAGCAAGGAGGCAGGGAAGAGTCAACGTTTTGCTTTTGCAATGAGCAGGAGGGGGAGGCAGAAGCAAGCTCTCTTGTCCATCTCTGAAGGAACCGATGATCGTTGTATGAAAGCTGGGTGGTCTGATTTTTTCTTTGGCTGAGGTAGGGCAGAAGGAGGAGCCCAAGAGGATTCTTGCCTTAGAATTGGCTGGAAAAGCCCAGTGAAGGGGAAAACACACACACACACACACACACACACACACACACACACACACACACACACACACACACACACACACACACGGCAGTAACTCCATTTTTTCCCCCCATGGCTGACTTTGTAATGGAAAAGACTTGGAACTAAAGTCTTTCAGAGTCACCAAAATGCTTTGGGTGACTTGGAAAGTCGGCCCATTAGAACTCATTTTCAAGTCGAGTTAAAGGAGCTGGAGACTCATGACTCGACATGACTTGAGTCAAGCTGTGCTAGATTTGCCCATCTCTGATTATGACTCAACTGCACTGTATCTTTTTAAAAAAAAAAAATAAAATGAAATTGAATGTCTAAGATTGGTAGTATGAACACAGTATTTTTGTGATAACATTTTAGAAGAAGGAGACAGTACTAAAGAAATAAGTGAGAGTATCTTATTAGGTTTAACTTTTGTTTGTAAAATAAAATTGTTCGGAAATAATATCACCATTGTAAGAGGCTCAAATTGGAGTAGATTTCTTGACAGCTGTTTAAAAAATATTTTAAAAGCAGAAGCAACAACTTGATTACTCCAAAGGATTTACATGAGTAGGTGTGTGCTAAATGTTGCATCATGGCTCTTCCCTAAGATTCATCTGGATATTAATTTTTATAGAATGTAATTGACAATTTTCCACTAATAATAAATAGCAGCCATTCTCTCTTCCCAGCTGTTCTCTGTGCACCTGCCATGGCATACAGTGGGTAGAAAGCCCAAAGAGATTTACCACCCACTCTTAACTCTGATTACTCATGAGTTCATCTCATTGATTTCAGTGGGGTTTATTTCTGAGTAAGTATTTTTTAGCACTGCAGCCCCGATTTAGGATTGCCAAAAATGACCTAACTTTTTGTTTTATATTTGCTTTTGGATAAATTGGCCGGAAAACAAGGAGCACATCATTTCTGACAACTCCCTGTTTGTTGTTCTTTAACTGTTCTTCAGCAGTGTTGGCCCTGGTCTCTGCCCCCAAGCCATCAAAAATTGCCGTTCTTCAGCCTTTGACTCTAACCCTGGCCTGAACCCACCCTGAGTTCCACTTTTTGGACAAGAGGGGCTCATCTTCAAGCTCTGTCCATGTACCATAATTTTTTATTTCAAGAGCCAGCAGCACCATAGCAGGTGGAGTCACGTCTACCCCTTTGTTTCAGGTGACGTGTAGTGACTTTTTTTATCATTGACAAGAGCCGGAGTGCTTCTGAGGGGTAATTAAGACAAATGTTGTTAAAGTACACTGTATTTTCACATTATAATCTTGAATACAACCCAGAATAGGATTCTGGACCTTGCTGTGAATCTTCACCTGTCCCAAATCCCTTTGCCCTCCCCCCCACTGAAACCTGACATGGCACTCATGCACTTATTTGGATGAAGGTTCCATTTGAAATAATGGTATTTCTTCCACTTGCATTATTAGATTGCAAGTGAATGAAGAGACAGGTTCTTTAGGGCTCTCTGTAATGAAGCTAGAAGGGAGTACTAAAAACAGAATTTTTATTTCTGGTTTTGTTTTGTTTGGAGTTGTGATGGCTTACAGCCCAATCCTAATGGGCAGCCCAATCCTGAGCTGCCTGGGGTGCCCCCCCCTTGGCAGCACCACGAGGGCTGCTGCCAAATCCAGTGCCTCCCACACTACCACGGAAGGCACCTCGAGAGTAGGGGATGCTCTCAAGTGAACAGTGTCATTGCTATGGAAAACAGTGCAGAATGCCACTTCATCTGATTTGGGTGTTTATTAACTCACAACTGGGAACAGTGGTGCAGTTGTCCACTGTAGAAATGATTAGCTGTGGAAATTTTTGATCAATTAGATAGAGACAGAGAACTCTGTTTCACATGTAATGCAGAGAATAGTTCTGCAGCTATTTATCTTGCAATTAAAGCTACTCCATGGGCTCAAGCAAGCAACCGTATATTTATTTTTCACATTTTCATATTGCCTTTCCTCCAAGGAACTCAGGGTGGTGTCCCTAGTTCCTCGCCTCCATTTGTTCTAACAACAACCCTGCGAGGTAGATGAGACTGAAAGACAGTGACTGGCCACTATGCAGCTTCTGTATCCCACCCGCTTTTAGAACTTCTGGGTCTGACACTTTGCCTGGACTGTAGATGGTACATGAGGTCTCTCCTGACCTAGCTACTGAAAGATCACTTTCACCTTTAAGGAACTCATACAGTATAAATTTAACAGAGAGGCTGAAATCCTAAGCAATATAAAACCTCCTCCTCTTCCTCCTTATTCTTATTATTCACACTTTCCTGGGAGTAAGTCCTACTGAATTCACTGGTACTTCTGAACTAGCATGCATAGGATTGTGCTCTTAGAGTGGAAAATCAAGTCAGGAACTGGTTGAGGGTCTTTTGACCCTGAACTTTCAATAGCAGTAGCAGTGGTAGCACCTTGTGCACCATTTTGGGTAGGCAGGAGTGCAATGGAAATCCAATTCCTGGCTTTGCCCCTGGACCCCAGCAAACTGATACTGCAAGAACTACGTATATCAGAAGGAATGGAATAGAGATAGTGATTTTTAAGAAGTCACACAAGAATGGCCTGTCTAAATGCAGCTCTTTCCTTGGAGTGCTGCTGCACCTGTGACAGAGGAGCCAGGCAAATGACTTCCATCCCAGAAACAATCCTGTTCCTGATACATCAATATTTCCTAGCAACCAGACTGGTAACTGTAGTCGCAAAGAGACAGAGATTCCCCCCCCCCCCCAATATATTTTTTTCTGTAGTTCAGATGGGTGCAGTAGTGTTACCTGCAACAATTGGATGGTGATATAGATATATCTCATCACTATCAGGCACTCCCTTGTCTTCTTGGGACCAGTCAATTAAATTTTGGGCATCTCTCTCTCTCTCTCTCTGATCTTATGAAATTGCTTTTGCCTGTGTCAGCAAACATGCCTAAAAACAGGTGTTTAAAAGAAACAGGATTTCCCATTCCTGCAGGGCTATCCCCCTGCAGCAAGCTTCTGCTGTGGCTGTGGTAACACAAGGACATATATACACTACTCCTGCAGAAGGAATCTGGAACAGTCTGAAAATCTGGGAGAACTGTGTGTTTCTTAGGTGAAGAGCAATTGCAAAAAGAGCCATTAGATGAAGATGATTCTGAGCAATATGGCTTGTTTAATAGAGGGTGCATTGCAGTGGTATCAGCAATGTGGAGTCCACACTGCAAATGCCACATACTGGAACTTATTTAAAGAGGCTATTGTAAAAGTCTTCGAGCCAGTTAATTACCAGTTTTTTGTTATGTCAGGAACTCCTTGAGTTAAAGCAGAAAGAAACTATTCATGAATATGTTCCAGTTCTGTAGTTTAATGGGACAAGTTTAAAAAGACGGAAGGAGGAACTAATAAAATGATTTAGTTCATGGCAGGATTGAAAACCCTTACAAAAAAAAGGAGTTAAAATTACATATTGTGTGCCATCTAGTCTTGCATAAGCCATTGAAATTGCTGTTGGTTTAATTGGGTTAATCACCCATTAGAGTTATGCATGAAACTTGGGGTATACACAGAGCTGTTGAGACCCAGGTACTTGCCTTGTGATGTCAGAGATGGCGAAACTAACCAATCTTTTTTTCTTTTTCTTTTTTTTTGAAAATAAGACCATTGTCCAAAACTGAAAGGTGGTGGTCTCTATCTGAAAGGAACCAAGATATAGAATTTAATTTATTAGCAAAGAGCTTTGCTGACTGTGAAAATACAAAGTATATTAGATCAGACATCAGATTAGATTGGGTTAAATGGATGTTGCATGACCCATATTGTGTTCGGTGCTGGTTAGAAGCAGGATGGAGGTCTTCTCACGGTAAGGGGGTATTTATTTCCGTCACCCCATTTTGGGCCTCAGCCTACCCAATGGGGCTACTCGGATCTGCGCCAGCAAAATTGCTGGTGCAAGTCCGAGAAGCCCCATGTTGGGAGAAAAGGTTTTGGAAGGGGAATAAGGTGTGACAGAAGCCTCTTCTGCTTATTCCTGCCATCTCCTGGGCCTGATTCGCCCCATTTCTGCCCTCCCCTTGCACTGTCACACCCCTGCCCTTCCCCTGTGCCACTCTGCACGGAACGTACCTACATCAGAGGCCGCAGTTCGGGTGCCAGTAGGACAGCACACACCTTTACACTGATGCTCCTTACTCGTGTGGTGCCGCAAACATGATTTAAGGCACATTTGAGACACCCTAGGCTGGCATAGCTGACGAGTAGGATTGGGCCACTAATCACAAAAAAACAAAGATGGGTTGGCTCTGCACTATAACAGCATGTCCTCAAAAGTTGGATATTCAAATATCAATTATGATCTTGAGGCAGAATTACAGACTTTAGCCAGAAAGAAAGCATGTCTGTGAAATTATTGAATGCTTTTAAATTCAGAATAGCATTTATGAACATTTTTCATGTTTCTATAGTACCCAGCCTTGCTGAAATTGGGATGAGAATACTGTTTCACAAAGTCCAATCATAATGAGAGCTTTTGTTCATCAAAAGCATACAGATGAGAGAAGTTTGATTTACCTCTGTGGGACTGTAGTCCTGCAATTATATCCATGTACTTACCTGGTAAGCCCCACTGACTGTAATGGGACTTATTTCAGAGTAGACATGGATAGAATTGGGCTCTTAACTTTTCCTAAAGGAGAACAAAGATTATATTCATTCTTCTACCTACTCAACAACGTTTCACAGTAACAGTTGAGTTGTGATGTGGGAGGGAAATTCTTTAAAAAGAAAAGAAAGGAGAACATATTAGCTGTATTTCTTTCTCAAGTTTTGGATCTGATGCCCTTGTCTGTGTTCACATGAACAAAAGGCAAGCAGCGTTAAATACTTCTGAAGATGTTAGTCAAGTTCAAATACTACTTGACCTTTTTCATGTGCTTTATGTACAAGAGTATATTTCTCTTATGTTCCTCAGATGCAGGAACATGTTTGTTGTGTTGTGTTGGAGATGTTGGAGATGTGATGTTGTGTTGGAGATACCTCCTAGTATTCTCTCTATTAGGGGATACATGCACCACAAATTTGGGTTGGTGTGTGCCATTTTAACTGTCATGACTATCCTGAAAAACTCAAGGGAATTGCAATTTGGTGATGATGCTGAGAAATATCTGAGATCTGTGCCCCCTTCTTACAGAACTACAGTTCCCAAGGTTTCCTGGAGTGTGGGAATGACTATTAAACTGGCTTAAATCTGCACTGTAGATATGCCCCTAGTGAAGACTTAATAATTTCTTTTATGGTAGAGACTCTGGAGAGTGATTCTGCTCTAGCCTTAGTATTAATTGAATTTCACCACCACTTGTGGCAATGAATTTCAGTAAGCAAGTGGAGGTAGAACAGAGAGATATTTATTTTGTTTAATTCGCTCATGAAGGGTGAGGGGGGAAAGATGCTTCCTTCCATTTGATCATCTCCAACTTGCTGTAATTGCAATTTTTTTTATTTTTTCCTCTAACTTGTTCTGCAGTTCATGTCTAAATACAAGAAGATGTTTATATTGCATACATTCAGCTTTAATTGGCCCTTAAAAGAAGGTGTTGATTAGAATCTGCTCAACATCAACAGCTAGCTCGCACAACATTCTGTAATTACTGTTTATTAATTTAGTTCAAGTGGCACAGTTGAAAGCCCTGCTCAGATGGGAGAAGTAAATTGTCACTGGTATTGAATATGCAAATGATCTGCCATGTAAGTTTCCATGAAGAATGCTTAAAGTTAAATGCTACGTGCATAAAGCATTCCAGTTTTATCTTGCAGCAAAACCATATTACAACCTCATGCAAGAAATAAATAGGCCCTGAAAAATTTCCAGGCCTAGCAAAAGTGCCATTTTATTGGCATTGTGGGTACACAGACACGTTTTTTTTTGCCTGTTTATGCATTTTTTAAAAAACCTCTTCACTTTTGGTGAATGGATTTGGCACTGACAGCACATCTGGGCTATAAACTTAGATTGGCTTTCTACCATGTCTTTCCCCAAAGAATCCTGGGAACTGTAGTTTGGTGATGGTGCTGTGAATTCTAAGCCTCATGTATCAAGCTCATGCCAGGGCTCCACGATGAAACTACTGTTTGAGGCCCCGATCCTATTGTGGCACTGCAAATTCCAGCTGTGTGAGGGCCAAATCCTATCCAGTTTTTTTTTTAGCACTGATGCAACTCTGAGGAAAGGGAACAAATGCTCCCTTACCTTGAGGAGGCCTCTACAACTGCCCCCACCACCAAAGGATGCAGCACATACCCTGTTGGCATGGCAGCATTGCTGCTGGAAAGTCAGATAGGATTGGGTCCTAAGTCACTTTATGGCCGTGCAAAAGCTGGGTTACTGTTGCTCACTGCTGGGCCACTGCCACAAAATGGCAAGAGGCATGGGGCACATGGCAGGAGGCCCCCCAGGTTTCAGTGCTGAGGGGTAGGGAGGGGGAAGTTTGGGGATGTTCCAGATGGGGGAGGAAAGGGGGCAAGGAGCAGGCCAGAGGGGGAGGTTCATAGCAGGAAACGTGCATGCTAGATCCGATCTCCCATTTTTCTGCCTGCCCTACACTCTTTTATGGAGTCACACCAGCTATATAGCTAGCAAGGGTCTGCACACACCCATAGGCCACCAGGAGGCTAGGTAAGTAAAAAATATTAAGTATTTTTTAAAAATTTCAAAAATATTGAAATAAACCACTCTACTGGTCTATTTTAAAGCAGAGAGGAGAAAACAGGCAAGCTGGGAAAAAGTAGCAGTGGGTGGCAAAGATTTGGATCCCAATCCCTGACTGTGAAGTGGACTGCTGTCACCATTGCCATCCACTCACGGGGGAGGTGGAGGAGGCAGCAGGAGGATTGCTGGCACTGCTGCCATCATTGCCTTTGCTTTTAAAATGAAGTGGAGAAGCAGGTGCCTGCCCCCCATATGGAAGCAGCAGCAGCGATGGGGGTAGCAAGAGAGGTTTCATGCATCGTTCAGCCCCAGTGAAGAACTGTGTGTGTGAGAGTGTGTTTGTGTTTCTTTGGGCTTTGTTTTTTACTTTTCACTTAAAACGGACTCAGGGCACAAACCAATGCTCGTCTACTCAGAAGTAAGTCCTGTTATGGTCAACGGGGCTTACTCTCAGGAAAGTATGGATTGCAGCCTCAGAGGAATGGTGAGAGAAGGGATTGCTTAACCTAGAGTTTCTCAAACTGGGGACCTCTGCCTTTGCCTCTTTAAGGGGTGTGGAAGGGGAAATTCAGCGATGCACTCCCCCAGATCACACCACTGTTGGGGGGGGTAGGGGCTTTCTTCAAAGACCCTGTAGCAACCTGCCAGGGGTGTGGTGAGCCTCTGTGGGGCTCATCGGGTTGTGGAGAATGTAAAAATAACTATTGCAGCCCATTTCCGGTTTGCTATCACGAAACCAGAAGTGGGTCGTGATATTTATTTTTATGTTCTCTGTGCCTTGGGGAGCCCTGCAGTGGCTTCTGCAGGGCTCCCCGCACCCCAGCGGGCTGCTGCAGCTTCCTATAAGTAAAAGAAAGCCCCTGACCGCCCCCCCCCCGACAGCGGCATGATCTTGGAGATTGCGTTGTTGCATTCCCCCCTCCCCTGCAAAAACTTTCCTCAGGGAGTTTGAGAACCCCTGACTTACACCTTTTCCTTCTGGCCATTTTGCTACTCAAAATCTTCCCCTCCTCCACTGCTTTGCACTCCATTGACAAATTCACTGTGCATCAACATTTGAACAATTCCAGTGTTTGTCTGACTATTTCGATGTTTCTTTAGTGCTGCTATTTTTGTCATGGCGTCAATAGTTTCGCCACAATTTACGCTGTGCAGTTGCACAATAGGATGTGTATTACAATGCATTATTACTAGGCAGTAGGATGGATTAAGAACACAAGATAACTAAAAAAGTATTGATGATTCAGATAGAATTAAGATTCCTGTTAGAAGCAGCGCCTCTGAATTGTATAAGAAACATTAAAAATTCAACATAAACAATTTTTGTGTCACAGCGTGTTATGCTTGGGAATTTCTTTTTCTCCAAATAAGGCTCAGTTCTCAATGAAGGGGATCTCTTTTATTCATTTGTTATTGCTTGATGAGAATTTACTTTGGAAACAGCAGTGAGATATTCTATCCCAGGTGGCTGATAGTAAATACATGGGAAGTTTACTCCAAAGAATATTTCCTGAGGTCTTTTGCTCCTTCAGCTCCCTGTACTGAACTTGTAGACAATAGCTGCTCTTCCAAAGTACTGTTGCTGCCTGTTAGTCAATGAACAGTGAACTAAACATTTTTTACTTAGGATTTCATGTGATAAAAGCCTAAGAGCTTTGAAAGAACCATTATAGGCTATTGCCTAAAAGAAATAACCCATTTGAAAAGTCTGCAATTATGAACTTCCATAATAGCATGTAAAAGGAGCATTGAACCCATTATGTGATATTGAGTAAATAATGTATTTGTAAAAGTGTCTGAGTAATTTATATGATAGTTCTTATTGGCAGATAAGAATGATTGCAGACCAACCCTTCTTCCTTTCTTTTGTAAAAAACAAAAAAACAAAAAACCCTACTCCTCTCTCATTTGAATCCCCAAATAGCAATTAAAAATGCCTGCAGCAATTCCAGTATTTTTCTAGCAATTAATGGATAATCACTCTGGCTTTAGGTACTTCAGGTTGCCATTTTCTGCTGACCATGTTTCCTTCTGTCCTGCAGTAGTTTATTACATTCTTTAAAGAGAATAAACAAAAAGCTGTATGTTAATGTATTGCTCAGACCAGCTAAGGATATACTGTACTGTCTTATTGTGAGATAACATTAACAGGCCCCAATCCTAACTAAAAGGCATGCTGGCAGAACTGGTGAACCAGGCTTTTGTACTGTCACTAAAGTGCCATAAAGTGCTTTGCAATGGTGCAATGATGAAGGCTGTGTGTGCCAGCAGGAAGGACAGAGTCTTCCCATGTGCATTGGAGGGGGGAAGGATGCCCACTAGAGCAGATAAGACTGGTGTAGAGGTGGAGAGAGGGCAGGGAAGGGCAGAATGGGGTGGGGAGAGTGGCAGTGGGGACGGGGTGGGAAGATCAGGCCCAGGAGGATGGTGGGATTGGTGGTGCTGGTGTATGCCATGTCCTATCCTCCTTCCTGGGCCTGATCCGTTGACACAGATCAACACAGACTTGCTCCAGCAAGTCTATCACTATTGCTGGTGTAGGTCTAAGTTGATCCATTGTGGCTGTTGAAACGTATCATGGGGCAATGGGACAAATGTCCCCTTACCCTGAGGAGAACTCTAGCAGCTGAAATTTCCCCACAGGATGCAGTGTAGCTGGCACTGGTGCCTCTGTATTGGCATGGGGGAATTTAGTTAGGATTGGGCTACACACAGTAGCTCACCAGATGCTTCTGTGAGCACACAAGACTCCCAGACACCCGTATCCTGTTGCAACCCGCTTGCACTTAGTATTCCTAGAGATAGGCTACCTCTAAACCCAGATGTTGCATTTGCATACACAGTCATCATGCCTTGTAACCTAGGATGGACTTTTCCTCCACAAATCTGTCCAATTCCTTTTTAAACACATCTAGGCCAGATGCCAGTAACCAAGCATGTGACCGTGGGTGGCATCAGAGGTAGTGCAAGGAAAAAGATGAGAGAAAGTTTCCTGTGGTTCCGGTCACAGCAAAGACCACATGGTTCTGTGTAGCCTTAACCGAGGGCGACAAGCAAGGCACGAGTCCTTCAGTAGACGGTGACATCCCAGTCACATCACCCACTTCCAGTGGGGGAGCTAATCTCTCTCACTGGATAAATCCTAAATGGTAGAACAATTACCTCAACTACTGTTGGAGATCTAGGTTTCCGATGGTTGTGAAGATAGTTACAAATGTACTCCTCACGTGAACACCTAGGACTACGCTTGGGCCTCCCCAAAACAGTTTTAGAAATAGAATGGATTTGCTTACTCACATACAGCTCTCTCAGAGAAAGGAAGAAAATCACAAGCACTAAGCGTGTTGTCAATTTGTCTGCACGAAAAACAGACAATGAAAGATAATGGGGCGTTTGTGGATCTATAGCAAGGTTGTGCCAAAGATCAGAACTGCTGATCCCTATCTGCTGGATTGAATGAGATGTATTGCAGGAGTTGTGGGGCAAGGGTTCCAAGACTCAATGAATTCTCCTGATTGAAAGCAAGATTTAAAGGTAAGAAGAGGGCTTTGATGCAAGCCCCAAATCCAGGCTGTAGCCTTTGTTAAAGGAGGGAAGTAGGACAAGGAAGCTGGGGGCGGGGAAGGGGCATGTTGTAAAATAGTCCACAAGGTTGGCTATCCAATCCATGCTGGCACAGCAGCCTCAGTTGCTCTTGCAGCAGGAAGTGGGACGATGTCTAGAAAGGAAAAGTGAGCAGGGATTACTGATCCTGTGTGTTGGTTGTCCCAGTGGTTCTTGGATTGTGGCTAGAATGGGGCCAGCTTCACACAGCACCAGCAAGTCAAACACACAATAGGCTGACAGCAAGGCAAGGAAAATCCAAAGAGCAAAGACACAAGGACCCTTGCATCCTAGGTTTTATAGACTACAATCTTAGCCATACCTACCTGGGAATAAACCCCATTTACTACATATAATGGGACCTACTTCTGAGTAGACATGCAGAGGATTGGGCTCATATGGTTTTACCCATAGAATTCTATGGGGCCTTTTGTGGGATGAGCACATCAAGGGACCTTTGTTGTAAATGGCTCTTGATGGATGCTGCCTTTGTTTTTACACTTGGCTGAGGGTGTGGTAGCTAGCTCAGGAGATCTGTTGGCTTGTTAACATGCCTCTGATTGAATTTAGTCATCCAGTGGATGACAGGGTTGGGGCACTGTTTGTTTGAAGCTGCACGCCGCCATGCAGCTCAAATCAGAGCTCCACGCAACTGCCTTCATGGTGCTCCAGAGGCCCCTCCCCATGCATCAAAGGTAGGGCTCTGCCCAGTCCCTGTAATTTGTACAGGGAACGCTGACTGGTTGCGGATCCTTCTTTTGTTAACTTCTTTTTCCCAAGACAGGAAGCTCCTAGGCGGTGGCTTTGATCACACAGTCAAACTTGCTGCACCTGCCCAGGTAAGTCACCCATGAATTTTGGAGCATGCAACACACACTCTGAGCCAGGCTGATAGTGTGTATGTGTGTGTGATTGCTCCAATTAAGTGGCTTGGCCTGTGGATCTGAGGCCTCTTGTGGCATAGTTGAGGCAAGGTTGGGGGGGTACATGCCTCCCAAGTGGCAGAATGGCAGTTTTCTGCCATCTCCGCTAAGTGTGGGCGTGACAACAAAATTGGCCCTCCCACACACCCTTGTCTCAGTATGGCTCCAAATGGGGCCATTTTAGGAGTGACAGCCACACATGGGCAGGGAGGGGTGAGAGTGCAGGTGTGGAGGGTACCACCCTCCTCTGTGACCCAGGCGCCAACAGGGTCTGGCAGTGCAACTGGAGGCCTCCTGCCATCAGTCCTGTTAAGCCTTAGTGGCCTGTGCTGTGCTTTCCTAGAACCAGCATCACAAACGTGTGCATATGCGTGTTTTTATGTTCTTATGTTCTCTGCATGCATCAAACTAAAAAGAAAACAAGGAGGTAACATTGCCTACAAACAGGAAGGGTCGTTGCTGAGGGCCAAACTGGATGTCACTTTAAATACATCTTTACCCTTCTCTGTGTGTTTGTGTTTAGCTTGTTTTAATATTAATCAATCCAGATTGGAACTGTGACACATGGATGGGTACATTTTTCCCATCTGCACAGCAGTCCCAATGAAATTGGCCCCTCCAAGCTGCTGTTGGCAAGATATGAGTTAAACCTAAGAGCATTCTGCATTAAGAAAGATGTCAACACATATGAATTTGATTGCAAAATTAAGGCCGTAGGCCTCAAGTCCTTCCAGAAAAGAAAAATGAAGTTGTTCTAGGATGATGAAGAGACATAGAAGAAAAATTCTGCTCTGCCATACAAGCTAAAACTTGCCCACCCACCACTTTTGAAATTCCCTCTTCTTTGAACTCTGAAGTGAACTTTCCTTACTCCTACACAGTTTTTGTGTTGCTCTCTTCTCCCTAATTTTGATTACGCTATCTTTAGTACAAATTAAGAACAATGTTAAATTATCTTTTAAAACAGACTTTCTTGCGCTTGGATTGTTGTTTTCAATTTGTGATGTTTAAAATGTCTGGATTTATTATATATGCTGCAGACCTGGTGCAGTGGAACTTTACTTTAGGAAAAAATTATATTATACGTTTTTTTTAAAAAAGATGGTTCTGAGAAGAAGGCAACAGTTTTCCCTTAGAGTGCTTCAATCCTTGCCAGCTACATGGAAACCCAAACGAATACTAGAAGTGACACCTACTTTAAAAAGATATACAAACATGCCCCCTTTGCTGCAGGGGTTCCGTTCTGGAACCCCCGGTGGATACCTGAAACTGCAGATACGGGCAAACACCCTTACCCGCGGTCCTGAGGGGGGCCTTGGACCCAATCTGTAGATAAGTGAATCCGTGGATATGGAATCCACAGATATGGGGTCCCCTGTACTATGTTTGACCTACACAACATTTCAATGTTAAGAATATTCTTTCTTCAACTTGCAGTAATCTCTCTCTTTCTCTCTCTCTCTCTCTCTCTCTCAATTTTAAGACTGGCTTTTGTCATGGCTAACCTTGAATAGCAAGCATTCTTCATTAATATTGGAAGCTCAACTTGCTCATTTGAAGCAGTGTCAGTTGTTATTCTGGAGAGCACACAATATCTTGATTATGGCTATGACTGATGCCAGCTTGAGATGTATGTGCAAGATTTTTTTTTTTCCTTTCAGTTTGGTATGCAATTCATTTTGGTGGTTGAAGCCTCCATTCGTCACTCATTCACTGAATGTATGTTTGTTTTGTCACAAATCACCTCATGTTTTTCCTCCCATCCATTTTGGGGATGAAGGGAAATTGTGAAGGTTTCGGACATAGTGGGATGAAATGGTGTAACTGTTTTTTTTTTTCTTTTCTTGAAATTGTTTTTAAAGTGTAAAAAAAAAAAAAATCAGAGCTCCTGGTGCCACCTGATGGCCACCATGCCTTTCCCCATATCACCCCAGATTTTATGCTGCTCAGTCCCACTGCAAATTAGCTCCCCACCCACTGTCATGAACACGAACAGGGCCTGAATGGAGCAAATGGCTCATACGCCATTCAACTCATTTGGGCCATGTAGGCATTCATTCTGTGACAAAAGGAAATTTGTTGAGATGGGCTCATTTCAATTCAATTTTCCATTCATCACAAAATGAATGCACACCCCTAGTGCCAAAAACTAAACCACGATCTTCTCTGATGTCACATTGGGACTTTGTGGAAAGGAGTGACATGGCTTCTCTGATTGCCATTACTTAATTATTCTAAGCTCAAAGAGTCTTGGTAGCCTTGGGCCAGGCGGTTCTTAAAGGATATTATGAAGATTTTTTAATTAATGAGCAATGCTATGGTCAAAACCCAACGAAGAGTTGAATGCCCTTAATGTCATAGATTTAAGTTGACTTGACAGCCCAGTCCTCCCCCCCCCCCACTAATGCAGTTGCATCACCAGAGTTATTGCTGCTTCCTGTGGGTGGGGGAGGCAGCCTTGAAGGTTTCCTCTGGGTAAGACTCCGAGGCCCAAATGGGTCTGCTTGGACTAGTGAAATTGCCGTCACAAGACCATGTGGTCTCAGACTGGGGGACAGGATATGGAAAGGGGGTTTGGATTCAGCAGACACCGCTGCTGCCAAACCTACCCCCTTTCTGGTCCAGATCCGCCTTCATGCCCCATCACTGCCCTGTCCCCCCATCGCTGTTCCACCTCCCCCACCAGCCCCCCTTGGTCAGTGGGCCTTCCCTGATCTGCTGCTGCAGGCAGGGCACACTCGAGCCCTTCTGCTTCACATGTTGCCAGAGAGTTCCATAACTGCCACAAGGCAGTATCTGCTGGTGGAATGTTAGTTCGCTCAGTAGATTAGCCCAATCAGGCTGTGAGACAATTCAGCATTGGATTGTAGTTTTCAAGTATAGCCTACATGCCTGGGATCTTTAAGTGACATCATTCGGAAGCAAATCAGTTGAGCGGCTTTTTTAATGAAAAGAGAGACAAGACGGATGAAGCTTGTTGTTTATCAGTGGAATTATGTATTATCGTAAATCCTATGGGAATGTGATCCATGTAAATGGCATTTCCATTTATCTGAAATGTTAATTCTTCAGACATTTTGAATGTCCCAAGTCCATGCAAGAAAACAAAGCAGTATTGCAACTTTATCAATAAAAGACATGACCGATGTGTCATCTTTCACAGCCTTTCCAAAGTTTGGTGGTGCTTGGTTTTTCCTCACTGTTACGGGACCCAGAAATATACTGCTAGTACCACTCTATGTCCAGTGTGAAATGCATGATTAGCATTTTGACATGGGTAATGGTGGTTTTCTTTGGGGCTAAAAGTAGAAACGTGGTTAACATTGGGACATCCAGATGTTAAGGAGGGGAAGGATGAACAGAAATTAAATACCTTGTTTTACTGGACAACTTTGAAGATGTTTGTGTATAGTATATTTTATTGTTGTCTGACGAATAAGTCAGCTGAGAAATGTGGGTGTTATGCTTGTGGATGCATCTTTTAATTGAAAAGGGCTTTGTTATGTTTGTTCTTTTGGGAGTAGATAAAAGAGAGATTTATTGGAGAACTTTATTTGGGTTTGAGAAACCATTTCTCCAAGTGCTGTACCTTATTAATAGCCCTTTGTTCTTGCTGTTAACAGTCATACAGGGATTTTTGAGTGGGATACTCATTTTCTTCCAAGTTCTATCAGTGAAGTAATCATTTCTGGCTTAAGACCAGCTGCCATTTGCTTGCTTTATGAAAATATAACACCAGCATCCTACTGAAAGCTATTTTCTTTTAGGCAAAGGCTTCTGTCTCAGCTGGATCTCTGTATCTGCAGTAAATGCATGGATTTTGGTCTTTAAAAAAGAAAGATAATGTTATAACATTTTGATTACCCTTTCTGCTCCTATCATTCACAAACCATCTTTTCTAATTACGGCATTAGGACATTTACATAACGGGGGATCGAGGTCCTTTAACTATGTTTCTATTATGCTTGGCACTTGCGTGAAAGGATATTATATTCGTGTGCATTAGAGATTGCTTATAAAAAGATCAAGACAATAACAGCAGATCAGACGATAAAGGTTCCCTTTTCTCCTCCCAGACAGGCTGTCTCTGGCTGAAGAATACAGTTCATCAAAAGTGTCTGCAGGTTGTCAAACTCAGTGAGATTTGGGGACACTCGGAGGCTGTCATGGCCAGCAAGAAGAATTTTCTGTAGGGTTTTGCCATCACTCACCCTTAGGAAATAATCACTCACCTCATTCTACATTCTCTCATGATAGAGCTCTATTGGAGAGAAAAGAGCCATTTTATCAAAGGACAATATATCCCTTCTCTTCGTCCACGCAGCTTCCATTATCAGACCATAATAAATCATATTTATGTTCTCAGTTAATAAGACTGATTACGATGCAGGTTACAGAACAGACATGGGAAAGAGCAAAGCAGGTGAAAAGATGTTTTAATGAAAATATGATAAGAAAACCACTTCTTGAACATTTTATGCCATTATTTGTAATGATCCCAGACCATTTTTGATGCATCTTCTTTAGCAATGGATTAAGCAGAGTAAATTGGTTCCCTGGTTTACGCACTGAAATGGGGTGGTGGGGTGGGGGTGGGGGGGAACCATGGCATCCTTCTCATGTTGTCCAGAGTCATTATATACATTATAAGCATAAAATGAGTTTAATATATGTGCTTTGAAATGAAGAAGAAAACAGAAAATCAGGGAAGACTGATTTTAATGTTGTTCAAAATTATTCAGAAAAAAATTTCTACTTATCTTTGTTACTGGCGGTGCATTTTCCATGAAATTTAGGAATGTCATGTACTGCTTTCATCTGCTTCAAATTAATATACTGCTCTTCCTGCCTTTCTCAATTTCTTCAAAGTTTTCCTTGCAGTACAGTACAAAGAGACAAAGAAAGATGGATTCTGCACTCAGTATGTGAGCGTAACTATTATTAATGCTAATGGGAGTTAAGTGTGTACTGCAAGAAGAGACTGTACTCCAGTGTTTAATATTGAAAGGGAACTTATTTGAAAAAATTGGACATTTTTAGCTCCAGCAAGTTCAATGAATTAAAGTGCCAGCTTCCCTGAAGTTATGTTAAGAATAAGAAAAAACAAATTAGGTAAAATACTAAAACGGCATCAGCTTTAAATTGTGGCAGCCTGGCCTACAAAACACGAAATGGAGTGACCTGGAACACTTTTGACTCACTTGCACACTGGGTAATAATATCAGATAATGGATCTTTCAGAAACATGATGGCTGGGTTCCAAGGAGCTACTTTAGGCATGCCCCATTGGATTCTAGTTTTTGCATTGCAGGCACACATACCTAACCCACGTGAACCGTTTTTGAAAGTCCCTTTGGTTTTCAAACGTGGTTTGGCCACATGGCATGGGGCCTGCTGTTTGAGAAGCACAAACCCAAAGCCACTTCCATCAGCATAAGAAACTAGGCACACAGTTCTTTGAATCCAAGCCTATCTGTGGTAATTGTGGGAACAGCTGATTGAATGCTATCTAATTGAAGCTTCTTTCTTTTAATCTGCCCCAACCTGTAAGGTCTACGCACTAGTACTACCACAGGAAGTGCTCCTTCTGATGTAGTATATGTGTATAACCAGCACTAATTCCATGTTACGTTCTCCTAGATGTTAATGGAATACCCAGAAGACCTAAGATTCCCAGGGGAAATACCACTTAAAGAGCATTGCCTTCAGTTTTAGAAGACAGAATGTAGAGTAGCTACTTTTATCCTCTTTTTTAGATTTGAATAGCCCTTTTCAAATTCAGTATACTTTATATTCCTTTATGTCCTGACTCAGAGACATGCTCAGAGACTGCTCACCACCGCAGGCCTGGTGAGAGATAAAAGAGAGACAACTGGGCTTTGCCAAGACCCTTTCAGATTCTCCCTTCTTCAGCATGGGTACAGACCCTGAGGGGAGAGTTCAACCCAGAGCATATAAGGGCTGACTTAACCCATTTTTGCCCAGCTCGCAGGTTTACACATTACATCCCTGCTGCGTATAAGCAACGTTGGACAGAAATGCTTAACACCAAGTATGCAAGTATCTCAAACCATAGTATGCAAGCATGGTTAGAAATGGGTTTGCAAACTCTGGTTTGAATGAATCATAAGTAGTGAAGACATAATGCTAATCGGAGCTCTGAAAATAAAAGGAAGGGGGATTCATGTGCAAGAGAGAGGGTATGTGCATGTGAACCCACAAGCACTTGCACACTCTGATTGGCCAGTAATGGTTAGGAGATGGGGTGGCATTTGGTCTCTCTGGCCCACCATGCTGACAAAGAAGAAGGAAAGAAGCAAAAGTTTAACTTCAATGAAATAGCAAGGTGTCAACAGTGCAGGAGGCACTACAGACATTAACGTGGGAGTAAATTACTCCCTTTCGTGAGAACTATACAAAAGTGATAAACTTTTCATTGATGTCAACATGTGAGTAATTTACTGCTTCTTGTAAAGATAGGTGCAAATACAACCTTACTTGTTATTGGTTCATGCAGGATAGTTTTTCTAAGGTGGTGTTAGAAATTTGGGCTTTTACCTCTAATTTACAGTTAAGATCAGATCCATGCAACCTAGAAGGAGGGCATATTGTTTCTTGTTTAGGAGGCTCTGAGACACAAGCTGGATAACCACCCTGCCTTCATTTCTAGAGTTCTGTAATGGCAGCTGGATTGAAGGTGTGGCATCAGGCCTAAATTTTTCCCAGTGTACTCTTACTGTACAAATACACCCTTCAGGAACAAGTTACTGTACATGACATGAGAAAGCACAAAGCAGATTTCCTGGTACTATAGTTGGCGTTGTGATGATTGAGCGACCCTTGCTTCCTTCCTGGCACCCATTTGTTCCCCTTCAGGAAAGCATCGGTGTATGGTTCAATAGGAGAGAGGCTTCCCTGAAACACTTGGAAATCAATGCCTTTACAAAAAGACTACATGGCCAAGTCATTTGCTGTATTCCTGTTTTCTTCATATGAGTCTACCAAGAACAATAGCCCTAGTCATCTCACCTGCTAGGATTGGTATACGCTAGCCTACTGGGCATTTAAGTAACCAGATCAGAGTGCAAATAGGGATGTCCAAGTGGTTGCAGTCCATTCAGTTGGATGGACAGCACTGAAATAGGATTCAAGGTCAAGCCCAAGGATACTTTAATGGGTCTAGCTTGGCTCCTTCAAGAAAGTAACTTTGTGTGGTCAAGTTTTCAATCACCTCCCTGGGGATCAGAAAATTGTAATGGCTGCCTGAAGCAGATATTTGAGTAAGAACAATTAGGGAAGAGTGAGATGGGCAGCATAATCCTAATTTGTGCTGGAACAGGCTGGCCAGTAGGCCTGTACAAGTTTGGGGCTGACTGCAGGCCAACCTGCTGCAAGTGGAAAAAAATTCCTCTTACCTGGGTAACAATGCCCCAGGTAATTGTTACCTCTTACCTGGGTAACAATGCCCCAATGGGGCTACTCGGATCCACATCACCTAAATTGGTGTTGCAAATCCAAGCAGGCCGGGGCTGGCCTGGGTCCTAAGCATAAGTTCCGTATCCTGGCCCTGTATCCCACTCCCCAACCTCCCAAACCTAACTGGGAGGGTGGTTACGAGGCTGGTTGCTCTGTGCTCAGCTTTGTTCTTATGGTGGCAGCAGAGGCTGCTGGTTTTGATCCAAGATTGGGGCAGATCAGGGGAAAGGAGGGATGCTTTGGTACTCCCTGACTCTTCAATTATTGCAGATGTGGAATGTCTCAGTAGTGGAAAAGTCTTATAAATGCAGCTTTGCCAACTATAGAACATGTGGACCTTTTTGTTATAGTTACAGAGCAGGGACTTGATTTTTCTTGTCAGTTCTCACTAGCCTCAGACACCACGTTTATGACTGATCACTGTCCAGCCCAGCCAGAGTTGTGACACTGTCACAAACAAGCAAATAAGAGAGAAAATACTTCAAGAAATTAACTGCCCAGGAGACCAAGTGGCATGAGAGTAATTTATAGGATGCGCGAATGCTACTTGTGTGCAGTGTCGCTGTTTGTTGGAAGCCTATGACCTTAAAAGCTGAACAAATAAACACCTTCTCCCCCTCTTTCTTCCATCTGTGTTTTCTTGGTTGGTATTTTGTCTTTGAGTCATTTAATGCCATCAGCATCCCTGGATGCAAGAGTCTGCTTGGCCACATGTCAATCATAACGGGTGACATAAAAAAAATAACTTAAAAAGAAATCTTGCATCATCTTTTTGTTTTGGCCTTAGCTCCATTTTTCTTATCATAGTCATGACAAAAAATTCCTGCCTCCAAGTGTGTTCAGTAATGTCACCATAGATCTAATATCTATGAGGCTTTTTGTTTTAGCTTTACTGGGATTAACCACAAAAGGCACTTGACGGTGACAAAGAATCTGTCAGATATACAATGATCAGCACACTGAAATCCTTCAAGACAAAAGGGCATTAATGCCCCCCTAAAGCAGTAGCCACTATCTGAGGAAAATAGAGTCTCAACCATTTACAGTAAGGGCCATAAATAGAAGATAGATCTGGTATAAATTGTCACAGTATATTAGTGTATTTAAAACAGCCAAAACAGTGCAAAAGCATGTCAGCTGGATGGAAATATGACAGTGTTTTGTGAGTCTGGGGACCAGAGCCCAAACTGAAGTGACTTTGAAAGTGTACATTTCTTCATTGTGAGGAAAAAGGGAAAGGGTTCAGTCCAGATGTGATGTGGGAATTCTGCTGTTGGAATGCCTGACATCTTTTTCCTTTTCAAAAGAAGCTATGTGCAGTAAAATTTGGATTGAGACTTGGCATGGTGGTGGTGGCTCAACCTCCTCCCTCACATTGATTCCTTGATTGAAATCCTTCTGCATCTGCTATTAGGCATGAAGACAAAATTGTGTAGGCCAGTGTTTCTCAAACTGTGGGTTACTACCCACTAGGTGGGTCACGAGCCAATTTCACGTGGGTCCCCATTCATTTCAATATTTTATTTTGAATTTATTAGACTTTATGTCTGACAACAGACATGTGTGCGTGAACATATATGTGTGCATGTATGTGTGCAAAATGAAGGCAACAGGAACTGCTTGACAGAAGTCAGTTCCTACATAAATAGAAAATAAAATACTCCATCAGTCACATTAGAATCTTGACAACCAAGACAAATCAGGAGTTAAGAACCATTAAACCTGAGTCACATGTCTCCAGCCTTCAGCCATGCTACCAGTTTCAAATATCTGGGTTCGCCCTTATGCTACTATGGTTGCAATTTGACTGTGAGGCAGCAGATGACAGACGTGTGCTTTCCTTAAGCTGCAATGCTATGCACACTTTCCAGGGAGTATGCCCTATTGTACTCAACAGGACTTGATTCTGAGTAGACATGCATAGGATTGGACTGTCGGTCAGCAGACCTATTAGCAAGACACATTTAACCCAGGAGGATACTAGTTGCTGATCATTTATCTAAAGCAGTTGTTCTTAAACTTTTTGCACTAAGACCCACTTTTTAGAATAACAGTCTGTCAGGACTCACTGGAAGTGATGTCATTGGAAGTGATATCATGGCCGGAAGTGACATCATCCAGCTGAAATTTTTAACACCCCATATAACAAAATCAAATCAATCAAGTAAATTAAAAGTTTACAATAAGTATAAGTTTAAAAATTATTTAAAACAAAGAAGAACCCTTCCAACCCTCCCAAGCAGTTGTTGATCTGTTTAAAAAAAATTCCACAAACATCCCAATGGCTGCAATCCTAGCCATACTTACCTGAGGGTAAGCCCCATTGATTATCATTGTTAAAAGCATATACATAAGATCTGTAACATTTCCCCAAATGCAGTCATATACCATGGTAGCATCGTCTAATACAGGGGTGCCCAAATCCCGGCCCTGGGGCCACTTGTAGCCCTTGAGGACTCCCAATCTGGCCCCCACGGTGGTCCCAGTCTACAATGAACCTCTGGCCCTCCGGAGACTTTCTGGAGCCAGCACTGGCCTGATGCAACTGCTTTCAGCTTGATGACCAACTGTTTGACCTCGCGCATGAGCTGTGGGACGAGGGCTCCCTCCTCTGCTTTCTGTTTCACATCTGTGATGCAGCAGCGGCAGCAAAAGAAAGATTGGCTTTGCTTTGTGCAAAGCCTTTTATAGGTCTTGACCTATTGCAAGACCATCATTCATTCATAAGTTCCATCTCTAATATATTCATTTATGTAAATTTAGTCAAATTTGAAATGTAAATGAATTCTTTTTTTTTTCCTGGCCCCTGACACAGTGTCAGAGAAATGATGTGGCCCTCTTGCTAAAAAGCTTGGATACCCCTGGTCTAATATATTAAAAATAAAATAAACATTGAAATGAATGGGGACCCACCTGAAATTGGCTCATGACCCACCTAGTGGATCTCGACCCACAGTTTGAGAAACACCAATCTAAAGTGATGTTTTTCAGGCTTTCACAAAACTTTGGATGTGCCTGCTGATCTTTTACTCAAATGTTTTTGAAAATGACAACTGCAGAAATATCCATCCAGAAATGGCATCCAGGCTCCAAGATGAGCCTTTATGTGAGGGACATATCACATTAGACAAAAAAGTATTTCTATTGGTGTTGGAAGCGTGTGTCCCTGCTTCCCCTTCCCCCGTCAGTTCAGGAAAGATATGGATGTTGTGTTTTGCGCCGATGTACATACGCATAATAGTGTAATTGAAATGGCATGTTTACCATTCTGTTTCATGCTTGATTGTGCTTTTTCAACACCTTTGCGCACACTGTTAGAAGTGGGATTATAATTAAAATGTTCTGTTGAACACCTTGTTCGGTTCAGCGAGAAACACAATAGAAATATAAGTACTTGTTCTCAGTGACTCTACAACGACTGCACAATAAAGCCTGGGAAATCTCCTGAGCACATTGTTTATTTTGCCAGACCAATCATCAGAAAGGAAGAGGTGAACAAAACATATTTGCAGGAAGCAGGGTGCTTTCCCCCTCCAGCCACATAGAGAAAATGCTATCAGGGCAATCTTTTCTAGATACGTTGTTCCTTGAACGAATGTTACCATAACACTGGATTTTAATTTATTGCCGATGAAAAGGGCTGTTGCCCAATTAAAGCTCTGAGTTAGTCATATGAGCTTTAGTTCATTAATCAGCTAAATCTGAATCTATTTCCGTATGACTAACAGCCCAATCCTACCTAAATACTCCAGCATGCCAGCAACCTGCACTTCCACAAAGTGCTTTATAGCGCTTTTGCCTCAGCCTGCACCAGCAGAGCTTGCAACCCACTGGCACTTCCTTTCATTAGGATTGAACCATAAAAACAGTCGTCCTGAAGGCAAAGAACTAAGGTTTTGGATGCCACAATAAGCAGCAGTGTAGATTTCCTTCTGTGTGTGATAAAAGAGGGGCTGCCTCTTGTAGTTTGCTAACCGTTTGCAATTTTTGTAAGTACAGTAGACTTATCCACAGACTCTTTCTGCAGTTTCAGTTCTCTGCGGTTCTCAAATGCTCCTCTCCCTGCACTCGTGACTCACCTGGTTTTGTTTGCTGCTCTCCTGTCTCCTGTGCTCCAAAACTGCTTCTGACTCACTTCCTGTTAGCATTCTGTTTAACAAAATAGAGTTTGTTAATTTACTGCAAATGCTTTGGATTGTACCAGTTGGCACCCCACAATGCCTTGCTGCGCAATATTAAATATAGGGTTTGCTGCTATCTGCAGTTTCGGGTATCCGCGGTAACAGTGGGACAGCATCTCCTGTGGATATGGGGGGCAGAGGGCTACCATACTCATGTTGTGATGCTGCCTGTTAGTATTTATTATTATTTATCATGAGCTTCTTAGAGCACCATAAAAAAGTTGTATATAAACTAAACTACTGAACGTAAAATTCAAGAACTTAAAAATCTGCCTGATTTATTATTACTACCTTTGAAGAAATCAGAAAGAGATTCATCATATTAACATTACCACCCTAGTGTTTTGTAACGGTACTGGAATAGCACCATGCATGCAAGTATTGCAAAGTGATTCACAATCATTTGTCTCACTAATCAAGCCTCAAATGACCAGTTAGTGGGATTTTCTCATGATAGTGCAGAGCCTTCAGAGCCCTGAAGAAGTCTCATCTTCAGGGCTAGCAGTTGCAATCTTCCCATTCATTGTGGATGAATGGCTGGGGCTGCCTAGGCCACTTAGGTTAGTGCAAGCAGCCTAAAGTAGAGCAGGCAGGATTTATCATTTTACTGCAGTTCAGATCCTTGATTTGCTAACAGAACTCATTTTTTGCATTTTGAAAGGGACATTCTCACTTCCTTCCCACGTTCTCACTTCTCAAATTGATACCTGATTCCTAAGATGTATGAAACTGCCATGAAAGTGTCCCTGTTGTAGATATAGAGGTTACCTATATAAGTCTAATGGGCCAGTTCCCTACTGTTAAGTTATGTGTCAGCTAATCCTGTTCTAACAGTTTATTGCTGAACTTTGGGTACTGTCAAAATCGATATCATTACGATGGGTGCCTTGTGTGTGATGATGGAGAGACATGGAGATGTCTGCTTGCAAAAAAAATGAGCCTGTTTCTCCTGCTTTGTTTGTTTCAGGAAGACAAGCAGCAAGGGTTCATTTTCGATGGCCATGGCCCCTTGGTCATAGAACTTATGTCCAGCACCAGAAACCCCTCCCCCATTCATTTTTCAAAGTTTGGCACTCTTATAGCCCAGTCCTATGCTTTCCCCCACTATAGCATGCAGCCACCCCAAAACAGGCTGTGCTGCATGCTGTGGTGGTGGTGTGCAATTGGAAGGCTTAAGAAGGGAAAGGGGAATACATTTTCCCTTACACTTATGTAAGCCCCTCAACCACCACTAGGTCTCCTTGGACTTGCTCCAGCTCTTTAGCTGGAGCAAATCTGAGGAGATAAAGTGGGCATGTTGGGTCCTTCTAGAGGGGACAGCATCCAGTGCATGTTGCCCACACTGGGTGCCGCCCTCTTTTGCCTCCAACACGCCCCTGACCCTGTTCCATGTTGATCCTCCCACTCCGTTCTGCCACATCCTGCTGACTTACCAAAATTGGCGAGAATTCTTTTCACCCCCGTCACACGTGCCTGTGACACTGGCCTAGAAGCGTATGGCTCTGCATGCTTCTGGGAGGCATTCTGTAATGCTGTTAAGTGCTGGAACACTAGTTCCAGTAGTGGTAAGTTCTAGCTGTTCCACCAGGATCATAGGAAGGTGCCTTATACCAATTCAAACCATCAGTCCCCTAGGTCCATATTGTCTATGCTGACTGACTGTGACTATTCGACACTGAATTTTTCTCTGTCCTCACTAGAGCTCTCAGGAATTGAAAATGGTACCTTCTGCATGTAAAGCAGGTGCTCCACCCCTGAGACCTGGCTCCTCCCATGAAAAAGACGTGACATCACCAGGCCTGCCTCTGAAATCTCAAAGGTTTGGCTGAAATCTCAAAGGTTTGCAACCTTAGTGAGGAGAGCTGGTGCAATATAGTGGCTAAGAAATGAGCTGCTGATCAGCAATCTGTTGCATTTAGGAACCATTACTGCTGATGGCCAAACTGATAATGCTGCTACTAGGTCAGCAGGAGTCAAGTGACACTGCCAATGGCAGCGGCTCCTGAACTGTGAGCCATGACTCCCTAGGGAGCCATAAAAACCAGCCAGGGGAGCCGCAGAATCAGTGCAAAAAACCTGCTGCTAGTGTAGCTATGCTATGCAGTGTAGCTCTAATGAGGAGCGGGCAGGTTGTTGGGCAAGGTGCCCACCTCTGTCTTCCTACTTGCCTCCACCGCTCCTCCTTCTTCCATTTTCTGAACTGGAATAGGAAGAGGAAATGTGAAGGAGAGTGCTGAGTTAGAACGTTGGTGAGTGGGCAGAGCAAAGGCCAATCATTGCACACATCATTGGATCCGGCATCGGAAAGTCTTGGGCAGGTGAGCTCTGGTTACTGGTATTTCTGGTTCATTGCCCTAACAACCAGCTTGTGCTGTTCACGACATACTTCTGAGAGGTAGATTTGGGTTTGGGATTTTAAAAGAATAGTGTTTTTTTGTTTATTTTTGTTTTGGATGTATAAAGATATCACCAAAGCTGTTTGCTCCAAAAGCGTGTAGGTCACGTTGGCAACGCTGTGAATCCGATTTCAACTTTCCTGCTTTTACCACCATGAATGCGAACAGCCTCTGGTGGACACAGATAATGATACTGTTTGGATTATCAGGCTTTCTCAAGGACAATACACGATCAGCTTTCAAGGCAACTTTATGCATCCTGAAGGAGTGGAATTAGACTGGGGCGGGGGGAGGGGGAGTACACAAGAGTCTATTACTTTGTGGCTCACTTTTGAAGATAAATATTTCAGATATTAGCCATGATCTTGCTAAGTTAAACATCTTTTAAGTTTCACGATAGATAGCAGGAATGTCTTCTTGCTGTGATTGCCCTTCTTCACGTCACTGGCTGCAAGGAGCACAAAACTGCACGTCTAGTTTAGCCTGTAGTGACTTGCTATAAAACCCACAGTTAAATTCTTACCAAACAGGAATCTGAACTTGGGTTTCCCTGGAACTATATCCCTGTGGCCTTGCTTGCTCTTAAGCTCTGGAGGGTTCAACTTAGTTTCATTTGAGGAGTGTCAGCAGAGATCAGTTGTCAGAAAGTATAAGCAGATGGAACAGTGTGCTATATGGAAGGAAAGTGAGGAGGTACACATTTTCTTTAGGAGGCCAAATAGGTGATGCCACAGAGCAGCGGGCATAGTATTGTCATGTACTGGGAATTCAGCAAAACGCCCATGCGTTTGTTTGGATATTTCATTGTATAGGTTCATTTCACTGTATAGGTATGTATAGGTTCTGTTCTCTTTAATGCTTATATGCAAAGCATATTTATTTCAGTATGTGATTATTTAAATTCGCACATGTGTGAGAGATGGATGTTTGTTCATCCGTACTTCATCTACGTCAGTTGCATAGATTGCACAGTATATTCACTACAGATACCTTCTCCAAAGTGCATTATATATATAAAGTCTCCAGTACCGTTGATTAGACTTTGAGACAGAGACTTTAAACACAAGGGATGAGAGTCCAGCTGTTACTATTTTTGGTTTGAGAAATGGGCAGTCCAATCCTATCTGCCAGGCTCTGCCAGTGGAACATATGCTCCAGCACTGGGATCCAGGTGGAATTGCCTGCATCTGGTGTGTGTTGGGCAATGTTTTCATGCTCTCTGATGCTACCAGCAAGCGCAACGCGTCTGCCAGGGCAGGCACTGGTGGCTGTACACACTCACTGGCGATGAAGACACTGTTCTCCAGTGCCAGGTATGGAAGCAATGGGAGTAGGCAGTTGGAGAGATGGGGAGGAAGTGGGAGGAGCATTTCTAGGCAAGGGGAAGAGAGGAACTGGGGACAGGAAGGGGCAGATCTAGCAGCAATGGCACACACTGGTTCTTATTTCCTCTTTTTAAAACCTTCCTGCCCATTTTCTCTCCTCAGGCATATAAAACTAACATAGCTGGCATACACCTGAGGCTACCCACTGGTGATCAGGCAGCCTATCAGGAGGTAAGTACAAAGTATTTTAACTTACCTACTGTAGAAAGTAATCACTCCCACCCACCATAGGATGCAGTGTGTGCCTTTTTGGTGTGGCTACACCAGTGCCAATTGCAGGGGATAGGATTGGGGCCTTAGTTATGACTAAAAACTTGAAATCAGTGAGATTTAAAATCATTGTAACCAACTTGTTGTATTCATTTCAATGGAATTTAAGCATGACAAGCTTTCTCTGAAACTGGTTTACCCATGAACTTGATCTTGGAGAAAAAAAAATGTGAACCAAATACTGTGAGTCCACTTTGACAGTGGTTCCACTTGGGTTTTAAAGAATGTTTGTACACACCCTGAGGAATTCAAGAACTGCCATACTGTATCAGATCACCACAGACCATCAAGTTCATGATTATGGAGGAGGAGGAGCCAACAGTGGACAAACAGACATGTCCCCAGGAGCTCCTGGGAGACAGTTTGTTTTCCCCCAAATACTGCAGATTTGAAGAGGACCTGAAGATCTTTGTTAGGAGAGACAAGATCTTCATCGGTGCAGGTATCTGGGAAACTGAAAGCCCGACCGGGTGGGGGGGCTTTCTTCTCAGAGGAATCGAACCATTTGTGACAGTATTGGGGGAAGTGCAGTGATCTGCAATCAAGCTGCTGGCTCCGTGCTGAGATGCCATATGAAGGAAGAAAAAAAAAACGTGACGTGTAAAGTTTAAGCTGGAAATTTAAGATAAGCAAGTGTTAATATTGTCCCCGGCTCTGATTGGCTGATTTGGCTAAAAGCCCTGGATATACTGGAGGCGTTAACGAGAGACTTTTTAAGGAGGTTCAAAGTGCTTTTTTCTCTGTCGTGGAATAAATTGGTGGTGGATTGTAATTACAACTATAACGTGGGTGTGAACTAAAATCCAGAATTATTCTTAGACATAATTGGATATAAATACAATTCTCATTAGATTTGAAAGAGCTTTGTTTTCTCTGCACCAGAGACGGTGAGACTGTTTTCTTGTGTTTTGTTTCTCTCTCCGTTAACCGCACTGGACTGTTATCTGCAAGAGGTATGTAAGGAATGCGGATGGCAGAGTAGTAATGACGTGGTGGAAGTAAGGAGAATAATACATTGTGGACATCTAGTGGACTAGAGAGAAATTGCAAAATGGATTCTGTTCCAGAAATGTGGATATAGAAAATCTTGATTAATACGGAGAGATTGTTTGTTATGGAGCGACAACAGCTGAGTTGGTCCTCGCAGATTCAAGCCAGTCTGGAGACTCTTTCCGAACAGATAGATGTGTGTAAGGAACAATTGGAAGATGTGAAGAAACAAGCAGAAGATAAACAAGGGAGTGAAAAAGTGGACAAGGAGGAAAATCAACAGGATGATCAACAGGATGAAGAAGAGGCACTGATGGAGATCAAGAAAGATATGATGGACAGAGTAACAGGAGTGCACAAATCACAAAATTTGTTGGAACAAGGAGAAAATATATCCCAGTTAACTGGAAGAATGAACACACCCTATATAAGAAAGTGTGGATCTATCGGATTCTGTTATAGAGATAAATATTAAAGATATTACAGGAGGAAAAATGGAAAGTAAGAAAGAAAAAGAACCCTGAGGGGTAATCTGAGGGTTAAAGAAAATTGGAGGATTTATTCAGCTAATAACAATGGCCCAAATTTATTTGAAGAAGAAAAAAGAATACATGTGAAATTGATAAATATGAATTAGAATGTATTAAAAAAATATAGCTGGAAATGTAAATGTGTGGAAGAATTGTTTTATATGTGGTTATTATGTCAAAGAAAAAAAGGCGTAATTAGATTGGAGAATTAGATTGGAGTTGAAATAGCTGAGGTGATAATTTTTGGTAATTAGATTATTTTGTTTTAATATTAATGAGCAATTGAAGTTAGTTTACGCTTGGTAGAAAGTGAATATTTAGAAAATATAATATAGGGCATTAGGGAACATTTATTGTATATTATATAAATAAATGGATAAATCAATAAGAGGTAGAAATAGATGAGTAAGTAGATTAGGAGATATAGTATGATTAATTAGTAATGGTATATGGTATTTAGCACTCCTAAATATATGTTATATGTTTGTATGTTTGTGTCTGTTAATAATAAATAAATAAATAAATAATTTTTAAAAAGTTCATGATTGTGACCAGGTTTTGATCAACAGGTCACTCCCATTTCTACAGTTGTAGTGGTTACAACAATTTATATGATTACGGGCACAAGCCTAACCAGGTCTACTCAGAAGTAAGTCCTATTTTGTTCAGTGGGGCTTACTGCCAGGAAAGCTTACTCCTCACTTTCCTGGGAGTAAGTCCCATTGAACACAGTAGGACTTACTTCTGAGTAGACCTGGTTAGGCTTGTGCCCTAAGAAAATTATACTGTATCTTAGTCTATGTATGCCTTTTTCATGATTCCTCACTATATTTCATATTGCAGTTTTGGAGACAGGAGTGGCTCACAGTTGCAAGAGTATCCCTAGTGTATAAGCCTCTACTAGTTTTGATGTTTTTAGGCTGCAGTCCTGTGTATACACTTTATTGGGACTAAGTCTCATTGAACACAGTGGGACTTACTTCTGAGTAGACATGCACAGGATGTGTTACTGTGGTGCTAGGTGCTTTCTGTCTGTCCAAAAGGTGACATGCCAGAGTGCATAGCCTGGCCACTGCTACAAGTAGCTAGGCCCACTTGCCAGTAGACTCTGGATGCCTGCCAGCCCTTGGAAGTCTTCATAAGGGGAGGGAATGAGGTGGGGGTGGATGGACAGAATAGGGCAGGGAGTCAGTGAAATGGGGCAGTGAGGGGGTGGGTAAGAGGGTGGATTGGGACCAACAAGGGGATGGTTTTGGAGGTAGCGGCGCATGTTAAAACCTTACCCCCTTCCTGACCTTGCTACGCCTTCCCAGATCCACGAGGACTTGCACCAGTGATATTGTTGGTGCAGGTTGGAGTAGACCTGGAAAGCCAGCAAGGGCCTAACCCAGGGCAAGGGAATGTTTCCTGGCCCTGAGGAGGCCTCTGGAGGACAAAACTCCCTGCAGGATTCAGCAGGCACTGCTGCACAGGGAGTTATGATGGATTGGGCGGAAAACTATGTTGTACCCTATATGTAACTTCTGAAAATGGGAAAAGAGGATGATAACAATTGAAGTTGCCCTCCTATCATGTTACCATCATTTCTGATTTTTTTTTTGTCCCAACTAAAGACAAATGCAATTGTTGACTGTGATTCATAAGCCAAGAAAGAATCCTCACTGTTCTCTTCACATGTGTTGTGTGAGTTTTGCAAGTCTGGGAGGATTTCCTGTAATTTTATTTTTTTTGCAACCAAAATTAATAGGCCTATACCGGAACACACACACCTGGAGCAAAGCTATTAAACAAGAAGGTGCTATAATTGCATAATTGCTGCTCAGAATATCGTTTTTCTAAAAATTATTCAATTAGCATCTGAAGTACAGAGTGAGGTTGAAACAGAGGCAGGTGGTTTGGCTAAAGGTACATAAGACATAAAAGAGAGACTCATTGCCGCGTTTGTCTTCTTGGTGTTCCACACAATGATGATGGCAACAACACACCAAATGTTTTTCAAATGTGCATAGGCAGCTTCCTTTTGGCAAATTGCTCACTCACTCTCTCTCTCCCCCTCTGGTACACAGTGCTCTGAAAGTTTATTCTATTTGTGAATAGGGCTACCAAATGCCAGCTCAGATGCGGCTGTGCTCTCCTGAAAACCTCCATGTTTTCAGCAATCACCTGCAGCCCAGATTAGGGGCTATGGCATTTTAAAAACATTCTAAAAAGGAGAAGGCTCTGCCTAGCCCCAAAAGACCGATCCATTTCACTTCTTTACTTGAGCAGAACAGAGATTTGTGTCTGTAAGTGGAAGAGGGAGGGGCTATAAAAGCCAAAAAGCAAGTGGCTGAAAGAACCTGTGCATAATAGTAGTTTCACAGTATCCTGGGTTGGCACTTAATGATCAATGTGGGGAGATAATCCCTGCCATAGTGAGAAGGCAGCATTTTGTATGTCCTCTGTGTGGACTGCTGCATAGAAGTATGCAGTGTAGGGAGAGTTATAGTTCAGGGATGAAGCACAGACTTTGAATGAAGGCGTTAGGTCCAGTCCATAAGACATTCCAGTTAAAAGGGTCTCAGTCAACAAGGCTGGGAAAGAGCCCTTGCTCGAAACTGACTACGTATCAGTGTGAATGGGTCCAGTCTCAATTGACCAATAGCCTGACTTGGTAAAACATGGATTCATATACTCAAACAGTATATGTAATCCTTGTAGGTTATACAATAGTTGCTTGTGAATTCTGCAGCTCTTGCTCCAGATGAGCATATCTGAGACCTCGTTAATTCTCCCTCTTCGGCAGACCTTCACCCAGAGAGTGATGCTGGCACTGTACTTTCTTCAATCAGAAGACAAGAAGACATGTAATTAAACATGATACCTGATACCGAGCATCTACTTATGTTGCCCTTTCAACCAATTGCACTGCCACTAGGGCTGTGTCCTAGGATCTCAAATGACTTTTCCGTTCATTAACTTCAGTAGGCAATTGCTTAGAATAAGAATGCAGGCCAGAGTTCATTTCTTGGCATACGATAGGAAATGAGACAAAATGCCCTGGTGGACCAAGGACAAGTTAAGCATTGATTGTTGCGTCTGAACACCCTGTTTTCTCTGAGGGCCAGCAGATGGCGCCATGCATCATTTATTGACACAAAACTTGCCAAACAGAGGATTTTCCCCCCTTTAATTTAGAAAGTATTACAACCAAAGTGTTTTCAACTTATTATTATGCATGAGTTAAAAAAATCCCATGAATGTGTAAAATTTTTCTCCTGCATTTCCCTTTTTATAACATCATTTACATTCCATATTAATAATTAAAAATCTTCAGGATTTTAATCACTTTTCTCATCACTAAAATGTCGAATGGAAAGATCTCGCCCCCCCCCCCCAGGTGAAATGGGGGGATTCTACTGAAGGGGGGAAGACTGGAAAGTCACTTGATAAAGGTATGTGCATACAATCACCTCTTGTTATTTGAAAAGCATACATTTAATGAACACATTCCAATAGAGCGCCGTTAACAGGAGAGGAGGAAAAAAAAAACATTTTTTGCATGCAAGTTTAATTATGGTGGTGTTTGTTTGATAGCTTGTTACTGTAAATAAAAGAGATAAAAGAAGCCCTTCACTTGAGTAGCTCCAAAGCTGTGAAATATGTACCTAATTAAAACTATTGGTGTAAGAGGCTAATAAAGTACATGTGCCTACTAGATGTCTTATTCTAATGAATCTCAGCTAATTTGCTTTGACTGATGAATTTCGGCGTTAGTGGTAGGAGCTGAATAATTATGAAATTTATCACAAGATACAAGGCCTCATTCAGTATTGCTCAGGTTCAGCTGAAGGAAATTTTCTTTGTCATGGGTGCAGAGCTTAACCAATACCATGAGAAGAAGCCAGTGTGCCCTTTCCCAAGCTGACTTTACCATATTCACATGGGCATATATGTGTGAGGATGGTGGTGAAAGAAGGCAGCAGCATGAGGAAGGCACCTGTGTTTCATTAGGAGATACCTCAATGCATGGCAAGAATATTCCGGAAGGGCTATTTATTGCAACAACTGTTCTCCTTTTAATCCACCCACTGAGATTCTTTTCAGCACATTTTGAAGGATGCATTAGAAAGGCATTCCTTAAAGTTAAACTTGGAACTGTTACTCAATCCCCACCGAAACTCTCTTCATTTGGCAATTTATTTTTACTGTTTTTCATTAAGTGCTTCAAACAAATCAGTGTTAAGAACGTAACAATGCAAGCTATTTCACCCTTGTGCTCTCTCATTGGAGCAGCTTGTTCTGAGGTAAGGGTGCACATATTTGTTTCTGGACAAATGTGAAAATGGGGCAAATGAGCGACACAGAATGACCACGAATGTGTTCCAAGTGAGCAGTGATCCATGTCAGTGTTAGACTTTGCTCCATTCCTTCAGTTTCAATTCCCAAAGTTAGCTGCAGCTAGGATGGGGGAGGGGGGGAGAAGGAAATTGATTTTGTAAGTTCTCCAGTCATGAGCTCAGAAACATTTTTACCAAACTGTCCAAAACTCTGGTCTTGAGGAAACTTCCGATCACAGCATGACAAGTGATGGGTTGTCCAGAAACTAAAAAACCTCCCATGGACAGTATGCAATCTCTTTATTCTGCTTCATGATGGAAAAGGAAAGAAGAGTGGAAGATTGTGTCTGATACTTAGTTTTGTAGGGGGGGAAATTGATCCAGGTTAGGATTATTACTATTTATTAAGAGTATTTATATATTGCACAGCTTTTCAGCAAAAGGTAGTTCACAGACCAGTTTATGTCGCAGAAGTCAAGAAATGGTTCCCTGTCCCCAAAGCGCTCTCAATCTAAAAAAGATGCAGAAGAGCCTCTGCAGCCACAGTCATTGGAAAACATGCCATGCTGGGGTAAAGTAGGGCAGTTGCTCTCTCCCGCTAACGATGAGATCATTTTAAAAGGTGCTGGTCGCACCTTCTAAAGCGAGCACTTCTCACTGACAGCACTGGTAAGTTGACGGTGGTAGTGGGAGAAAAGAGGCGGAGAGGGAAGCAAGGATGTATCTGGGCAGACAGGGGGCATAAGACAGCATGGGGGAGCGAGGGATGAATCCTAGAGGCACCGGCATGCCCCAGGATCCTATTCCTGTTTCCTCTCCCTTTCTCTCCTCAGTTCTGCGCCAGTAATATGGCTGATGCAGATCTGAGGAGATTCACTAGGGCAGTGGAGGCTTGCCCCAGAGTAAATGCTCTCTTACCCTGAGGCTTCCCTGACTGTCCCCTGAGAACACAGCACACATCAGTGGTACGTTTTAGTTACGATTGGCCTGTATAATTTTTTTCTTATTTCTCAGCACGTTTGGGGGCTTACGCTTATGGAACCTTATCATTTCTACCTTCTTCTCTTGGGAGCTCCTGAAATTCACTGATATACCAGATCAGAGATGCTGTGCACTTTGCAGTCCTTTGATTGGCCCCACAGCAAAAGGAACAGAAAAGGGGAGGATTTGGCCTGCCATAAGAGGTTAAAGTTACCTCTTCCTCTTCAACCCTCACCTAACAGTCTATGAGGAGGCCTTCCTTCAATAATACTGCCCAGGGAAGGGTCTTCTGGGATCCCTCATGATCTATTCTGCCTGCTGGGTTATGAGCTCTGCCAAGTCTGTGCTAAGGATGGGCCCAGGGCACCTCAGCAGAATCCTTGAGCCCCTCCTCCAAGAGGACAAAGTCTGGGCTTGCAGATGTCCCAAACAGCCTCTGCCCAAACAGCCATGTTTTCTCCAGGTGGAACCAGACTGTTCTCAGAGAGCTTCGTTCCTCCTCCAGCCTCGCCTCCTTCGTGGCTCTTCCTGTTCTTCTTAGGCTGCAATCCTAACCACACTTTCCTGAGAGTAAGCCCCACTGAACAAAACAGGACTTACTTCTGAGTAGACCTGGTTAGGATTGTGCTCTCAGTCTTCTCTCAAGCTCCTCTTGCTCCCTTCCCCTTGCTCCTCCTTTGGCTCTCACTTCCTCCTCTCTGGCTTATCCTACTCTTCTTCCTTCTGCTTCCCTGTCTTGCCCAAGGGAAAGTCCTTTCGTGAGTCTGGCCCTGTACCACCATCTAGCAGTCACCTGTGCTCATCCAGCCATTTGTCTGGCATCTAGGTGGGCAGTGGCTAGTGACATGGGTGGCCTTTGTGCCACTGCCCAGCTGATGAGCTGGGTTGTATGAGATGCTTCCCAGCTGATCATCTGGGTCATGTGAGCTTCCGCCCAGCTGACTGGCAGGGCTGGGTGATCCACCACCCAGTTGATTAGCAGGGTCTGCCAGACACCGCCCAGCTGATGGATGGGCCACACCTGCTCCCCAACAGCTCAATGTGCCTTGTGGAGGCTCACAGACCTGGCATTTGTTTTAGCTGGAACAGTTCACAATCACCTCTTTATACCTTTTCTTCCAGAAGATTGGGGGTAAGTAGTAATGTCCTTTTTGCATCAGCATATTATTCTGAAGTGGTTTATTTGAAGAAATATGGATTCTAAGGATTCAACTGATCCAACACCACACAATTTCGGTTTTTGGTTTCCATTTACTCTGCCAACTGGGCAAAGAGGCACTTTTTCAAATGGTGCTGATCTTATACAGTATTTAGCAGGGGAAGAATAACTGTCCCTCTTCATCCCAACACAGTATCTTTTCTAGTGGCTGCCGCTGGTGTTCTGCATCTTTTAGACTGTGAGCTCTTTTGGGCTCTTTTTAGATTGTTAGCGCTATTTAATTATTTGATTCTTTGTGTAAACTGCTTTGTGAACAAACTTTTTTTTTAAAGTGTTATATATATATATTCTTATTAAGTTTAGATGTCAGGTTGTGTGTGTATGCTGTTTTTAATGTTCCCTAAAATAGATCTCCTTGGCCCTGTCTGTCTGAAGTCTGGCAAATGCGATCCCTTGGAGGTGTTGTCAATGCCAGTTGGCTGGAAAACTGCAAAGTTTGGAGCAAGAGATTCGAAAGTGGTCTTGCCATTGAAATCAATTGGAGATTTATACTATGCACAATCTTCACAATGTCTTCTAAAATACCTCTTGATGCCATCTGTCTGAAATTGGACACGTTAGATCTGTTGGAAGGTTTTCTTTCCAAAGACTTGCATAATTCATACAGATTGGCTGAAAAAGAAAAATGGCAAATTAGAGGCAGAGGAAGTGGAGCTGTTCCCCTCTTTTGGAATGAGTGCGGAACAAATGGATGAATGAATGAATGAATGAAAATGGATGAATTTCATGATGAAAAAATGCAATTCCGATGAATGAATGAACAAAAAAAGAGGTTTTCGACAATGAAAATGGAGACCCAACATGCTTTTTTTCTTACAAAGTTCTAGTACGAAGCTGATCTGCCAAGCTCCTGAATCTCTTGTTATACTTTGCCTGGTTTCGACATACCTTGTGCTGTCTTTCCTTTCTGTATATCTGCAGTTTGTCTACCTAACCATAGACATCTTGCCTTCCAGTCTGGCTGTTCTGTGATCCACTGAGCAATTCACTTGTTGCTCATCTCCCTCCGCTCCACCACTCTGTAATCCAAGCACGACATGGCAGCTCTTTGCTACCTGAGAACAGAGGGAAGAATACAGGAACAGGGACGGATCAGCACAAGGTGAAGTTGCCAGGGCCAGAAGTTCAGGGTCAGAGATGTTCATAGGATGAGTGCTCCTCCAATCAACATCAAATAACACATGCAGAAGTTCTCCCACTTCCCCATGTGTGCACAGAAAAACACTGACAATCTTACCATAATAGACTCTCAAGCCATCAGAAAACAATGCCGACTTGATCATGCTCTTCAAATCTCATAAATTCAATGCTTTTTGTTATTCCGAGGAGGGGGGTGACTCATGGTTTTTGAACACTGGAGGTTGGCAGTGCTAGGACATTCCGTTACTCCAGCTGTCAGGAAGTCTCAGTTAGCAAGGAAGGATTTGTCACAATTTCTGACGTTAATTGCCACATTTATCAATTATGTTAATAACGGATGCAGTTCATCTCTGGCTCTCTGCTCATAACTTTTCATTGGCGCGTGCTGCTTAACAAGCTACGTAGCACTGATTTAGAGAAGGTGGGTGAGAAAGAGGGCAATTATGGCTCTGTGCAACAAACTGGCTAACTGGAGTACTTGGATTTAAACTAATCTCAGAGCCCAATCCTATCCTTCCCCCCCCCCACCTGCTGCTGCAGCTGTGCAAAGCCAGGTGTGGAGGACAGAATGCCTACACCTTTAACAACAGTATAGAAGAGGGAATTTTGACAGGTGCAGCTCAACATGGAAGGGTTTAAAAAGCTGCACTTGCCAGAATTCCCTCTTCTATACAAAGGTAAAAGGTACAGGGACTCTGTCCTCCATTGTATCTGGTCACCCTGGGTGTGCTGTATCCAGCGGGGAAGGGATGGGAGGCACCAGAAGTTAATTCTCCTTGCCTCCTGACCCGCAGTGGATCTCTTCAGATCTGCGCTGAGAAAGTTAGCTATTTTGCTAGCGCAAGTCTGAGAAAAGGGGTGAGGAGGCTGTGAAAATGGGAGATAGGATCCAGTGTGTGCCACAGTGTGTGCAATTGCAGCCAGATCCACCCCATAGCCTCCCTGCCCCATTAAACTCTCATTCCTTGCTCTGTTTCTTGGCCACCTCTCTGAATAGATTCTGCTGACAAGTAAAGTAATTTTTTTTTTAGCCTTTACTGGATGTAAAGTGGACAGCTTTGCTCAAAATCGGTTTGTCAGAGCTGCTGGCTTTGCTCTATGGTTTTGTTATCTCACTGTTATTGCTGGTTAAGTTTTATTAGATATTACTATTTTATGGTTAGTATTACACAGTTTTTAATTGCTACTGGATGTTGAAAATTACTAACATGTTAACATGCACACATGCAGGTGTCATCATCCTGTACATGTGTGCACACATCTATTCCCTGCATGCACTGAATAAAAATAATCAGGCAACAACATTATTTGAGTACCTTTAGAGCACAGCTTAAAGGGAACAGTGGTGGTGGGGCAACTTCTGGCATTTTAATTTCAGTTTGGCATCAACATTCTTACTTCTGATCCTAGGTGCTCTGAGATTAGAATCCCAAATACTAAAATTGAGACTATTTTAGTGAACTGAGTTTGAAGACCATGTTTTCATATCTTACTAGTTTTCTCAATTATTGGCATTAGACCACAAATTTTTAGTACTGTGATAGCAAAGTGCCATTCATGAAACAGGCACAGATGCTTAGAAATAAGAAAAGCCCCTGAAATCCATCACCATTGCACTGCTTCCTTGTGATGGTTCTGGATGAATGTGAGGTTTGCTGATTCCCATCTGGGAAATCTCCCTCACTGGGGATAAGATGCTGCTGCATCTGTGGGGTGCATGACAATCTTTGGAGAGGGGCCATAGCTCAATGGTAGAGCGCATGCTTTGCATGTAGAAGGCCACAGATTCAACGCCTAATATCTCCAGTTTAAAAAAAAAAAATCAAGCAGCATGTGATAGGAAGAGTACTCTCCTGAGACCCTGGAGAACTATTGTCAATCAGATGAGACAATACTGGGCTAGATGGACCAATGATCTGATTCTATATAAGGCAGCTTCAAGAGCTCATAATGTAACAATGCAGCAGATGAGTTGGTTTATTGGAGCAGAATATAAGGGAAAAGCAGGTTAAAGATATCTTAAGCAGGCTACTGGTTGTCTTGTATCAGTCACTTTCATTTTATGGATTTTCTTTTTTTTTCAAGAAGCAGACATTTGAACATAATCTAAAGCAGACTTGATTTCAATCTTAAACAATCTGTGCTGGGGTTTAGGCCATTAAGATCTGTCTGTATGTCTTGATCTGCTTTGAATGAGCAGTTGTGAAGTTATAAATAATCACTTCACAACAACTGTTAACTTTTAATTTTTGACTTTATGCCGCATGCCTCCTCCCACTATTTCCACTTTCATGTTGTGCCAGAAGCATGTGATGGGCACAGTGTGCTCCGCTGTTCGGTGTTCTTTTTTAGTATTATAATAATTGGGGAAGTAGCCAGTCTGAAAAATAAACAGAACAAAAACAGGTTGATGGTCAACACAAACCTCCTGATGAGCCCCCAGATCTTTTCATCTCTTTTCAAAAACAATCAATACTGTTTTAAGATTTGGCTGACATGCCAGATGGAAACTGTGTCTCCTATACCCAAAGAGATTCAACAGTGTTTTTGCAGAACAAACTTCCCCTAGAGTGTTAATCAGCCCTAATTCGGAGATACCATTTCTAAGGTTGACAGACAAAGGTCAGTGTCCAGGCCAGGCGGAAGCTTTGCAAGCTGTGCTGACAGCCATTGAGAAAGTCAAGAAGCAGATATCTGCCCATTTCAAAGTGAATGGAACTGAACAATGAGTTTCCCATACATGACTATAAAATGGCTATATTTAATTGCGATTTACCTGGCTGGATATTAACCTGTGGCCTCAGGGGAGCCGCTCTGTATGTTTGGTGAGTGATCCTTTTGTATCGTCTTATCTCTGGCATAGCCACTTCGGCATTTAAAAGGTAAGAGTTTGCTGGCTTCCTTCAATAAAGAGGATTAAATGACATGTGTTTTCTTGGGATACCAGTCCTTTCCCTGGGCAGGGCTTAAGATAATTTTGTATGGGGAATGGTATCTTGTAATCTCCCTTCCAATGGTACTACTGCAGTACATTTGGTGTGCTTTTGGAAAATCATATAACAGCATCTGTTGAAAATGTGCCACACTTTTCAGAGGCTGATTCAAGTCTGCAGGAAAAGCAAACTCCCTCTTTAGATTTTACAAGCTGCAGACTGCTAGGGCTTCTACAACATGCATCTCCCTTTTTCCTCCCTGCTTTTCTGCTTACTGCTTGCCCAAAGAGCAGTCCTGTAGCATCCAGTGTGGCTCCACAACTGGAGCTTTGTGGGGCATGTGCCAGTTGCCCATGAAGACACTCACACCCGTTCCTGATCAACCCATGAAGCAGTGAGGGCCTGCTGCTATGGGTGTTCCCTGCCACTGCTTGGTAAGCAATGGACCATGTGGAGACATTTACAAGGCAATGTTGGGGGAACAGCAGCAGCAGCAGCAGCAGCAGCAGCAGTCTTCATATTTTTCCAGTTCCCAGGCTTCCTGTCCCACTTTCATCTACAGCAGCAGGTGCCAAACCCCAGATCTGGCATTCAGAAAAAGGCACAGTGATTTCTGTTTCACTTTGCAGAATCTTATCTTTCCAGCCAGTTGTGTCAGAAACTCATGCTGGGCAGTTTCTACCACCTGGAAATCAGGGTGCAGAGCCTGCTGGGGTGATGGGCAGCAGAAGTGGCTGTCTGGCACAGGTTTCTGACATGATCAGCTGGACAGATAAGATGCTGCAGGGCAGAACAGAAAATGCCACACAGGGAATGCCTCTTTCCGAATGCAGTGGTCCGCAGTTCGTTGATCTATAGCAGCAGTAGAGAAGGAAACTCTTGCCCATCCTCTGCCCAGTTCCCAATTAGCTTTCAGGAGGGCAGTAAGGAGCAACTGGGAAATCTTTATTCCCCTGTTACTCTTTAACAATTATCCCTTATGGGCTAAGCTTACTATGGCTTTTCAGGCTGCGGTGGGGAACACCAGGCACTACTGTCATCTTACAGCAACAGTAGTGAAGGACTTGTGCCCATCTGCTGCCTGGTTCTCAGGAACCAAGACACACACGTGTGCTTTTCAAAGCATTGGAGGGACCTTGTGGGGCTTTTGCCTGAGGACCTCCCAAAGCTGGACTTGAACATTCCCTATTTGTTAGTCCATTACTGTTTGATTGGTAACAGACTTTTGATTTGAGCTCCTTGATTTGCGCTCTTCCTATAAATAAAACTGGAAGTCCCATACTTCCTAGTTTGTGCAAACTTTGCAATGGTGCATGGTAAGAAGCTTTCTTTTTAACATCTGCTGTGACAGAGGCGGACCCAGGAAAGTGTAGCATTTGATGGTGTCCCCAATCACACTATCCCTGTTCCACCCCAAATATAAGAACATGTCACTACACTTACATATAACAGTAGTTCCCAAACTTTCTAGCACCGTGACTCACCTTGTCCTCCATGGTCAGTCATGACCCAATCCTCCCTACCATGCCATGCCTTACTGATAGCCTTCTTAGCTCTGACATTGTGGTGGTTGGCCTCTGGAGCCCACTGCCTCTTGCCTTTGCCACAGATCATTGTATGGCTTTAACTGTTCTGTGTAAACATTAATATCCACAATATTTACTGTATATTAATATGCAATTAATAGTAACAGGTCAGAGCAGGACACTTGAGCAACAGGGTAGTTGACTTGGGAACTCTGGCTTTTAGTGAGCTGTTTAGTCCTTCTGCTCTTAAGGGCACCGCACCTTCATTTCAGGAGCATAAAATCAGGCAATTCTATGCATTAGAATTAAAAAAGTTGCCGTATATTTGATAAAAGGGGACCATAAATGAGCTGTGTTGGGGGCATTTATGCCCCCCCCTTAGCAAATTAATTCCCTGCTCATCACAATGGGGGTTAAGTGACACATAAATCCTAACCCTTTGTCAGCAGCATGTTAAAGGTGAGAAAGCAATGTTCTTCCCCCACCTGCCTTGCCGTTTTCCATCAGTAATGAAGTCCTCTTGTGTTAACGTTTTTGGAAACTCCATTTCCTCCCCAGTTCTCTAGCTTCCATTTTCCAATACCATTTACAAAATCCTTTTCCCTTTGCTATTGTGTCAAACTCAGAATCCTGGCCTTGTGGACTCATATGAATTACAACCTTAAAAGGATTTAAAAAAAAAAAATAGAGAGGGGTGACACAGCCTGGGGGGCTCATCGACTGCTTAGTGCTGCAAGTTCTGAGTTTCATCTGTGTTTCAATTGTATGGCCTGATGCATCACACTCTTGTCTCGCTCCCAGTTCCTAAAGTCTAAGAGAATGAGAGATGAACAAAGATTTCCAGGGCTTGACCCCTTTACTAAAGGGTTCGTTGGTTTCTAAATTCCAGATAGTCAGGGTTCCGCCTCCAATGGTTTTCCCAATCTTGTACAATTTACCAGGTCTCCGGATGGTATCTCATTTGTGGTCTTTCCCATGATCTTGTTCAGTACAGTTTCTATTGATCGTGCCATCGTGACTAGCGCCCTGTCTTCCCATGTGATCCTTAATCCATTCCGTCCAAATTCCCTTCCCCATTTGTTCAGATCCTCATTCAATCCTACTTTACATTCAATTCATCGTATCATATCATCTATGAATAACAGACTCCATAGTGCATTTCTTTTGATCCCTGCAGTTAGTACATCCATTACTGTGATAAATAAGAACCCTGATGGATTCCCACTTCAACAGTGACCTGCCTGATCTTGCTATACCTGAGCTTTACTTCTGTGGAGCTTTTATTACCCAGTACAATCTGTTTATAAAATGTGTTTATAGGTATATTTACCCACAATTGATCATTAGTAATTCCCCCCCCCCCATCTCTAAGGAAATCAGGTACAACCATTCTGTTTTTAATATAATTTTTGATATAATGTGATTTTTAATTAGCATTGCCAATGATTCTACTTTGCCTGGCTAGCTCCAATCATCATTGCCATATGATTTTATGGCAATGATTTTATGGCAATGGAACCACTAGTAAAAAATGTATTAAAAGAGATTTGCACCTTCTTGATTTTTTTTTTTTGGGGGGGGGGAGTGCTAAAGGGCTTGAGGGAAACCTAAGGAGCATTAAAAGATTGCATGCACCTTTGTCTCCACTATCCAGTGCCATAATTCTGGGGCACTGTCAGCACAAGAGGCCATGTGCAGCTCTGATTGATTGTTGGGTGGTGATGTTCCCGCAGGAGAGGTTCTCGCGCTCTGCCTTCCAGCAACCCTGCAGCATGAACCACCTTGGCTCCACTCAAGCCTGATAGCTCTACTCAAGCCCCTCCTGAGCTTAGGAGAACCTGCCCTGTGTTAATATGTGCTAACAGTGAACCACCAGAGCAATGACCAATCCCCGCTCTGGGAAATCAAAGGGTGCCGCTCCCTCTTTGAAAATCAGGCACACCTCTGCTTATATCCAAATGCCTTCCAAGGTGAATAGCAGACGAGGGGTGTCATACCCTATGACCACATTCCATCACCTTGGCTGCAGTACAGCTATGAATAAATATGAGGGGAGGGGGGCTTGAGTTTGTTTCTGGTGGCAACCCCTGACCTGTATCATTTACTTAAGTTCCTGTGTAAAATGTTTTTAATTTACACTTCTTTTATATCGGTGCTGATATCGTGAATGTGACCTCCATGAAAATCAAGAGGAGCCTGTACCCTTATAGGACCCGAACTTTGCCTTTTTGGCTTCATTACACTGAATTAGGGCGCTATCCTAACTTGCGCTGGAACAGGCAAGCCAGGAGGCTTGTGCTGTATCCAGAGCAGGATTGTGATCAGCAGCGGCTTAGTCAGAGGCAAGGGGAAACTTTTCTCCTTACCCCTGGGTAAGGGCTGCTGGCGCCTATGGGTCTTGTCGGACTTGCGCCACATCCTGAAGTGGCACAAGTTCGAGGAGAGCGGAGCGACTTGACTGCCAGATCCCAGCCCTGCCTCCCGCTCCCTGCCCGCCCATCGCCTGGGGCCGCCCATCGCCCTCCCTCCTCTTCCCCGCCCCCCACCCACGCCTACCTTTTTTGCTTGTGTTGACCCTGCAGGGCCGATGCAAGCACTGGAGGGGAAGCCGGTAAGGAGGTGTCTGTCAGCCTCAGCAGGCCGGTGCTTCTTAGAGTGCCGGCCTGACTTCCCCTCGAGGAGGCGCAAACATGCTTTACGGCACGTTTGCGACCCTCCCAGGTCAGCCCAAGGGACTTGGCCAGCCTATAGCAGTAATGAGAAGGATATGATAACGTAATGATAACGTAATGTGAGGAGGATTTACCTGTTTCATTTCTGCTTGTCACACTGCTCTTCAAGGCACAGGAGCAAGGCCAGTTGAAAGTTGTCTGTCCTACTTCCTTCATCCTCCTAAAAGATTCAACAGATGTTTTCAAAACTTGATGTGTGAAGACTAATGCCAATTAATCAGTGGCAAAATGTTCCTTGCAATTCTACCCCTAATATACTGAGATGGGCCCCAAAGCCAATCATCTCCATAGAGTATGTTTCATTGAAGTCAAAAGTAGTCAATCTTTTATGACACCAGAAGAGGTGCATAAAATGTGCTGCTGGAGACCAAGGCTATGGTTTATCATGAGCCATGGTCCAGGATCACAGTTTCTACCAGTGGTAGGTGGGTGGGGAAAATAGTTTTCCCAGGGAAAAAGAGGAGTTAAGTATAGCACCTATCATGGTATGTTCTTCAAAACAGTCTTGCTGTAAAGTGAACACATACCACATAAATTAAATTAATTTGTATTCTTAACCTTTTTCAACTCCTCCCCCTGCAATTTTCCTTGTGAATGGAAAATACACGTGCTTTGTTCTTAGCCCAAATATTTTGGAGGTTGAGTAGGAACCTGAAGACAATCCTTTCAAAAGCTTTTGAGTTATTGAATTCAAGATTGTATTTGCATGTGTGCATAGACATGTGACAGTTTATTTCTGAAAAAAGCTGCTTTTTCTCTCAGATTCGTTTGTTCACCCTCCTTAACTTTCAGGCTGACACCTGTGCCACTGTGTGGCTTATAAAATTTTAAAGCTAATAGTATAACAATCTCAAATAATGACACTGTGGATGTTCACAGGCAACTTGGGAGACATAACTTAGAGAATCACAGTGGGAAGAAAGAGTGCCTGTGTGATGCTTGTGGGCTGAATAGCAGACTCGATATTTTGCAGTTCTCCAGGCTAAGTAACGCAGCACCTGAGAACCTTATTTTCTGAATAAGTCCTTTTCGGTACAACTATTTCACATTTGTTCCTGGTTTGTTGAGTGCAGCTCACACCTCTTTTCTTGAAACTGTGCTTCTGTTGCGGGTTTATTGTGTTTTCTCCACATATTATGGCTATACCTCCCAGGTGGAGTGGTGTCCATCACTATTGAAATTGTCCAATGGAATATGTTTGCACAAGCGTTGCAGGTAGGTTGATTAAATACAAAGGAGAACAGGACTCTTGTACTCTTAGTAGGCGACGCTGTGTTCATTCCTGAACATGAATGGGTGAAGTGACCCAGTTGTGTGGCTGAGGGGGGTGGGCACAGGTTTCACAGGACCCCAAATAGCACTCTTCAGGGGGTGCCAATGCCATGACTGTGGCCATTGGGGTCCTGCCCCCTTTGCTTACCCCTGTGCCCCCTCCAAACGTGCTCTGTTAGTGTCTGGACTGAGACCTCAAAAGGCCTTATAAAGGCATAAAAACATCACTTCCAGTTTTCACCAAAAAACTGGAAGTGACATTTGAAGGCTTCATGAAGGCCTCAGAACACCCTCTGGATGCAACCGGAGCTGCGTTTGGAGGGAAAGTGGGGTGAGTGAGGGGGCGGCCCTAGAAGGTGTGCCCTGGGCCAGCACTCTTTCCAGCTATGCTGCTGAAGTGACCGTCTACTCAAGGAAACTATTAGTCCATCCAGATCAGTCCTGTCTACCCTATCAGAAATTCACCAAGGTTTCAAACAGAGGCTTTCCCAAATCTACCAGGAGACACCATGGATTTAACAGGGACCTTCTGCATCCAAAGCAGGTGATTTACCTCTAAGCTAGGGCCCTCTTCTGCATGAAAAGCTGTTCATGGCAGATTGCAGCCTTAAAAGGGGCATGGCAGCCTGCCCCTTTAAAGAAAAGGGGTGCAGACCCTTTCTGCACACCTGTTAAAATGTTCCCTGCTAACTGGGCAAAGAGGCACACTTTCAAGTGGAGCTCCTCTTATATTTAGCAGGAGAAGAGTAACTGTCTCTCTGCACCCCATCACAGTGCCTTTTCTAGTAGCTGTCTGCTACTAGATGTTCTTTAGCATCTTTTTAGATTGTGAGAACTTTTAGGAGAGGGAGCCATTTAAGTTTTTGCTTTTGTCTGTAAACAGCTTTGTGAGCCTTCTTGTGAAAATGCAGTATATAAATCTTCTTCTTCTTCTTCTTCTGAAGCAGCAGCAAAAGCAACAAGCAAGGCCAGCTCAGCCGTAAGGTTGACTGAAGTGGCTGTTCCAAGCAGCAAGTTGGGCAGCAGAGGAGAGGGGAATGGTGAACTGGTGAATGGGACCCTGCACCTGCTTGCCATTCCCTTCTGACCTGCTGCCCACTTGGAGAACAAGTGGGAAGAGAACTGGGACAGTGGCAACCCACCTCTTCCTCCAGCGCTGCTGGGGGACAAGATTACACTAAAAACACATCCCCTTGCCCTGTTGCTGCCACTGTCACCTCCTCTTCACCTCCCCAGCTGATAAGAAAGCAGCTGAGTGGGCAAGGAGAAAGGGAGGCGAGATTTAATACGCCACCCCTTCACCTCCTGCTCCAGTACCACATCCTTCTTCTTGCTCTGCCCAGTCCTATTTGAAATAAATAGGGTGAGCAGAGCTGGCAGATAAGCCATGCTGGAGTGAAAAGTCTGGGAGATTGTTTCTGAATCACTGTAATCTGCCCTGCTTTTCCTCACCCATCCAGCTGCTATCCTAAGCAGCTGAAGTCCCAATCCTATAATTTTCCAGTGCTGGTGCAGCTGTGCCAATGGGGCGTTCACTGCATCCAGTGGTGGGGAGGCAGTCACAGAGGCCTCCTCAACGTAAGGGAGTGCTTGTTCCCTTATCTTGGGGTTGCATTGTGGCTGCACCAGTGCTGGAAAGTTGGATAGGATTGGGCCCTGAGTGGGTGAGGAGGAGATAGGAAAAGATGGTGGAAAACCTTAGGCATGGCAAAGGGGTCTTTGGATGCCAGCCATATTTAGAATTTCTCCCTTGCAATCAATGCAAAAATTATAAATAAAGTCAAATAAAAATTCACTTAATTCTGCTGGAAGCAACTGTGAGGCAGAGAAGAGCAGGCCCATTCCATGCCTGAAACAGGGCTTCTGAAGCTGGAAATGTGAAGAAAATTAGAAACTTTATAGACTTCTACAAAAACAAGCTAAGTCAGGAAGACTTCCAACCACATCGCCAAATGTAATCATCCCCTGACACAGGCCAGACCCTGTCAGTGTATTGAGAAAAGCATGGGGGGAGGCAGGGGAAGATGGTCTCATTAGGTGGTACACAAATATTACATAATAATGTGGTGGTGGTGGGAAAAATGGTGCAGGGGGTGTGAATGTATCTGAGGACCTTCATTCAAAAAGAAAAACCTAATCAGTAGAAAGTGCTGTGGTAAAATGGAGTGTGTGTGTTTGCCTAGCTGCTCCCTCTTCTCCTAGAGATTCTATAGCTTCCTTCATTCTTCACTACTCTCATATTACAGAAAGAAGGTAATTTTTCCTGGCCATTTACTAAAGCTCATTAAAGACCGGAGAGAACAAACAATGCTACTCCTCAGAGGCTACCATTCAAAGTCACACTGCAATTCTCTGTTCCAATACTTGAGACATATTAATTATTCCTTAGTGAAAAGTGTATAATTCCTATTCTTCATTTTGCAGGGCAGGGGTGGATTGGGGACAAATAATAGGACGTTTCTATCTGAGTGAAAAGCTGTCTGCACTGAAGGGAAATGAGGAGGGGAAAAAGTGTGTGCTGAGAGGAGTAAAAGCAATTATTCTAATAATAATTCGAGGGATATTAATGTCGTCTTTTTAAAGTAGATTGCTTTCAAGTAAACACTGAGGTTAGAGGAGCTGTTTTATTTATTAATCATTCCAAAAGTTCATTCTTTTAAATGAGCCACCCTGTGATCAACTTCATTGACACATAATGGATGTAGCTAAATGGCAACTTGCAAATGTCGAAAAACTTTTGTAACCAGAGACTAATTTGTTTAATGCACTGAAAATGTTGTGCAGACATGAAACTACGTATTAAACTTCAAAGGAAAATGCTCCAGAGACTAAATCATCTTAAAAGCAGGCCCACTGCAGCACTGTTGTACGTTACACATAAAGGATTTTAAATGCACCTCTATTTTGAAATATCAGTGCTTCTCTGAACTCCCTTCCTTCACCTCAAGACTGAGGTCTGGTGTCTATGTTTTAACATCTGGATAACAATTTGAAAGGGGCAAGATCTTTTTCTGTATCTCTATTAATTAGTCCTGTCTTCATTGGCCCAGCATATAGTGCTGTTGACATCACCTTTTCCGTATGCTTTAAAGAGTCCCGGGAGAAATCTACTGCAGAACAAAAAGTGTAGGGGGGGGGGGAGAGAGAGAGAATACATTTGGAAACCATTTTATTTCTCAATTACTAACCAAAACGTATGGAAAAGATTTACGCTCTATCTGATTTACACCATAATTATACTTTGAAAGCTTGGAAATAAATGGCATGATCCTAGGAATCATTAGTTACTATACCCAATGTAATTGGTGTAAACTAATGAGTTTACTGGATGGCTGACCCTGAATTACTGATTAAAGTTAACATAGAACTTGAGCCAATCACAAACTGGTTTGCTTTCAAAAACCAAAGTACACTTTAAAAAATACAAAAACAAAACTGTGCTTCTAAGTAAGCTGCTTTATGATTAGCTGAGGCACATGACACAAGTCTTTTTAAAGCAATCACACGCTGCTTCTTAACAGTGGTACAGCAAGCTACTTTTGCTTTCCTAAACTAACATTAGCCTGACAAACATGGAAGAATCTAGAGTCACAATTTATTAGTCATTCGTTAAATATATAGCCCACCCCATCCCATAGGCTCAGGTGATAGCAGATTTAAAAGCAAGAATAAAGTACCCAATTAAAACAGACTGAAATCACATTATCTGGAATAAAGTGTAGCTAATAATCTGAAAACTAGATTCCCTCCTAGCCCAACTGTCTTCCAGAACAGAACCCAAATGGAAAAATGTTAGCAAGCTTTATAATAGATGCTCAAGGCCAGTCTATATGTTATTTTTATCATGCCTCTCGAAAGAGCTTTCATGTGGTGCCTTATCTACATTGCCATTGCAACATGCAATTCTGATTATCATGTCATTCTTCTGCCTGACGTGCAGCATTCTCTTCATGCAAGTACAGTTCTTGGGATTCTGCTTTAATAAAAGATTGCGCAGAATCCATCAACGGGGAGCATTCTTTGGTAATGGTCTAACTGGTCTTATAGCAGAAATGCTGTGCATTTTTCCCCCCACATAATCATTCACTAATTTCTAAGCTGTTTGGCTCTGAACCAGGGCGTAATGGGAGCCAGGTCTGGAGGCCTGCTACCTGTTTCTGTTCTGGGACTTGGCCCTAGAGCATAAATGGGTTATTAATGTATATTCATCTCCTGCTAAAAAAGATTAATCTGTTTCTGGTAGGAGACAGGCTGTTGTGGAAACTCTCTATGCTAGGCTAAAGAATCATAAGACAAATCATAACATATATGATAGCAATGGCATGGATAAGGTACCACACTAAAGCTACTTCAACTAGCCCCCCAGTCACATAACAAATGTATATCTAGCATCAAGCATTTTTTTAAAGGGAAGGAAATCCCATAATTGTGGGACAGCACCTGAAAAAGTATCATGGTCAAACGTTTGTGCTCTCCCAGTATTCTCTCCAGTTTACAAGAAGCAGCAGCAGAGTTGGAAGTCAGGGGAGGAAAGCCCTCTAGTCTTCCTTGCATATGCAGGGCAGACAGCAGGCGGGGGAAGTGGCAGGCAGATGTAAGTATGGAGCACTCTCCTATTGCTTGTTGCCTGATCCATCCCATTGAATGCCAGATGCAAGGGACGGCACCAGGATGCAAGTATCTTGTCTTGCGTGCTCCCTGAGGCATCTGGTGGGCCACTGTGAGATATAGGAAGCTGGACTAGATGGGCTTTTGGACTGATCCAGCAGGGCTCTTCTTATGTTCTTACTGCCTGAAGCAGGTTTCACTTGGCTTCATTGCTGGGCTGGCCCTGTCTGAGGATCAAGCTGGTATGAATAACACAGAAGCAGGAGTCAGACAGTGGCAACTCTCATTTCTGCTTGGAAATATGTCTCACTGTGGAACTTTTCAGTGCAGCTTATTCCCAAATCAGGTGTGGACAGGACTGCAGTCTTAAGGCCTTTACAAGCCAAACCCAAAACTGTGAATTGTTCTTTGAGAGGCCAACTGAAATGAAGGAAAATATGGTGGAGATAATGAGTTCCTTCTCTTTTTACTGATAAGCTTCCATAAACTGAGGCTACATAGATACTGGAAACATCAGGCCTCTCTCTCTCCCTCTCTCTCCCTTCCTCCCTCTCTCTCCAGAAATACTATTATACTGAATAGAATATACAAGCTGCTTAAATGGATTAACTGTTTTCTGATTGGAGGAACCACAACATAAATCTCTTTTCTTAAACCAAGCAGAGTGCAGCTATTCAGTAACGGTAAGATGAGCAACTGTCATTTTGCTGCGCCAACATACATCAAGACAAAATTATTCCATTTTCATCAGTCATGTTGTAAAATAGAAATATGCAAAGCAATTGCAAGAGAATCGCAGGATCCATGACACCCACTTTGAGAATAAATCTCTTGGCTTGGTCTTTGTGTTGACTTTCTATAAATACCACAACTTTTCCACAGCATCTGTTTAATAGTAGGAAACCATTATCCTACGACAACATTCTTTTCCATTAATATGAGCTTTTAATTGCACGATTGTCAACAAGACTTGATAATAAAGTGATAAGGGGGAGCACCGGACTGCACTTTGCTCCTATTCAAGCACTATTCATTTCAGTGGACTTTAATGGGTTGCTCCCAAAGGCTTCCTTCTTCAAATGATTCTTCCAGAACAGGGCTGCATTGCCCTCCAGGTCAAATCTAGTCCACCAGTCACATATTGTGGCTTGGTCATTGCTTGATCATCATGCTGACTTTGCAATCCCAGACAAGCAGCAAAACCAGACAATGTATAATGCCCCTGGTGGGCTGCATTGAGAAGACAGGTCATCACCTTAGGGTGCAATCCTAACCCCTTATGTCAGTGCTTTCCAGCACTGACGTAAGGGCAATGCAGCTCTGAGATAAGGGAACAAACGTTCCCTTACTTTGAGGAGGCCTCTATGAGTGACACCCAACTGCAGGATGCAGCACATGTCCCATTGGCAGCGCTATGCCAGTGCTGGAAAGTACTGACATAAGGGGTTAGGATTGCTCCCTTACGCACTTGTCCCCTGCACATCTGAATCCCTACTTTAAGCTGCTTCATGTATCATAAGAAAAAAAAAGGGTTTCTTGACATAAGAACATAAGAAAAGTTCAGGTTTTACTAGCATGTGTCTCATGGCCATTCATTTAACATATGAAAAGGAGATGCATCCCTGCAAAAATGCACCTAGGAGAAGAAACTGTTTACTCCCATGTTTTCAGACATGCTCCACATGTAATGGCATTTGCTGTAGAGACACACAGTAGACATACAGGAATATCATTTTCCCATAATGTGGAATGGGCTTCTAGTCACATTCAAAGGAGACCTCCAGCCACATTACACTTTACAATGTACCTGCCACGAACAGGCAAGTGTGAATTGGAAATCTCTCTCTTTTGACCAAAAGGAGCCACAGTTATGGGAGTGGGGTATGATCCAGATTAGGACCATAGTGGGCAGGGCGGGTTAACACTTTCACCCTGTAACATTTTGCTACTGTAAAATCCACCCTGCCCAGCAGCTATTTGCCTTTTCTCTTCAGGGAGGAAATGGCACAGCAAGGAGAATATGTTTCCTGTGCTTCTCAATCCTGGTATGAATCGTGATGATGATCCTGATGCTTTTTGTTTAAAAAGAGACTTATCTGGTTCTAAGTCTGTTTCTCAGTAATGGCCTTATCATGATATGCAGTTTGGCCCATCATGTACTTGAAATGAGCCAGTGTGTGGAAGGCTTGTATGGTATAGCACTGGCATGTTGGGCTTGGGCAAAGAAGACCTGGGTTCAAATCCCTATTCACTCTCTGAGTCTAGCATACCTTTCAGGGCTGTTGTGAGGAAGAGCCATATATATGATTTCAAGCTCCTTGAAGACTAAGGGCCCTATCCTATCCAACTTTCCAGTACCGATGCAGCCGCAGTGCAGCCCCCAAGCAAGAGGACAAACATTCCCTTGTCCCTCCGTGACTGCCCCACCACCACAGCATGCAGTGCACACCCTTTACCATGGCTACATCAGTGCTGGAAAGTTGGATAGGATTGGACCTTAAGAGCCCAGTTCTATCCACCACCACCGCCACCCCCTGGTGATGCAGCCATGCCCAAAACAGTTAGTGATTTTGCTAGCACAAGTCCATGGACAGAAAAAGGGTGGGGAGGCAGCAGAAAAGGGACATAGGATCTGGCACACACTGTCACTGCCGGATCCACTTACTTCCATAGCCTCTCTGCCCTGGTAACCTCCTTCCTGCCCCATTTTACCCTCCCACCCCTTCCGCCAACTTACACAGCAGCGTGCTACTGAGCATGCTGCTTGAAAGCACTTCATGGCACTTTTGCAGCTCACATCTGCAGAGAGTCATCCAGTAGAATTTTATTTATTTATTTATACAGGTATTTATATACCGCCTTTCTTTGGTCATCAGATTTCTCCTCAGACTTTAATCCAAGGCGCTTTTCATAGGCAGGCTGTTCTAAACCTTACAATTGACTAGTTCTAGTCTCTCATAGAACTCCTAGCTGGATTCCTTCCCAGTCTGGCCTCTCTCTGGCCCTTCGCCTCCCACGCTCCATTTGACGGCAACTCCTCTCTGCCATCGAGGGTCAGCTCATCAGTATATCAGCGTGTTGTCAGTTCTCGGGTACTTCCGGTTGTTTCTAACTGGCAGCCTCAGATCTTCAGGCATACAAGACGGCAGCTCTACCAACTGAGCCAGAATTGTTCCATGTTGTGCAAGGCCATCTGGTGTTATAGCCGGTCTTAAAGCAGCTGGGAGTTGTAACCTCCTGACAAAGCTCTCCCTGGATTTCACCTCCCTGGATTCCATCTCCTTGGATAATTAGCAGCCTCAAACCTCCCATTTCTGGCAAGCATGTGAACTCCAGGGGGTCCTGGATGAAACAGGTTATCTAGATCTGTTTCAAACTGGCTTCAGTCCAGGCTTTGGGATGGAAACAGCCTTCAGGCCCAGTCCTAAGCCAAGGTAGCTCTAGCAGCCTGCACACGCTGTTCTGGGAACTGCCATTGTGTGAATGCCCTAAGGCACTTTGCCTGCAGTGGTGAACACGATGCACCTTTGGTGAGGCTTACGCCAGTTAGTGCTGGGAAGATGCATCTGAGGATGCTAAGTATTAAATGCCAGATATTTCTAATTTGATTTGGAAGTGTCTCTGCCAAGTCAATCAGCCAAGTCAATGGTGAGGAGGCTTTTCAGGGCAGGGAAGGTAGGAATGGGGTGGCCAGAGCGAGGATTGGACTTGGGTAGGGTGGGGACGGCAGCAGTGCTGCTGAATCCTATGCCCCCTCCCAAGCTGTCCCGCCCAACATGGGCTCCTTTGTTCTGCGCCCACTAAATAGGGGACACTTTGCTGCCAGTGGCACTCTATGTTCCCTTTCCCCAAGGAGGCTCCAGTGGCTGGTCTGGCCCCACAGGATACAGCTGTGGCCATTTCAGCAGAGTTGCACCTTGCAGTGGCGCCAGACCATAGGATTGGGCTTTTGGTTGCTTTGGCGGATGACTATACCAAGGACTGGACAGAGGGAGTGCATCCCTGTTGACCTTCTGGACCTCTCAGTGGCTGTCAAACACTATTGACCGTGGAGTCCTTCTGGGGCCGGAGGCACCATTCTGCGATGGTTCCACTCTGACTGACTTAGTAGACAGGTCCCAAATAGTGGTACTGGGGGGATACCATCTTGACCCTTGATGTGTGGGGTGCTGCAGGGCTCCGTCCTGTCCCCCATGCTATTTAATTGGCTCTCATAGGAGAGGCCATCTGGGGATTTGGATTGGTGTGCCACTGAGCCTTAGTTTTCCATTCCACCAGATACCAGCGTGGCTGTTCAGATTCTAGAGCACTACCTAGTTGTGGTTGGGAGCTAGAAGAGGACTACCAAACGATTAAATCCAGGTAAGACAGAGGTCCCCCTGGTTTGGAAATCTACAATGCAAGAACTAGACCATCTTCCTGCTCTGAATGGGGTTGCGCTCCCTCTGAAAGAGCAGATTCGCAGCTTGGGATTTCTCTTGGATTCACAGCTACTCTTGGATATCCAGCTGATGCCTATGACCAGGCACCTATGACCAGGGGAGGCCTTTGCGCTGCTTTGGCTAGTGTGCAACCGCACCTGAATTGTTCAGTCCTGGCCATGGTGATCCATACCATGGTAACATCAAGATTGATTACATTGTCAGTTGCGGACCTACCATAAGATCTGATGGGGCAAAAGCCCCAGGTGCGGGGCACCAGGACCCTGCAGAAGCCTCTCTGAGGCTCCTGATGGGCAGAAACTGTGCTTCTAGTTTCCTGGAAGCACAGTTTATAGTGTTGGGGAACCTCCCTGACACGTTCCTGGGTTGTGCAAGGCTCCGTGAGCCTCAGGTGAGTCGGGGCAGGGTGGATTTCTGTGCGGGGGGCAGGAATAGCCCACAGGGGGTGTCATCGCAGACCTTTGCCCAGGGCATAGGACTAGGGAGGTCCGCTGCTGTACATCGTACATGTTAACATTGAGACTATTGCAATGTGCTTTATTTGAGGCTGCCCTTGGAGATGGTTTAGAAGAATGTGGCAGAATGTGGCAGCTCATGTGATTGCTGGAGGTCAGCAGTTTGACTCTGTCAGGCCGCCACTCCAGTGGCTGCACTTGCTGTCGATTTGTTTCTGGGACCAATTCAAGGTGCTGTTTTTTACCTTTAAAACCCTGTAGTGCTTGGGGCCAGCATATTTGAGAGACTGTTTTGTTCTGTGTAATCCAGCTTGTCCCCTTTGGTAATCAGAAAAGAACCTCTTAGATGCGCCACTGCCTATGGAGATAGAAGGGGCAGCAGCAAGAAATAGGGCCTTCTCAATAGTGGCACCTATCCAATGGAATTCCCTTACTAGTTTATGAATTGCTCCATCCTTAGAAGCTTACCATTGTGGTCTAAAAATGTTTCTTTTAAGACTAGCTGTCTGGTTTTACTATGCTTATTTTAATGCTAGATGTACCGCATGTTTTACGGAGATGTTTTATTGCTAATTTGTATTTTACAGGCTTTGCCCTTCTTTTATTGAGAGGTGACTCCTACTGGTTTGTGTTTTATTTGTTATGTTTTATAATTTAGTGTTTTAATGATGTTTTAATTTTATGAACCACTATGTTTTAATTTATTAATTGTTTCATAATTTAATGGCATAGGAAGCTGCTTTGGGTGCCCTTTTGAAAGAATGCAGGGTACAAATCAAATAAATGAAAAGTGTGGGTTCACTGTCACGTATACAAGATGAAGTTGCTTCACTTTATGTTTGCATGAGATTTGAAGACCTCACCTACCTATTTGTCAATCACCCCAATCCTAACTTGCACCGGAGCAGGCAGGCCAGTGGGCCCGCGCGGCATCCAGAGTATGTTTGCGGGCAAAAGCAGCGCTACCCATGTCAGGCTGCAGTGGCTCCAATAGGTCTACTTGGATCTGCACCACCTGACGAGGTGGCGCAGATCTGAGCAGAACAGAGCGACCAGGGGCCGCTCCGCACCGTCCAGGAATGGGGTCAGGATCTGGAATAACCTCCAGATCCTGGCCCTGCCTCCCACTCCCCACCCATCCGCCCCCAGGAATGCCTGCCGCCTGCTCTATCCTTGCCCCGGAACACCTCCTCCCCGCCCTCCCCATGCCCCCCTGACCCTGACCCTGGATCTGACGCGGGGAGGCCAGCACAACTCTTTGCGCTGGCTTCCCCAACTCCTAAGTCGTGGCTTACAACATGTGCTGGTTTGGATTGTGCTCAATGATAGTTAAATTTCAGTCATTTCCTTTATTGGTTAGAGAACACTTTCTGCCAATTGGGATTAGATAAAATTTCAAAGACAGAGAAAGGTTGTGGCAATTTCAAGTTGGAGTCTCTTGGCAAATCAAGGCAGAGATTCCAGCCAGACTTTGCTTACCATGAGGCAAACTTCCTGCTTCTTTGTTCTGAGACATGTGGCAGTCTGCATTTGGAGATGGCTTGAACTGTGAAGTGGCTTAGGAACTGTTTTCTGCATTCTGGAGGAAACCTATTGGCCATAACACCTATAAGTATGTAGACAACAAGGTTATTCTTCCTAAGAAATCTTGCATATTTCAGCTTTTTACACCTTATGACAGTTCTTTTATGCCAAAACCAGTTTTTTGTTCTTTTAAGTTTAAATACCAGGTATTTCTAATTTGATTCCTTTAGAAAATAAATGTTTTGTAATCAACTCCTGTGCTTTGTGTTCCTGCTCCTCTTGTCTACCTACATAACCGTTTATGGTTCATGTTACCAAACTGAACCCCAGATAATTCTTTGTTTTATTTAAATTATTTATTTATAATCAGAGGATTTTAATAAGAAATTCTAATAGCCTGAACAGTCAGGTGGTGGTGGTATACTGAGATTTTTCCTTTGTCCCTTTGGGTCAAGATAAATGGGCAGGTTGCAGGACAGAACAAATGCTACTTATCTTAAAGCTGTTTCTGCCCAACGTATGCAACAAGAACCAAATGCGTACACCTGTGGGCTGGGCAAAAATGGGTCAAATCATCAATGCTCAACTATCTTTCTTCTTGATTTGGGGAGATTCACATAGGCTAAGACCTGTTCTGCAAACTCCTGTGAGACACACCTCATTCTTTAAGATAGAAAAATAGAACATTAACCCATTTTTGCCCAGCCCACAGGTGTACACATTTGATCCCTGTTGCATATATGCAACATTGGGCAGAATGTTTTTTTAAAAAGTATGTCTCACCCGTGTTACTATGTAGCTCAAACAGGCACTGTGTATCCAACTTCACTCAACAGGTGAGATGAAACATCAGTCATCAATTCTTTCCATACATTACAGTGTTTTGAAATTATCAGCATTTCACAAGGGGGCCATACATACTCTTGCTGGCAATGTTGTAGATGGTAAATAATTCATTCCCTTTCTGGGCTGATAAGAGGCAGATATTCTAATGATGTTCTAGGCATTTAGAATGGGACACAAGTGGTAAGAAGGAATTTTAATGTTGCTCTAAATATTTATCTGAGCAGAGAGAAAGAGAAACAGTCCAAATGAACCAAGAGATGAGCATGTAGTCATTTGGGTACAATGCTAATATCCTCTTTGAATTTTTTAACTTGCTTGGCAGAAACATTTAGAAAGCTACTTTGTTTAACTTTTTATTCTTCCTATGGAACAAATTATTCCTGGATATTGTTCTTTATTAGCTACACTCTGGGCATATTTTCTGAGCTCATACCAGACTGCAGAGAAAGAGAATAAAAACATAATACTGGACTTATCTTGCAGAGGTTCTACAAAGATTGAAGGGAGGGAGGGGATTCTTGTTTTCTTGCTTGCGTACTTGCTAATGCAATCTTCATATTAACTACAAAAATGTATTGTCATTTTGCAACTGAAAAACCTTCAAAACAATTGCAACATTTCCTTATCACATTTCCTTGGGCCCCAGAAACCTGGTACTGGCACTGGGCACGGAGCTCAAGTAGGAGCCTTATCAAGCCTCTGGTCTGCTGCCATACGTGGAGAATGCGCTTTGTTATGTTGTTCAAGATCTGCTTAGCAGTGTATGGCTTTACCCACATCAGCACCTAGTTGACAAACACATAGGGGTGGCATCACTTTAATTATAAAAGATACCACAAAGCCCACTCACTTTGCCCAACATCATTGCTCCACTAGCCATGAAACACCATACCCAGTGAGCTGGCAATAACTTTTTGGCAGGATTGCAACATTTATTACTCCCATGCTTTTTTAACAGCAGGACTGGGATGCAGAAATTAAGCAGGTGAGGCTGCCCTGAAACAGAAATAGCAAGGGTTTACCTGTGCAATTTCAGCACAGGCAGGATGCCATAAGAAACCAAAAAAGAAGCAATCCTTTTATGAGCCTGATAGGATTATTGCCTTTATTCCTGACAGAGGGTGTCACGGAGATGTGATATGGAGAGCTACACCTGTTGGACATCTCCTTATAATGCAAGGTAACTAGCACTGTATATGAACAATGTATATGTGTATATGAACAATGCCACAGAACTTTGCATAAACACGAAAAGTACAGCTATTTCATTGCAATTTAAATTCACCTGTTGAATGCATTATTTTTTGAGTGGCATCAAAACATGTAAGTAATTTGTCATCCCACAATTTCACACACACACACAAATTTTATTTCTCCTCCCCCCCATATTACTCTGAACTTTACTTTTGAACCATTTGAGCCAAAAATTGCAGAAATAAAGGACACCCACAGGTGGCGCTGTGGTTCAAGTACACCTGCATTTTTTTTTTTTATTACAGAGAACTACAGTCATTTATTTTCTTGCATTTTCAAAAGGGATAATGTTAGTCTTCACATTGTCATTGGTAAAGAAATATCTCGGGCTAAAATCTTCCTGCTAACATATGTTCGCACATTACTTTGCAGGTAGCTTTTACAGCCACAGGTTTAGAGCACTTTATTGCCTTAGGTACCCATTCAGCCTTATTGCTAGTCACGCATTGGGTAGTCATTCAACACTTTGATTACTTTCATATGTCACTTTACTCTATCATTGGGGCTGTTTTGGTAATTAGCACGGAGACATGTGAAAACAGTTGTCCCTTTAGAATGCCTGGTCAGCTGTAAATGGATTGTGTGCTTTTGCACATGGATTATTCCCCCCTCCTCACTACATCCAAGCCTTGCTATGATCAGCGGCACACAGATAATTCAATTTCCTTGTTTAGTGGGGCAACTGTTTTCAATTGCCTCAAAACTGCTTCAGAGAAAGATGGTGTTACTTTGATTTACTGACATGTGAAAGTACTTTTCACTAGCCAAAGAAACCACCGTTTCTCTTGTATTATGGAAAGGGCACTGGTGACCAAGGGGCTCAGTTCAGCTCCCTCAGGGCTTCTTACCTGACCTCCAGCATAGTCCCTGATTCTGAGAACACATCCTGATGTTTTTTTCCCTACGTTTTTCAAATTTTAAAATTTGCAATCTGCCTTTTGGCCAAAAAGGCCTCCAAGATACTGTAGCTCCAAAGCAGCAAAATTAAATATTAATTAAATATTATAATTAAATTAAAATTAAATATTAACAAATTAATCTGTTGTAGACAAAGTCAGACCAACGTTCTCTGTAGTCCAGGATTGTCTACACTGACTGCTGGTGGCTCAACAACAGCCTGCTCCACCAACCTCACCTAGGTGGTGGAACACAGAGCCTTCCCTGATGAGCTCAACGGATGGGCAAAACCATATGTGTGAAAGAGTTCCTTGCGGTACTCTAGACCCAAACCATTTAGACTTTAAAAGTGAGGAACAGGAATCTTGAAATGGGCTTGGAAATCAGTCAGGAGCCAGTGTAACTCAAATAATATTTGACTAATTTTCCAAAGGGTAGGCAAGGGCTCCAGCCAAGCCCCCAAAGCATAGACTCTTTCATGCTTTCCATCCTGGGAAGGTGTGTCAATGGCAGACCTGTGTGTCTAGATTGGGTTGCCACTAAATCTGTGCAAAGTAGAGAAGCTTTGAAGCACAGCATGAATAGGAAAATGGGGGAGATGAGATCCATCTTTCCAGTGTTGCTAGTTAGCTGTTTCTTCCAAGGAGCTGAGGATGGTGTACACAGTTCCTTCCCTCCTGGATCTTCCAAGTCTAACCCTAGGCCACTACACCATCCTGGCTCTAAAGTCACTGGACCTGCTTATTCCCATCTACAAGTATCAGGGGTGGTAGTAAGGGAAGGTCTGTGCCCAAGCCATCATTCTGGGATCAAAGAGCTTGTGCCTCCGCTGGACTTAGAGAGAGTCTGTGGATGGAACCAATGTTGCTGACCATTCCCCTGGAGTCCTCTTTGTCATGATACCAAGCTCCTGGAATTTCTTGGCTAATAAAAGTTCACCTAGATCCATACTTTGTTAGTAGGCAAGTGAACCCCTTCCAGTTTAATTCTGGACCAACTTACAATAGGCCAGGGTTGGTCCAATGGAAATGGTTATACCATGTAGCAGATTGGTGGTGGGGGGGAGGTTCCCATCTCTGTCTGCCCACTTGCCTCCACTGTTTGTCCTTCCACCCCCCTGGACTGGAAAAGGAGAAGGGGACAAAGAGGAAGAGGAAACGTGGAGGGGGAGGAGAATGCAGAACTAGAGCACTAGAAAATGAAAGGTGCAGAGGCTGGCACATCATCAGGTAAGAGGGGGCAACATTAGACATGCAGCTTTGGGTGTCAGGAAGTCTTGGGCTGGCCCTAGAAATATGGAAAGTGGGGCTGTGTTTAAAAGCACAAAACTCATCAAAGCTCTGATAACAGAAAGGTATGGGAATGGGGTGAAATACTGCCAGTTGCCAACAGAAAAAAGGATGCCCTGGTCTACTCCTGTTCCTTCAACAGAGGTTTGTTATGCAGGAATTAGCATGTGATACTCTTCCTGGCATGGAACTCAACAATATCATCTGCAAATCCAATTGTTGTTGAAGGGGTGCGTACAGAGACTGGCTCCAAAGCTGGCAATCCTTGAGCAAGGAGCTGCAAGTGGGAAGAAAGTCCCACACATCCTACCCTTGTGCACCTTTTGTGCCATAACCTTCACTCATACCTCCTCTTGACATGTAACTGGGGCAGACCTAAATGAATGACACAGATCTGTGGTCATTTGGTGTGCAGGCTAACAGTTGAACTGTCTTTGCTCTAACAAATTGCTCTGATCTATTGGTTTGTTTTTATTGCATTTTATTTGTTCTGCTTTTATTGTATGTCGACTTGGGGAGAGTTTAGGCTCCCTTGCTATGAATCAGTTGCTAGCTTGGGTACTAGGTCCACTAAATGATGCACACATACCTGGGAGTAAGCTCCATTAAACACACAAAAAACTTACTTCCAAGTAAATATGCAGAAGCTTGTGCTGTAGGTTCATTTGAGCCAGGACTCTGTCCCAGAAACCATATTTAAAGACAAGCACTGGAGCACATGAAAATCAAGAGTGCCCCTGAGCATGTGTTAAGTGTTTTCTCCACTCACCAGGCACCACCCATCTAGGATGACTTGCAAGATAAAACATGAGTGGCTTTCATGAGGTTTCAACAAAACTGCTGCTTTTATAGTTTGTGCGAGAAAGCAAGATTATCAGGATTTTAAAGACCTCTTCTTGAACGCATCCAATATTAAATTGGGCGCAACCAGTGATGTCTTACATTTGTTGTGGCCACATTCATATGTCTCACAATAACTGCAGCAGTGTGTGTAACACCAGTCAATGTTACTTTTTTTTAGTGCAAAGGTTGTACCTTGTCATTCATATCTGGTACATAAATCTATTGAACTGTTTAAAACAATCTGTGTAGAACCAGTGAGTTGGCAGAACTAATTGCACATTGAGGAATAAGTGCATGTTGTCTGCAGCGGAGGGGGGGGGGTGCTGTCTGCCATCAACTGTGCCCTTTGTTTTAAGACCAGCATCTCTTGTGCCACTGGCAGTATTAGAGAAGTGAAATCTACAGTCTTCAGCTATTTCCTTCATTCTTCTGTTGCACTTAAATCCTGTGCATATTTCAGTGTATACTGTGCATGAAAGATATATCATGGAAAAGGAACCATCAAGGAAGGCAGCCTCCTATTCTTTGTTACATGAAAAAACAGTGTTGTGTGCACCTCAAGTTTCTTCTGCCAATATTTCTCCTTTGGGGGATATTTGCCTATAACTTTAGTTATGCACGGGCCTTGACGACTGTCCTAGGCACGGAATTAATATTTCATTTTTCCATTAGAATTTTACACTACTGGATATTTAATTCCTTTAACTGGTCCTCACTCTGTTCCAGTTAGCGCGGTTGTTTGTTTTAAAGAACTATGGTATTGCCTTTTTAAATGGCACAATGCGCTGTTAACTGCCAGCCAAACGTAAAACACATTCCTCTTTAAAAATTTTATGGGGTATTAATAACCCTGAGTTACAGTAGCATTAATTTTTAAGCTGAACTCCCCATTGATTTCAACAAGGAGTACTTAAAAATCAATGGCCACTGCTCTGATGAGAGTGAAGCTGCTCACAATTTTTGTTTTTCCTGTTCAAAAACTTTTCCAATCAAAGGATCAAATTTTGTCCGAAGGAGCACACCACATGAGGAGCTGGTGAAGTGTCGGGCTGAGTCCAAAGTGCTCTCTGAAATTTCTGAGCAAAAAATGAAGATGGAAGGCTTGACCCTGTATTACTTTAATATCAACATAATCAGTGTTAATACTTCTGGCTGCAATCTGGAGTAGGCCCATTCCATTGACCTCGGCCAGGCTGACCTGGGGTAAGTGGGTTGAGGACTGCTGCCTTGATGATCTGCACACACCCTCCTTCAATGGAAAGAGGAATACTTATTAATTATCAATAAAGTGGTCTAGAGAAAGAGCCCTAAATACCAATTAACCAAAGAGCAATGGACTCCTAGAGCTTATGAGAGCTTTTGTTCAGTGATGGAGATAAACCTTTCCAGATACAAGCAAGGCCTTGGCTTCAGTTCTCAGCATTTCGTAGTCACAAAGCAAGCTTGCAAAGAGTCACACTCACCTGGGGAAATGCCTGTCTTTCCTAAAGGTAGGAAAGCCTTTAAAAAGTTGGTTCATTTGTGTCACAAATGGCTTGTGCCAGCTAGTCACTTTTCTGGGTTTATTTGACAGACTGGGTTAATGGACAGATCAGATACTAATGCTGGGCAAAACCTCTGCCCAAGAACTAAGACTGCCACTTTTTTTCTAATAGGCAACACAAGTTCAATAGGTACAGCTTGCACTATCACTGGACTTCCATACTGTGAAAAGTAGCATGTATTGAGTTTCTGCCTCTTGCCTAGAAAAAGACAAGGGGACCTGCTCAACTAGTTTGTGGACCAGCCTGCATGTTTGAGAACTGCAGTTTTGAGAGGCTGTAGCAGGTGATCCTCGTAGAGCTGAACAAAACACATTGAAAAGGGTAGTAAAAATTGTTTTATTATTAATTATTAACAGTATTTATATACCGCTTTTCAACTAAAAGTTCACAAAGCGGTTTACAGAGAAAAATCAAATAACTAAATGGCTCCCTGTCCCAAAAGGGCTCACAATCTAAAAAAATGCAAATGAATACCAGCAGACAGCCACTAGAACAGACAGTGCTGGGGTGAGGTGGGTCTGTTACTCTCCCCCTGCTAAATAAAGGAGCACCCACTTGAAAAAGTGCCCCTTACCCAATTAGCAGGGGTTTTATCAAGTGTCTTAATAATGTTTAGCACCACAGTTATGCTAGGGACTGATGGAATATAAAGGCACATTGTCAGTTCCCTAGAATGCTTTCAATCCAAGTTAGATGCACAGCACAAAGGTGAAGGAAAAAGGTTACCCTGTTGGAGTTGACTACTGGGTTGGCATAGGCAATCACTGACAATCTGAGGGTACTTTTTCACTTTCTTTCAAAGAAAGAGAGCAGATCAAGTCTCGTTTGAATACTTAGGGATACTTTCTTGGGAGTAGTAAGTCCCACTGAACTCGATGGTACTGCTGAGTAAACCTGACTAGGGTGGAATAAAATACAAGTTTCTTTCAAAACCTGATCTAACACTTGTCTTGGAAAGTGACCACTGCAGAGTCTAGGTGGGCTTCCCCACTGGCAGATTTTTCTGCTGCACCACTAAATCAGAAATTGGGAACTTATTAGACAGCTGGAATGGTGTAGTCGTGTAGTGGTTAAAAGTCCAAACTACAACAGGGAAGGCCCAAGTTTGACTCTCATCAGTGCCATAAATGCCACACCTTGGGCAATGTGTTCCCTCTCTGTCTCTGATGTGATTTGGGAATAATAATAATGTTTGCTGACATTACAGGGTTGTTGTAAAGGTTACAAGGCAAGAGGTAGGAAGCACTGTGGGCACTCAAAAACATGATACAGACGCTAAGTATTATTGGGTTCTAGGAAAAAGCAGTTCAATAAGTAGCATTGGATTTTGCTGTGAAACTCCTTTGCCTGTGCTTCCCGGGCTGATTCTCTTAGGGCACAATCCTATGCATGGACCTGTGATACTTGGGCTCAAATGCCTGCTCTCCTGGGTGGCTCTGGAGAAGTCAGATTCTTTTAGTATTACCTACTTTTAGTTGAAAGTATCAATGAAATAAGGATGGCACAGGATGTACCACAGCTTTAATAGTACAGTATACAAAGGCAGTATGTGCCCAGGATTTAACCTTACCCTCTGACAAGGAGCACAGAAGATGCTTTCATGAGATTCTAAGTGGCGATGTGCCCATTCAGTTGACCTAGGCTGCAATCCTATCATATTTATCTGGGAGTAGGTCTTATTACTTCTGAGTAAATATGCATAGGCTTGGGCTGTTAGTTGATACCAAACTGTTCCTAGATGGTTTGAAAGTCCCACTGAATTCACTAGGAATAGGGTGTACCTGGCATGTACTATTACAATGCAATCCTAGGCATGTCTGCTCAGAGTGTCTCATTGAGTTGGACTGTATTTACTCCCAGGTAAGCATACACACTATTGTAGTCTTCTTGTACCCAGCGCCTGCCTACTATTGCTGTTCCAGTTTGGTAGCCAAATTAGCCTCATCCAGGGGTCCTACTATGCATAGTTACTCAGAAGAAAGTTCTATTGAATGCAAGGGAGCTTAACTCTTGAATAAGTGTGTTTGGCTTTCAATTGGCAAGACCCGATTCCGTGCAGGTCGACTCTGAAACAACCTCACCGTAACGTTCTCTACTTCGGGCAGCCCTGTAGCCCGATCATCTGCCACGTCCACTCGGAAGTAAGCACCGTACTATGGAGTACAGCGGGGCTGACGCCTGAACAAGAACCTGTTGGATCGCAGCCTTCGAGTAGGGCAGTTGCAATCGGGTGCCTGCAAGTTGTGTGGCGTGAGTTCAGCGGGCTACTCCAAAGTAAGGCACGTGCTGGAAGGAGTACACTCTCCTTCATGCAACCCCCAGTACCGGGAGGTGTTTATTCGGAACTTGTTTTGTGTGAAGCCAGCTGCGAGGGGGCTTACTCGCAAGGGAGCACGCGTAGGACTGACGCCTTACAGCACACGCCCAGGCATGTCTACTCAGAAGTAAACTCCATTATGTTCAATGAGTCTTACTCCCAGGAAAGAGTGTATAGGTTTGCAGCTTGAGAACCCAATCCTATGCATGTCTGCTCAGAAGTCAGTTACTTTATAGTCAATGGGGCTTACTCCCAGGTAAGCGTAGACAAGACAGCAGCCTTCAAGCCCAATCCATGCATGTCTACTCAGAAGTCAGTCCCACTGTGTTCAATGAGTCTTACTCCCAGGTAAGTGTAGACAGGACAGCAGCCTTAGAGCCCAAGCCTATGCATGTCTACTCAGAGGTAAGTACTATTATAGTCAATGGGGCTTACTCCCAGTAAGTGTGGATTCCCACACTTACCTGGGAGTAAGCCTGGTTGGTCCTACTGGGACTTACTTCTGAGTAGACACGCATGGGCTTGGGCTGTGAACTGCAGGAGCCGCAGCGAGCAGCGACGCCTTCTTCCTCGGAGGGGCCAGGAAAGGTCTGCAAGCTCTGCCGGGAGTGGACGGGAAGCCAGCCAGCCCAGCCCGGCGGAGCTTCTGTTGCAGCTCGCTGGCTCCCCACCTGACTGGCCCTGCCCGCCCCCCGCCCGTGCCTTTGTGCTGCTCGCGATTGGCAGGTTTTATTATTCCGCCTGAACAAGCGGCGGGCGGATTGGCGGCGGGGCGGTGACGCGCGGGGCCGGGCTGCGGAGTAGTTGGGACTCGGCTCTGTCAGTAACACATGGGGGAGAGCCACGCAGAGAGGCACGGAGGGCGCCAGCGAGAGGGGCCTCCTTGCGCGTCCGGCCAGCGCCTCCGCCGCTCCTGGGAAGCCTCGGCGTAGGAGCTGCGGCAGCAGAGCCGCCCCAGCAGCAGCAGCGCCCCTTCGCTCCGCTCCGCTCTCCCTCCAGCGCTCCTTCGCGAAGGACTTGCCCGGGACCGGGGTTGCTTCGCCTGCCAGAGCCGCCCGGGTGGGAGAAGGAGGAGGCGGCAGGCGAGAGCGCGCTCCGAAGTGCGGCCAGCCCTGCCAAAACTTGACCGGCGATTGCGGCGGCGGCGCCCGTGCTCGCCTCGCAGCCCAGCGGCAGCCGCTGAGCTCTGCAGCTCCCCTCCAGGGGCGGCAGGAGGAGGAGGAGGAAGGCGAACAGGGAAGGCAGGAGCGAAGCGGGCGCCTCCAGGACGTTCTGCCTGCCCTCTCCCAGCCGGGGCTGTGGGTTCTGCCCGGCGTCGGGCTGCGGCAGCGGGCGAGGAGACCCTGCTCGCCTCCCCCAGACCCCCAGCCACGTTGTCCGCGGCCTCTTGCACCGGGGAGGGGACCCAGGTAAGGCGGACCCTTCCCCCCTTGTTGCCTTGACAAGCCCCCCTCTCCCTGGGAAGGCACCCACCCCTCCTCCGCCTGGGCTCAGCCTCCCGGGGCTGGAACTCCTGGCCAGCGTACAAAGGCTGCCTTGCCCCGCACCGCTTTTCCCCCTTGCGAGTGGGAGAGGTGGGAGGGACGATCGCCCACTTTCTTTGTAGCAAGCACTATTTTGCAACAGTGGCTGGCTGGCTGGCAGGCAGGCGGGGGGGGGAGTCCAACTGAGCCATTCCCCCCCCACTCTTTCTCTTCTCATCCCCCTCCTCCTTTTTTCCTGGTTTGCTCGGGGAAATTTGATGAATCAACCTAATTAAAACCAAGCCGTGAATTAAGCATCCATTTTTGTGTGTGTGCGCTACAAATCGCAAGCTCTCCGCTTGTCCCTCCCTTGGTCTCCATTAAAATCACCAGAGACGTTGTTAAAAGGAGGGAGGGGGTGTGTGTTTTGCCTCTAGCTGCCAGCTCTCCTTTCTGTTTCATTGCCTCTGTTCCAGAACCTAAATTACTTGGCTGTGTAATTACCAGAGTAAGCCTATTTAAGTTAAAAGCTTTCCTTCTCTTTTTCTCCTCTCCCACCCCCTCTTCCAAATGAAACTTGATGAGGGCCCGTCCTTAGTTATCAAGGGAGTCACTTTCTGGTCAGTCCTCTTGATTCATCTCTTTTAGATTTAATCAGCATTAAGGTATTGCTTGTCCTTAAGAGCTTTAGCTTAATGGGGTTACTGGATGCTTCTGTCAGTGTAGCCTTTCCTTTTTTATATAATATTTACTTTTCCGCAAAGACTTGGGAGGGTGGTGGTAAGACAGCAAGGTTTGTGTTCTTGTTTTTTTGTTCTTGTTGAAAGGATCTGAAGTGGGGTTTACATAATTATGAATTATTATTTTTTTTCTTAAATCAAGAGTATGAAGAAATAGAGATTCCTAGGTCTGGAAACGGTAACAAAAGGCCATTCTGAGAGTTAAATGCATCAGAAATCAATTTACATAAAGGTATATGATGCATTCAGAGAAATGCAATGCTAATGGCTTTTAGAGTGGTTCTCTTTCCCAAGTCTCAGGGTTTTTAGTTACAGTCTTAATTGGTGCAGTTCGCAGTCTGGTTTATTGCGTGGTCAACTGAACATATGATCAGGAGTTATTTTGAAGGAAATCCTGTGTTCAGTTTTTTTTTGTTTTTTTTTAAAATTGGCCTATTTTAAGGAACCTGACACTCTGTTGTAACCAAGTTGGGCAAGTGGCAGGAAAAGTTTGCCCTCCCTTTCTTTTTTTTGGGGGGGGGGGTCTCCTGAGATATGGTCTTAGTGAATAGCCAGATGCCTTAGGTTGAGCACATACAGCTTACGAAGGACAAAGGCAAAACATGCTGCTTAATTGGCAGTAAATAACTTGATCTTTTTATAGTATAAGTGACTGAAGGAGCCTCAGTCTATTGGTGTCTGGATTGGAGGCAGAGCAAATTAATCTGTTCAAAGTAAGCTTTATGAATTGGTTCCAATATTAGTCTCTCTGCTCTACGCCTTTTAAATCGTTTACTGGAAAGTGAGGAACACACTTCTGGGTTTGTGTGTATGTTTAAAAAAGGAAAAGAAAAAAGAGAGAACACAGCAATTTCTGAGGCAGCCATGCTAGCTGCTTCCTGAGTGGGGCACACTTGATTGTTCTGTGCCTCTCTGCTGTTAACCACAAAACTTTTTTAGGGCAACAAAGCGTTTAGCATTTAAATTGCTGATCAAGGGCAGATTAGTGAGACAAAAGTAGATTCTGTTTGTATAGGAAGTTAACAGGCTTCTGAAAGTTCAGTCATCTATTATTATTCCGTAAAGAGTCCTGGGGGGCACACCCCACTTCATTTGATCTTTTTTAAAAATTAAAATAAAATTGGGGCAATCATGGCTGGGGCCTCTGTAAGTTAACAATACATGAAAAAGGAGAGCTTGAAAAACCAGTTTCGTGACTTTTTGGGCTTTCTCCAGTGCTGTGCTTGCCTGTCCTGCAAAACAAAGTTAAACAGTCCCCAGATCTGTTCCCAACTTGTGATCTACAGCTGCACTTTCCCAAGAGTGGTGCTGGCTTCATCCAGGCTGCTTTTTTCTGCCTGCCCTTTGCATTTTAGTTGTGTGGGGCCCATCAATTTATATCTGGGAGGACCATGTAGACTTTGTGACTCCAGGTGTGTGTACTTTAGTGGCAGCAAACAAAGCTGGGGGTCACTGTGAGTTTGACAGCAGTATAGCAGGCTAAAACTGTCATTGGGCATCACTAGCCAACTTGGAATGGGAGGTGGCTAATTAACCCAGAACAAAGACTCTGAAAAGTAAACAAGTGGCTGCTCCCCCTTCTTTGCATAGTTCTGCCTTAGACAGGCAAGTTGGAAAAGCTCCTGGCCAGATTCCTAACCTCTCCTTTCATTTTTCTTTCTCTCTCTTTCTCTCTCACACGAAGACCATGGTGAACCCAGGCAGCAGCTCGCAGCCTCCCCCAGTCACCAGTGGCTCCCTCTCGTGGAAAAGATGTGCAGGCTGTGGGGGAAAGATTGCAGACCGCTTCTTGCTCTATGCCATGGATAGCTATTGGCACAGCCGGTGCCTGAAGTGCTCCTGCTGCCAGGCTCAGCTGGGAGAAATTGGTACATCTTGCTACACGAAGAGCGGCATGATCCTGTGCAGAAACGACTACATCAGGTGAGAGAGGGGGAAGGAGGAGGGGAGGTAGGCTGGCTGCCTGAGGAGTTGCTATGCATACACATAATACAAATCTCTGTGTAGCAGTGGAAAGTGTCTGGCAGCAGGTGGTGCTTCAAAACTAGAGGCCTAATTTATTGGAGCAATTCCTCTTCTGGATAACTAAAGTTGGACAGGAGGTCCATGGGGAGGTGTGAATGGATGAAACTTCTAAGGCACTCCTGGACTCTTATGAGGTCCCAACTCAATCAGCCAGCTACCAGAGGCGGTATTAGTGTGCTTACCTGGAACGTTAGAGAGGGAGAGGCTGGATAAGTTTGTTAGGGCTGTGGTGACCAGGCTCAAACACTGAAATGCATACCTTTTCTAGGATCTGATTTATAATACTATTTGCATAAGCACCTTTAAGTGGCTACTGGATGATTCATTCTCCATACTCATTGTGGAAGAGTTGATTACTGTTTCAGGGACCATGACTGTGTGTCATGCATGCACATGCATGCACAAACACATAATCCCATAATACAGATTGAGACATAGCAGCTTTTGGTGGACTCTTGCTTGCCTTTCAGTGTAGGAGGAAAATGGGTGTCTGTGTGTGTTCAGCTGAATGTTTAAATATTTCTCATTGTGTCAAAACTTCATCTCCATCCATTTTTGCATTTAAAAAAAGTATGTGTTTGTATCTCAAAACTAGTTTTGGTGCAGTTAATGGGGGGAAATGTGAGAGGGTGGGTGCTTGTTGGATTTTTTCAGGTGAATTCAAGCTCCTTTAAACTCATTCTGAAAGGAGGCATTTTGAAGGATTACACATTTAATTTGAGTAAATGACTTGATAGACTGATGCACATGAATGCTTTGAGGAGGTGTTCTAGTTCAGCAACCAGTAATTAAACAGCCCCCTCCCACCTTTCCTTTTTTCTTTTTCTTTTTTTTTGCCTAGAAAGAGTGTGAAGTAAAGGCATCTGGGGTGTTGTCAAGGTAGTCTTGATCATCACATTTAACAGTAGGTTTGAAAAAAGTATCCTGGTTCTTGGAAGAGAAAAGGGAATAGTTTGTGGTTGAAAGCCACTCCTGGTATCCCACCTCGTCTTCTTATAGACGCCCCTAAGCATTTTCCTGCCTGTTTAGTATGTACATCCACAGAATAGTTGGCTGTAGTGCTGCCCTGAATTCTACTTTCCTTATGCTTGGAGGTATTGCTGTTTTGAAAGGATGCGTTACTGCTTCTGCAGAGGCTTCCTTTGCCTTACTCTATACTGGCACCCTCAATCAGCTAAATAAAATACAAAAAGCAAAATAGGTATAGGAAGGTTTTAAGGGATTGCAGCATTAATTTTTCTAAGTGTTTGAGTTTTTTTTTTAAGTAAACGCTAGAGAACTGGTATGTTCGGGCTTATTGTGATGCATTCTTGATCCCTGTCCGAAGCAACTGCATATAAGTGAGGCAGAATTCTAATTAAATAGAGCTGAACGGTTAGAAAAAGAGGTTTGTTTGAAGTGGAAAAATTGACACTACTGTTCAGATTCAATGAATGGTACAGATTTCGTCTCTCTCTCCTAAAACCATCAAACAAACCTCTTCTGATCGCTACTAATTAAAAAGAGAAGTTGTCTACTGTACCCCTAAGGCAAGTTCAGGCCAGCTTATTGGAATCTCTGCCTCAGGTTCTTGTGTGGCCAACCCTTATTACAATTTTAATATGGGCTATTATAAATAGGGTGCTTTATCAGATGGTAAATTTGAACTTGTTCCACCAGCTGACTTTTCTCTAGAACTGTGCCACTTGCCCAATAAAATGAAGATCAAAACATTCTAACATACAGTATTTGGTTTGCTCTGCCAAAAGCCCATCCTTTCCATAGGATAAAGGACAACTGGCTCCAGTATACAAACTTGCAGAATTTCCAACTATTATTTCAGTGATTTTTTTAAGGATAATTGTATGTCTCAACCAACTGACAACCTGCAGAGTGCTACCATTTCATTGGCATTCTGCAGTGTGTGTTGGGGGGGGGGAGGGTTGGAGGTTGGGTGGGAAGAGCGCACAGAGAAGATTCTTCCCAAGTCCTGATTTGTTCTGTAGTCTGCTGGCAGAAATGCTAAAGGTGATGTTAATGGAGCAACAGTGGGATGTTCAGAATATAGCAGAGAAGATACTTGATTATCCAGTCTTCATGAGGTGAAATGGACTGGCTGCTTTGAGATGGTGACCTGAACAGATTTTACCAAGGGGCTTTTAAACTTCCTGATCCTAAGCTCTGGTTTTACAAAAACCACCCCACCTGATTTAGCTAAGTGCTGTTGCAGGTTTCATGGGTGGGTGGGGGTGTGTGCACATGTGCACACAATTCATTCACTCTGCTCCCAACCTGAGTATCCTAAGTAAACTTCATTTTTTTTTCAGGAGGGAAGGAGATAATGGGTAGCCCTCCCAGCCATGAGATTCCAGATAAAGCAGCAGCAGTGGCAGTGAATCTACACAATTAAGAGCTTTAATTAGTGTCTCCTCCATTTTCTCTTAGTTCTGATAGGTTTTATCTAATGAGATCTCCTCCCTGGCTTAGATCTGCCTGGAATGACGTGTCCAAAATGAATGAGAGCTGTGTTGCAAACAAAACATTTAATTAACAAAATTGGCCTTGGAAAAGAGGGGGGAAGGGAGAATAGGCTAAGGTGGATTTGGGGAAGGGGGGCAAACTAGACTTTTGTTAAAGGGCTAGTGCCTGGGAACTTTCACATTCAAATGTGTATGTACTATGATTCCTTAATATTTGTGTTCCACTTGGAATCCACTGGGTGGGGCAAAGGAAGAAGGGCAAGGAGTGGGACCTTGTTGCATTGATGCCAGTCTAGACTGTGGTTGAACAGAGAGTTCAGTCCCCCATCCCACCCCCCTAATGACAGTGGTTCTGTGCCTGACATGCCAGGGCAGTCACTTGATCCCCATTCCAACAGGCAAAAGATGTTCTCCTTTCCCCTTGCTGCTCATTGCCATTCACATGGCTGTCCACAGTATGAGCCATTTGAGGTGGGGAGGAACGGGAGGGAGCCGCCAGGCAACCAGTTCATTTTTCTGGTAATCAACAGCAAGCTGCTATATTCAGGGAATGCCGTCCCTTTAATTGAACAGGCTAGGTAATTAAATGGCATTTTTCCAATAGGACGTGCTAGGTAAATCTAATAGTTGGTTATTTAATATCACTTTGAAGTCTGCCCACTCAAGCACAATGACAGCACAGGAGCATGTGAACTATTAGCTTGGAAAAAAAAAAATCCAGGATCTCAAAAATTAATTAAATCGCATGCAATTTAGGGGGAACGTTTATCTTGATTTGTCATAACAGAATTAATTCAAGGCCTCCAATTCACTTGGGGGCAGATCTGTTACTCTGAATTAACCAAGCGTAATTTGGCTGATTTTTTTTCCCTCTTTCCCCTTCTCTAATGCAGCACTTCCACAGCCGCCTTCCTCCCCCTTTTAAGTATCAATAGCTTCTGGTGCTTTTAAGGTGCTTGGGCTGTAGTTATGCCTGGAGCCAAGTCCATTAAAGGTACTTCAGCATAATTTTCTGTGTAGCCTTTTGTTGCATCTGATACAGCTGGTGCGGAATTTGGATCCAGAGTAGGAAACCAATTGTGCCTAGATCAGTAGCATTGGTTAGGCATTTCTTTCACATCAGAAGTTGAGATGTGTTTGAGTAAAGATATATCATCCCTTGCTCTCTCTCACCCCTTCTCCACATGCATAGAGAAAGTGGGATTGTGGAACTGGTAATCCAGAGCTTTGAGTTCGAACAACATTGAAATGATTCTTGCAGTCCATTTCTGTGGTTTTGTTGGGAAAGTATTCCAGTTCAGTATATGGAATTTTGGGGCAGCCGGTTAAAGAGCAGTTGTTGCCCTCCTTCCAGCAGTTGTAGCCCTCCTTCCTCCTCCCCTTAAAGTGACAGTGAGGTGGGAATGTAGTTGGGTGGATTTGGGAAATGGAACTGTGATTAATTTAAGGTGCCACTTGAGTGTTCATACAGATTGTAGAATCTTCCTTTTGTCCATATATGGAACATCTCAAGGTTGATAATTGATTGTGTTGCCCAAATGTTGAAATATTAACAACCTCCTTGGACTCCAAGACCCAAAGAAAGGAAACTGAAACCACTTCTGTCATCGCAATTAAAGAGTCCCCCAGCTTTAATTAGCCTGACCTGGGGTATCTCTCCCCCAGAGCTGGAGTTAAAGAGAAAAGAGCCCATTAAAGTCCAGTCTGAGACCGATAGCTACTTAATTGAGCACCTAAAGCCTCCAGCCTTTTAAATTAAATACTGTCCTGGACAGTCTTCCTGATTAGCTAATTAACTCTTCTCTCTTACAACCCATGTAAAAACAAGTTTTCCATGAGAGGGGAGCTTAACAGTTGATTGTCTCCCTTTCCTGGTGAAAAAAGTTCTCTTTACGCTTCTGTTAAACCCGCCACAAAAGAAGAATATGCTCATCAGTGGGGAAGGAAAAATAAAAGTCAAATTACACTTCTCAGAAAGTGGATGCATGGGCTCCGGATGCTTTGTCTTGTAGCTGCCAAACGTTGTAAAATAGCAACAATCTGTAGAATAAGGGGGGTATGTGTGTATGTGCATGCATTGTAGGCCAATCTCTAAGAATCCGAATTATTTTAGAAGGAGGCTGGGTTGTTAGTTAAGATATGTATTTGGAGTTAAGATGTGTGAGCTTTTTAGATTACAGTTTTGACTGCTGCAGTTATTACAATTGCTTCAATTGAGATTTGATATGCACAACTGCATATCAGAATTGTATAAAACAGATATGCTTTGTGAAAAGAAGGGGCAAAGAGACATTTGGAATGATGAAAGAATGATTTTTAAATGGGTGGTGCATTTGAACTCTTCTACAGCTTTCTGTGGCAATGTTTCCACCTCACAGCCTCTAAAGAGAGGGGGTGTGTGGGTGGGTGGGTGGGTGAGTGGTGTGTGTGTGTGTCGTATTCATTTTAGTGAGGTGGTTTTCATTCAACTAGGAGATCTTCCTTTTGTCACACTTAAAGCTTTCAGTTATAAATATTGTTACTGTTTTGGTCGCAGTATGTTCCAACAACATACCCAAAGTAGCTTTGCTTGCCTGCTTAAATGATTTTGCCATAAATAACCATGCCATTGATAATATAAGGGACTTGGTAAGGAGGGAGACTGTCACCCTGGTATGGAAGTTCTAGCTGCAGTCACAGTAGTTTCTGTATACACTTTGATGAAGTCCTGTTGATTGAGTAGAGCTGGGATAGCATCCCTCCTGTTTTCGAGAGAATTCAGTCCTTTTTAGGGCTGGAGGTCTTGGCAGTGTATTAGCTCAGCTTTCCCTTTGTACCCATTCTGACTCGCAAGAAAGTGTCAGTGTGTTGCGGATCTCAGACTAATTAGTTTTGAAATGGAGTTTTGATTGAACTCTTCAAATCGATGCTGCTGCAAAATTTGTTTCTCAGGCTTCCTATTAAAAGCCATCTTAAGGGGCAGTTTTACTACTCTCCCTGTCGTTCAGTCGATACATTTAATAACAACTTACAGGCTATTTTCAATAAAGTGGCGACAGCAAATTAGTAGTTTGAACATGACAAGCCTCCCTCTGCAAGCACTGATTCTGGAAAACTCAAAGCAATTATTTTTTCCCCTCTATATAGAGGCACGCAGCAAACATTCAGATTACAGCACTTTCTATAGTAACGCATTTTCTAGACTGACACACATACAGAGATGCACAATTTGATGACCTTACTATTGAGAAAGAAGGTTGTGCAAATACTTAATGCTATG